>NW_027466059.1:1233750-1947500 GCF_046127955.1 Nelusetta ayraudi | reverse complement strand
CCTCGACTATGAGCAAAGCCTATTCTGCAGCCGGGTGATTGGTCTTTAGCCGCTGCATTTCCATGTATTAGTCGGCCGCTAACAGGCTGGCTGCCCCCTCTGTGATCAGTCCTAATTCCGCCATACACAGAAGTGTGCGCTTACCCCGTTATGGTTGGGGTCAGTGATTCGCTTGTCGTATTTATCAAGAAAAAACAAACATATTTTTTTTAATCCCTTCACTGTCGGATTCTGAGCGTTTGTTTTTAGATGGCAAATACTGAGACTTTCTAGTACAAATGATGCGTCATTTTCTTATAGAGGTGGTAAAACTGAAACAGAAATACAGTTAGACTTGTAATAAATTAACTAAAAGAGGTTCCACGCTCAAACATTGTATCTCAAAGTGGGGTTTGAAGCATTAAGCACAATCCCTGATTCAGTTTTAGGCAGATTTGCGCTCACAAGCAATCTTTTGCAGCAATGTTTTCCGTCAAGGTGGAACCAGGACCCTCCACAGCGCCGCTGATTCCGTCTGTCAGCTGCCCCATCAAGCCCACAGCCGCTCGACTTCCTCTTCCAGTTCCACAGGAAATAGGAAGTCCCGGCTAAGTCTCGCTACCATTCATTCATCAATCCACACTTGCGCCACTCGGTTTCCTCGAGCGGTGCCCGACGTCAACAGCGGGGGGCGCTAGCGAAGGCGCTATCCTGTCGGCGCCGCGTATCAAAGCCGAGCGCTGACTCATTCCAGCATTTATTTTTCATACAAATTGAGACCAACCTTCAGCCTCCGGAGCAGGTTTCCGCTCCATGTGACTCGGAGAATTTTACCATTTTTTGGGCCTGTAAGCCTTAAAATAAAGTGGTGCCTCACCAATAATGCATGAGCAAATTTAATTTTAGAGATCCAAAACCACTCCTGCAGCACAGGAAGGGGAGGCCCTGACTTGAAGCGGCAGTAAAACGTGGAACTTTATCGTTCTCCGTCACATTTACCATTTCGTGATTTCGGTAGAATTCTTTTATCTTCCCCAACTTGAACGTTAATATCAATGTCGGAAAAAGCTTACGCTTTCTGATATCAAATTCCGCTTTCCGGAATTTGATGCAAGAATGTGTGGAATTCTCTGCCCGTACAACCTTGTAGTGACTCTCCTGCTTGACTTTATTGGGCTGAGTCTTGTTTTCCTTTCTTTTTTTCTCTTGTCCTGAGCTTCAGACATGTTTTATTCGTCCCTGGGGACAAAGAGACGCAGCCCGTGCACTCACTAACAGCCCTCCAAATAAACTCCCAGCCAAAAAACAGTAACTCTGAGCATGTGGCCGACATGTGGCCTGGCTCACGTCACCTCCTCCTCCTTCTCCTCCTCCTTGGACATTCTGGGGGCTCGGCCAGTGGACGTATGGCAGCCATAACATCCCCGCTGGGCCGCTGACAGGAGTCTCCGGCACACCTCCAGCTTTGTTTTGTCAGCGACTCCGCCAGCACATCCGGCCAATCATTGAAGTTTGTGGCACCATCTCCCTCCCACTACGACCCTCACATCCACCCCCGCCTCTAACCCAAGGTAGAGCAGAGCCGCGTGTATCTTATTAAGATACACTGCGTGCACGAGCAGCCGGAAGAAGTTTGGCTTCAGCGTCGCTGTGTGTTCACACTGCCAGCCAAAAATCCAGATGCTGATCAAACTTCTGCCGCAGCTGACAGGGCGACGACCTGCGAGCACTTTGGAGACCTAAAAAGCTTTTCTGGAGTCAAGAGGAAGAGAAAGTCGCATGCCAGCAGTGTTGCTAAGTTTGAAGTTTGATGGCGTAAAAAGAGGGACACAACAAGAACAAAAAAAGAGAAAGAGGCCAGTGTTGACTCGCTTGCGCAACAGAGCGTCAGCGGCGTAACGGCCGTCTGAAAATAGCCTGAACACAAACAGCGCTTTGTGGACGCATCGGGCGACTGGGCGGCTCTTCAGGGGCCGAAGCACCTCTCAACTCTGGCGGTTTGTGACAAACACGCGCAAGGCCGGAATCCCCCGGCCGTCACGCAGATCTGAACTTTATTCCAGATTTCAAGCATCACTTTGTCAGAACATATTTCTCATTTCTAACATGCTACTTTTGGTCTTTACTTCTTCCTTATGTAAAAAAAAAAAAAAAAAGAGGACCACCTTAAACAAGGCACTCACCTCCAGCAGCTCCGACACGATGGGCAGCACCTCTGGGTTGCAGATGTCTATGGAATCGTCCCTGTAGGTCTTCTTCTTGTAGCGGATGTTTCCCAGGTGGAGGATGGCCGACAGCAGCGAGAAGATCCTGACGGAAAACAGAGGGGGCGCGGCGGAGATTAACGGCCCGGCAGGAATTTGGCTAAATAAACTGGTTGTGTCTTTCCTCCAGGGCGGCGGACGGCTCATTGAACAGCTCGGCCTCGTCTAGTAGCTGCATTCGACACACAATGGCGTTGTCGAGGGAAGATAAATAAATAAATCATGTGCTAGGAAAGTTTAATTTCAAACATTAAGTCATCTACTGTATGATAGCAGTGGGATTTTTGCCTGTGCGCAGCTGGAACTGCTCCAGAGTGGTGAGTGGTTGAAAATCATATCACTGTTTTTTTAAATAAGGTGCTGAATCTTGACAAAAATGTTTTGGAATGAGTGAAAAGATATTTGACCCGACAGGATTGGGCTCCTCAGGTTCCACCGCCTTACTGTTTGCGCGTGTTGGGCAGGAAGCCGACCATCTCCATCGCCAGCTGCAGGCGCTCAAAGTCATGTTTGAGATCCTCCCCTTCCACCGTGAAGCAGTCCTGCTGGTGTCAGGTGGACACGGGAGAGAGGGAGACGACAGAGGGAGACGTCAGCATCGGCGAGCGACGCGGCGGTTACGTACGATCTCAGAGCGGAACTGCTGAAAGATTCTGTTTTGTTTTCAGCGGCGGTTGAAAACTGCTCGTTCTCATTGTAATCGTCACTGTCAAAGTTTTGAAAACTAGCTGAGAGTCAAGGCCGAGCCAAAGTACCAATAAATTTCCAACTCAGGGCTGCTGTGAGGGACCGGGTCCAAGCATATTTTCAGGCATGTGTCAAAAAGCACAGTTCCTTCACGGGCGTTGTGCAACATTTTAAGACCAATGGAAATACATAATTTAGCTTTTAAGGGAGAAATCCAATTTTTTTTTTCCCTTGCACAGCCAGGCTGTCAACATAAAGATATTGACTATTATCATACTTTTCTACATAGAGGTATTTACTATTACCATATTGGGTCAAGCCTGGAGGCACATCATTTACTACCACTGTGTATAGCTCAGTATAGTTCAGTATAGTACAGGGATGATAGAAATGTTTTTGAAAAATGTATTAATATGATTGTTTTTAATGCGTTTGTTACATATTTGTAGCCTGAAAAAGCATTTACGATTACGGGTCATGTGACCATCAAGCATTTCAGCACACCTGTGAATGCTCACTTGGCAACGTGAACCTGACGACGCGAAACGCCTTGTTGACGTAGAATAAAGATTAGGTGAACGCAGTTCTGCAGAGGATTTGTTTTTTTTTTTAAGCTGAGCTTTAAAAGCGTTTAAAGAGTTTGAGTTAAAATAATTTGCCAAGACATCAAGAATCACTACACACACATGGCGGGGTTAAACAGCCGGAATTTACATGTTGCATTCCATTCACCTCAAAAGTCTGAACTTTCAAGTTCCTGGTCAGCCGCGTCATCAAGAGACTCACCAGCGAGGTCATAATTACAGGTCAGAAATCAAAAGCGCCGTCGACGAGCCAGAGTTTCAAATTCGATGTGGCCGCTCAACTTATCAACAGCGAGCTACGTCTGTAGTCAGAAAAAGTTGTACCGGCAGCATCGTGCAAACATCTACCTGCACGCGTGTGGTTTTCATGCTATGCTTGGAATGAGCAGGAACACTGCTTAGGTCACGATGCATGGAGGATAACCAGTAGCAGAAGTCGAAACTCCTGACACCGACTGTGTTCACGCTAATGAGAATTAATGTCTTAGAAATTATTCAACTGAGCTCGAAAACGGCGCTACAATAGTGAAGGCGAGGGCATTTTCAGTGCAATGAGGGGAAGCTAATAAGCACAGAGTGAAGATATGGCATGGATTGTGTGTGTGTGTGTGTGTGTGTGTGTGTGTGTGTGTGTGTGTGTGTGTGTGTGTGTGTGTGTGTGTGTGTGCCGTCTGGTCGGTCAGCATGTCTCTGCTTCGGCACCGAGCCTCTCTCAGGCTGTATAATTAGCACATACCACAGCGAGCGTCCAGAGAGGGGAAGACATGGGAACCCATAATCCACACTCTGGGATTTTTTTCCTTTTGCCTCTTCTACACTTGAACACTCACCGCTGCTCCGACTACCCATTGTTTTCCCTCTGGCTTAGAAGGCTGCTCGGCCAACGTACAGTGTGTTTCTTAAGTGAAATTCCTTTCGCTCTCGTCCAGAAAAAAAAAGAGCTGCGTCCTAAATTGCCGGTTTTGATAGCAGAACATGGTCACACGTTGGAGAAAGATGCGGAAAATAAAGGGATTAATCCTCCGTTTCAAGGGAGCGATTTGAGACCGGAAGCCAAAAAACTGAGATGATGGCACTTTGAGGAGAAGGAGTAAGTGAGACCTGATCCGCTCAAACAAAGAACCTTCTCTGCGTTCAGCTTCCGAGAAACTGTTGTTTTAGTGCCAGTTGCAACACTCTGGGTGCAGCTTTACACCAAAGTGAACCGGACCGGGGGGGGTCCGGCAGAACAATTCGGCTTTGTAACACGTTGCTTGTGACATTCTCGCTCATATCCTGCTCTACGTGTCGTGAAGGTCAGTGTTGTTCCCAGTGCAGCATGCCAGCCAGTTAACAGACAGTCCACGCTGCTAACAGAAAGAAAAAAAGTGGAAGAAGCACAAAACACAAAGCCACAGCCTGGAGGGACACCATCTGATGACAAACACCCACAACATGTTTGGTCTTTGGGATCTCAGGACAAAAAAAGGGAAAACAAGTAAACTTTCTTTTCTATTTTCGGCTCCAGATGTTGAACTCGGGTTGTCGGGATAAGGCCACTGTTTCACGCCGTGTGTGTGTGTGCCACTGGAATGGGTCAAAGGTTAAAGAGGCCCGCAGGGGTCAGTCAGACACTCAGACAGCTGTTCGGGCTCTGCTGCTATTTTCTGCGTGTTTGCGAGGACGGTGACATCACCGCCTCGGACGGCCGGGGTCACGGGCCAATGAGGTCACCGACTGACACTCACGCGGGACGGTGAGTCGAAGGACAGCAGGGGGGCGGGGTCGGGCGGGGCAGGGTGGGGCGGGGACACAGGTGTGGAGGTGGAACTCGAGAAAAAAATGTGGCGAGAGTCAGAGAGTCAGAGGAATTACAGTCTGACTCCCAAAAAACATCTTGGGGCCTTTAAAACTTAATCTATGTTTCTCAGCAGAAGAGGCTATTTAAAGGTCCCATGTTACGCCCCAAATGTCTGATCCTTACTTTATCGCCCAGAGTTTAACGAAGTCGCCTCACATGACTAATTTGGTCAAAAACTCACATAAGATCACCATTAAAAACATCATATTTAGCGCTCTGTTTATAGCCAGCAGCAGAGTTGCTCACCTTCCACATGTCTGGAAGAGGACAAAAGGCAAGGTGGCCTCAGAGGGAGCAGAAAAACTCCGGCTGGGGGTAGCTACTGGTGCCTCTGTGACATCACAAAGGGCTTTTTTTTTTCAGAGCTGCATGTGTTTCTAATAAGCAACAGGCTTTTCTCATTTCTGTACAGTTCACTGACAGCTGCAGAGACACAGAGTATTTTATGAAACGATGATGAAGTAAATTCTCTGTAACGTGGGACTTTTAAAGAACTCATTTTAAATGATATATGACTGTTTGCTGCCATTTGGAATAAGTAATAAAAGTAATAAAAGTAATAAAACACAAAGGGAGGAGAAGTAGCAAAAGGACAAACTGTGATAACTTGGTGAATTGTAACTTTTAATCGCCAGATTGGACAAATAATTAATCCAAAGGCTAAAAAGAAAATAACTTCCCCGACTTTCCATTTGTGTTGACTCACTTTTGGCAAAAGACGAGTTGAGCTCGTTCGATGTGAGGAGTCGCGAGGGCAAGCCCACCGTGACCACCGGCGCTTCTTAATTGTGATGCTAAACTAGCTGCTCCTGGACTTTTTCCAGGGACTCTGACTAACATAGAGCAGCACAGAGATTATATTATAATTGCAAATGTCCTCAGAAACCCTCTGCTGGATACCAGTCAAGAGGAGCTGCAGTGGAGGGCGAGTTGGATTTCTGGAGGTTTGTGCTCACGGGAAAAGTCAGAGTAACGTAATCCCCCCCGGTGGTGGGGCACGGAATCCTAAACAAACAAAATCCCACTGACCAAACATCAGCTCAGGTAAAGACAGTGGCAGGCTCAGACCACAGCCAAGCACACACACACACACACACACACACACTCAGACCCACACAAACACTGAGTGGGACACACACTTTAAGGGAAGTTTTCTGGATGTTAAACATATAACTGAACTTAGTGGTTCCTCCTTATTAAGTACCACATGTCATTTAAAGTCCCTGGTAACCTTTACATCCTCTTTAATAGAACAGTAGCTGCGTTTCCATGACAGTTTTTCGCAAGCGATATTTGTAAAATTTCGACAAAGTACAATTTGGTACAATTTCCATTGAATGGTGCTCAGCGCATAAGGCGTAATTTCTCGTAAAATCTCTTTGATTACTTGTAGAAAACATTCCACCTCCTCCTCCGTCCAAACATATCGCGCCATTTTCACCTGAAGTGAACTGGTCCGCTAGTCTGCTGAAGTGTAAATGCGAAAAAAGTGTTTCCATGACACTTTTGCGATATACCTCTATATTGATACGTCTTAAAAAAAAACAACCTCATGAGAGCATAAAAACCTTTGAGTTTTGTTTTTTTTCAGAGTTTAAGTGTTTTCATTACCAGTTTTTCATTGCGATATTTAGGTTTATTATTGCGATATTTAGGTCCATTACCCCCATTCTAGGGGTAATGGAAACGCAGCTACTGTGATGCAATAAATTCATCTGTACAGACATCTGATGTTTGCCCAAATATTCCTTAATAATATTTGGTAAAAAAAATAAAATAAGAAAGTCTCTAAGAAAGTCGAGTTCCCAATTAATTTTGCCTTCTGAATGACTTGCAACAGCAGTTTTCTCTGTGCTTGATTAATCACCATATCTGACCTTTAATCTTTCCTACAGTATCTTCTTCTCCGCTACTTAATGTGAATTTCTCACATTTTATTTAAGCTCAACTTTTGATCTAATACTGTCCTGAACTGAAGACGTGAATCCAAAATCTTCCCTTGAAAGGTGGCAGTTTCCAGCATGGGGCAACTGGCCATACAGAGACAGCAAGGCTTCAGCAACCAATATTATGTTAAAGGGATTCTTCAGTGAGGGCAAAGAGCCTCATTTCCTTAAAGGGTCCATAGTAAACTCATTTTGTGCATTAGCATGTCAAAGAAATGCTCTGAATCTCCAGATAGCTGCGCATTGAGCCATCTGTTTACGCTGATGGCGTCACTCTTCATCATTTTTAGGGGATCAAATTGCAATATTTCAAAAGGCTGTGCGACACCAAATTGGCAAAAAGTGATCAAACACAGGGCAGGCAGGTTACACAAAGACATCCCTTTAAACAGCAGTGCAGCAGTTTGTTATGAGGCCCGACCGGCCGAGGTCAGCGCCAGTCGGACAGCAGGGACAGGACAGGACCGACACCAGCACCACAAAATAGAGACCCCAGAGCAGCACAACACACCCATGAACACGGAGCCACACACACAAACACACACAGCTTGCCATCCACATGTGATACTGACCAGATCGCTCTCATAGTAATTGTCCCAGTGGAGTTTGTGCACTTTCTTTGTCATCTGGAAGCAAGGCAGAGCCAGTTGAGAAAGCATGGGGACACGCACAGTAACACACACACACACACACACACACACACACAGACAGACGCGCGCATGCACAAACACACACACACGCGCACGTCAAAAGTGGAGAGAGGGCACACATGGCGTTAATAAAACGTGAGTGAAAAATTACATAAGTAATCCTCGCCCCCTCCCACACACACACACACACACACACACACACACACACACACACACACACACACACACACACACACACACACACACACACACACACACACACACACACACACACACACACACTTGTGCTGTACATCTGTGGAGCTTAAATAATAGAAGACATTTTCGGTGATGTAATCAGACAAGTGGCTTGAGTTAGCGCTCCATCCCAGTCAGCGAATGAGAACCGAATGTCGTAACATCCCATGTGCTCCCAACGACGTCAACACACTGTAAATATTTCATCATCGTCGCTGGACACGAACCCGTGAACCCGTCAGCCAAGAAAACAGATCTCATGTCTGCAAATGTTCTGATGCTCCTCAATAACTTGTTCAGTTCAGTTTTTTTTGCTTTATAACAGACCAGATCACTCGTTATTATTCAAATAGAGCTCGCGGGCACAGAGGGCGAGAAATCAGAGGTGGTGCGTGTGTTTTATTTTGAAATAATTTGCTATCTGTGCCTGTAATTATTCAGGTACAGATAGCAAATTGTAAGCATAATTAATATGCGTGAATTTTGCGTGACTTTTTTATTTCAATTGTTTTTAGATCAATTGTTGTATTATATTGTTCCTTTTATGTGAATTATTTTATTGCTGGGAGCTATGGATGAAATCAGAAATGAACGTCCGGCATATTTACAGTGACTACTTGTGTACTCGGTGTTTATTGATATGCACTGTCCCGTCAAAATAAAATTATTAAATTATTCAAGCTTCAGTGAAATCCAGACTTTATTTCTCTCAATGGCTATTATTACAGCCTGACAGACAGACAGACAGAGAGGCGGACGATACACGCTGAGCATCATGTCAGACAGAGGCAGGAGATAAATATGGATAATAATTTCTCCTCCTAGCTGAATGTGTGTGTGCGCGTGTGTGTGCGCGCTCCAACAGACGGCTGCGCACACAAACACACGCGACCGCCAGCGTCCTCCGCACGAGCGCCAGATTAACTTCCTGTTGCCATGGAAACAAAGCGCGGCAAGAGGCTGCTGGAGGAGGAGGAGGAGGAGGAAGAGTTGTTGTTGTTGTTGTTGTTGTTGTCGTCGTTGTGGGGCTTGAGGAATGAGGAAAAGAGCGGGGGAAAAAACACTGTTCCTTTCTTTAGGGGAGGGGGAACCAAACGAGACGAACAAAGGGAGGATTCTGTGGGGATTTTTTTTTTTTTTTTTTTCCTGCTGCTGCTGCGGCTGCAGAAGGAGGACAGGAATCCTCACATCTGCTGCCAACACACACACACACACACACGTACCCAGAAGATGCACGCGTACTGTATGTGGGGCATTTTTTTTCTTTATTTTTTTGGCATTCATGCAAGGATGTAAACTCACCCAGTGACACACACACACACACACACACACACACACACACACACACACACACACACACACACACACACACACACACACACACGCAGAGAGAGAGAGGCTTGAAAATTTTAGGCATGCGTGATGTTTGGGGAGCACAAACACGCGATGTGGTTAAGATTAATGAGTAAATAAGATCCAACACTGTTGGGAGAAGAAGAGAATTTCTGTCTTGATCTTCATCCCTCCATAAAATCATAAACCTCAGCCTCACGAGGAACGCTTCACTGGAATTCTTTCCGTCCATGAAACGGCTCCTCGGATTAGAGGACGTCACCAGAATCCAACCTTGACAGCCGGAGTTACTGAAGAGGCGAAATCCATTTTTTAAAGTGAACTCCCTTTGATTTTGGCACACCAACGTGCGTTTTTTTTTTTCTCCTTCTGAGAGGCTGCACTTCTCTGATTAGTCTGTGACTTAGTTGCTCACAGGCCGGGGACTCTTTGCTTTGGAACCTTCTTTTCTTCTGAAAATAAACACGAAGCGTTCTCGCTGCCAGACGATCGACACACAACGTAGTGAAAAAACGTGTGCGTTAGTCCAGTCGGAACTTCACAATCAGCCGCAAGCACAACGTCGCAGTGATCCAGGTCAAGCGTCGTTTGCAACGGCGGACATCCGTGTTTGACCCACCTGGTTAAGGTAGTGATACTCCTCAGGTTTGAGCAGGTGGAAGGACTTCCTCTCCTCCTCACTGGCCCCGGCCAGCAGGTAGTAGAACACATGGTAGTTCCTGCAGACACACACAGGTCACAGCAGGTCAGAGGGTGCAAGAGCTCGGCCTGTGAAGGTGCTGCACGGCTGGAGTGTTTTCTTCTCCGGCCAGGGGGCGGATTAGTGATTTTCCACGATATTATCTGTTGATTGATTATATGTTAATAGAAATATAATATTAATTTTTTTAGAATAGTTTGGAATAGAGGGAAATGTGCAACTTGAACCACCCATTAGTGCACTAGATCAAAGGGCTGTGGATACCGGACTGGCAATATGGCGACGGGCCAATTTTTCCCAGTGGCCACTTGAGGTACTGCAGCAAAAAACAAATCCCATGGGCCCAAAGAGCATTTTCTCCATGGACCGCAATACAAAAATAAACGCCTTTAAAACCGCTGACAGGACGACTGTGACCTGAAACACGATTCTTAGCAAATCTCATATTGTTTTTCAGTAATGGTCTTTGAGTTGTTTGAAAAAATGATAAAGGCCAGAAAGTCACCAGAAGAGCTCTATCGGGCCATTAATGCGGAAGTCAAAACCTTTTTCGCCGTATGCGCTGGGAGAACAACTACATTGAAATGAATGGGCTGCCATCTTGGAGTCTGGGGGGTTGGTTCCAGCCAACAGACGCTAGCTTAGCCTAGCATAGCTTAGCATAAAGTCCGTCTGCTCTGTCAAACGCGATTCAGGGAATGACTGATGCGCCTCTTGCTCATTTACAAACAGATCAAATCCAAAAATATGCAAAAGTGCGTTTCACAGTTTACTAGCGTTAGCCATGGTATCCCCCTCTTTAATGCTAGAGACTTAAAAAAAAAATAAAACCCTACAGCATCCCTGGAACTCTCAGCAGCTCCCAGAGTTCCTTGTCCTCTGCTGGGGTTACACAAAGGCAGCCGCTGGAGATGCTGCCGCAGAGATTTAAGATGGTTTGCAGTTTTATCACCGGACCGCTCCCGTCTCTGAGCCAACTGGGAGGTCGCGTCTTGGGTTTCTCCCCATTAATGCGGCCGGCCAGCGCCTGTCATCAGGGTGAAATAGAAACTCCAGGCCGCTCAGGGTTAAAGGGATTAGATGGCTGGTCGGACAGTTTTATCCCCCTCCCTCGCAAAGCTGTTGTGCTGGTGGCATCGGCGATTTTAGTTTATGACGTTGACTGGGGGAGACGAACAACTCTCGATGTTCAAAATAAAAAGATGGAGGAGAAAGAAAAAAGGTTCTGGCTCTGCCTGTTTACACTCGAGCATGTTTGTGTGTGCTTGTATCTGCAGGAGACTAAAACCGATATATTCTGGTTGAAAGAAAAAGTGAAACACATAAATAATAGAAGTCAGTTGTAAAGAACATTTTTTCGTCCGAGACAACTGTCGGTCTTAAGTTTCCAAAATAAAGCAGCACTACGGGTTCGACCCAGATTCTGGAAAGATCAGTTTACGAGAAAATTCAGTGTCCTTGCTGCAATTTGTTTTAGATTCTGCGTGCAAAAAAACCAAATTGTTCTGGAAATCAGCCACTTGTGACATCACAAAGGGCACCAATATCCCTCTCAGGTTCGAGACAACAGCCCCAGCCAGGCCCTGGTTCCAATTTCTCAGACTAGTGATGATCGATGCCGGAGCATCGTAACTCGGAGAGACCAGACGTGTCCCTGTCAGGATGGATTGCCATGATAATCAGCGATAAAGTCTCCAAACCCTGCATCACAACACAGACGGGTCAATAAAGCTTGAGTCACATCCCTTCCAAAAAAAAAATAAATAATTGAGTTTGGAGCAGATCTATTATCCAAGTGGCCGAGCCAGACGCTGCGTTCACTCGACCAACTGTGAAGTTGAGCAAACCCTCCGGTGACGTCGCCCACCTCTCGTTGTGCTCCTGGTAGACCAGACGGGATTTCTCCAGCAGGTACTTCTCCACATAGGCCCTGGAGTCGGAGGGAACAAGAAGATCTTAGGGAGAAAATCAACCGCCTCCGCATCCGAGAGGCACGGACGAGTAGTTCCGTAGTTCTCACCCGCGCACGGTGCCGCTCTCCTGGTAGTTGACCTGGATGAACTTCCCGAAGCGGCTGGAGTTGTTGTTGTGCGCAGTCTTGGCGTTTCCAAAGGCCTGGAAGTCAGATAGAAAACACGCTTAGTGTCGCTGTCAGGTCGATGGACAAATGACGGCTGCACTACGAAAACACGACTACAAAAAAAACGCAACTCAGTCAACATCTGTCCTGGCGAAAGCCAAAGTGAGATCCAAAAATAAAGCTTGCAACGTTTTTTGGACACGGCTAGCAACCAGTGTGCGCTGTGACAGAGTTCGCACACACACACACACACACACACACACACATGTCAAGTATGCTTTTAAACTGCCAAATTCCTATAAAAGCAAACACACTTAAGGGCTGGAAGGAGACTGCAAAAACTTGTGGAAGATGATTAGAGGAGAAAAGGGGAAAAAAAGAGGCGGATAAAAGAGAAGAAGATCAAAATATCTCGAGATGTGGAAAAGACAGTGTGAGAATTAGAGGAAAAGGCAGTAAAGATTAACAATAAGGGGGTCCAGAGGGAAGCGTTGGTCAATTTCGGTTAAAAAAAAGAAAAAGAAAAGCGAGACGATAACGGGACGAATTGAAGATAAAGCCAAAAGAGGAAAAAAGCAGAAATCCGCAGCAACAACACAAAAAGAATTGAGCTGGTAGGGATGTGGGTGGAGAGAGAAACAGATTTTCCCCCTTTTCACTTCTCAGTGATGAAATTTTGGGGCTGACGCAATCTGTGTTTTTGGAGGTCCGACGGACGTCTAAATAGGAAGCAGGGCCGAGCGACTCGGGGAGGAGAGAGAGGGAGAGAGAGCGAGGGGGAGAGAGAGAGAGAGAGAGAGAGAAGTGGGCGTCGGGTAATTGATCGTGGCCGCCGGCTAAACGCCAACATCCGCGCAATGAGCCGGCGAAGGAAAGTGGGATCCTGCTTTGATCCGCCGCCATGATTCATTCAACGTCCCCCCCCTGCACACCCACAACCTGACACACATTCCAACAGCCAATCAGCACGGAGGAAGCTGTCCTTCAGTGGCATCCCTCCGTCTCCTCGCAGCGCCCGATTAGCAACAGTCGACCGTGGAGAGATTTCACTTCCAGTCGTCCCGAGACCCCAAAAATAAAAAGGGGGGGGAAATCGAAACCGCCGTTCGCACGGTAAGGACGCGGCTTTCGTCGCCACATACCTTCCTGTTAGAGGATGCATTTGTTGGACCGTTTCCTTTTTCCCTCCCTAACCAGGATTGAGTTTAGGAGGAAAATAAACTTTGTGAAAATTGAGCAAAATGAGCCCGTCTGGACCGGAACGACTGGCAGTGACGATCCACTCGGACCACTGATGACAAAAAAAAGACACAAAAGGAGTGGAGAGGGGAGACACACACATGTCCACAGTGTGTGTGTGTGTGTGTGTGTGGTATTCCTCTGGACAGGCAGCGTCTATATGATTTACTGGTGAACTCTGCTCCGACGCCTGCTGCGACCGCAGCACGGAAAAACACTGAGAGTCGGCGATTACGCGGATATTTGTATGTGTGTGTGTGTGTGTGTGTGTGTGTGTGTGTGTGTGTGAGAGAGACAGAGAGACAGAGAGAGAGAGAGAGAGAGAGAGAGAGAGAGAGAGAGAGAAAATACGAGCACTCTGCCAGCTTGAGAGCGGAGAGAAGAGACGGAGCTGGTGGAGCATGAAAACAAAACGAAGTGCGTCGCGAGGTTCAGTCGCAGCCAATCGCTGCTGTGACGGCAATCCAGAGGCAGAAAGACCTCTCAGCTGTTTCTGATGCTCCACTCCGTTCAGCGTAATTCTCCCAATTTCCTGTCCCTTCTCGAAAAAATGACCACTTGAACAAAGAGGGACGTCTTTTTTTTCCCGGACCGGAGAGGCATGAAAAATTTATTTCAGGGGGAAAAAAACATTAAATTCCGCTGAAAATAAATTCAGTGCACTCACTGGTTTGGTGGGGGAATAAATCAGGTTCCAGACATGACTCATTAGGTTGTTGTTTTTTTTTTTTGTTTTTTCTGATTGAATTAAAGGACTCAAATTTTTTTGCCATTGAAATTCTAATGTTTAAAAGCCCAGTCCATACAAAGTGAATTAACCCCTGCCTCCAGCAGCCCCGGGCGCCATATGGAGCCCAGAAATAAGCGAGTGAAGTGTGTCAAAAAGCGCCCGGCACGTCGTCCGCTCTCGACAATCATACGCACAAACGTTTAGCCGACCATATGTTGGATTTTATGTCGAAGCAAACGGGCTGACCTCCGGGCTTAATCCTGCTGCGACTCTCTGACTGTGTGTGTGTATGTGCGTGTGTTTAAATCCAATCCAAATGGTAATACTGCCGCAGCTAACGGTATGCTAATGTATGCTTTTGGGCCCCCATTAACCCTGCCGGGCTCTTCCACGCTGTCGCATTAAGTTAGCCAGTTAGCTCCATCCTTCTTCTCCTCCTCCTCCTCCTCCTCCTCCTCCTCCTCCGCCGCCACTGGCTGCTATTTCAGAGCAGGATTTATCATCATGTTTAGTGATGTGGGAGGGCCGAGGGGCGAAGACGAGGAGTCGGGCCGTTCATTAACGTGTCACGACCCCGCCTCAAAGCGGGGGCTAATCAGCTAAAACGCTAATAATAACACCGCCATTGTTCATTTCCTGCAAGTCTCCCTGTGGTTTCTTTTTCTTGCCTTCCTTCTTCTCGCTGTTACAGCTGCTGCACTTGCGCAAAAACACTCGCGAGGAGCGTTTAGTGACCTAAATTACAGAGAGCAAGTGGAAAAAAGGCCAAAATCTCCTCCGGCTTAGCCTACATTAGCTTGTTTGCCGCTGCTGAGTGGTCAGAAGGTTCGCGGCACCCTGCTGTCCAGGTGATGGCGGCATTTTTTGTTTGTTTGTTTCTGCCTTTGTGAACATCCAGGTCACGGCGAGCTGCTGTGAAGGCGACTCGGCAGGAACCGGAGGGAGGCGAAAACAGTTTTGCGCTGAACGAAAGTGACCGGCCAGGCTTCGCAATTACGGCAACTGGATTTTTGCTCTGAATTCACGAGGAGAACAAACAAAGACAGCAGGGCCGAACTGCGAGTTCCCATCCCTGCCACGCGAACGCTCACCCTGTGCAGACAGATTTATCTCTGTGAAAAACAAACCATAGCGGTGCGCATGGTGTTTATTCTGCTGCAAAGCCAAACATGCTTTTTTTTTTTTTCTTGCTTTTTTTTGTCGCAATAACTCTGAACCTCCTTTTCCGACATTCAGCCCAGAGGTGTCCGTCCACAGCAGCCGCCGACCGGAAACACGTGGCAGAGCTTAAACAAATATATTTTTATGGACAAAACAACACGGGCAGAGGGATTCCCGACGCAGACACAGCGTCACACACACACACACACACACACACACACACACACACACACACACACACACACACACACACACACACACACACACACACACACACACACACACAGCCGAGAGACAAGATTAATCCCATTAGCGGCTTCATTAAACGTGACGGGAAGCGACTGCCAAGAATCACGGCTGATAAACAGCAACAGCTGCACACGTCAAACGGTCCTCTTTAACACTCGTTCACGGGTGTGAGGAAACAAAGCAAGGAGAAACAGGCCGACACAATGTGGCTGAAATCACCACACCGAGACAGGCCGATGGAAAAATCCAGTTTGTTTGTTGAAGATTTGCAATTGAACATCACTCTGTTAAATTGCAAATACGAGCGACAAACTTTGTCCATATAAACTAAAAAAATAAAAGCAGCGATACACACAACCAGTCAAAAGTTTGGACTCACCTGTTTCTTCTTTATCTTATCTATCTATTCGCTACACTGTAGATACATACTGAAGACATCAAATATACGACCAAGATATGCGGATTAATGTGGCAAAAGAAAAAAACAACTCAAATAAATACCTGTTAAATGTCTAAATATGAGTTCATTCATAGTTTGGATGCCTTGAGTGACAATCTACAATGCAAATACTCATGAAAATGAAAGAAAAACAGCATGTGTCCAAACTTTTGACTGGTAGTGTATGTTGGTGATGCAACTTACTATTGCAATGAATGCAAAACGCAAGAAACCTGTGCAACAAAGAAGCACAATTTTACTAATATTACAGCTATGTCTGGCAGCAGAATTGTGACTTTCCACGTGGCTGTACTGTGGGGGTGTTTCTAGTGTTAAATTTGCAATAGTGAGCAAAAAAGCAAAAAATACATGACATTAAAAGAACAGCATAAAATGTAAAGAACAGTTTAATTCCATGATTACCGTCCATCTATGGCCTCATCACTTCAAGCGACACGTGCCTCGGACTAAAGCCTCGCGAAGCTGTCGCCTCCCAGCGTAACACAACGCAGACGGTCCGGTTTAAGAGCATCTGGAGCGGCAGAGATGCCTCCAAAACAATCTCTGACAGGAAGCGAGGCTGCGCCGGACGCCCCCAACCCCCACCAGGCCCGGAGGGACGTCTGACGCGGCTCTTCGCCGAGCCACTTGCACACTCGGCTGACATCACATCGCATTCCAGCGCCAGCAGGTGCAGCTGCAGCCTTGCAGGCCTGTGTGTTTGGGTGTGTGTGTGTGTGTGTGTGTGTGTGTGTGTGTCATGGTGGTGCGTGGGTGTGTCTGTGCAAGTGTGGTTTGGACCGAGTCCAGTGACAGCTCTTCTCAGAGGTCTGTGGTCACGCCTGAACACACACACACACACACACACACACACACACACACACACACACACACACACACACACACACACACACACACACAGTTTTGTCATTTTTGACAACTTGAGGGCTTTGCATGCACCTTTGCAAGTGTGTGTGTGTGTGTGGCACTGCCGCCCTCCCCTCCTCAGCTGTTTGGAGTTTGTTGTACAACAACTACGTGTGTCTGGATGTGCTAAGGCCCTCATTAACTGGGATGACTGGTGTTTGTCACCAGCAGCTGGGGGTGGGGGGGGGGGGGGTTGACTCACGCACCAACTAACTGGGGGCCGCGACGGTCGATTCCCCCTGCAGGAAGCAGAAGGAGGGAAGAGAGGAAGGAGGTGGGCGGTGGGCACGGCAGACTTTTTTTCCTGATCGCAGACCAAAAACAATTGGCTTCAAAGAAAAGCAACAAGCAGCGTCTTCAGCTAAACACCATTTACCTCGTGGTTTACATCTTTCGCAATGATGACCATAGGACAACGGTGGGCAAACTACAGCCCGGGGGGGCCATACGCGGCCTGTTAAACTTTTTAATCCGGCCTGCGAAACTTGAAGAAATTTTTTATCAATAATAAGTAAGTCATGAAATGGGTGTATTTCATGCATTTTTTTCAGTGTTTTAAAAAGTCATTTCAATAAAGAGCTGAACTCTGAAGATCTTCAAAGACAGATTTTGTTGCAACTTTGCTTGTGCTCGTTTTCAATGGATTAAAGCAACATGTTTTCCGCATATCCCGCGATATATTTTTTTCCTCCTGTGAGGTGGGTCACCAACACACTCCGTCCATTTGCCGCTGCTCCGGCCCCCTCAGTCAGATTTTTCGAAACGTGGCCCCAACCAGTCAAAAAGTTTGCCCACGCCTGTGATAGAAAATGCAAAGTGAAAAAACAAAGAGAGCTTTTTTTCGGTTGCAAAAGAAATTCAACGTATTGTCCTTCAATGCTGCCGCAGTGGTTCCGGTGTCACAGAGAACGAAACGCCACCAGCTGCGCCGTGACGCTGGAAATGCTGACAGGGCTACGTCCGCCTCGACTCTGCTGCTCGTCGTCACGCTGCCTTTTCCAACCCCCCCCCCCCCCCCCCCCCCCCCCCCCAATCCATCCGTCTCATTTCCACGAGGGGCGAGATCGCCTTTCCAAGAAAAAAGGAAGTGAGGACGGGGGAGGGAGGGCGGTTACGTCATCCCCTCGGAGGGGCCTCTGCAGCGATGGGGAAATGGGAAGGGGGGTGGGGGGTGGGGGGGTGACAATGTGTTTGGGACGCGGCCTGCAGGTTGAGAAAAATGCCGCGTGGACTCGCCGCCGCGGGAGAAGGTCCGGGTCTCGCCAGTCAACGCAGCGAGCGCCACTTCCTCGCTTCCTGTGGGACTTTTAACAGCAGCGATTCCCTTTGCTTCCTGTTGAGGCAGGGCACCTCGCTCACTCGCCGACACTCAATCTCAGTTGGCGGAACTTAAACAAACAGGAGAGAGTTTCCCCCCGTGAATGCAGCATGAACGCATTGCAACCCCGTCAGCGCAAAAAATACATCTTTGACAAAAGGGCTGTTTGCAGCAAAAATTGCTACGATATTGATTTTATTATTTAAAAAAATAAAATAAAAAAAAGTTTATGGTGAAATACTGAAATAGCTCAAAGAGGATTCACGTTTGCGCTGAAGCGTGAGGCAAAAAAAAAAAAGAAAAATGACAATGAAACATAAAAGTAGGACAAGGTGAACGAGGACTCGAGCGAACGGATTAAAAATAGCAAAGGTGACACAACATCCGAGCGCTTCACAGCCAAAACCTCAGTGACCGAGCGCGACGAAGCGCGTGAACGCACACAGGAAGTTGTCTTTCTTCAGCGACGAACACAATTCTATCACTTTTTCGTGTGCCGTGTGCGAGCGAGGCAGTCGCCGTTGAGCTCCGCGGCGCCTACGAAGCGGTGTTTCTGTACGGGAGCAGGATGTGCGTGAATGCACACAATTAGTCACCACCCCCCCACTCTGTTGCAACCACGTCAGTGTCGCGCTTTCAACACAGGCCTATTAGTCCACACACACACACACACACACACACACACACACACACACGCAAGGACACACCTCTGCAGCGCGTCTTTACTACAATGAGGCCCGAGCAGAATCCTCACAACAGGAAAAAGGAAAGAGACGCGAGAGTCACGCAGGAGATAATGAGCGGCCGATGTCCACAAATGGCCGACTGTACCTGTGAAAACACCACTTTGGAGCAGCAACATGTGGCTTTTCAGCCCCCCGGCATTATCTTGTTTTCCTTCTTTCCTTTTTTTTATTTTTTTTATTCACGTTCACGTGCACCGACGGCGCACGTGAACTTCATCACGCAAACATCCAAGATCAACACCTCCGGCCCGGCGGTGCGCAGCTCCGAAGAGAAGAAATGTTGTCGGAGGAAGGGGAAAAAGAGGAATTTTGCGAGGTCCCGGAAAAAGGCGTCCTCTGACAGGAAGGTGGCAGGCCAGGTGCCTACCCGCCGCAGGCAGGGCCAGGCGGGGGGGGGGGGGGCGCTGTGCCAGCGGCAGAGTCGGTTGCGAGTCAATGAACCAGCAGGTTGTTGGGAGGTAGGAAAAGTACACATTGTGGTTTCAGCGTCGCCAGCGTCGGCGTTCAAGCTAAGCTAATAACGTATCCGACGAATCCGCTAGCTTGGCAAAATGACACGCCGCGCTAGCGCCGCTCGCCTATTACTGCCCCGGTGACAATCAGCAGCACATACAAGCGATTCGGATAATTACGGAAGAAAGAAAAGGCGAATCGTGCGACCTCCGGGCCGCAGTTTGCCTCAGCCGTGTTCTGCAGCCATCACGACGAAAGATTTAAACCAAGACGTAAATAATATTTAGCTGAAGACGGCGCTTGTTGCTTTCGTTGAAGATCGTTTCTTTGGTCTGTGATGAAGAAAACTTACTATTGATATCATTTCTTCAGGTTCAGCAGGCCAGATTAAAAAGCTTAACGGAGTTAACGGAGTTTGCCCATTCCTTCCTTCCTTTTTCCATTAGCACACGCAGACGCAAAAGATCAAGAGTTTCCTTCAAGATGCATTCCCCCCTATAAAAAAACAAAACAAAACAACAACATTCCAAGCCTCTTTCAATGTGGACGTAGAACAACATTGACGGCGAATCCGAGCGTCAAAATCAGGTTCGGTGCGATGACGACAATCTCCGTCTCTCGTTTTCTTCCCATAAATGGCTGCTGTCACTTGAGCGCAGAGCCACATCTGGATCCCATTGGCCTCAGGAAGAGCCCGACACACCGCTCCAATAAAAGCCCCCCCTTCCCCTCGACACACACACACACACACACACACACACACACACACACACACACACACACACACACACACACACACACACACACACACACAGTCAACAGGCCCTCCGCCATCACCAGCAGCGAGGAGTGGAGTGGAGGAGGACCGGCACACTGAGACCAAAGAGCCGAGGGTGCTGGAGTGAGAGGGAAAATGGGAAGAAAATAACACAGAGGAGTGAGAGGGAGAGAGAGGGAGTGGGGGCAGAGAGCAAGAAGAAGACTTGAGGGGGAGACGCCGAGGAGAAAGCAGCTATTTTCTTCAGTCGATTGCGCAGGAGAATTCCCGTATTGGAATACACTCATGTCCGTTTCAGTGGAAAAGGAGCTACATCTGCGAAGGTTCTCAGCACAGAACCTGAAGAAACCTTTTCGAGGGGGGCCGGGGGGGGAGTCAGAGTCGGAGTTGCCGTGACTGAACCTTCGAGGCTGGAAAAGCAGCTGGTTCGCCAGCCAAGCGTCAAAGCAGCGAAACCGCTCGGGTTTAAGCGAGTGCAAAAATGACAGGCTGCTGCTGGAGGGATGCACAGGAAGTATTTTCTCTCTTGGCCAGACGCAGCGACTTCCTGAGGTCTGTCGTGTCAACAGGAGACACCCCAGCAGGCCCTCTTCCAGGGCACCGCGGGCCATGTCGCATCCAGCCGAGGGGCCGCGCGCCTGGGTCAGTGTTTACAGCGCAGAAGCAAATCCCGGCGCTCAAAAAGTTTCCTTTCCCTCCCGTGTCCCCGTCTCCAGTCCTATATCTGCTTTCTTTCACCACTTTTATTACTTTGCTCTCTGCTCCAGGACACGTGGGGTTCTGTTGTACTTACCCGCTGTCGAAAACCAACGTTTTTACGGCATTGTAATAAAAATAGGAGCCACATCAAAGTTGGGGGATTTGTTAGCTGCCATTTCCGAACGCGACTGCGGAAAAGGAAGTAGCATAAAGCAGCTGCTGAAGTTTAAGGAAGCAGACATGCTGCAGCACCTCTTTATATTTGTCATCTATTACATTAACCATACAGTATACTCGTGTTGCAGTAGGCTATGTGATGGAGAAACTCCCACAGTAAAGCGAGGCAGAAAGGAATGAACTTGTGTTCAGCTAGCCTGCTGATTTTGAACCTTGTGAAAACAAAGTGTGCCACTAAAACCTCACTGTGTGACCTAGAAAAAGGAGAGAAAATATAATTACCCGCTATTACACAGAAGTAAACAGAGTCAAGCTAGGCTGGAACATGTAGGTGAAGCCAAACAGGAAGTCTGTGTGACGAGACAACAACCACACCGACTGTTTAGCATTGTTTTTTTAGCCAGTATGTCCATGCCAGCGCAGCTAATCACCCGTTAGCCTAATGTTAGCCACACAGGTAAAAGATGGGACACCGCAAACTAGCTCATGGCATATCAAAGCAATTCTATGAATATATTATAACTCTATCATACTATCATAATACAATTATTATTAGCTAAAAAAAAAAAAAAGAAAAAACTGACTCAGACCAGGTATCATTATTCATATATTCCTCTTTGTAGTTCTAACTTTAGCAAGCACAGCGAGAAACTAAATTGCAAGCTAAAAGCAGCTAAAGATAAAGAAGACTGACACCCCAGCGACCTCAGAGCCCCGTCACGCCGCTTCACACCAACCACAGCGTGTAGCGTTTGGCAAAGTGTGAGAGTTTTCTGGGCGAGAGCGCCGAGCCAGCGGCGGGACGACAACCACGCACAGTGTGACTGATAGAAAATGTAACTCGGAGCGCGAGGTGGTGTGGGAAAAATCCCGCAATTTAATGCGCTGAGTTGTTAATCCCAAGGGAAGCGTGTGGGTGTGTGTGTGTGTGTGATACTGAAGTGACTGTGACAGTGAGTAACAAGTGACGATGTTTTTTTTTTTGTTGGTGTATGCGTGTGGTTAGCATGTTCGCGTAACCGCTTAGCACAACGGTCTCATCGACATCCGGACTTCACTGTCGCCATATCTTGATTTTCCATCTGCGTATTTATTTATTTTGACAGATCCAAACTGCTTCTTCCCCCTTGACGACAACACAACAATTTCTGCTATTTCGCGCGGCAGCCAGCCAGCCAGCGAGCGAGCACAAATCAGGCGGTATGTAAAGATTGTTTGTGTGTACAGCCTTGGCTTTTGTTTACTGGCGGGATTTTTTTTTTTTTATGTTTTTTTTTTTGCAGGGGAAGGGAACAGTGATTACAACCTCAGGCATTTCCTCCCTCAACCTCTTTTCCTCGCTACGCTCTCACGTAAAAATTCACTGCATTAACTGTGCGAGCCGGTGGCCGCCTTTTGTTTCCTCGTCAGCCGTGCGCTCCGGGGGGAAAGGGAAGGGAAGGGAAGGACTCGTGCAGTATTTTGTTCGCAATTTACACCTCCCCGGCCGCTTTATTAGGCACACCTTGAGCGTATTGGGTGCTTAACCATGCTTAATTGGCTGCTGAGCGTAAGATATCTTCCAGGTCGCCCATTCTGACCTCTGACCTCTGACCTCAACACTGGCGTTCATTGAAATATATTATAATGACTTCATTGGTTTATTGTTGGCAAAAGGTTACTTTTGAAATTTGCATCAGGAGGCTGCAATTTTTTACTTTATGTTGATGAGTTTTTTAATTTAAAATTTGATAATTTTTTTTGTAGCTTTGTTCCACATTCATTTATTTTTGAAACTGAAATTTATTTTTTCAATAAATTCCAACGTTGCTCCGCGACTTTGGCCAAGTTTGAAATGTTGGCCCTAATGTGCATTTCAGTTTGACACCCCGCAGTTAGAAAAACCTGCCAGTCACTGGTGGACAAAGAACTGCGTCAGGTTTTATCTGTTCAATGTTTTCGCCTTTTTTTGAATCACCATTTCATGCAACGCTATGCTGTGTCCAGTCATACTCAAGAGTCACATCGCCCATGCTCACGGACCGAGTTGAAATACCATCCAGAAACGCTCGGCCGTGCCTGCCGGGGGCGGGGGGGGCTGAAGTACCGGCTGCATATTAACGGAGGAGGTGCTGTCGTCATTATCAGATCAGGAGGTGAGCCAGCAGCCGTCCCCCCCCGCCCCCCCTCAGATAAACAGCCCGGGCCTCCTGTCTAGGCTCAGCATGTCGGAACATGATATTTTTGTACATTTTCTACTTTCTACGGGCCGGCAAGAAAACGAGAAAAAAAAAAATATCCCAAAGCATATTTCACCTGGTCCCAGAGATAAAAAAAAAAAAAAAAAAAAAAAAAACACCAAACAAGTGAAACGTTAGCCGGCTTCTCCGTCTGCTCGTAATTCAGCGGGCGGTGAGGTGAAGCGCCCAGAGAGGAAGTTCTCGCGGGGTTATCGGCCCAAATCTGCCGCTTGATGGATGGGGTTTAGTGTTGCGGGGTTAAAGCACCGGGGGGGGGGGGGGAAGGAGCAGGAATTTGATTTAATGCTTGTGGACAAACTGCGTTGTCGGGAGCAAACTAATTCAATCTAGCAAACACGACTTCTCTTCCTGTCTTTTTCCCTCTTCAAAGAAGAAAAACGCTCTTGTCTCTCCGTCCGTCTGCGCCGTTTCCTCTCCGCGCGTCTGCCCAAAATGAGACTGAGCAACAAAAAAAAAAAACACTTTGCGGCCCCTTTGTTCTTTTTTTCGCCCCGGCTTTGCATCGCAGATTTTTTTTCTTTTTTTTTCTTTTCCCCCAGTAACAGATATCGCTCCCTCATTTTCACCTCCTTCTACATTCGGCCTCTTTTGAGCAATTTTGCCATCTCGATCCGTCTCTCCAGTGTCACCTCCATTCCAGATGCTGTTGCAGGACCTTCCTCCCTCTCACCTGAGACCAGCTTCTTCTTCATCTCTGGAGAAAATGACCCTTTGAATTAAACTCTGACCTAAGCTGCAAAATGTTAAAACTGTTAAAACCCCAACACACTGAACCCAGGTGACAGGAGAAAACGTTTTCTCGACGTTTCACTTTGAAAAAAACTCGTCACAAATTCCTCGTTCCTCTCTACCCCCCCCTCCCCCCGCACCCAACTCCACCCACCCCCGCCGAAAAACTGGGGCACGGGGGAGCTCGCCGGCTCCGACGCATCCAGCTCACTCTCCATTATTCAGGCGAGGATTTCACCCTCCTCCCTCCCTCCCTCCTCCGTCATCCTCCCCCGTCCTTTTTATCTCTCCCCCCCCAGCGAGCCCCCGGTGTTGGGGGAGATGAAGGCAGGGGGGGGGGGGGCTCGGCGCCCACCACAACCCAGCGCTTTCATCTCCTCTCGCCGGGGCCGCCTGCGTTGAGGAAGGAGGGGGCGGAGGAGGGAGGAGGGAGGGGACCGCTGGCCGAGCAGCTGCAGTGATGCAGCACAACATCGGCAGCGATACGACACAATGCGTGCTTATTTATTTATGATTCCGCACCGGCACGTGTTGCAGTCAGACCAAGCAGACTGGGGAGACATGTGAAATGTGGTCCGTCAACCCCCAAAAACCACATTTTCTTTTAAAAGTTTATGAAATGAACCAAGGACGCAGCAGTAGAAACATGGAAGTCGTCCGTCTGGAGCTCAACGTTTAGAGTTTTTGGACGCTGCGGTTGAAGACACTGTCCAGTTCCGTGTTAGCAAAGCTTCGCTGCTAAGCCAGTCCATCCACTGGTGTGGAAAATTAGCACGTATGCTAAACAAACACTAAGGCAAGGCATCCCAGATAGCAACATATGGGTGAATCAACATTGAATAAAAGTTAGGCAGAAACATTGAATAAACCCGGGCATTGAATCTGTGCAAAAAGCGCCAAGTCGTTTACACTTTGAACCAACATCGTGTTTTCAACTATAACTGACACTAGATCAATGTTGATTCAACCATCATCTAAATGGTAATCGCCATACACATTGTAGCTGATTTTATATTCAGTCGACATCAGGAATCAACATTGAAAAATATTGAATAAACATTGAAATTTAAAATAGATATATATTGATTCCTAACATTCATTCAATATAAAGTCAACTGAAGTGTACGTGTAGATTACCATTTAGAAGATGGTTGAAATGTCGAATCCCGACGTTGATTCAATATTAAATCAAATTGAACGATTCAACGTGTAAATCAGCTAGCGCTTTATTGGACAGATTCAATGCCCAGGTTTCAATGTTTATGCCGAACCGTTTTTTCAGCGTTGATTCACCCATATTTTGCTGTATGGGATCTGATCTGTCCACAAACATAGACTCTATCTGGCTGAACAAAGTGTATTCTGCTTCAGTCGTAAGCTTCTTTTTTCCAGGACTGACCATCAAGTTCTGTGCTGGTTCACACAAATTCAATTTTTGCCCGCCATTAAATGAAAAGCAGTGAGTTTATTACCGGCTCAGCAGAAGCTCATCGTGTACATGGGTTGCCAGTCATAGCAATGACGTGCGCTCCTAGCACTTCCACTATTGAATTAAGCCACTATTACATATAATGAGACTTTACGGCGGCATCGGGAGCATCCGTCAACTGCACCTTCCTGGTCTATTAAGTAACTTTAACAATGCCCCGGGTCACTGCGCCACGATAGTAGAGAGTAAATAGTAGAGACGACTGAAATGGCTGTGGTGTGTGTGTGTGTGTGTGTGTGTGTGTGTGAATGTGAATGTGGGCATCTTCTTTTCATCGCTAGCAGAAAGTGAGAGGAAGCGGCGAGTGATTCGCGTCAGCGGAACTACAACAGAAGTTTGAGTCGGTAAGAGCGTCTCAACTTCAAAGACAGAAGGAGGAAGATGAATGAGGTGATTTAAAAAAAAAAAAAAAAAAAGTAATATTCTTTGCAGAGGAGCAGGAATGAAAGGCAGCGCGTGTAAACACAGGGAGGCTCCGCTTTGTGGGGATGTGAATGCAGCGGAGAGATGAAATGGAGTGTGCACGCACGCACGCACACAAACAGGTGTGCGCACAATAAGATGGCAAACTGAACCAAAGGCGTCACCTGTCAGTCTGGGAGGCAGCGGCTCCGCTGGGAACATGTTCAAAGGTCCACCACCCAGACACTCCCCCACCTTTACACTCACACACACACACTAACACACACATTACACTATCATTCATTCAGCATGAACAGCCTGCCGGCAACTCAGTGACTGAACCAAACCGCAGTTAGCATTTCAACGTACCTGTTGAAACCCGGTGGACCTCCGTCTCTCTATCTGTCTAGCTGTCTATCTATATCTATCCATCTATATATATCTATATATAGATATAGATATATATAGATAGATATATGTAGATATATAGATATACATATCTATATAAATACATATATATATATATATACACAAACATGTACCTGCATATGCACCTGCAAAGGTTTTTCTCTTACTCAGCTTTATTGCCTTTTTATTCTGGTGAAAACATTCTTTGCTCTGTCTATTAGTTAAAATATGGAACATTTTATGCTGAATTTGCAGCAATTTATGTTAATCAAAGATGAACAAATGGGCTCCAATATTTAAATAAACTCCAACACCAAACGGCGACCACGTGGTTCCGATTGCCACCAATTAGTGAGCCAGAGGACGACTGACACACAACACAAGCTGTCTTTATTTCTCCCTCTTCGCAGATTTGGGAAAAACCCTCCAAATTGGGGACGACAGGCTGAGAAGGCAGAGAGCTCCTCCCACTCCACCGTGGTTCCTCCAACTTGACGGACGGCCTCCTTAACAGGTTCACGCGGGCCAGGAGCATGAGGACGGATCGCCCCAGATGGGCCGGCGTCCGGCTACAACTCATTACGTCCCTTAATCTCATCTGCGTCTTGATTGCTGCGACACCACGCAAGCAGCCCCAGATTGAATCAGGCCCATTTCGGACAATCAATTTCCTGTCGCGAGCCACTCGCCAAGTCTGCCGGGCGGAGCCGCGCCCAGTCAGCAAACCCAGAGGGACGCGACTCATTTCGTTATTCCTGCCCGGTGAGCAAGAATCACAAAGAAAATCCCCCCCATCCCCCCCACTCCCACTCCCACCCCACCCCCGAGATATTGAAGTTATTCATAATTGCAAAAGGCAGCGCATCACGGGTTTAATATGACGGTAAATCTGCACCGGCAGGGAGTCGATCATGTTTTGGCGTTGATAAGAATGAATAAGAATGACGCACTCAGGGGTGAATAAAGAAAATGACGCATTTCCTGTCCCTGCAGCAAAAGAACTCCTACAGCTGCTCAATGCCTTGACGGACACCACGGTTATAACAAAACCAGGTTACAATTTGTTCATCTTCAGGTTCATCCTCATGCCGAGCTCATTTTTCTGCAGCTGTTTTTGCACATGATTTTAACTGAAGTTTTTCTTTTTTTTCATTTTTGAGGGAGATATTTAAGCATCACCAAAAAAAACAGTCAGCCAATAGCACCTAATTGGTGGAATAAGGAAAAGAACAAGAAAATATTTTCCCTCTCCCTACGAAAAGGAGCAGCGAGTGCAGGAAGCTTGGCCCACTGACATCACAATGAACCTTCCCCAGGTCAACAATACGACTGTGGTGCGTCAGCGTACACTGTGTACAGCTGTCAGGGTGGGGGGGGGAGGAATAAAATAAGAAATAAAAAACTGCAGAGCTTTCCAAGAGAGGAGGAGGAGGAGGAGGAGGAGAGCCAGAAGGCTTCGGAGGAAGGCCGAGGCTGAGAATGAGACGGGGATAATCCCGCCAACAGATGTTTGGGAGCTGCCCGCTGCCCAGAAGGAAACGGATTATAGGGATGGAAGCGCCAACAGGAACGCAGAGGGTGCGAGGTTGGTCCGAGTGATTAGCCGGGGCACACGCCGAGGTAAAAGGGCCCTGGGCTGCTGCCGTCGAGCTGAAGTGGAGGCTTTGATTTGACATTCGGGATCAGTGCTTCTCAACTGGCGGGAGTCTCAGAACCCACATTTTCTTTCCTTATAGTGAAGTCGCGACCCAAATTGAATCCACAAAAAAATAAAACCGCTAGTCCAGGAAATACATTGTTGAAATGATTGAATTGAATTGTGTGTCCTGCACAACAAATGCCCAACATCTTCTCTATAAATATATTGCGCTGTATTTTGGTACATGTGACAACAAAGGGCTATTCTATTTCATTTGAAAAAAATGCCCAAGAAGGCACGATCCAATCGAAACAGCTCGGCGACCCATAATTGGGTCGCAACCCACCAGTTGAGAAACGCTCTTGGAGATGTCCTGCTCAGTCAACAGTGAATGAGAGGCGAGTGGCGGCAAAAAAAGATGGACCAATGGAGAGATGTGGGGAGAGTTAAACAATTAAAAAGAAGAAGAGGAAGAAGAAGAAGAAGAAGAAGAAGACGAGGACGAAGACGAAGACGAAGAGGAAGAGGAAGCAGCTAGCTGTCCTCTGCTGAGAGCTGTCAGCTGTCTCCCTGTGATTTAAAGAGCAGGGACGTGCTCAGCCGCGGCTCTTCCACTTCCTCCTGCCGCACCGCCGCTAACACGTCCTGACAGGGGCCGCCACAGTCAGAGTCACATGTACACAAAGCCCTCACCCTCCTCCTCCTCAGTCCCGTTTTTCCTCACACGGGCATAAAAGCGAACCAAGGTGCCGTACTGCAGGCCTCGGCCACGTCACCTCCGCCCGCTGGGGGGGGGAGGTTCAGCGGGTTCAACCGCAGTCGCCTCTGGTCACCGCTACTGTGGTGCGTCACCGTCAGGGTGCGGGTACAAATACGCATACTTCAGAGCTTTGAAGGACGTGGCCGTCGGCAGACCCCTTCCGTCTGCAACACCGCCGGCCGTGCACTCGGCGACGGCGAAGGTCTTTGAAAGCGGGCGCTCAAGAGCCGAGGGTCCCCGGCACTACCTGGAGCCATCTATCAGTCGTGGGAGACAGCTCCCGTCCCCCCCCCGGGGGCCGCCCCCAGGGGTTAAGAGCATTGGAGGGGGGAGGGGTGACATCTGGATGGGAACCATCTGGTAAGGTGGGGTGGGGGAGGGGCGTCTGCTAGGGTCCTAATGCAGCAGGCAGGCAAGGCAGGCAGGCAGGCATTTCCGCAGGTCACGCCAACACTGGAGGTTACAAAACCAGGAGGAAACTGGTCCTGCAAAGTGGTCCTGGTGGTCCCTTTAAGGACCCCCAGGTCAGTTGGTCTGTTCCAAGGACCGACTTGATGACAATTTGGGACTTTTTTAAGATTTAGGTTTTTTAAATGTGATGTAAAATTGACTTTTCCTCCCCCGCCCTCAACGAAAGTTCCACGGTTGCTAGTATGGAAAATCGTATGGAAAATCAATACTTTTCCAAATATTGTATTGAAGTCTAAAATCCAGGATCGTGACAACACTACAATGCAGTAAGTTTAACTTAAAAAAAAACAAAAAAAACAAAACAAAAAACAAAAATAACTGTTCTAAGTAGTATTAATATTCAGAGGGAAAAAGGCATGAGTCATTTACAAAAACGGACCAGACGCTGCACAGTTCAGTACAGCTTTGGCCTTCAAACGTGGACGTAAAACTGTCAAGAAAAACTCCAACACAAACCATTTAATACAGACTGAAAATTGCGTCCTTACAGTAGATATTTGAGTTCTTCAGCAGCGCGTCTGTCAGTTTGCTCTGCACTGTGCAGGGCGAGAACCCCACAGAGCTCGAACCGCCTTCAACCTGCACGGCCGCTGACCTTAAAACGTGAAGGATGGAACGGCCGGCCACTCAGCTCAGCCGGAGAGGTCAGGTGAGGTCAGGAGAGGCAGAGGCCGGGGGAAAAAGACTCGGACTACAAAAGGTCTCTCCCAACCATCACGCTCACGAGGTGATTTTTTTTTTCCCACTGAGCAAAGAGAAGCTTTGCAGCTGTGAATCAGAGCTGAAGACAGTCCCCCCCCCCCCAAAAAAAAAATGCAGCCCAAGCCCCCACCCCGTCCTCCCTGTGGTGCCGCTCAGCACCAGCTTATCGACGTTCACATTTTTTGCCCATCAAACAAGGACGACTTAAAAAATAATTTGCCTGAAATATTTAAGGAGAACAAGGTTTAAAAAAAATAATATTTCAGCCGCCTGCAGGTTCTCCTCCCTGCTCCCATTCAGGCGTTTTGGCAGTAAGCCTCTTAAGAGAATCTGAGCAGAAGTGATTTATCGGAGTCTACAGGCGCGCGCACACACACACACACACATATACACGCGGCTCCCAAAAAGAAGCCCGACCGCAGCATCCCGTGTCAGTGAAATATGATTCATTGTGAGAAAAGTTTTCCTCTTTCTCTGCTAAAGCAGCTACAAGGTCGGAGAGTCTGACTGCGCTGGAAGTAGCAGATGTAGTTCTCTTATGCAAAGATCGATACCAAATGTCCCTCCGGAGCTCACTGGGTTGCCGTACGCAGTCTCACACTGTCAATACTGTTCGTACGCATCGCATTCACAGCGGCCTGTTCGTGGTCCTAACCCTAACCCTGTTTTTTTTTTTTCAGTTTACCAAATAGAAATATTGTAGTCAAGGAAGTCAGGGGGAACATTTTGTTTTGGTTCTTTGTTTTGTCCCAGAAAAGGTCAGGAATATAACTGAAATATGTTCTGGCAGCGGAATAATTGCTTAGATTTAAAAAAAAAAAAAAAAAAAAAAATCTTGAGATTTAAGCAAAAAGGGTTGAAATCCATACGGCTTTTTATGATTAGCTCATTGTTTCAGTGCCAAAATATGCGTGAAATGTAGGAATAAACACTTCCAACAGCCAAGCCGGCGCTTAAATTATACCATAATTGCGCCGCAGTCACAGCGATGCTCGGCTACATTTTTCAGGGGGGGGGGAATGTGAGCTCCAGCTACAGGAAGACAAAGGGTTATCCGAGGCTCCCAGAACACAACTGAGCAACAAAAAAAAAAAAAAGTTGTTCAACCACCACATCCAAGAGCAGCGAGTGTTGAAAACCCACCCAGTCAGGGCTCGCAGACCGCATGTTTTCCGCCTGACTTTGCCCCCCCCCTCGCCCCACCCACCCACCCCCGCCCCCGGAAAACACTCAAAAACTCTCCAGAGACGCATCGCGGCTTCTGACGGAGGCAAACCTCCGTCGCAGTTGGCATTACGACATTTTGGAAGCAACAAATAAAAGATTTCAGCCGGTCGGGCTCGAGGCAGCTGTGTTCCTTGGCCGAGGACGAACTTCTTTCGCTGCCAGTCGACGGCTGCCTGTCGTCGGGCCGTGGGACCGAACCGCTCCGTCGCTGCGAACGTCGTGTTCAGCTGTCAGGGAGTGTTGGATGAGCGGCGGAGGCAGGAGGAATGTTTAAGAACAAGAGCCTCGAGTGTGCGAGTGATGGAGCTTCTTTGGAATCTGAGGCTACTTTTTTCTTTTCTTTTTTTTCTTTTTTTTTTCAAAAGAAGAAGGAGAAAAAAAGAAATACTCCTTAAAGGCCCAGCAAGTGACATTTATTTAGTAGCATCTGGAGGGTATGAATGCATAATGAAAAACAAAGTTGATGTTTGACCCCATTTTGACTGTTTTGACAGGATAAAATCGCAGCTAGCTGTTTTAAGCTAAGCCACATGTAACAATAAAGATAAGTTGGTTGAAGCAGCGAGCCCACGGTGAAAAAAAGACTGAATTGTTTTGCCTCTTTATATCAACATGTTCTTCTATGATGGTGTATCATGTTCCTATCATACACAAAAACATTGGGCATACTGTTAATTTTAAAAAAAACAAAGCAATGTGACTAATTGCTGTTAGCTAACCAGGCTATCTCATTCTTTTCATTTCCAGGCTCTGTGCTAAAAGCTAACAAGCCACGGCTCCAATTTCGTCTTTAATGTCCAGAAAAGAAGGGAAAGAAAAATGCTAAATGCTTTCTAATGACAAAGGAACTGTGCTAAGCAAACAAAATAAAGAGTTTTTCACTCGCCATGTGCCACAATTGGGGCGGCGGCGCCACGCGACTGAAATAGCTTCCTGCCACGGCTTTGCTCGTTTATCTCCATGAGATTAAAAGCCTGCGCTGTGTTTTTCACACCTCTCCCAGACAGGTGACTGATGAGGAAGTGATAACATGACACACAGTCACACTAACACACACACACACACGCACAAAACACAGCGTGGCCAAACAGGAAGTAGCTGCGCGGCGAGCGGCCTTCCTCTATCTGCCTCGCTATCAAAACACACTTTGAGCCGCGCCGACACTGTCGCTCGCCTGTGGCATCCGAGCTCTGACGAGAGAGCAGAGCCGCCGCTCGCGGGGCAGTCGGGCAAACACAGCTGCACTGCAGAGGGAGACACATGCAAATTCACTTTTCCATTGATCCGAGTTTAAATGAGGTTTTGTCGGGCAGTAGCCACCTTTAAGTTGTCTTAAAACTGTTCCATATTGTCCCATTAAAGGCACCAAGTGGCCTCTGAAGATAGATTTAAAAAAACAAATAAGGCTAACAATCAGCATATTTAGCCCTGTGTTTACAGCCAACTCCAGTGGGCTCCAGCTTCCTGCTGAAAATGATGCTTTGATGGACACTGGACTTGTTTGGAAGGGCAAAGTTTCCACTTTATGGGTTCTTGAAAAATTAAAAGTATAATCAATTTAAAAGTAAAGAAAACAGCGGAAACACCAATACAGCTGCTTTAACATCTTAGCCAGCTGAGGCCCGAGCGGCCATTCATGACTTCCAGATGACAAACCATCCATTCCAACGGCCCACACTGCTGCTGAGTGTTACTGTACAGGCCTCCACACGGGACGAACGCAGCGTCAACACCCACAGCTGCCTCGTCACGTCCCCAGAAGTCCTGACAGGAAGCTCAGCGCCGCAGCGGGAAAGCAAAATAGAAAAGAAAAAAAAGCTATTGGGAGGGAACGAGGTCACCCAGTCGTATTTACTGTTTGAGGAAACATGTTGCCCTTGAACGGACCTTCACAAAACATGAAATTCCCGATGAATTTCCATAATCCATAATCCTTTATTGATATAATCCACAGCGGATTAGGCAACATTCCATCAATGCAGAGATTTGACAACATAGAAAATTCCAGTATCTGGGTCAACTACTGCTGAATTTATACCGCACATTTATATACACATATATATATATATACATATTGACTGGAAGCCACAGACAGTAAAGCCACTGCTAAATATAGGCTTCCCGGCATGTCTAGGCATTCCAATTCCAGAGCGGCATTCCGTAATCCCTGGAAAATTTCATGCCCCGTCTCATGAGCTGCCTTTCTAACATCAGACGCACAGAAAAAAAGAAAAAAAAAAGATGATTTCTCTTTAGACTCCATCAGGCTTTTGTCACTCATGCGCTCCGTCCACGGTGCTTTTGGCCTGAGCGGGATGCAAAAGGAAGGAGAGAGGAGAGAGAGGAGAGAGAGGAGAGAAGCGAAAACACCACGGACGACCGACCCGACCATCTTGAGCTGCGAGGGCCCCCCCGCACCCACCCACCCCGCACCCGCCGCAAAGAGAGAGAGAGTCTCCGCTCAACCGCTCCCCTGAGGGTGCAGAGTGAGATATGGAGCAGGAAACAAATTCAGACAGGAGACAAATTCATAAAGAGCTTTGTGGGATTTCGAGCGAGGTTCCCCCGATGCCAGAAGGTTCTGAGCGAAAGGCTCCTTTTGATTGGAGGCAACAATGCACACGCTGCATACCCCGACGTCGAGGAGAACCAGAGGAATGTCGCGGCTCTTAGATGCCAAACGTCTCGGAGAAACCAACCTTATTAGTTCTGGAAACAACCGGAATCGACTGTTGGAGCGACGAGAGTGGCGACGAACAGCAAGGTAAGTTTTCTGCGTTCAACTCTGGGTGGGGTTTTAAAATTTCAAAATTCTTATTTTCTTATTATTAATATTCTCTCTCTCTCTCTCTCTCTCTCTCTCTCTCTCTCTCTCTCTCTCTCTCTCTCTCTCTCTCTCTCTCTCTCTCTCTCTCTCTCTCTCTCTCTCTCTGCTTGAGAAGCACCGTCAGAAAAGCTAAATGCTAAATGGCCTGCACTTATATAGCACTTTCCAGCACCTTCAGGGTTTACAATGGCCTCTCATGCACACACACATTCATGCACCAGCCGTAATTGGGAGCAATTTAGGGTCCAACGTCTTGCCCGAGGGCACTTTGGCATGTGGACAGATGGGGGCAGGATTTCAAAACGCCAATCTAGCAACAGCAAGGCTCCGTCGGCCAATCAGCTCCTTACCTCCAGCACGGGCCCCGCCCCCAGGATGGTCTGCTCCACCCCGCTGGCGAAGCCCTTCTGGCTGAGCGCCGTCAGGTGGTGGATGAGGAAGTTGGTGCTCTGGGTCTTGCCGGAGCCGCTCTCGCCGCTGATGACGATGCACTGGTTGCGGCGGCGCTGCAGCATGGCGTGGTAGGCCACGTCGGCCACGGCGTAGACGTGCGGCTCCAGCTTGCCCAGCGCGTGGTTGTCGTACAGCTTGACGTACTTGGGGTTGTAGAGGGGCAGGAACTGGAAGGGGTTGATGACGATGAGGATGCTGCCCACGTACGTGTAGATCTTCTCCTGGCGGAAGCGGGCGCGCAGGTTCTCCAGCATGGCGCGCTCGGTCAGCTCGGGCAGCGCGCACAGGTCGGCGGGCGGCTCGCCGCCGGCCGGCTGTGGCAGGAAGCCGCGCTCCACCAGGCGGCGGCGCTCCTCCGTCACCCGCAACCACATCTGCAGGCTGCCGCCGTAGTGGATGGAGCCGTCCAGGTTCTTCTCGCGCAGCAGGAAGCGGTAGTCGTCGCCGCTGCCCAGCCCGCCGCGGTTCTCCAGGGCGCTGCGCGGCCACAGCATCATGCGCTGCACGGGGCAGTCGCCCGGGTTGAGCACCCACTCCTCGCCGCCGAACTCCTTCACCTCGGCCAGCACGTAGCACTTGGCGCGCTCCAGCCGCAGCCGCTCGATGAGCACGTCGATGGCCTCGGCCGCCGTGGTGTTCTTGCGGGCGCCAACCGGGCAGTAGATGGTGCCCTCGGCCAGGGCGCCTGGGTAGACGCGCAGGCTGAACTCCTGGTCCTCCAGCCGCTGCCGCCGCACGCCACCGACGCCGCCGACGCCTCCGCCGCCTCCGCCGCCATCTTGCGAGCTCATGGCGGCGCAGCAGGTCCCATCAGCACAGCGCTCTCTGGGCCCCAAGCACTGACTCAGGACATTCCAGCTGCAGAGGAGGGAGACGGAAAAAGAAGAAGAAGAAAAAGGATTTTTAGATTTTTTTAGACACTTTTACCATCGCTTACACACTGCAGATAAAGTTCAGATTGTTCCTGCTGCTCTTTCTTTCTCGACAGTGAACGATGTTTGCTCTTTGCACAGTCTCTTGTAAGCACTGCCACTTTTGTCATTTACTGCATATCTAGCATGAGCATGTGACTAATAAAGATCTTGAATCTTGAGAGAAGAAGAAGAAGTAGAAGAGAAGGTATTCTATATATTACAAACAAGATATTGATTTTTTTTTTTTCGGTTCCAACCAACACGTGATTTAGCATCTACACAATTTACAGCAAGGATCCAGACGCGGTCGTGGTGTGTGAGAGTGTCGGAGTGTCGGAGTGGACCCGGCTCACTGCTGCGTCTGTCTCGGATCGTGAATGTGGCCAAATTAATAAGACACATGAACCAACGGCGATTCAAAAAAAACAAGGAACAGTGGCTGCTTCATGAGTCTGACGGGTGCCGGCCAGTTAATCAGAGCGCGCGTGTGCGTCAGAGTGTGTAAATGTCAGTAAGTGAGTGTGTGTGTGTGTGTGTCTGTGTGTGTGTGTGTGTGACAGAGAGAGAGAGAGAGGGAGTCCAAAGGCTCCAGCCGTGTGCCAAGATTAACAGCTGCCACCTTCCACACAAAAGTGGCAGTAATGAGAGCACAATGGCGTAATTCACCACTTCCCTGTTGATAGTGGACACAGCACTCCATTCTATCTGTGAGCGCGCGCGCGTGCGCGCACACACACAAACACACACTGACATTCGCACACGCACCAACACACACTGTCCAGCTTCACAGACGGCAACGCTATAACTGCGATGTCGCCAATAATCTTAGTATTTCTGCCACTACATTAACTTTATTACAGTCATTCATTACTGACCAGTGATTTTTGCTTTAAATTTGTTTAGCAAACTCGCCTCTGCTTTTTTTTTTTTTTACCCCTCACTCCTTTATTCACTTGTTCTTTACGGCTTCTCCCTTAACGACTTGGCAGAAACATCCCTCAAACTGGAGGCCCGAGCAATCTTTGAATGAAGGCCAATGAAGTTTTACTGCTCTGTAACAAAATGTGCCTTTTAGCGGCCTTTTTTCCTCTGTCACCATGTGTCACATAATAACTTTCCGCAGCCCGCAAATAAACAAATAGATCAATCACTTGGAAAATCGTTCATTTCCCTTCAGTTTTCAGACAAATTCTCAGGCTTATTACCCCCCCCCCCCCCCCCCCCCCCTCCCTCGACCCCCTCTGTCAAGGAACAATACGAACGGACACTGAAAACAAACCGTACTTCAACAAGGAAACCCACTCGGGCCATGTCGGGCCAAACCCAGGGTAAATATTTTGATGCAAAGTGGAATTTGGGCCTTTTGAGTCGCTCCAGTGGAATCTCATTTAAATAATCTCGCCCCTTCTTTTCCCCCAAATATTATGGACTTTGGTGGCAGAACGCGCTTCAGTCTGCGGACGTGGCGGGCAGGAAGATAAAGAGATGAGTCCCGCCAGCCGACGGGACCCTCCGCCGTGATGCTGACCGCCCACCGCAGTGGCGAGGCCCACCGCTGTGAGAGCGAGAGACAGGGAGAGGGAGAGAGAGAGAGAGAGAGGGCTGAAACAAAGAGATGGACTGAAGTGGACGAAAGACGGACGGATGAGATTCCCAGCAGCTCTTCTATTGTACACTGATGAGCTGTTCGAAGGTTAACTTGTCATGAAACGTCAGTACAGGAACTGGAAGTAACGGAAAGGCACGGAAAGCGTCGCTGGAAGCTACCAGAGTGCAGTTTGAGGTTACCAAAACAGACGGTCTCGCAAGAAGATGGGAGGTCGAGGTCAAGAGGTCGAGAGGCCAAGATGAGGTTTGACCCAGCCGTCCTGATTCCGATTGGAAAAATTCCTCTCGTCATTTCTAATCAAAGTCGCCTAAACTCAGGATGAAGACTTTGTCGTTGTTCAACGAAGTTGTAACAAAAATTGAAATATACAATAAAAATCAATAAAAATTGTTAAAAAAAAAAAAAATGAATCGCTTTACTATCTGGGGAAGAACGTGGTGAAAGGTTGTTGGACAAACACGGCGTCACATTCCAAGCGAACCAGTCAAGAGGTTTTTTTTTGGGGGGGGGGGGTTTTCACTGCCAGCGGAACCACATGGCAACAGCTCAAGGCTTCCCACTGGCGAGCAGCAGAGGCCGAGGCCAGCTGGGAGTCCAGCAACATCTTTTCCAACCAGTCGGGTCTTTGTTCTTTTAAGGAGGGGGTAGAAGGGAAAATCAGCCTTCCCGGTTTTTGGGTGGCTCATCACTACAGTCAAGCGGTGACCAGCCACCCAAACTCACAGTCACTTGCAGTAAGTGCAGGCTGTACCGGCCACTTCCTGTTTTGGTTTGTTTTTTTTTAATGATATTTTTCTTGATGGCAACTGAAAGGAAGGCTGACCGGCTGCTTAATGCGAACAGCGACTGAACACGCAGAACAGATCTGGCTGGCTAGACGGACGCGCCAGGCTTGTGAGGGTCGAGAACTTTGGGGCGTTGCGTAACGACGTCGAATGAAAAATTCCCTTGTGTTTTTTTTTTTTTTTTTTACTTGAGCGTACGAGGATTCATTTCAAAGAGATCAAAGTGGTTTTGCTGTAATAAACAGGAGGAGGAGGAGGAGGAGGAGGAGGAGGAGGAGGGGGTGGGGGAGGGGGGAAGTAAATCACCTCGTTTAGTAATTCCATTTTGATGAGCACGGAACAAAAAAATAAATAAAAAAAATCATTTAAAATTCATCCCAGTGCGGGAACAACCTCCAGGAAATGCCATAGAAAAACAGCACAGATGTCACCAAAATAAAAGGATATGAGGGATTACCAGTTTAAAGGGGGAGGGGGGTGGAATCTAAATCCCTACTTTGGGTAATGACCTTTTTTCTACCCTGGAACCAGATTAGCAGAAAGTTCGCTTCCCTTCTTTCCTGACAGGGGTTCCCACGAAGGCCGGTGCTCACCCCCGCCCCCTCCCCCACACCTCCCACCTCCGCTCCCGCCACAGCCGGGACCCCCGTCGGACCTCCGCCGTCACGTCACGGATGCCAGCGGTCCGAGGAGGGCGGCTCGTCTCCTGGGCCGCCCGCAAGAAAGAAATGAACCCGTCTGTCAGCGGCCCGTCTGCGGCGAGGAGCCTTCTGCCGTACGGCCCAACGGCTGTGATGGATGGTCGGCGGGGGTCAAAGGTCAGCCCGAGGAGACCCAGGTCGCATTCCAGCTGAGGCTCTGACAAATCGCGGGCGTGGAGCCGCAGAGCGTTTTCTTTTCGCTCTTCTTTTTTTTGGGAGAAAAACTGGGGGGCGGGGGGGGGTGCTTACTTCTGGTATTCGCTCGCACACCTGCGCGCCGCGGGTGTCGTTCCCGACGCCGCCTCCGCACTGTAGCATCGGGCTTTTAACGGCGATCGCCGCCAGGGTTAGTAAGGCAAGAGAGAGCAGGAGGAGGAGGAGGAGGAGGTGCTCGACGGGCATGAGCTGTGTTTCGTTTTAGACTCCATCGGATACGAGGCGATGACAGCGTGGGAGGGAAAACGAGCCGAGCCGACGCGGCGAAGGAGCGCACAGAAATAAAGGTGGAGTCCAGGGAGGGTGGGCGTCGGGGGGGCTTTCGTGAGAGCGCGCACGAAAAGAGAAGACGAAAAAAATATGTAGCCGAGACCTAAAAAACGAAAAAGCAAACCGAAAAAAAGCACCTCGAGACTCAAAAATGGGATTTTTCAAGTATTTCACGAGCCGCCACATTGTGGCTGCGGCGGCTGGCGACACTTTCTGAATCCACAAATCAACAGTTTGGGTGATTCCCCAAATGGATTCCGAAAAAAAAAAGAAGCAAAAAAAAAAAAAAAAAAAAAAAAGGCCAGGCAGAATCAAAACAGATAAACACAACACGTCTCCCCACAACGACGGCCGTGTCGCCACCGCAGTGTCCAAAATAGCCACTTTAGCCACTTTAGCCACTTTAGCCACTAGCCAAAAGCCAAAAGCCGTGAACACACACACACACACACACACATTCAAAACACAACCTGATACAATTATAAGGACTGGGAGGCTGCTGCAGTCTGAACTCATCTGTGTTTGCGAGCCAAGTGTGGATTTCTAAACTATTAATAACCGAGAGGGCCGAAGATTAGCTTGGATTTTATGCGTGTGTGTTTATGTGTGTATGCTGACGACGCTGCCAAACTCATAAAAGAACATGAAAGTTTCTCTGTGACCGTTGCAGCTTTCCGAGGCGTGTAACGTTACGGTCTGTTCCCATGAATGGCCGCATCTGTTTGATGACGAGGAAACAGTCCGCGGGGACGTATCCTTTCTTTTTCTTGAAAGGAAAAGATGAAGAAGAAGAGGAAGAAGAAAAAAGCAGAGCAAACAGCAGTCGGCCCTCACCGGGAGTCTGGCCGGAGGAGAGGTCTCACGCTGAAATCTCACGAGGTGAGCCGCCTTCCAGAGGAAAACAGCAAAAAAAAAAAACATGAGTCACCGCCGAGTGTTTTGGAGTTTACACAGAAGAGCTGCCAAGGAAAATAATTATCTGAGCCCTCGGCTTAAACAGTCTTGATGTTGCAATAACTTCGCTCAATTCAGCCGATAAATCATCAGCCGGGGGGGGGCCCACATCATTAACGTCTCGAGGCGCCGCCGTCTTGTTGCTGGACCTCAACACGGCGGTCCTGCAGGCAGCCCCTGCCATCGAGACAGCGCCCCCGTCTGACCTTCAATGGGAGTGAGTTACTTTGTTTTACGGAGTTACGTCTCTGGACGCTCGCCGCGCTTGAAGTCGGAAAATGGCACGAATCGCATCAAAACAATCATTTTAAATACATGAAAACTTTATAGTTGCTTTAGAATGTTAGAATGTTTAGATTCCTACAACATTCTAAACTTTAGAATGTTGCATACCTTTGCTTTCTTCTATGTATTTGCATATACATCTAATAACATGTACATATGTATGTATACTGCAGATATGTATATTTGTGTATATATGTGTATATATCATACATACATACATACATACATACATATGTATATATACACACATGTACATATATATGTATATATACACACATGTACATATATACGTATATATACACATGTACATATATACACACACATATACACATATATATGTATATATGCATATACATACACACACACACACACACACACACACACACACACACACAATATATATATATGTATTTTTTATTCATGCTGCCTCTCTTCTCCATAAACATTTTATCATCTTTAACTTTAAAATATCACCGTAAAACCTTTTGGCACACGGCGAGGGAATGAAAAAAAAACGACACTACATCCAGTGAATGACGTCTCTCCCTGCAGCTAATGTATGTACGAGAGGAAGCAGGGAGCCTTCAGGATCCTGTAAAAGCAGTGGGGGGAGGAGGGGTGGCGCTGCCGGGGGGGGCCGACACTCAACCGAAATATGAAATGCAGATGAAAAGCCGGACTTGTCTCGCAGGTTTCCAGCTGAGGGGGGGGGTGTACCAGTTTAACAGCAAAAGCCACCAAACCTCAGCATTCCTTCACATACACACACACACACACACACAAGCTCACATACGTTTGCTTCAAAACACAAAGAAGGTGTGTTTCACTCCCCCGACACTGAGAGCTGCACTGCAGCCATCAGACCTCACGGCTAATATTGGAACTTCAGGATCAGACACTGAGCAGTCACACACACACACACACACACACACACACACACACACACACACACACACACACACACACACACACACACACACACACACACACACACACACACACACACAAAGTTGCATAAACATGCAACTCATCTGCTCTCCTATTAACTCTGAATGAATCAACCAATTGTCAAACATCACTGGTAATTCTACACGTTTCTCTTTCGTGCTGCTGAGTCTGAAGTCAGACGAATGAATTTCATTTGCCTGCGTCACTTTAAAGCCAGAATTCAAAACCTGACTAGCCTGAAGAGTAGGCGAAGACAGCAGTCAGACCACCAGGAATTAAAATTGGTGATTCCTCTGGTTCCAGAACATGGAGTTGGTTGTCAAACTGATCACAGGCAGATTAGCTGTTAAAGGGGATTATTAGTCTGAAACTGTTCCAGTCAAGCAGCCAAATCTTTACTTAGGCATCAAACACAGTAATTTGTCAGTTTAACCTTTTGAAAAAAATGTATTTTTCGGAATATTGAGGGTCCGTGAATATCATCAAAGAATGACTGGCATATTTTCATCTCCACACGTCATTTTGTGTTGCTCCCCTCTCTGATGACTCCACTCTACCCCCCCCCCCCAAAGAAAGAAACCTTAAACCAGGTATATAAAAAAAAATTTCTTCCAACACGTCCAGTTGAGCCACATCGACAGCGCGGAGCCTCGGCTCCCACAGCACTCCGTTTGTCCGCTAACGTGTGGAAAACTTTCCTGGAGAAGTTAAAGGTTAAGACTTGAGGGGAAAAAAATAGAGATGCATAATAAATATTTTGCATGAGGGTGTGTGTGTGTGTGTGTGTGTGTGTGTGTGTGAATTCCTGAATTCCAGCGGGCCGGCAGAGCTCACAGGAACTGAGCCCACACAGACACAAGCTGGTGCCAGAAACACTGAGACAGAGTGCCGGGTCACTCAGTGCAGCGCTGCAGAAGTGTATGTGTGTGTGTGTGAGTGTGAGTGTGTGTTTGTAACGAGGGGGAAAAACACCGCAGGTGAAAGTTCTGTTGTCCTTAATGACGGCAAACGAGCGACACTTTGGAGTTTTTTTTTTAAACTCAGCGAGTCTAGAAGCTGCAGCACAAAAGATGATTCAGTGATAATTGGCACGTTGAGGAGGGGAAACAACATTCATCCTCCACCCTACTGACGAATACGCAGATCAAATATCCACACCGGACCGGACGTGTCGGGGTCGTCCTTCACCGAGAGGATGTTTCTACATTTTCTTCGTGTTTTTGGCCTATTTTTGTTTGACCTATTTTTTTCAATTTATTTTTTTTAAAGCACACCAGAGGGGGAGAAGAGAGGAACGGAGCAGAGAGGAGGAGCATGTGATCGCACCCTGACACTGCCCTCCTCAAAAAGGTCACTGGCGTGCACGTGTGTGCGTGCGTGTGCGTGCGTGTTTTAAGACAGGCTGCAGAGCCACTTCTCCGTCCTCCACGCGATTACATTTCCCATCGGAGAATGACATCATCGTGGCCTGCACCACTCTCCTCCTGGCACGGGGATGGGGCCCGCTGCCTCACACACACACACGGACACGCACAAAAATGGTGCATCACTGTCTGCGCTGAGCGATATTGATTTAAGAGCCCCTCGGCTCTACAATCAGACCTCCCCTTAAGAAGCCCCGTTGCCATGGCTTCCTCGCCGATTGGAATCAATTAGCGTCATGTGTCTTTTATACTCTGTCTGTTGTTTGTCATCGCAAGACAGGAGAAAATGGTTCATACCCACTTTTGGCTGGTGTCGGACTCTCTTCTCCGCATTTGCTTCCCCCCCTTTTAAATCCCGACGCACTGGAGCGAATTCAGAAAAACACTCTAAAGCAAATTGCTTTCTTTTACAGAGAGCAGGTCATCCTGTGAAGAAATAGCAACGCGTAAACCAGTTCATTGAAAGCATATGTGGGCCATTGGAAATATTCAGCCCAATTGTGATACCTGAAAGTACCTGAAAGATGGAAAGAATATATATATAAAAATATGTGCAGGTTTTATGTGACGGTCGCTGATGGGGAAGAGCTCCACTGGGCGTGTCCTGCACGAGTGTCTCAGCCTGAACGCGACCTCCGACAGGAAGTGGACCTCAGACGGACAGACGGCCTCCCCATCAGTGTCATCAGTTAACACATTCATAAATATTTAATTTTGAAGATTTATGACAGCAGTTAAGGGCTAAAAAAGAAGCACACTGATTGTTTTTTTGTACGCCGCAAGAGTAAAACGTGCTGTGTCGCAATGAAGAAGCAGCCAACGATGCTATAAATAAATAAATAAATAAATAAACAAATAAATAGATAGATAAATAAAGTCCCTGTGAACATGTAGGAATTTACCTGGACTCTTTATTTACCTAGTTAAATCAGATGCCATTTTGCACACATAAAATACCTGAAGTGCTCAAACTGTGCTAACATATGGTTAGCGTGACACAACTGAACTGAGATTCATTCCAAAAAGGCGACAAGCTGGCAAACCAGCCACAAAGCAACAACGGAAACATTGATATTTCATTGGGAGTTAACCATCCTGTCAGACACTTTCAGAGCAACAAGGGAAGCAGCTTGTCAACAGTGCAAAAAGGTTTAGCAATATGCTAAAGTGTGCTAAAATTGGAATATTTTACCAACCACACGCCCAAAACGCAGAGGGTTGAACTAGTGACGCTGGTGGGTCTGTGTTGAAAGCAAACGCGACCACCAAACAGCAGGAAATCACAACAACAACTTTCTTCCTCTTCTTCCTCTTCTGAGTCGGTGCCCAACTCTGTCCATCCAACTGAAACACCCCCAACCCCCAACCCCCCCCCCCCCCGAGTGCGTTTGCATCAGAGCAGCTTTGCTCAAGAGTGAGAGATGATCTTCAAATCTTCCACAGATTTGGATCAGGACGCACGGTCAGGCGAATATTACGGCCCGTCGAAAATACCGCTGAGCAGCTGCAGGACGCCGCAGAGCGGCGGGAAACGGAAGAGGTGGAGGTTAATGGAACAACTGGGGCGGGTGGGGACAACCGGACAGACTGACGGACAGCAGTGTGGAACCCAGCGTCCGAAATGTCAGCGGAGCCACCGCGGAGGCACCAGCAGCTCTCACATCAGCGGCCCTCCAAAAAGACAACAGAACCCATGGGCAGGGTCGCCGTGCTGCTAATGCCTCCATCGCAGCTCATTGATCCTCCAGTTTCACCACCGCTGCTTCCTGTTGGTCCCGCAGCTCGATGCCGGGATCTGAGTCTGCAGGAGGACGATCAATACCGGCCTCTCAGGCCCCGCTGCCACTGCTGCTGTCGCTATTATTCATTTTGAAGCAATCAATGCTGGGATTAAGTCCGGTTTATTTATTTTTATTCCAAGAGGATGTGCGTTCAGTCGGGTAGCAGGTTTTTAATCGGAAAAAAAACAACACAAAAAGAATTATATAAAGGGAATATATTTCAAGTTGCCGTACACAAAAAAAAAAGGACATTTTCCACTAAATCTGCTCTGAGAATTCTGAGAACATCAGCACCAGCCCTGATCAGTCCAACCACCACATATTTGCACCAAACAAGGAAATGATGCCACTTTGTTCTCTTGCTAGTTTCAATAAAAACACACACGTTCAGGCAGATGGAAGCGGCACATTGGCCACCAGGCCAACCAGACAGCAGACCGACACCGTAAAGGTCGAACCAGTGAACAAAGCACAGAACTGAGACGTGAAGCAAATCACCCGAAGCAAGTTCCCTCCGGCGCCCGCAGGAGCGTCAGCGCTGCTCAGAGGTGAACGCTCACGCTTCCAAGCGTAAATAAGGAACCAACGCCGCCTGCTTCGTTTATTGGCGGCAGCACCATCTCAGTTCTCACTTTTAGTTCTTCCATCCAAACAGAAATCGAGCGTCTGTTGCGGGGAAAGCAGAAGATGCTGCAAAGTCCGTTCCTGCTCTGTGGTTGGGAAACAGGCCTAGAACGTGTGTGTGTGTGAGTGTGTTCAGGGGTCGGGGCCTCGGTGTCGAGTGTGTGTCACGGTCACTTTCACTTCCGCCTCAGCCTCGACAGCTACCAGCGCCGCCTTTCTCACAAATCATTTCCTGCGACGATGAGTTGGAAGCACGCTGGCCAACGGAATGAGGACAAACTACTCTGAAAGTCTGAGCCGCCTCCGAGGTTCAGGCTCTCATCAAGCTCCTGGTGAGGGCGCTTTATTAATCAGGTGTCCATTAAGGGACGCAAGGAGCAACTTTATTGAAAGCCGGGGACAACTACTGTAAATCAATTACAAACTAAAGGAAATAAAAGTGTCCGCGGCTGAGTTAGTCGGCTTCCCCTCCTCTCTGCCACTGGTTTAGTTGCTACTAGCTGTGGCGCTGTCACAGATGACTCTTCCTAGGGGTCCTACATAATATATGCACACAAAAAAAAAAAAAAAAAGATGTATAAAATCAGGAACAAGATAGAAGTAAAAACAAAAATGAGCAACAAGCAAAAAGTGTTTCTCCAGTTTCAAAATAAAAGAAGAAAAAAATCATCTATGACTACTTAACTCTTTCATGCAACAATAATAATAATAATAATAGTAATCCCATGTCATCAATACAACTATATATTTATACAATCATCATACGACGTACAGATCACACTCCTTTATATTAAAATATATCTGTATATACATATACACACATGTATATATACATCACACTACCATCAGCTACATAAATACATCTTTATCTCCTGTACTATAATTAAATACATCACATGGATATAAGTACATATCCATTCTAGTACCATATCTTAGAAATGTATATTGTTTGAATTCATACAATACACCATACACTATAAATATATACTCGAAATATGTAACTGACGCAATATTATCTGGTCCTCCGGTGGAAAATACACAGCATCTATAACACAGTGAGGAAGTGAAAATGACCAGTCCCTGATCCGACACCTGTTAGTTCTATATTTGAGTTGTGAGAGTCTGCAGCGGATGATGGGGAGCAGACGGAGATTTTCATCTCCTCTTTGCTACCAGCTGATTCCATTATTGAGAGAAGACCTCAATGCGCCTGGCTGCATGCTGTCGGCGAAGCACTAAAAAAAAAAAAAAGCTTCTGCTGGAGTTCCGCTGCGACCCCGCAGGCTAACAGGGTAGCACAAAGACCCCCAAACAGGGTCACAAATCGAGGTCCCCGCTTTAACAAGATCAGCCGCCTCGGTCACCGAAACCCACTTTATCCCTGAACAACCCTCCGACTCGGAGATTTATTTCTACAATATGTTCCATTGGAGTCTCTCTGATGGTATGAGAGAGATTCCAACAATAATAAATGTGCTGAGACTTGCTATTCTGGCGCATTAGCGGACTCTAAGGCACATAAATTACAAATATATGCAAATAATGGTGTAATATTAGGACAGAGGAGCTTTTCTTTTTCGTAACAGCTGGTTTTCCGCCTCTTAAAACACTATTTCATGTTCCCTCCGATTATTAGAATTTGTGTTCAAATCATTCATTTTTATTGGTCTATAGAAGCCATAAAAAGTCTTTCCTGAAACCAAATTCCTGGCTCCAGAGACGGGTTCTGCACCAAAAGGTTCACGCCGGGCCAACCTACAGAGCTGCTGTGACTGCTGCTCAGAGTAACACAGCAGGCCGAGGTCTCGCCGCCCAACTTTCAGAGGATGCCGCTTAGAGAACCTCTGGTTTTGCCTGTGGAACCAATGTCTGTTTGGTATCACGTGAGAAACATAAAAAAAAAATTTAAAAAAGTTATAATAATGAAAAAATGGCTCACAGAGACCAGACAGGAAAAGGAAAAGGACAATGAAGATAAGGGGGGAAATGACAAATTGCGATGTCAGATGTGATGAGGACAAGAGCCCGTTGACACAGTCGGGATTTGAAAAGAGCTGCAAAGAGACAAGTGGGAGACTTCCTGCAGAGAGTTCAGCACGCCGGATGAGAGGCAGAAGAAAGCATTTATACAACAGAGGCCCATCATTGGTCATCCTTCTGTTTTATTCATAACATGCTGTAGCTGAGGTGTCCCACCAAAAACTGCATTGTGATCTACAAACAAAGCGAGAAAAAAAAACATCTTCTTCCTTGACAACCAATGAAAAAAGCTGCTTTCCGACAGAGCTCGGCAAGACGGATGTGTGACATCGTCAGCGGCTAGCCTAGCGCAGCCTGAGGGCAGATATGGGTTTTCTATATCTGCATCAGTTCATGTGTGTGTGTGTGTGTGTGTGTGTGTGTGTGTGTGTGTGTGTGTGTGTGTGTGTGTGTGTGTGTGGTATCAACGCTGTAGATTAGCTCCACTCCATTTAGCAGCAAGAATGCAGCCATTAGACCAAACATATCGCCTGCAAGGATGAGCCTCCAGGCTTGTAGTAAAAAACAAAACAAAAGCAAAACAATGTAGGCCTGAATGAATTTCCACACACACACACACACACACACACACACACACACACACACACACACACACACACACACACACACACACACACACACACACACACACACTAATTATCGTCACAAGATCAAGCGTTTGGGCACACACACACACACACACACACACGCTACGCTGCAAATTTTTCACGCACACCAACACGGAGGGATGAATAATGGAGAAGACAAGAGTGTAAATCCAGCCGGGCAAACAAGGGGAGACGATCGCGGCCTCATCAATAAATCAGTTCGGGATGAAAGGCGGCAGATGAGGGGAGGTCTGCCGCACCTCCAGGACCCTCTGTGCGAGCGGCGCGGGCTGGAACAAGTCAGAGGTGGTGGGAGAAGCAGCGGGAAGCGGCGGGTGTGGACCGCTAACAGGAAATACAGCTAATGGCAAGAGGTCAAATGTGAAAACAAGAGGTTCCAATGCTCTTGAAGTCACACGGTGTGCACAGAGAGTCATGTGACACGGAGTGAAGTTCTTTTGATATTTCACTTCAGTTTTTGTGAATTTCTGTTTTGAAATTGTGGCAGCGAGAGTTAATCAAACGAAATATCCACCAAAAAACATCAGGCAGTTGAGCAACTGAGTTTCTGTGACACTTTTGCGTTATACCTCTACATCCATACTTCTGAAAATCCACCTCATGAGAGCGTAAAAACCTTTTAGCGATATTTGAGAGGTTTTCCCAGTTTAGGTTGGTTTTCCATTACCAATTTTTTATTGATATTTAGATTTTGTGTAATTCTAGGGGTAATGGAAACGCAGCTACTGTGACACATCAGCTGAAAAAAAAAAGTCTCCTTTCTCCAGCAAGCAGGAATCGTCTTCGTTTTGCAACAAACATAAAAAGACATTTTTTCAAATCTACTTAATATGCGTCACCTATAAACTCCCATCGGGCAAAGACGACTATTATCTCATGCAAACACGCTCACTTTTATCCCCGTCTGACACACTGCTGGTCGATCCAAATCCAAACAAAAAGGCACGTCTAATCACACACACACACACCATGATGACTTCAGATATAAGGGCAGCTCAGACACAGTAGCCCCTCCTCCTCCTGCTTCCAGCCATCAAATCCACTCTGAGGACCGTGTGTATGTGTGTGTGTGTGTGTGTGCGTGCGCATGTGTTGAAGCTGATTGTTTTTTTCTCCCTGGCGGCAGCTGCTCAGCCTCCGTCCTCTCCTTCTCTCAGTCCTCAGACCACCTAATCAGTGCGTCAGTCAGGCCGAGACGCACTGAGCTGCAGGTGGAGGCTCGACTTCACCTCCTGTAATCAAGGCTGAGCTCTCCAGCCTAATGCCTTGAAGTGCATTTGAAAAAGATGGCGAGTTTCAGGGTAAAGGCTCAACAGCAGCAGCAGCAGCAGCAGCAGAAGCAGCAGCAGCAGCAGAAGCAGCAGAAGCAGCAGCAGCAGCGAGAGGATTTTATCAATGGCTCAAAAACAGAGACGTGTTTTGATATTCTGCGACTTCCTCAAACGTCGCCTGCACACAGGAAGTCGCCGGTGCGGTTTACGAGCGGCGCTTTATGGTTTCAGCGTGCCAAAAAAAAAAAAAGGAAGGCGGAGAGGCAGGGTTGGCAACTGCACTTTCATGTCTGGGCCACAAATTCTGTCCGCCGAGCGAGAAGAACCATCGCGTGTCCAAGTGGGCCAAGTTGGGACGAGAGGAAGAGCGAAATACTGCAGGGCTTCAAAGACAGGTATTTTGATGTAATGCTTTTGTTTATTTTCAAATTGCACATCCAATGACATATTTCTTTCTCCTGGTGGGTCACCAAAACACTCCCTCCATCTGCTCCTGCTGCGGCCCCTCTGTCACATTTTAAAACCCATTGTCAAAAAGTTTGCCCACCCCTGTGCTAGCCGCTAGCCACTAGCCACATACCATTTAATAAATCTGATTGGTCTTCTTCAATTACAAACACTTTGCTTGAACTCGGCCGCACCGAGATAAATCCAATGGATTCCTGCTGAGGCCGGTAATTAAAAAACTAGAGATCTCAGGGATCTCGAAAACGAGTTAGCAAGATCTTGAAACAATCAGCCTGCATAATTTAAATGAAATAACACGAAACCCAACCTGGAATATCCTGCAAAAACACTGAACTGTTCCTTCAGTTTGTTCAGATCAGCAACACACCAGAGAGACAACAACCAATCAGCATTTCAACTGTCGAGAGAGAGTGTGTGTGTGTGTGTGTGTGTGTGTGTGTGTGTGTGTGTGTGTGTGTGTGTGTGTGTGTGTGTGTGTGTGTGTGTGTGTGTGCGCGCAACTCCGTCAGCCAGTTTTCACACCCAACTCAGACTAAATCAAACCCCACTGGTCTCCTCACCTTGACCTCAGATTCTCACACACACACACACACACACACACACACACACACACACACACACACACACACACACACACACACACACACACACACACACACACACGGCTGAAACATTTCAGCACCTTGACAACAGCCAACCACAACGCAGCCACTCCAAAGCCAAGAGCCAATCGCCCCGCCGCCTTCGTTCACCGGCGGCCAATCAGACGCCTCCATTTCATCACCAGCAGCTTTCATCTTTGTTTCAGGCGAGACTGTGCTGCCGCCGCCGCCGCCGCCGCTCAGCTCCTCTAATTATTCCGGAGATGTTTTCATGAGGAGCTTTTCATTAGCGCAGCAGCTGTTTCTGCGACTGCGTGGATTCGAACGGGGCGCCGTGTTATCAGCCGCAGCTCATCACACCAACGTCCAGACCAACGCTTGAGCCTGATCCACGTTGCTTATCTGGCCCCTTTTAACAGAATTGATCCAACGTTACGTCAGTTGTTTTTTTTAATGCTTTGGGCCATTTCATAAAGTCCAAGAATACATAATCATATGCTGTAAATACAAATAAGACAAAAATGTAAAATCTTGAGCTCTAATAAATGACCCACTAAATGAAAACATTCTGAACGTTAGTTTTTGCACAAAGAGACAAAGAAATGTAAATTCTTGAGGGACGGTCAGTGCATTTAATTCTTTATAATTAAGCCAGCCACTGTTTACAAACTGATTCAAAGGAGAGAAAAAAACAAACTGACATAAATAAGCGTGACATACATGCAAAGGCGGATTTTTGAAATCAAGCTTTCCTGAAAGCCGGAGGAGGACGAGGAGTGTCTCGCCGCACAGACACAACACGCCTCTGAAGCTCATCAGCGGTGACCCTCTTTGTCGGCGGCCGCTTATTACACAGCGAGGGGGAGAGCGCGGCTCCTAGCAACCGCCGGCCGTCAGGGAGGCTGGAGAGGTGCGCCGCCGCTGCGGCGAGTTAACAGGCGTTGCAGGAGGAAGGACGATGCCGAAGCGAGCCTTCCAGTCCCTTCATTAGCATGGAGACAATGAGGATGCGCGGGGCAGTGTTTTTTTCAACCACTGTGCCACCGCACACTCGTCTACTAGTGTGAGATAATGTCAGGTGTGCCGTGAGAAATTCTCCAATTTCACTTAATTGGTCTAAAAAAAAAATTATAACATTCCTTTGCCGGGTGACTGTGTTTCAAAAGGAATGTGAGCTTTGTGTGCATCTAAACAGGCCCAGGTGTCACACTGGGAGACTAATGTCACCATTGTGAGGCTAGAAAGTGTGATTTAATACTATGTTTAGTTTAGGATTTTAGTCAATTTAAAAAATGTGATGTGGCTCAAAAAACATTGAAAAACAGTGCTTCACTAGATGACATCACTGTGTGATGTCACGAAGGGCAAAGACAACTCAACGATAGCCCTCCCAGCAGGAGGCTGTAAACAAGGGCTATTTTTGAGCTGTGAACATTTGTTCTGTGCCATAAAATGTGCCGTGGCTCAAAAAAGGTTGAAAAACACTGGCGCAGAGCCTGCAGAGGCACAATGCTAATGTTTGTTAGCATGAAAGGATGAAAGAAAAAAAGCAAAAAACAGATCTGTGTTCATCAGAGATCCGTCGGCGACGAACGACAAAATCCCGGGTTCAGAACAGTGGAGGTGAAGCGTTGGAAGAGACGGAGGGCCGAGGACGACTCTGCAGCGTCACTGCCCGAGAGCCGCCGGGACGACTCGACTCGAACCGACTGCTAAATTCACGCCGTGCGCCGTCCCAGTTCCGAAGTGGGACAAGCTGCGGAGGGGACGGTGGGGGAGGGGCCACTTTCAGACGACCTTCACAGGATGACTTGCGAGAAAAAAAGGAGGGAGGGGACAGAAAGACAAGTGACAGATGACAGTGCTGATAATTTTAACATCCGTCCTCCTCCGAGGGCAGATTCAAACTGAAACAGATCCGTCCCTTTCCTTCTTTCGCCTGCTCCACTTCTCAGGGAAGAACGGGCTGAAACATTCTGGAAATCAGCCCTTCGTGATGTCAGAGAGGGCACTGGCAGTGCAATGACACCTCCATGCTGTTTGCTGTCACATGTGGACATAAGGAGGCTCCAACAAAGCGTCAATTTCTAGCGGAAGGCTCAGCGTTTCTGTGGCAGGCTGCAAACAGAGGGCTATATGCCGCACTGGATGACTGAAGGACGTGAAAGTCGTTACACCACAAGACCTCAAAGCACAAAGCTTCTCAACTAATCGAGGGGTTTAAGATCTCCAGATCTGAAGCGTTTTGGTTTCGTTCTCATTTTGCTCATCATCATCAGATGATGATGATGAAATCATCACACACACATCGGCGGACGCCAGCACTCTGAGGCACAAGGGACAAAAGAGGGGAAAAATTTGAGGGAGGAAATTTCAGCCGGCTTCACAGAAACACGCTGGAGGTTTTGAGGTTGGAGTGAACGGCCGCGTACGTCAACGACACGGTTCACTCTGGCCGGCGCCACGCCCCAGTCCTCCAGTCGCACGCTGCCCGCTTTGTTCCGACTCTGTCCAGCCACTCATTCACCTCCCCCTTCCTCCTCGGCTCACTCCCTTCGCAGTTAAACCAGGCGGTGGCGGCGGCAGCGACGGCTGACAGCAGGTCACACATTTGTCCTGTGCGTGCATTCAAATTCCTCTCGCGTGCGTGCGCCTGCTGCCAGCGCTCTCAGGCCGCCCGTCGTTTGGCTGCGACTCCTGGAGCCCCGAGCCAGCCAGAGAATCAGCCAGTCAACCAGCCAGCCAGAGAGTCAGTCAGCCAGCCAGCCAGTCAAAGAGTCAGTCAGTCAGCTAGTCAAAGAGTCAGTCAGTCAGAGTCAGTCAGTCAACCAGTCAGCTAGTCAAAGAGTCAGTCAGTCGGCCAGCCAGCCAGCCATCTAGTCAGCTAACCAACCAGCCTGCCAGCCAGTCAGTCGGCCAACCAGCTAGCCAGGTAGCCACTCAAACAGCCAGCCAACCAACCACTCAACCAGCCAGCCAGTTAGTCAGCCAACCAGCTAGCCAGGTAGCCACTCAACCAGCCAGCCAACCAACCACTCAACCAGCCAGCCAGTCAGTCGGCCAACCAGCCAGCCAGTCAGTCAGCCAGTCAACCAGCCAGCCAGTCAGTCGGCCAACCAGCCAGCCAGTCAGTCAGCCAGCCAGCCAGCCAGGCCTCAGTGACTGGAACCAGACGGTACTCTGACGAGCTGACGGCACAGATATGAGACAAAAATATGAGACAACAAGCACTTATTCCAGACAGAAAGTCCTCTTATGGAGGGGGGGGGGGGGGGACTGGCAGCCAATAATTCAGCAGCACCCCCACCCACACACACACACGCGTGTGTTTTTGGACGCTCACCACAGACACGACAGAAGACGCGAGATTATCGGCTGCCTCGCAACCCCCAAATTGACACAGTGCTAATTGCAGAGGGTCCACAGCTTGTCTTCACCTCCCAGCCTCCCTTCTTTTTTTCCTGTCTTTTCTTTTTTTTTTTTACAGTCTGGCTAGCATTAGGAGAGGCTGACTGAGCCCAGATCTGTCGATCCAAGCAGCGGCTCCATCAGTCTGCTGGCAGCGCCTCAGGATCCATTCAACACAACGCAAGCGTCAGCAGGAGAACGCCGAGCGACAGCGAACGCAGCGCTCGCTTCAAGAGCCCCGCAGGCTGAGACTCAGTCTGAGGATAATGGTGGGAGGAGCGCGAGGTTTCGGAGCGCGTTGGCAAACAATGTTGATGTTTTCTGACGTCCCACTTGATCTCCCAGTGCAGCCGGCAGGGTGAAAGTATGACAACCTCTCCTGGACACTACTAACAAGCACACCCACCAACCTCACCAACAACCAGTCAGGGGGAGCACCATCGTCAGATGATGATACTGTCCAGCAAACAGACCAATCAGCTGATAACGATCATTACATCACCATTGGATACTACATCATCATCATCATCATCATCAGTCGGCACCATTAAATACCATCACCACCATCATCGGGCACCATTGAATACCATCATCATCTTCAACAACAACAACATCATCAGGCACCATTAGATACCATCATCATCATCATCATCGGGTACCTTTGGATACCATCATCATCATTACCACTATGGGGCACCATTGGATTTTGATTTCATCATCATCATCATCATCATCATGCACCATTGAATGGATACCGTCATCATCATCATCAGGCACCATTAGACACCTTCATCATCAACAACAACATCACTAGCCACCATTGGATAACACCATCATCATCATAATCACCATCATCATCATGACTAGACAACATTGGATGACACCATCATCATCATCATCATCCACTGCAGGGTCTCATAAAGACAAATGACTACTTGCAATTCACACCTCCAGAGTAATTTGGGTTTCCAATGATCAGAATGGGACTCTGGATGCTGCGGTGAGTGAAAAACTCACCGCAGGACACGGCTGGCCTGGGACAGTGAAGGAGAGAGAGAGAGAAATGTTATTGGCCCCGCTGGTTTGTCCGCACTGGTCCGACAGTGTCAACCAATCGGCTTGCAGGGAGTCGGGGAGCTGATCAAAGGCCCGTCAGCTGCGCAGATGACTGCTCTGCTGAAGGGGGGGGGGGAAGAAAAAAAACCCTCTGGGGTTGCGTTGATCATGTGGTCGGCGGCCACAGAAGATAAAGTTCAGAGACTTAAAGGGGAATTCCAGCTAAATATAAGTTGGCCTTATTCTTCTTTGCTCCAGACCAACATGCTTTACGTTTACAATTACAGTGCGCTTATGCAATTGCGGCACGAAATGCTCTGCCCGTTTATTGATCCCAACGATCATCCAAGCCTCCATTATACTGCAGATCACAGACCATTAAGTTCCCACTTTTAACATTAGCTACAAATTTGCCCGTTTGTTAAACCGAGGCGAGTCACTCCGTCTGCTTCTGAGGACGATCACATCACCAACTCACTTTTTCAAGGCAGTCAGAGTAAAAGAATGCAGCATTTCAACCAGGACTCAAGCAAAAGCAATAAATTAAAACGGAGACACATCCAGACGTTCACGTCAGTTGTATTTAACCCAACGAGTCTCTTCAATGGAAAAACCGGAACTGGAAACGTTGATATTTTCCGAGGCGGCCATGAGAACGAGCGGCGCTCCATCCGCCAACAGTTTCCCTTAAAGGCTTTCAAATCTAAAACATGTCTGAGGACAAAAGCGTGTTTGTTGTTCTGTTGCCAGAGGGCGACAGTTGCAGCTCACATGACCACAATCTGTAGGCTCCATCTTACGAAGCCGTGCCCTTCTCGACCTGGAGCGCTAGCGCAGCGGCGGCGCCAAACTGTCATTCCACTGACTTATTACAGTCAGCAGAAACAGTGAAACGCTGTAAAAAAATGCTTAACCCTCTTTATTAAAAGAAGCTTGAATTTCCTGACCGCGGCTCCAGTGAATTATCGAAACCAGAATTAAGTTCTGATGATGCGTTGTTATTTCCTCCTCATTTCCCGTTTGTTTGCCAGCATCTGGAAAGGAAATACAACAAATTGGAGACACGGCAGCCCCGCAGCCCACTTCATGCTTTTGTGCATGGATGCGTCGCGTCGAACGGTGAATTCAAACCAGTTGGCTCAGTTTGGCTTCGTCTTCATATCTCGACACTCCGTCCAAGAGTAAAATTTGCGATCTTAAATTGCGAGTTGAAACGACGGCGTTGTGCAACTAATAGGTACCAGGCAGAGCGCGACGCTGACCTGCAGCTCAGGCCTGCTGGAAAGAATCGCTGCGCACGTCTCTGCCTGAACTCTCTCTTCATCCTTTCATTCCCCTCTCACCGTCTGCGATTGGCTGATCGTGACGGCGTCAGAGCCTCAACACCATCCGTGACCACACCAGGTGTAGATTAAAAACAACCGACCTTAACATTTCTTTAAAAAGAAAAACTGTGTATGTGTAACTGTGTATTCTGACAGGCATTTTCCATTTTTTTTCCTGCGATTTCTTGCAATTGTACTGCTGCTATTGCTGATCACTCTGAGGAAATTTCGCCCGCGGAGACAGCAAAAGAGCACCGTATCGCATGTCGCGGCAGCTTTATTTATTTATCTATTGCAGTATTGCTGCCTGAAGCAATACCGGCCAGTAAAAACAAGTTTGAATGAATTATTAAAAGACATATGGAAGAGATGATACCAGATCTAGAGACCCTCCAGCTTTGTACAGCTGGAAAAATAACAAACAGCAGACCCCCCAAAGAATCGAGCCCCCCCGATTGAAATCAAAAGGATTTCTGCTATCAGATGCTCGACGCTAACCATCTGCATCACAGACACAAATGCCGTATGTACATTTAGTGGCTATTCCTTTACAGCAGGCCCCCAGAGTCCAAGATGGCAGCCCATTCATTTCAGTGCAGTTGCTCAACCCGCTTACGCCAAAAAAAAGTTTTTGACCGACTGCATTAATGGGACCATAGAGTGTGCGCACTTCCCATCATGCCTCTGCAGCTCACATGATCTATTTGGCCAATCAGAACAATTCTGGGACACAGCAGCACGTACAATGTTGTGACATCACGCTGGGCATAAACTCTTTTCTGGTGATTTTCTGGCCTTTATCATTTCCTTTGAAAACGACTAAAAGACCATAACTGAAAAATCTACAATAGAAAGATTTGATGTGAATCGCGTTTCATGTCACAATCGTCCGGTCAGCCGTTTTAAAACAGTTTAACAGTTAAAACATTTTTGTATCGCGGTCTCTATGGGGGAAAATGCTTTTTGGGCCCGTGGGATTTTTTTGCTGCAGTACCTCAAGTGGCCACTGGGAAAATCCGGCGCCCCGCCATATTGCCAGTCCGGTATCTAGTTACTTACGATACATCCATGCTTTACAAGAGACTAAAAGTGAAAGCCATTCCGACATTGTTTGACAGCTGCAACAGAAAGAGGCGGGGCTTCCTGTTGGCCGCCACGTCTTGTTTTGTCTTTCTTCGAGAAAAGGAAAAAATGCACGTCCATGTGAAAAAATGTAACCCTTAACACTCAGACAAGGAGTGTGTTCGTGAACCAACCTCCACTATGAATGAAGTGAGAAAAAAAAGGAAAAAAAAGGTGTGTGTGGGTGGGGGGGAGGGGCAGTGTGTAAGTGCGTGTGTGCACGTGAGGCTCGACCCTCCTCCAATTTGAGAATGCTGTAGGCGTGACGGACGCAAAAAAAAAAAAAAAAAAAAAAAGATTCGTCCGGAGCGTTGACCAATCGCCGGCCGCACTTGTCACGGTCACATGAGCGGCGCAGAGGTTAGAGCGGAGCGCGAGAAGCAGAGGCACGCGGTCATGGCTCCGCTGAATCACTGCAGCGACTGCGTCGCCGCTCAGTCAGGAAGCACGCAGGATTATTTTCAGATGTTAAAAGTGGCCGATTGTTTTCAGCGGAGCGGCCGTGTCTGATTAACAGGACACGGGATGAAACGTGGCGAATGGCAAGAAGTGGATGAAAAGCTCTTCAGTGTTTCACTGGGTTTTTTTTCAGCTACTTTGACTCTTCGTGTTGAATTTGAATTAAAAAAAAATCAATGATGATTTTTCTTTTTTTTTTTTTTTTGCCTCTCTACATACTGGATGAAAACAAACAGGGTTATTTTGAAACAGCTTTTCTTTTCTGTCTTTGAAAGACTTTACGGACATGTCAACATTATCTTGTTTCCTGAAAACAGCTCTTAGTTGTGGTTGTGTGGAACCTGCGCAATCAACCAGGAAGTCAAAATTGTGCTGCATCTTCTTCTCTACTCCTTGCTCGAGCAAAAAGAAAGAAAAGTGTGCAGCCCTGTGTGGGTGTGCAGTTTATATTAGCGGAGGGGCTAAACCACAAGTGGACACACACGCGCGCACACGCACACGCAGAGACTCTGTTGCACAGTGAAGAGGCTGGGTGAAATTGTCGACATTACAGTGAGTCCACGCAAAGGGTTTCCGATTCTTTGACTTCTTCATCAGCTGTAACACCCAAACATCCTCCTCAGAGACCTGCTAGTACGAGCTAGCGAAGAGGGCTGAAAGGGGAAAAAAAAAAAACAACTCATCTCTCCGCGCCTGAATTCTGAACTCTGAACGCCTCCTGAAATCAAACATCCCGAGGCTCGAAACTAATCAACGACTGCAACCTGCTTTTCTTCTGACAAACACAACTGACGACGACAGAAACCCGACTACTTGCCCGTCGGCCCGTCTCAAGTTTACAACCGGTGCTGTTTAAGATGCTCCTCCTCCTCCTCCTTCTTCTATCTTCTCCACCTCCACCTCCTCCTTCTCAACCATTGTGGCGTTTCTCTATAAATACACCTGGCTGGAGATGTATATGCCTACAGCCGCTGTGTGACCTCATCTTGGTGTTGTCTTACACGGCAGCCTTGGGGCCCGATGGAGCGCGTGTGTGCAATGATGCAGGTCAACACGCTTTGGCTCCGCCCCCTCCCAACCCGCCTGATGAGCTTATACCTCCGTAGATCAACGGTCGACACGATCGGAGAGATTTGTAGATTATATGATAAATCTGATATAAGTGTGATTGCGAATCAGTTTGTGGGGAACTGGGTCAGACAAGGATGGGCGTGCTTTGCTGCCCGTCAACAAGCTGCATGCAGCACAGCACACGGACAACCTGAACTGAGAACAGTGAAAGTCTGAGTCACTGGCAAACGTGCAATATGTTTTTTCTTTTCTTTCTCCGACATATGGAGGACATTTAAGCGTTTAGGCGTACTGGGCGGCGGGAATATTATTATTTTAGCTTGTTAGTGTTTTCAGGAAGGGCTCTGCAGTGGCTTGATACACAACGATGGCTTTAATGATCCCCACCAAAAGGCCTCTTGTTGCCTACAACCGACCACAACTGGGCGATTCCATGTCCAAAAAAAATAAACAAAAAAAAAAAAACCCTGCGCTTTGTCCACCCACCACCCACTCCAGTGGCAGTCCAGAGACACGCAGCGGCACCGCTACGGCCGACTCGGATCTTCTAACTACGGATGGCTTGAATGCCCATTTTGTTTAGGCTGCGACGAAATCTGTTATTTGGAGTCTGGCGCAAACTAGACAAGCAAAGCAGGGGGAGGGGGGGGAACACGTGAGACGCCAACGCTCAAGTCAAACAGACTTAAAGCAGACGCGCCTGCCCGGGCTGCGTCGCAGTAAATACACAATTTCCGCGAGGTCTCGGAGACTAAACTCGACGGGCGAGCGGCAGCAGCTCAGGAAAGAGGTGGTTTACGCTGTGTATTGGAGGGGGGAACCTCTGGGTGACTCAGCGAAAGGTTTACCTGAGCCGGCGGAGGGTAAACAGGCGCGGCGGCTGCGCTTCCGTTTTTATCACAAAGCCAGAAAATGTTGTCTTTCTTGCGGGCATGACGCTGCAGAAGAACACTGGACTGAAAATCAAACCGAAATGACAACACGACTCAGCAAATCAGGGTGGCTTATTTCAGGCAACCGTCAGTCCGACAGAAGAGCCCAGAGAGAATACTTCGAAAAAGGGAGAAACTAGTATCATCAAATACTAGGAATGCGATTGGAGGAACTCCAAAAAAAAAAAAAAAAAAAAAAGGCTCTCTATTGCACAAAAGGGACGACATTTGCAAGCTGCTGTGCGTCACTGTGTTAAACTCAACCCTGACGAAGCCAGTCAGGAGGAAAGAGAAGCTTTGCCCCCACCGTGCCAGCGAGGAAAAAACGCCCGCCTGCTTCTGCTCTGGCTGCCCACACGGCAGCAACATCCACTCTGCCCTGCGGCCGCCGTTGTTTACAGGCTGGCAGTGGCTTCCTGTTTACGGCTCGCAGCTAAACAGCGGCTGTAGCTGCTAGCTACCGACTCCTCGGCCTCGCAGGACGCCGAGCGCTGAGATCGCACTCTGATTGACAGGCAGTGATGAAGCTTTTCAAGATGGATCTGCGAGATTTTAGCCATCCAGTTGGTGTCTATTTAAACAGAGAGTCCGTGATGTTATCAGCGGGGCGGCGAACCTCACCAGGGGTCCTGGAAGAAAAACACCAGGCTAACTGGACTAATATGTGAACCCGACTCGCGTTGCTCGTCCCGACTGCGTCTCATCTCGCGGATGAAGCCACAGCTCGTGGATGCCCTTTATCTCCTCTCTCCCTCTCTCTCTCTCTCTCTCCGCCATGATCTCATGCTCTGTCACATGTTTTAAAAAGCGAGGCACGCTGCTCATCAGTACATTCTCCGGGCAGCTGGAGCTGTCAGAGCGATGATTTCACTTCTGCTCTCAGGGAGCTTTGCCACTTACATAATAACCTGAATGAAATGTTAATGTCAGCAAAGCCCAACAGCGCGCTGAGGGACTTCTCCATCTGACTGGGGATGGGTAGAGGATTGGGGGGAGGGCGGGGGGGGAGGTGGGAATGGGCAGACTGCAGATAGGAGGCTCTCTCCCGTCCTGGCATTTCAAAATAACGCACCCGTCACGTCTTTATCTGTTTGTTTTTTAGCGTCGGAATCTTTAGGAGCACCGGCATCGGGGCAGCGGAGATTCAGGATTCCTCGCTGCTCTTGGAGGAGGAGAGGAGGAGATACAGGGTGGAGGAAGAGGAGGAGGGTGTGTCCGGCCCGGTGGATGGGGGGTGGGTACCCCGAGAGGGGGGCTTCGCAAGGACACATGGGCCTGTGTTGACATGTCAGCTGACTGAACGCAGCTCAGCTGAAGTCCAGGCAACAGGCGAACGGCCCTGTTCCCTGAAGCCACGCTTACATTAGGAGACACAAGCACGTAAATCCAACTAACGCACTGAACATTTGAGTTTCATCATGTGGTTTTTGTGCAGCTAACGCGGCTAAATTCAATTTGAAATGCTGATTTTCAGTAAGGAGCACAGAGTGACAAGAAGCCTCTTTGACTAAAAAAGAAAGAAAGAAAGAAAGAAAGAACAAAGCAATTGAAAGGCGCAGTCGTCTGACAGCTCTTGAAGCAGGCTGCGACCAACATCTATTACCTAATCAGGCCGCGTTTCAGCTGCTCACTGCTTCCTCCCTGTTGAAAAGAGCACGCTGGTGGTCGTAGCGGAGTCAAAACGGCATCCTCAGTCTAACCCACCACAAATGTGACTTTCTCTTTAAAACCTTCGCGAGTCTCATTAAGTCTGCGATGACTCATGACTCAACGCAGACCCAGAATCTAGTCTATTTCTTTTCCGATGGTGACAGAATGTTGCGGTCGGTTGGTCGGCGAGAAGCCCCGGCAGCCTACACACTCATCATCATCATCATCATCATCATCGTCCAGCTGCAGGAGCAGATCCCAGCACCCAGAGTCCATGATGATCAGGCGATGTCAGCAGTGCCTCGCCCCACAATGACCAGAGGGAAAAAAAACCTGCCATCCGAAACGCAGCAGCAGCAGCAGCAGCAGCAGCAGCCCGACCTCCGAGCCTCCTCTGCGGCATCGGGGAGCAGCTGAGCCTCGGGTGGATGGATGCATGGATGCATGGTTGGATGGACGGATGGCGTGTCAAGTCGCCTGCACCAGTGCGTCACGTTTGCACCGTGACAACAGTGCACACTTGCATAAAAAATATATGTATAACAAACAAACAAAACAGATGTGGCGCTCGTGCTGCAACAACGTCATGGCCCTCGCGCAATTAACGCGCTATGTAAATCAACAACATCAAAAGGGAGGGGGCACGAGGGGGTCGTGACGTGTGTGTGTGTGTGTGTGTGTGTGTGTGTGTGTGTGTGTGTGTGTGTGTGTGTGTCGCCGCGAAAGAGAAAACAGACCTTTCGGATCTAGTACACACACACACACACACACACACACACACACACACACACACACACACACCGTACGCTGACATTGCATCCGAACGGGCAGCAGTCAGTGTGGCTGGCTGCAGCTGTCGTGCAACACACGGACGCCGACAGACCGACGGAGGGACGGACGGACAGCAAACCAGCAGCGGGACGGCGCCGCTCCGGAGAGCAGCCCGGGCGGCTCTGCGTCACTGACGGCCGCGCTAGCCGGGGCTCGGCCGGGGTTCTTACCTTCTCCAGCGTGCCTTCGGTCCGCCGCACAGCCTCCTTTTCTTGCGCACGGCTTCCTCGTCGCCGTGCGCCTCCTGTCCTCTCGCAAAGTCACGCTTGTGTTCTGTTTTTTTAATATGCCACGACAGGAAAGGGGGGGGGGACGGAGGGAAAAGAAAAAGGGGGGAAACCCCGCTGTCTTGCGCAAAAACACGTATCCCGCCGCTCAGAAGCTCCGGTTCGGCTCCCGTGTGTCTGTGTGTGTGTGTGTCCTCCTCCTCCTCCTTCCCCGTCTGTCTGTCGCTGCTTCTGTCCTGACAGCGTCCTTCCGTACCCCTCCTCCGCCTCCTCCGGCTGCTGCTGGCTGGCTGCTGCCTCTCGTCTCCCCCCCCCCCCTTTTTTTTTCTGCTCGGTTGTACAGTGCGCGCACTCGCGCTGCGCGTCCCCGCGGCGGAGCAGCGTTCTGGGTGGATGGGTGGGATCAAGGAGGAGGAAGGGCCCCCAGCGTGCAATAATAGCAGCGGGCCGTGGATCGTTTTTGGCGTCGTTCTTTTCTTTTTCCAGTGACGGGCCCACTGATGCCGACTGTTGATGTTTTCATTTGTGTTATTATTTCCACGCGCGCGCACACTATCACAGTACGTGAGTGAAGGCGGAGCGGGGCGTGGCCTAAAGGGTGGACGGTCCCCTCCCCTAAGTCAAACACACACAGGCGCGCGCGCACACACACACACACACACACACACACACACACACACACACCCTCCACAAAATGCATCTGCGAGCCAGACGGCCAAAATTAATTCAGTGCTTGCAGTCGTTTTAGCTCATATTTGCACATGGCACATAGACACCAGACTGTTAGCCTGCCTGCCTGCCTGCCGGCCTGCCTATTGCTTTGAAACCTTCCTCACCTGCACCAGTTAGCAGACAAACCAATTAAACCTTATACAATTGTTTAGACACAATTTTTTTTTTGTGCAGATTTTTTTGTTGTTGTAATTATTCAACCTATTCGCATAGCTGCACAATACAACATCCCGCTACTAATATGTTTATATATAAACATATATTTATATAATGTATTTATTTATCTATATATACATTTTATTTATATTTGACAATATAACTAAAGTTGATCATTATCACAGAAGAAAAAGTCCTACCCCTACCTACTGGTTGTTGCTTCAGAGGGGGTTCTCTTTTGTGTGCGTTTGTGCTTCATTTTGATTCAGTGAATCAAACAGATCAACAGTCTCAGGTCAGTTGACCTGTAAACACAACTTTCAAACCACAGCGTAGTATGTAGCAGCCACTGAATGGAATGGACTGCCTTGAGAAGCTTTAACGGATTCAGCAAAACAACAACATGGCAGGTAATCATGGCCTTCGTTCATGCCTTGCAAGCGTTTATTATCTGTGGGGAGCGTGAGGTTGCTCCATAATTTGTTCCGTAATGCGTTGTTCAACCAGGTGCCAGAAAGATAATTCTTATCTGCTAATCTGTCATAAATACCAAAATGGTTTGCAGGCATGTGTGATTGAGTTGTGCTCATGCTAGCTTCTCCGCTGACCTGTATTCAACTTTATTTTTCTATTATCAGCTCTAAACTGGTGTTGGTGGAAGCTTTGCGCCCTTCGTCCTCACAGTGTACTTTCACGTGTGGGCTCGACGGTTCACCGCTGGTGGGCTGTTTATCCGACTTTCAGTATGAGAATGAGTTGCAGGTCCGCTCCTTGGGGACGGATGGGAGGCCGCTCTCCCAGAGTCGGTACCGTCTTGACATATCAGCCCACCTTGTCAAACAGAATTTGTCAGCTAAAGGTCAGAGGCGTTTCGCTTTTTTTTGTTGTCACCCCGGGGGGGGCGCTCTGAGAAACGCGAGTCCTTCTGCGGTGTGTAGAAATAACACACTCAGTGAATCTTTGGGTGAATCTAATTATGGAGAGCTAGAGCAGAGAATTGAGGCTGAACCACTGCAGGGCTGCTCGCTGTAGACAGACAATACCTCTGCTGGGCAGGGGATCGACAAGCTTCACCTTCAACTGTGTGTGTGTGTGTGTGTGTGTGTGTGTGTGTGTGTGTGTGTGTGTGTGTGTGTGGTTGGAGTGGAGGGGGTGCGGAGACAGACTCCAGCGGCTGGTTTTAAAAACATCCTACCTGTTTTTCACAGTATCACTTTCCAGCCGGGTGACATATTTACCGACGAGACATTTTTAAAAGGAAATCCTCCCCTCGGCCCTGAACACTGGAACCCAACTCTGCGCCGTGAGGCCCTCCAGCGAGCGCTTCTCAGTTCAGCGGCGGCGTCCAGAATGACAGGCGACTCCGCATAAAATAACAAGAGACAGTAGCTGAGGGCAAAAGGTGCGCTCGGGGGAGAGACAATGGACTGGGGAGAAGTTGAAATAGTCGGGTGAGCAGCTCGGAGGCCGGTGGGTCTATTCTGTTAAGCAGAAACCCGAGCTGGGATGAAAAGCAGCAGAGGGGCCTCTCGGCATTTCAGGTAGCGTAACGCCTGAACCGCATTTCAACTGTAAAAAAATAGGATCCATGTGCAATTACTTGGATTTAGTTGAAAGGTATATTGATGGGGAGCAGAGATACTGTCAGTAGAGCTTAGTGCCATTCTGAGAGACATGCTACAGGACGCTCTTTGTAAGAGGTGACTGAAGGTTAAACACAAGTTTAGTTTAGTAGCTTAGCGACTGCAAAAGTGCTGGTTAGCTTAACAAACAAAAACAATGAGAGCTAGCTTCATTCAATGCCAAAAAAAAAAATTTGCTTGCAAGAGCGCAAGAATGCGTTGAAAGAATAGAAACCGCATTTAGCCAAACTTAGCTTAGCAGCTGGAATTTCATTTTGATCTTGTTGCTTTTTCCATCTTCAAAGTTGGCAAAGACTTCTTGGTCAATGGAAAGTTACTTAAATGGTCAAATGTAAAGACTTTCTAATGCAGCAACAAGCTAATCAGCAGTGTGACAAATCATTTGATGTTATGGATGCTAATTGCTAACACCAATGAAGACCACTAATAAAAAATAAAACACAACTGGGAGAGTTTGAGGACCGATCTATATTAGAAAGAAGAAATCAAATTAGCTTGATAAGGCAGTCATTCTTCTAAGATCTTGTTGACCGTCAGACAATATAATAAATGACGCCCACCACTGCAGTCGGAAGTTGTGCAACATACTCAAAGTCTGGTTTTACAGCACAACCGTTAGACTACAGGGAAAAATAAAGAACCAAATCGGACACACCCAGACATAAACATGTGTACAGACGTTGATTGTGCAACAGCGACTGCCACATTTTGAAAGCGATGATAAAAAAAAAAAAAAAATCATAAAAGGCCAGTTCACACGCGTTGTTCAGCTGCAGGACTACAAGGCTGTTTTCCGGAGAGATCATGATGCAGAACTTTTGGATTTGGTTCAAATGAACTTTAGGAGACACAAACAAATACAGTGAATTAGCTGTTAGAGTCTGTCTTCAGGTCCGTGTGGCAGCGCCACAGCAGGCCATCTAAACGAATCAAACTCCACGTCCCTGGATCAAAAGTGCTGCAGTGCGACTTGTTTACTGCAGCTGCAACTTTCTACTTTCCTGCGTCAATCCCGCCGAGAACAATGTAAGGATGTGATTGTTGGTGATAATCTCAAGGTAAGCCGCCGGGGCCTGTGGCAATGCTGGGCTGGATAACCAAGAGGAAAACCCACGCACAATAAACAAAGAGGCTTGTTCCATATAAAAGCTACACGGCACAAAGTCCTGAAACAGATTTTGGAGACTTTGTGCTCTCAAGCTTGAGCTGGATTTGTCAGAACTGAGCAGACAACCTTTCCTCACTATGGCTGGTTTAGGAAAAAAGTGCATTTTTACGTTGCGCTCTTGGTTGGCTGTTGCTTTAAAAATACTTTTCACGTGACGATTGATTAATATTCTAAAAACAAGACGTGAAAACACACACACTGTAACCCAGCAGTCAGCTCTAGTGAAACTAATTTTTACACACTATTTACATTTTACATTTAGAGCGGTGATGGGGACAATCGGACTGATATAGAAAGGGAAATGACTCAAAACACAGCGAGGAAAAAAAACTTAATGGAAACTTATTGACTCAATGCATCCACACACGTACACAAATGCGTATATACCAAAACCCACCTGATGGGTCAGAGGTCAGTGGACGGAACTACGCACAGAGGGGAAAACCAAAACAAAATCCCCACAGTTCTGAGTCACTGCACTGATCCTAAGCTGATGTGACGAGTTTTATGCTTTTAAATTGAGCACAACGACGCTTTGGATTTCCTGTGAGGTCGAGGAGATCCATTTACGCAATATTCAAGACAAGTCCGCTCCCTAGTGGCGGGAAAGATTAATTGCACTTAGCCAGTAGCTGAGCGATGACAGTGCAGCTTCAAGTGGGAGGAAACAAAACAAACAGTCAAAGCTACATTTAGATTTTGTAATAATTAAATAACTGAGGATCACACACGACACGTTTGGTGAAAAATAAGCAGATTTAATATCTCGTGATTAAAACATTAAATTACAGCAGCATTTAAATTTCTGATAAAAGTGGCAATAAAACAAACAAAATCAAAGGGTTTTTGGGTGATGCACACGATGCATCTTACTGAGGAGATGTGAGCAGTGACAGAGAGGAGAAATGATGTCTGCTGCAGAGAAACCAGCAGAGCAGCGCCGCTCCTGACACCATCACCGTCGCCCTGAGGTCAGGTGACCACCTGGGCTCGGAATCTGGCACCACTCTGGTCCTGAAGGGCCGAATCACCCGCTCCCACTGGGTGAGAATGGCCTGACGGGCTCCGTCCCACCTGCCCGGCCCCACCAGGCGGTACTGATACGGGGTGCAGGGACCCACAAAAGCCTGCCAAGCCAGTTTGGGGTCCTTGATCAGGAGCCACAGCAAGTTTGGCCGAACCCCGACCAGATCGGCTAGAGAGTCGAGGTACGGGATGTAGTCCACCTGGATGGGATTACGCTCTGAGCAGGCATATCTGGAAGAAAAGAGGTGATTTAAATAGTCTGAAGAATCCTTTTCTGTCTGCAGCAGCAACTTGAACAGGGCTGGAGAGCTTTACCTCTGATGCATGGTCAACGTGTCTCTCTCAATTTCCTTCATCATAACTTCTTCTGAAGGAAGAGCCACTAATCCTACATTAAAAAAAAAAAAGAAAATGTCAAGAGCGTTGCAACCCAGAATGGGCCACAAATAGCTGAGAAAAATGCTTCAACGGAGAGTTAGAATGTTTTGACTTGAAAAATTAAGGTCACTGCGAAACAGAAGACGGCTTATGTAAACATGTCAAATAACCTGACGAGGAAGAGCACATGTGTGGCCTCAGTTAATATTTGAATAGGTGTGGACTGATGGGTTTCCTTTGAAAAACAAATGAGATGTAAAATGAGCCAGTCGTTCAAAACTGGTTCTTGTGAAAACTGTTCCAGAGATGAGAGCCTCTGGATGTAATGAGAACTGATTCGCGTTGTGACTCAAATTGGAAGTGACATTGACACACGGCCTCCCCCCGTGTTGCACTTTACCTTTAAACACTCTGGTGGCCAGACGGCCCTGCATCTCTGCCAGGGGGTTGATGGCCCCAAGGCCGTGGATGAAGCCCACCACTGCCAACGTGGGTCGGGTCAGCGCCGGGGGGAACATGTGCTTGTAGAGATGCAGCCGGTAGCCACACTTAGCCTGGAGGTCTGAGGGCAGGAAGGGGAAGCTGTAGTCGTACCCGGTGGCGAACACCACCACGTCCACCTGAAAGGGCAAAAAAATATAAACAGCTGAACGTTAGAGAATTCTCTTTCTGGTCATTTTCCTCGTTGATGGAATTGCACTGCACCTTGTCCACGATGCTTCCGTCCACAAACACCACACTGGACCCGTGGAACTCCTTCACGTTTGGCTTCAGCAGCACACGACCCGAGATGACCCGAGCCGGCAGGTCGTCGTTCACGACGGGGATCTGTGCGAAAAAGCTGTAAAAGAGGCAGCAGAGGTGAGTCAGTAACAATTGAGTCTCAATCACTCGTAAATCTCATATCACACAAAGATGTTCGTCCAAACTTGTTACCCGTGTTTTGGTCTCAGCCCGTATAATTTGTGGTCCAACGCTGAGTTCAACTTCTTCTCCAGCGTCCTGTTAAACCAGGAGGGGAACAGCCGGCCAATCAGGAGTTGCAGCCGCGAGAATTCCAGGTCGGCAGGGAGACCCCCGCCCCCGAGCCGGCCGACCACCCAGGCGCCGCTCCGGGTGCTGAGGTACACCTTCGGGTCAGGACGGCACACGGTGAAGTCACATTTAGATTTTGTAATAAGAAAAAGGGAAAAAGAGAGAGTCATGCACCTTCTCAGCAACTCGGCTGATGTCCACCGCCAGGTCGGCTCCCGAGTTCCCGATTCCGACCAGCAGCACTCGCTTCCCCTGCAGATCCTCAGCACTGCGGTAGTGCCAGCTGTGGAAGGACCTGCCTTCAAAACTCTCAATGCCTGAAAGACCAGACAGTCAAATGAGCCAATAAACTTTAAAAAAAAAAAAAAAAAAAAAAAAACTTCCTTTTTTAGCTCTTGAGATTTTCTGACAAAAAGGGGAAGCACTGAAATAAAATAAAAACTGTAAGATGTAGCACCAACTAGTTAGAAATAAAGCATACGGCAAACAGTGTTAATGTTTGCAACGTATGGTGGTTACACATTAAACCCTCAAAGTTCAGCTGGTCCTCATAAGCCAAAGGTGAACCCATTTCTGCTCTCTTTAAGTGTTGTTCGCTTGCTGGTACCTGGGAAATCACCGAGCGGCAGATGTGGTCTGGTAAAGTGTCCGGTACAAAGTATGACTGCGTCGAAAACAAGAGTCTCCTTCCGATCCCCACTGCTCTCTGTCTCCACCTCCCACCGACCCGTCGAAGCGAAATCCAATGTTCGCCTCACACTCACCACTGTGGTCTGAAAACACATAATTCACTATTTTCCAACTATATGAACATTGTCTGATGGGATCATCAGCCTGGGAGACACTGACTTGGAAGCGAATGTGTGGCAGCAGCTGGAAGGCCTGAGCGTAGAGCCGCATGTAGAGCAACACCTCGGAGTGGTGCATGTGGTTGGGCAGCTCTGCCGGAGGAGGGAAGTCGCTGAAGGCCATCATCTCCTTGGAGCTGTTGATGACCACCGATTGGTAGATGTTGGTACGTCCAGGCTCAGGCCTCTCCTGCAGAGGGACAACATCAAGAAAGGTAATCAAGAACACAATTCTAGAGAAAGAAAGAAAGAAAGATCACATCACAACCAGGTAGTTTTTTGTTTTGTTTTGTTTTTTAATACAACACATGGAAACCTAGTAAAGTGTAGCTTGCCCCCTAGTGGTGGGATGTACTATAGGTTATATAGTCCAGGCAGGTTTAAAGCTGATGATTAAGGCTAACTGGGGGCATGAGTGACTTCAAACTGCACCATGACATGTTTCTCTCTCTGGCTCCAAATGACATCACCAGCTGAAAAGGGCAACACACATATTCTGAAATAGAAAGATTTGACTTCCAACTCAATCTGTGCCAATGCTCACAGTAAAGTACAAAATGGTATAAATGATATATTCAATTGCATACCGAATTGCAGTGCATCTAAACAAAGAACTAAGTAACTACATTTTACGAAGTAAAAGTTGACATATATGAAGCAAAAAAGGGTTTGCGCAAACACACAAAAACAGCCCTCGCACTGCTAATTCAAACATCTTTCCACAGCATTGCATTCAAGTACCAAATGTACAAACGCACCTTAAATCTCCAAAGGCCCCCGATGTCATCGCTGCTTTCGAAGCACGTGGGCTCCAGTCCCTCCTCCAAACAGGACTTGATGCTGGTGAGGCCGGAAATCCCAGCACCGATCACGGCCACCGTCTTCACCATGCTGAACAAGAATGATGAGTGAGAGCCCCTGAGCTAAAATGTACTGGCCTCAACAGGCCAAGGAACAAAGGTGAAGAAGATGAATGTGTTTAATCAGCTGCAGGGGTTTTCAGGTTGATTGAGTCCATCAACGATAAATACATTGATTAGATCCGTTTTCCTGATGACTCAGACAAAATTTTCTTTGACAAAGGTACATTTGTTGCAAAATGTTACATTTACGAGTATATGTTTAAAGGTATACTTTGGACAAACATCGGGGCATCTTATTTAATTTTTTTCCCCCATAGGATTTTTATTTTACCATATCAAAATGTTCTAAAATTATTCTGAATAGAAGTATTTCCACAATTCTGTTGAGGGATTTTAACATAAACAACAACAAAGCCTCACATTAATCAGAAAGATTCATACACCTACAGCATGCATCAAAACAATAAGTTCAAAATAAATTCAAAATGAGCCCAAAAGGAAATGGTCCTATATTATGTGCTCTTACCTCTTTCTCACAAGGAGGCTGGAGTGCAGGATGGAACATCGACTCTCCTGATTTGTTAATCAGTCAGGTGTTAATATTGCAACCTGGGCAGATAAATGATTGAACCAGTCTGGGTTCTCATACATACATACATAGATACCAGTGGGAGGGAATAAGAAATTTTGCCACTGAATTATCTAACAACAGTTAAACAAGACAATAAAACATACACAAGAAATTACGACGATTAAGTGGGAAGGTGGATAATTAGTTTGAGGCCAGCTGGCCCTGCCACATTAGTCACATGACGAGGCCTTCTCCTATGGACAGTGAGACAATGTCATATTCAAGCTGAGATACTTAATTCAAATTTACCCAGAGTCATTAAAATCTCGTGTTGACTGATTTTGCCTTTTAATAACTCTCAACCCTTCATCAATCTGGATGTAATCATGTGAGTATCTGGATTAGTGTCTTTTTTTTTTTTTTATCATTCAGTTTTTGTTTCATCACCTGAGATAAGCTGATGTTCATATTCAAATTACCAAATTAATAACAAAAAAATGAATTTGTTAAAAAAAATTTTTTTTAAAAACAAACAAAAAAACCCCGCAAATTCAATGTTCTAACTCTGTCTACGCTTGTTTAGAAAGTCTACTGACGAGCAAGCGGCGGCGCACTTTTGTGACGTCATCAACTGCGCACCAAGAAAGGTCCTCAAGCCTTGGTAAGCGATTTTCTTTTTTGCTTTATTTCTTTTAAACTAAGCTCCTGTCAAATGTTATTGATATTTTTTTTCAATGGTCTCGTTGTTATGATGAAAAATACTCGACAGTTCACCAAGGTCATGAGTGAAATGATTTTGCTGAATGGTTTCAGTTTTTGTCGATTCATGTCCCATTGACTGATGTTTACTGTGTGAGTACAACTAGCTAAAATCTTTACAAACACAAAAGCGGTTAATGTTGCAGTTAGTTAATTACTAAAGATATAAAGCATCGCAATATTTGCCTGTTGTATTTCGTGAGCTGTTGAACACGACAGATGTTAGCAGCGTCGTGTTTTATTTGGACTCTTTCACTTTCAGAAATTGCCTCTGATGACAGTGGTGGGGACGCTAACGTTAGCCTTTAGCTTCAGTGGATTATTGAGCTACTTTGTGATTGTCGCTTATATTTGTTTGCTTTTTTGCTCGTTCTTTTTTATCTGACAGGTCCTGACTGTAGCCTCATAAAATGGTAAGTAAACTGCAGTTTCACTTTATGTTGCGCTAGTTCTAGCTGTCTTTTTTTCTGTTAAAGACAAGTTTACAGTTTATTTTTGAGAACAGTTGCATTCAAGAGCCACCAGCCACTTCCTGTCTTTAACAACTGCGCGCATTTTTGTAAATGAAAGTTGTAATATATCCCGCATCGCTTTATAACTGAAAGTATTTTTCCCCACAGTCTCGTCGATATGATTCACGGACTACCATCTTCTCGCCGGAAGGTAAAATTGATGCAACAACGTTACTTATCAGATCTACGTTTAATGGCGATGTCAAACATCAGCCAGCTCTGCATATTTCAGTTGCTAGCATCCTCAAAACCACTCCTTGTGTCCTTCATAGGGCGCCTGTACCAAGTCGAGTATGCCATGGAGGCCATCGGCCACGCCGGCACCTGCCTGGGGATTCTAGCCAATGACGGTGTGCTGCTGGCCGCAGAGAGGAGGAACATTCATAAGCTGCTGGACGAAGTGTTCTTCTCTGAGAAGATCTACAAGCTTAATGAGTGAGTACCACCAGCCTTAGCTCTGCTCTCATGCTTCCCTGCAAGACGTCTTGTTTTTTTCTGTAATCCGGCAAAATGACTGTTTTTCTCCTGCAGTGACCTGGCTTGCAGCGTGGCAGGGATCACATCGGATGCCAACGTGCTGACCAATGAGCTGAGGCTGATTGCACAGAGGTCAGTTTCTGTCAGCGCTTTAGTTTTACATGCGCTTTTTTTTTTTTTTTTTTTTCTTTTTTTTTAATAAACGTTGTGGGGCAAATGAGTAACGTTAGGCTGCTGCAGGTACCTGCTGCAGTATCAGGAACCGATCCCCTGCGAGCAGCTGGTCACCACTTTGTGTGACATCAAGCAGGCCTACACTCAGTTTGGAGGTACTAACAACAACAACAACGCAACCTTCCCTTTTAAAAGACAAATATACAGTTTTTACATCAAAATGAAATCACTTGTCAATATTTGATACAAGTTCCAAATCCAAACTCTAAATGAAGCCGGTACAGCACATGAATAAATATGTTTCGTCTATTTCTGTCGCATCTGTGAGTCAAACATTGTGTGTGTGTATTTTCTTAGGAAAACGGCCATTTGGTGTCTCGCTGCTCTACATGGGCTGGGATAAACACTACGGCTTCCAGCTCTACCAGAGCGACCCCAGTGGAAACTACGGCGGCTGGAAGGCCACGTGCATCGGGAACAACAGCGCTGTGAGTCTCGCAGGAACCCCGACATGCTCCCGCCTGAGAAATACTTCATTTACGTGGCTCAAATTGTAAAGAATGACACACACAGTGTTTAAAAACTAGAAAAAGTGACTTTAAAAAAAACTGCAATTCCCGTCATTATCATTAGAGGGTGCACCTGAACAAGCATTCAGCCCAGCGCTTTACATACAAAGGAGCGGAGGCTCACAATAAAGAAGGCCGTGGCCTACTTTCTGCTGACTCCGGGGAAGCTAACTGCATAAAAGCTGATTCCTTGCGACTATTATAGTCTCTGTGGGTTTTCAGAGACAGCTGCACACAAACCGTGCCTAACAGCATTGTGCACATGAATCAAAACGCTGAATACGGCTCTAAAAGCAGAACGTCTGTTGTTTTTCAGGCCGGTTCCTGCGGTTAATGGGTGTCACTTTGTTTTGCACTTCCCCTGCTCACAGGCAGCCGTGTCCATGTTGAAGCAGGACTACAAGGAGGGAGAGATGACGCTCTCCTCGGCGCTCGCCCTGGCCATTAAAGTGCTCAACAAGACCATGGACGTCAGCAAGCTGTCGGCGGAGAAAGGTGCGCCTCTGGGGTCACGGCGGATGGGATTTGCGCCCGTGTGACGTCATTTCTCGCCTCGTACAGCAACGATGGCAGAGGGACAGTTGGTGCATAATGGCCCTTTTAATTGAAGGATTCAAAAGATTTTATTTGTCACATGGCAGTGACATGTCGCTGTGGCAAAACCCGACGTGATTGTGCATGCAAGAATAAACAAAGTGTACAGAGAATTTAAAAAAAAAAGTGGCAAGTGGCAGTTGAAAGTCAGTTTTACAGATATGCACAGATACAAAATTGCATGTTAAAAAGATTTCTTAAAAGAGTGGCAAGTGCGTATAAGTGTGTTTGAAGTGTTATGCACTACTATGCAATTCTACACAAGATGTAATGTAATTAGTTGCAAACAATGGAATCCAAAAAAATATATAAGAATATCAAGAATATTATTAGTAGTGATAACATCAGTGAAGTAACAATAATAGTTGTAGTGGTAATAATGAAAGTTCAATAGTGCAGTATAGTATTATAAACATAACCATCAATATAGTATAATTAGTTACCTGATTTTGAAATGTAATATATAATGTAATTTAAAATTCAAATCTAATCTGACATACAATATATTTCTAAATATAATATAGTACAATATAGCAGCTATATATTGTGACGGTTGCATCCTCCGCCAACACGCTGTCTGCCTTGTTATTTCATTTCAGTGGAGCTCGCCACTCTGACCCGCGAAAACGGCAAGACCTGCATCAAAGTGCTGAAGCTGAAGGAGGTGGAGGAGCTCATCAAGAAGCACGAAGCCGAGGAGGCCAAAGCCGAGAAGGACAAGAAAGACAAGGAGCAGAAGGAGAAGGACAAGTAGATGCACTGTCCAACGCTGCTCGGGTCCTGTGTGTATGTGTGTGTGTGTGTGTGTGTGTGTGTGTGGATATGTGTGGATGTGACGGCTTTTGTGTTCTGTTCTTGCGTCGTTTCTTAAAATAAATCCAAACAATGAATTATGGAATAATCTCTCCTCCATCTGTCGGGCTCTGGTTATGTTGAGTGTTCTGGCTTGTCCGGCTGGCAAAGCTGGAAAGCAAGTTCCAGGTTGAGCCGTGTGCTTCTCAAGCCGTGAGTCACAAACTACTCAAGTCAAGTGCAGCGAAAGAAAAGTCTTCAGTTTAATAAACATCAAAAGACTCAAATGTCAGTCGGCCTCCAGGCATTCGTGCGGCTTTCCATGTCCAGACTGAAGCAAGCTTTTATCAGATCACATGGCCCGAGTTTAGTCTGCATCTGCATGTGACTGTTAACATAAGTATATATATATATATATATATATATATATATATATATATATATATATATATATATATAGAGATCTATAAAATGAGGAAAAATTAAAACTTCCACTGATGCGAGTTAGAGACTTTGCACAACTAGTAGTTTGTGCAAAGGAGCTCATTCACAAATAAGAAAAGCCATCAGTGATCGAAGCTTCCGTTCACACCAAAATGCTGAGTTGAAAAAAAAAAAAAGACCATTCATTCATTCATTCATTCATCTTCTATACCCGCTTATTCCTATTCAGGGTCATGTGGGTCTGCTGGAGCCTATCCCAGCTGTCTTAGGGCGAACTTAGGCAGGGTACACCCTGGACAAGTCACCAGTTCATCGCAGGGCAAAAAAAAGACCATCCACTCGAAAATCAGATCATCTTATGAAAGAGGATCTTTCTACCATTAAAGCTGCTAAATGGGCCTCAGGGTGAGATTATTTGTGTCAGAAGTCATTTGTGTCAGGGAGTGTTATGACATAATACAGCGCAGATGCTTCAAGAGGAGCAGTTTTGAAAGGGTGCGCACTGCTGGTTAAGGCCTCGGTGAGTCCTGCAGCTGTGCGAGGCTCTTACGAGGGGATTAGTTACTGGCCGGCTTCGCTTTAACTCGGCTAAACACATTCTGGAAAGCGAGATGCACGGACGCGTATATATAGACATTTTCCGAGAATTGCCGTGTTGATGAGGTAACCAGCCTCAATCTCATGCACTTTCATATAAAGTCATTATGAGATTAAGGCCGGGAGGTGGAAACGAGCCCCTGAGATTAACAGCTTGGACGCCTGACTTGAGGACGGGTACGGACGACACCATGTCACCACAAGATGCACTTATGTCAGGAGAGGTGTTTGTTTGGAGTGGTGGCTTTCTTTTTGCAGATACTATCAAGAAGCATCAGCCATTAAAACAAACAAATCCAGAAAACCACAGGTATGTGCTTTTGTAAACCAAGCATGTTAATATTAAGAAAACATGGAAAAGTTGCTGTTTCGGCAGACAGTTTTTTAAAATATTGTTTTAACGTCTTTGTTGTAATACACCTTTCTACCACTAGTGTAGCGCAGACACAGAAATGAACATTTCCAAGTGTGCCAACGTCTGAACGTCTGATTACCACTAACTACCATTAAGCCAACGGGTCTGGGGGGGGGGGCTGTTTGGCCCACTGGGGCTCCTATAGGACAGGTGGAGTCACTGTACTGCAAGAAAGGGGATCAAAATGTTGCTGCTGCTGAATAGGGGACAACTATGGTGTGACGGATGAGTCCACCTTGACCCAGTCACTACAAATAGTGTAGATCAGCACGGCAGTGAGCGGTGATGTGCAGCAGGCTGAGCTGCTTGGAGATTAACACCTGAGTCAGCAGTCGTCAGGCAGTTTCCTACAGCCACCATGCTTGAAAACAAACCCTCTAATTAGATTTATTAATAATGATATTTTCTAATGAAAAAAACAAACAAACCATGAGACTAGTTATTGCTTTTCCAATGTTGCTGAAAACAGCCCTTTGTGATGTCACAAGGACAGTTTTTTTTTTTGTTTTGTTTTTTTTATTATTTGGCAGCCACTCCACCACAGAGGCCAGGGTGCGAATGAAAAGAATTGAAATATGGGCATAATGTGCCATCTTCAACTTTTTTCAAAAGGTCCGCGACAGTATCTCAGATCCACAGGCTTCACTTCACCCTGTCTCTCTTTCTCTGTAAAAAAAAAAAACAAAAGAAGAAAAGGCAATCACACAGATATTAGATAACAATTTTTTTTTTATTACTTTGCCTCTCCAAAAACAAAATTTTCCAGAGTATACAATTGTTGATTGTCATTGATTAGTTAGTAAATATGTCACAAAACAAGAATGACTCCCTACACTATAAAGTAAACATTTGAGAAATACATGTACATAAAAATAGACCTCTGAGAAAAACAAAACAAAAAAAATCATCATGACAATTGCTAACAGCTTTAAAAGTCAGGGCTGAATCAGTAGAGACGTCCCAGCACCGGCAAAGCAGACCACCGACGTGATTCTGAGGGCTGTTTGGGGAACGAGGGTCTGTTTTATTTATTGCTGTTGATATCGCGTGGAAATGAACGTTTTAACTTTCAGACAGAGTCGAGTCTTTGGTGTTTATTTTGAAAGAAAACAAAATGCAACAAGCTGCGCGGGATTTCTCCCGTCTCTGGATTCTATTTACATATAACGCTAATAACCTGAAGTTGCTTGTGAGGGGGGGGGGGGGGGGGGGTAAAATCTAGTCAATGGAAACATTCCCCAATAAGACTCCGAGAGTATAAAACATTAGCATTGCACTGTCCTGATCAGGCACGAAAAGCCTTGGTATATTTCTTTTCTTTTGTTTTTTTTCCTTTTGGCCGAGCTGTAACCGGTGAGGAATGGAACGACTAAGACGTGAGCAGCTGATCAGCCTCGGATCTGTGGAAAGCTCTCGTCTGTCGGCCGCTCGAGTCCCGGCATGTTTCAGCAAAACCTACCACGCTGCGCCGAAGGCATTTTTTAACACCGTCTTGAAATTGAAAAAAATAATAATTACATAAAAAAAAAAAAAGAAAGTCGCGGTTGCACCAGTTTGAATGGAACTCAGGGAAGACATTTCAAAATTTTATCGTCTGGAGTGTCGCAGACAATAAGAATAAGCGAATTAAAAAAATGCTTTCATCCCAAAATGATGCGGCTTGATGAGAGACTAAACGGGGTGGAACCTTCATTTGATCCAAACATTAAGGTTCCATAAGCAACTATAAAGTCAAGAGGGTCACTTTTTAAAACGGTTTCACTCGAGAACGGAGTAAAACAATGACGTCATCCTCTGCAGCTTGTCAGTGAGTCTCCGTCAGCCGTCAAGACTGAGCAGAGACCCCGAGGAGAGTCACAGCCAAGCAGACGATGACGACGACGACGACGACGACTACCTCTACTGACAATGAACACCTGGGGTTGCCAGGTAAGCCTTTGACACAAGTGAGGACGCTAAAAGAAGAAAACAGTGGACAGACTGTTTGGGGGAAGATGAGCAGAGAAATCAAGCGTTTCATGTGCTGGAATGATGAGCTTGTCAAACATCTGGGAGAAGTGAACAGGAATATTACGATGTATTGTGGCAGACACAGACGAAAGTTGTCTGATGTTTTTTTTTTTTTTTTTTTTTTTTTTTTTTAAAGAACCAAACCCAAAAAGTCTTCTGAAAATCTCTACAGACATTGTTTGTACTGGGAGAAGCACACGGATCAAAGTCTTTGTCCTTAAAAAAAGAAAAAAGCTTGAAGCTGTCGGAGGAGAGATATGCTGACTTTCATTGTGAAACTCCACTTCACTCCGAAATCGCACAATAGTCTCGACGATGGCACCACAAAACGAGTGAAGCGGCAGACGACTCACACGACGATCGGGTGCAGAGCGACTCCACTTCCTGATTGTCTGGTGAACCTGAGCCGCCAAAACACAAGCCTTTAAAAACACCGGTTTACTTAAAAAAAAAAAAAAAGAGGAAAAAGAAAAAAAAAAGACCCTTCTCAGTTGATGAGAATGATGAAGAAGGGGTGAGGAAGAGGGGTGGAGGGGTATGCTGGGTGGGAGAGGGGAGGCGTCGGGAGGCCGCGAGGCCGCTCACTCCTCGTCTGAGCTGCTGCTGCTGCTGTCCAGAGTGTAAACCATGAAGACCAGGTCGGGCCGAGCCGGGACACTGGGGCTGCCCGGCTTCACCATCTCGAAGCCCATGTAATGGAAGGTCTTGATGACGGAGGCTGGGGGAGAAGACAGGAGCGGGGTCAGTGCGCTGATCGCTGAGCGTTCCTCTCACGGCTGCAGAACCACTTGAAAGGCATCATATCAGCTCATATCAATGCATTCCTAGCGAGACTGAACACAGTGAGACTGATGAGGTTCTCCTCAATGATTGGCTCCAGCAGAAGCTATGATATGTAATATATACATATATATATATATATACATATACATATACATATATACATATACATACAGTAAACATACATAAATATATACATATATACATATGTCTACATATACATACATATACATACATATATATACATATACATATATATACCTTCCAGATATGTATATATATATACACACACACACACATATATGCATATGTATTTACATATATACATATAAAAATACATCAACATATGTACATAATATATACACACACACACACACATATACAGTATATGTATATTTATATATGTACATATAAAAGTCTATAACATAACGTAGTCCCTCAGCTACAATTACAACATGTGTATATTCTAGATAGTGGACAAAATCAAGTTTGTGGAGCAAAAAAAAAAAAAAAAAATCAATACTGTAAAAATCGTTAACATTGACTGGGTGCTTACAGTACATTAACTGATTTACAAGAACAGCCTGTGACGTGACGAAATGAAAAATCACTCACAGCGATCCTCCCTGCCCTTCTGGAACCACAGGAAGACGCTGGCAACTTTGAGCTTCTCTTCGGCAAACTCCAGCAGAGCGATTAGCCTGAGGACGGCAGAGACACAGGCAGGGCGAGTCAGCGCGCAGGCCGAGGGAGCAGCAGTGACGCACTCTCTTTTCCCTCTTTACATAAGTGCTGCAATTTTATATAATAATGCAGAGGCAGCAGCGGAGCCGGCTGCGGTAACAGCTGGCCGAGCGCCTGCCAGGCGGCAGGCATCGATTGCAGCCGAAACGCGCAGGCCAAACAGAATCCCAGGAAGTCGCCCACATCCGGTTTGACCTTGAACGCACCGCAGTCAGCGAGTCCAACGCGGCTGCTGTCACTACTGTCAGCCTTAGCAATCCATGTTTCAAATGTCCTATCAAGACAGACTTCACACAAGCTAATGACCCAAATCCATCTATTGATGTCCATTCAAAGCATATTTAGCCCTCTGTTTGTGACCTCCAGCAAAATGCTCAGTTTTTGCTTTGCGCTGACGGTGCGTTTAGAGCCTTCAACGTCTTTTAAAAGGGAATTAAAATAAGGGGATCGGACTCAGCGGTTGGAACCAACACTTGGCCAGGGGTGTCATCATTAACCTGGTAGAGGACTCTGTGCCCTTTGTGACATCACGAGGGGCACAGTAAAATCATACTTAGGGCTTGACTCTGAATGATTAACGAAAGGCAAACTTAGGTTTTGAAATCACAAAACTGATTCGCGATTCAAAGGTCCGGTTAGCCAGAAGTGAAAACATCACAGGTACTTTCACCAAACTTTCAGTAAAGTTTTTCGTCTTCGCCTGGATCGTCTGTTTGACTCAGATCAGATGTTTTCATTGCCACTTCCTTACCCGTCTTTGCTGCCCTCCACCAGCGGCCCAGCCGGTATTTCCAGGAAGAGGCTGTCCCCTGACAGAGCAGTGTCCCAGAATGCCGAGCGGCGCTCGCTGATCTGGTATTGGAAGTGGATAGAGGAGGGGTTCCCACTCCCTGGAGCGGCCTGCGTCACTGTTAGCTTCTCATCCTGGTTTATCACAAACGACACGAGGGAGGAGAAGGTCAGCCGTCGCAGTCGCATTCATTCCCTTTTTTTACTTCAGCACCAAATCATCTCAACGAGGGTCCATTTTCCGACGCTGCGCCGCGGCAGCCTCGCAGCCGCCAATATTGACAAACAGGACGTTAAGATGAGCGCTGCGAGGAAGAAACGCTTCCTGAATGTCACTCTGAGAAACAGGAAACGGTCGCTGTGTCACGGAGAAGAAGCAGCGTCAAAGCTGTGATGCAACCGCCATCAGCGTTATTACAGCTCTCTGGTTGCTCACACGTTCAACGCTGCCCAGCTCAGCAGTGCCAGGAACCCGCCAGCTGCTTGTCGAGCCGGCAGTCTACCTGCCGGAGTCTGCGCAGGTTTGAAAAACGATCTGGTGTACAGGGCGACTGTACCGCTGTCAAATATTTATGGAAGGGCGATGAATGATAAATTGTGCAAGGGCTTGAGAGTTGCACTCAAATTAAAATGCGGCTCACAATTCACAGTGGGTAAAGCGAGGAAACGTGTCCGCGGGGGAAACGAGGTTTCCGCTCCGAGGACAAACATGACGATAATGTCGAGGGGGTTTTTTGTGGCGGGCAGGGAGGGATGTGAGGATGACAGCGGTGACCGATCTGTCTGATCCCTAAATCTCTAATCCGCGGGACGGTCACATGTCTGGGGCACAAACGGACGCAGGAGGATTTGTTTGTGGAAAAGTGGTTCACTTTTCTGGGACATTTTGTCATGTGATTTTTTATTTTTTTATTATTTTTTTTGTTGTTGTTCTTTCTCTGAACTCTGGATGGCGTGCGTATAAAGATGCCCGCTCTTCAGAGAGCGAAAGAGGCAGGTGAGCCAACTCACGATGATTATGATTAGTAAGAGGCGGATTAAAGGATTTTGCAGGTCTGGAACGTGACTCTAGCAAAACGCGACTGAGGTGTGACTGGCGGGCGACTGAGGTGTGACTGGCGGGTAACAACGGGCTCTGAGATGTGACGGAGGGGCCGGAGCAGCAGCAGATGGATGGAGTGTTTTGGTGAGCCACCTCATAGGAGGAACCAAATATCAAGTGATGAAGTAGAAAATACGGGCTTTCATGTCAATTGAAATGAACAAAGTGTTCAAACAAAATATGTGTCTTTGAAGCCCCACTGTAATCAACTCTGTATTGAAATACTCTACAGCTATTTTACGACTTACTTACTATTCATATAATTTCTTCAATCCCGGCGGGCCGGATTAAAATGCCTAACTGGCCACATGTGGCCCCCGGGTCGTAGTTTGCCCCTTGCCTGTCATTGTGGTAATTGACTGAGGTGCTTAGATCAGTGGTTCTGAACTGGTGGAGTCACAAATTTATTTGCCAGCACTCAAATTTATTCCATAAAAATAAAACCACAAGCCTGTCCCTTCATGTATGGTAAATAAATGATTGGAATGATTGAATTGAACTGCGTGTCCTGCAAAATAAATGCCCCAAAATCTTTGCTCTAAAAATATTTCTATTTTAAAATTCCCTTTAAAAAAAAAAAAGAAGAAGTAAAGATCTCATCTTTGCATGACAGGTTCCTGCACGCAGATGCTCGCAGGAAGCTCTGAGTTTGCGTGGTTGCCGAGCGCCGAGGCGGCTCACCTGATGTAGTAGCACGCCGAGAGAGTGATCCCTGACCGTCCCTCGCCCACCCGGGATCTTCACTTGTGGGTGAGGGGCATCAGGAGCACCACAGAGGCCCCGGAGACTGAGGGATGGAGCAGTGGTGCCTGGAGCCCACTAACCAGGAGCTGCAAGGGAGAAGGAGAAGAGGAGGGTGTGGGGGGTCAGTGTTGGAGAGAGTCTCACCAAAAGCAAAGAGACCGCACACTTCTACACAATGAGGATGCCAACCAAATCCCTTCCCCTTTTTCTTGGCAAGACGCTGTGTTGTTTTTTTTTGTCCTTTTCCTTTCAACCTAATAAACATAAAACTCAGACGCGTCTGCAACAATTTCATTTCACTTCTGTTTTTTATAAAGGAAGCAGACATCGGGGTCCTGTTTCGCAGCTGTGAGCTTGGCCGTTCAAAGCCAGACTCCGCCAGCAGGGCGGCGAGCCAAAGCAAAGCGAGCAGGCGCTGTTGGTGTTGGCGCAGCTCGGCTCTCTGGGGGTGAACGCCCAGCCCAGCGTCCACCGTCAGCTGGGTCGGACCGCTGAGAGGGGAGTTCACAGGTCCTTCATCAATGTCACTCACACCCAATGTTGTTATTATTATCATTATTATTATTTTTTTTTTAATGGGAATGATGTTTTGAGTCAAACTGCACAGCCATATCCTGTGATCACAGGAGCGCTAAAGTAGCCTACACTTCAGTAGCCAATAGTACCTTTCCATGACAGTTTTTCGCAAAATAAAAGCCATATTTCTAAAAATCGGGATTTACAGGTGTTTTCATTCAGTGGTGTGAAGCGCATGAGTCGTAATTCTCGTAAAATCTCGTACTGCGAGATTTACGTTTGCGTTTGTTTTGTTTACGTTTGTTTGCTGTCAAGAATGGTTTGTTGTGTTTGTTAATGGAAACGCCGCTTGTGACCCGCTGTGCATTTTCTAAGGATTTTCTTTTAAGGATTTTTTTCCCCATTGAAATTTTAAGTCACAACAGGGCACTCCAGAATTTTTACAAGGGCTAAAAAAACAAAAAATAAACACAGGAACAAAAAACATCATCACAGCTCCCATTAACACTGAAATAATAGTATTAATTTGGGGGTAAATTAACAGCGAAAAACAAACAAAAAAAAAAAGTCAAGAAACGATGTAATTGCATTTCACAGTGGCAGGACTGCATTCTCATACAGGTTGACACACGCAGGCAAAACCGCTCACACACTGAATGTGTGTCAACCATAATTAGTAATCACAGGTGGGCAGGGTGAAGCTGCGACGCCTTCCTGTTGCCAACTCAACAATTTGGCTTCATTTCGCTGACAAACACCTTGAGAGAAATGAGAAGTTAAAATCGTGTCTAGGTGTGAAAAATGAAATTGAAAGAACTCCATCCCGCAGCCAATCCCCAGGCATGTAAAGTACGGCCGCGCCTCGACTCATCAGCTCAAGTCAGTCAGTCAGTCATCCAGTTTGTCAGGTCCGCTCAGCTATAAATAGATATAGACATATTTCCCCTTCCCTGTATGTGAAATTATAGAAATATCTAAGACGTTGCGTCGTGGACTAGTTGTTGTTGTGACATTCAGAGAGCTCTTGGTTGCCTGCCTGCCTGCCAGCCTGCGCTGGTAGTCATGCATCATAAACAAGTGTCATGATCTGTAAACACCTCTGCAAATAGCCCAGGAGGCTCTTGGGAACATCCATCTTTGGCCTTTACGAGCTGCGGCCGTGCATCTCCGACCAGATACAATGGCAGCCGATCGTCGCTGCCAGACGCGCACGAGGGCAAGACGGCACGTCAAATCCTGACCTTCGGCCGTTAGCGGCCCCCTTAGTGACATCACAAAGGACATATTTGTCTTTCTGACAACTGAGGCAAACCGAAGTGGAGGACTTTTCTCTTTTCTAGGTAGTTCACCCAGGGCCACGTTAAGGTTAGACTACAATAGCTGCGTTTCCATTACCCCTAGAATTGTGCAAAACCTAAATATCGCAACTGCGAGTGGAAACTTCCGAAAACCTCTCAAATATCGCTGAAAGGTTTTTACGCTGTCATGGCTTTTCAGATGTAGTGATGCAGATGTGCATCGCAAAAGTTTCATGGAAACACTTTTTTTTTCGTGATTACACGCCAGCGGCCGTGACGTACGGGGGTCACATGACCAGTTCGCTTCGAGCGAAAATGGCACGTTATGTTTGGACGGAGGAGGAAACTGAATATTTTTTAAAAGTAATCAAAGAGAAAAATATAACAACCATTCTTGTTGTGAGATCAGACATGAGGGTTTTCAGTCCCAAGCGGCTGCGACTCATATTTGGACCAACCCGACCTAAAGTGCTTAACATGCATGTTTTTGATGGTGGGAGGAAACCGGAGTGGCCAGACAAAAACAACAAACAAACAAACCCTCAGACAAACACGGGAATAACATGCAAACCAGAGAGAGAGAGAGAGAAAAACAAGAGCCAGAGCATCGAGCTGTACGAGCTCCTGGGTCATCTTTGCAAACATAAACTAGAGGACCAAATTAAACAAAGAAAGGAATCCACCACATCTAACACCGCTAACTAACCCTGAGACAGCAGTGTTTGGTGTAACCACAATGTTGGCAGTGACCCATTACAGTAGACAAGACGGGCAACTTTTCTTGTGTTTGTTTTTTAATTTATGTGCCCCCGGCGAAAAGGAAATGTGGAACCAGGAAGCGTAAACAAGCGCGGACACAGGTGGAAGACGTGATAAGCGGTGAGGTCGGAGGCGCTCCGCCAGCCGCTGCTCCTCCACCGGAGGAGGACAGGAGAGCCTCCTGTCCTCGGCTGATATGTTGTTTTGGAAGACGACATGTCGGTGCTCTGACATTTCAGCCCCCCCACAACCCTCCACCAAGTGAAGACATGGGTAGGAGCAGCCTGCAGCCCCCCCACCCCCCCCCCCACCCAACAGGTCACTAAAGTCACACTAAAAACAGAATATGGGTTAGCACTGTAAAGGGCGTTGATCCAATTGCCTCAAACGGCTCTGGCTTAAAGGTCAAGTGTCAGTGCATTAGATAATATTTTTTTTTTTTATTATTACTTTTTATTTTTCACAATTTTCTTATTTTAATCAACTGGATTTTTCCAACATATTTTGTATTATTTTGCCATAATTTACTGTGATTTTGAGCTGCGCGTGGTTTTTCTCCCCTCGATCCACTGTGTTTGCTCTGGACAGCAAGTGCAGTTTGCCTGCACCAGTATTTCCAATCATCGTCATGTTGACAGACTTGCAAAACAGCAACGACCGCAACATTCAGAAACCGTTCAGCTCCGTGTTTTGGTTCAGGAATTCTACGTTGTTCTTTACGACCTTGGCAGCGTCTCGGGCTGCTGCTGCTGCTGCCGCTGCCGCTTCAACACAATATTCAGTGTTTCACGACGTTTCAGAATTGTGCACTTTCATCGTCTTTTATGCGTCCGTATCCTCGTGATGAACCAGATGAAGATAAGATCATTTCTTTTTGCAAGAGGTTTGAAAACCAGAGCTTAAATCAATTCTGATGACACTTTGGAACAGAGAGTTCTTTTGTCAGTGAATCGAGGAGCACAGGGAGATGAAAACGATTACAATGAGAGCTGAGACTAGACATGAAGCACTGGCAAGACAGGTTTCCGAGAAGGCAGGAAGTTAAGTGTCTAAACATTGGAAAAACATTCAACTCAAATCCAAACTGATTCAATCTGACGTCTTACAATATTAGTTTTAGTTGGTCAATCAGAGGGTTAAGAGGAACTTATACAGTTAAAAATGTGGGTTTATATATAAAAAAAAAAGTGCTTGTTCTGCGAAACGTCTACGCGTCGGTGGATGCAGGAAAGTAAACCAGAGGGTCCTCGGACCGCCGATGACCCCGGAGGTTTGGCATGGACGGCGTTTCGGAAAAGATGTCCAGACAGAAACAGGAAAGAGTCACGTGGTCTGAAACCTGAGCGCGGTTCAACACGAGCCCGTCAGAATGTTCTGCTTTTGACCTCCGGAGACAAACCCAACATCGCCGAGCAGGTTCGCACGGTCGTCGAGCTCGAGGCCCGTCTTCCAGAGGAACTATGAATAAATAGATTGAAAAAAAAAATTGCACACACGCCTCACGCCTTTTGATGTTACAATTTGCTGGAAGAGCCTTTCTGACACGCTGCTACGCGATGGCCTGAAGCTCAAAGTCACAGGCTAATGGCCGAGACTCACACAGTCCTGGCTGCGTTTTCCTCAACTGAAAATAAGCAGTGTTGGGTGTTGGTGGTATCTCTTACATGTTTGTATTACCTCCCCCCCACCCCACATATTAGTTTGATTTATTAAGGCCTAATGTGAAACTAGCCGGTTTGCTACCCAGTTAGAAAAGTTGTGGGATATTGTGATAAAACTTAAATTATTCAAACAGTGCTTAGTGGTGCAAGACAACACAAACGGTGAATGGAAAATGATCTTACGAATTCAGGGTTTTTTTCCCCCCCTCACCCTGTCAAAGCCTATTAGAGTTGTATCTGCCAGTGCATGGACACGTCTTTGGCAAGACTCATTCATTTTTTTTCTCTTGGATGCATCCAGAACATGCCCGCTTACAGTTTCAGTGGGTGACGCCAGAAACGGCAAACCAGGCTGCCAGCTGGAACCGGCCCGGCCCGGCCCGGCTTGGCACACCCCGCGCTGCGCTTACGTTATGGAAAATTTAACAGCCTTTACATTAAGACGGTTCCAGCGAGTGCGAAAGAGAGCGGCAGCAGTCTTGCCGCCACTAAATGAGGGGCACTTTGGTTTCACTCGGGTGGCTCAGGTTAGATAACGCAGCTGGTTCCGAGTGAACACACACACACACACACACACACACACACACACACACACACACACACACACACACACACACACACACACACACACACACACACACACACACACACACACACAAAAATTCAGATGATGCTTGAGAAGCGAAGTGAATCAGCAGAGGGAGGAAGAGAGGAGGGGCGACCCGGGGGGGGGTGGGGGGGGGGGGGTTATGTAACCGGGGCTGATGTAGGCCAGTTGATGCCTTCAGCTGACAGGGTTGAAACAGTCACAGTGCAAAATATAGTCGGCGCTCTGGCTCACTGGGCCGGTTGGACATCTACCCGCCACTCGTTGTCAACAAGATTAACCCACAGAGGTCAGTGGCAGAGCTTTTCTTTTTTTTTTTTTTAAAAAAAAAAAAGAGCAGAAGAAAAGCAGAAGACTAATAATTACAATTTGGCCACATCATAGCATGAAAATGCATTTTTTTTACTCTACTGAAGAAAAACATTAGCACGGCATTTTTGTGAACGTCTATCTGCAGCCATTTAAAAAGATGCAAAATACAATTTGAGAAATTATGTTGTAATTTTGGTTGTTATAATATATGAAGTGGGCTGGGGTAAAAGTTTAAAAGGCCCTGCATTATGCAATATTCACTTCTCAGTTTCCCTTACGGGTGACAGTGCAAACACCTGCAGCCAGGTGCCCAGGAGCGGCACCTCGTGCACGCCAACTTGTTTGCGTTTGCTTCACACAACAGGGCAGTTTCACCTGGATCTGGAGGGCTTTATGTTTGCTTCTTAGTTTTTTTAAGAATTAATGATGCTTGGTTGCTGTGCCAGAAGCCAGGACAGAAATTAAACAAAGCTTTGTTCGGTGGGCTTATTGTTTGTAGGATTTTTCTTTTGTTTTCTTTCTTCTTCTTCTTCTTCTTTTTTAAAATTAAATAAATAATTGACAGTTTTTAGAGGAGTGCAGTTCCCAGTGCAGACATGTAGTCCTTCCTTATTCAATTATAGCACAGCTCTTCGGTAACCTAAAAAGAAAAACCCCTCTGACTATTTGTTGAAGGAAATGGTAGAACACTGAGAGGCGAATACATTTAAATGTTAACTCAAATAGGAAATGTGTGCAAAATGTTCCCAGTGTGCTTCAAAACACTCAGTCGAAGACCTTACAAGCTGCAAAAGGCCTACTGATTAAAGTATAACATTAAATTGTGCATGCAGTTTATTGCATGTTTTCCAAGTTGGGAGACAAAACACTAATTACACGTTGAGCAAAAACATGGGCTTTAAATTCTGATCCCCGCTGACCTTCCGGACTCTCCACACACGCATCACATCGAGCCACTAAGCGGTTTAGTTGATGTTTGGCTCGTTTGGCTTGCTAGAAAAATTACACTATGGGGGCAAAATATCACATTGTCTCTTGTTTGTTTAACTTAACTGAACTGTTTTGGCAACTCTTGCATCAGAAAACACACTGCAAGGCAGAGTGGTTTCTAGACAGTAACATCACGGTTTGGCAACTTTCACAAGCATTTGTCCATAACGACATAAGAGCTAATTAAAAATGTAAATAATAACCATAATAATTAATTAATAATATATATATTTAAAAAAAAAAAATCATCCTTCAGAGTTTCGTCCAGTGACGTTTCTAGAAAAGCGCGAGCATCTTCCTACCTTTCCTCTGTGTTCGGCATGACAGCTTCCAACAAACAGTCGTCCCGGCCTTCCTTTTCGCAACTAATACAACTTCTGCTGGACAACACCACGGCGGAGGACTTCACCATCCGTAAGGCTGGGTTTTTAAAAAGAAAGAGTCGTTGTTGTGTATTTGTGTATGAGAGGTGCCGCCGCTCTTTGCGAGTATCTCCCACCTCCGCGTCCGCTCAGCTCAGCCCAGCCCCGACTCTGCCGACTGCTGCGGCACGGCGGAGGCTTTATAGCTGCAGCAAAGCATCATGGGTAACCACTTCAGGAAGCGTTATGGAGTAAACAAACTTTTACGAGACGTTGTTACGCCTCAGAATACTTGTAGAAACGAGAAAAGAATTCGTCGGTTTTCCCTGTTATGTAACTGTTGGCTTGTCTTTTAGACTTAGATTCTTCTGTTTTTTTCCCCCTCCCTGTTAATAATCTTCCTGTTAGCCCTTATTTTGATGTTAAATACGAATAAGATAAGCAAAAAAGCAATTCGAAGCAAAAAAAAATAAAAAATAAAAAAATAGAAATTTCCTTTCGACAGAAATTATAGTTTAAAGATAAACAAATAACTTATTGTGAAAGATGGAACTTTTCTTTTCCTATGCAGCACATTTATTATAGGTGTCTGGCCAATTTAAAAACAACACAAAACCCTGAAATGTATTTAAATGAATATAAAGTTGCAGGTTGCATATAAGAGGTTCACAGTGGAGTGATCTTACGAGTTTGAAAAAAGACTAAATGAAAAAAACAAAAAGAAAACACTAAATGATTTATTCGATCGAAGGCCCTGGGGCAGTTTCAGGACTTGCTGGAGGGATTATACACTTCTCCTGGCCTGGAAGGTCCCCAAGGAATAGGAAAGTGTTGCTGGTTAGAAGGAGACTTGGAACAACCATGGCCTGATGCTGCCATGATGGTAAGATCCTTGTAAAATCTGGACTTTTAACGTAGTGAAACGTCTGACCTCTCAAAGTCAAAGCATTGTGGGTAAGGAAGATAGATTTAAGACACCAAAGAAAACAAACAAAACACAGATCGCCTTCTGGTTGTTTTTTTTTTTTTTGTCCACTGCAGTTGTCAGTCCTTGGCCAGTCCAGCCTAAGTTTGAGCGTAGACTCAATTATGTAAGGAAGAATGGAAAAGGGCCCGTGTGCCAAACAGATTATCAGATTAGTAACCAGATAGCAGCCTGGCTACTTGATCCTGGCACATCACAGCATAAATGTTTCCAGCCCTGCTTGCCCGGGTCAGTCTGGGACGTGGGGGTCACCACCACCTACCAGTCGCTGTAAAGCAGCACCGTCGTGATGTAACAGCGGGTGGAGTAGATCTGTTTAGTATAAATAACAGCAACCGTGACTCACCCAGACCACCAAGTTTTTCCTGGAAATACTCTCTGGGTATAAAAAAGTCTTTCTTATTTTTACACTAACCAAGAGATGGGACTTCTTTTTTTTGATCGTCTTCCTCGGTGTGTCTTGGCGATTAAACTGCTTTGGTAACTGGAAGTCACCACCCTGCAGTGTGTGAATCAGAACGGGACAAAGTGACAAAAATGCAAGAGCAAGAATAAAAGAGATCAAGGGAACGTTTTGGAAGGATTTAGGAGAAATTACATGCATGTAGGAGAGGATACAATCAGGAAAAGTATCCCCTCTGTATTGTGTTAACTGAATGCTGTGATGATTTATGGTCCTTCATTTCATTCCAACCACCAACCAACGACACAGATTTTCATTAGATAACTTTATCGATGTCCATAGAGAGATTTAATGGAAGAAAAACAATCCCAACCATCTACACTGGCTAACCAAGTACAATGACAAAGTGAAAACATAGTAGGGCTCATAATAAAGTTGCAAGGGCAACATTCGCTCAGAGCTCAGGTTGATTAAAACGGTCGACTGGAGGCTGATTTACTCTTTGGGGGAGAGAGTTTGATTAGTAGGTCATGTTTTTAATTCCATCTCACTGAAACTGCCAACAAATATTAAGGCCATATTAAGGTCAAATTCTTGGCCTTGTTTTTTTCCTAATGCAAGGAATTCTGCTGAGCTGTTGTTTTCGGTGCCGACCTGTGTGTGTGTGTGTGTGTGTGTGTGTGTGTGTGTGTGTGTGTGTGTGTGTGTGTGTGCGTGTGTGTGCGTGCGCGGTTTACCCACTCTGCTTGCTCTGGCTTTCACATGACGAACTTAAAAACAGCGTGACCGAATTGAAAACGTGGCATTAGAATATCAGAGTGGCCAAGACAATGCTTCCAGTTGTCGGAACATATATTTACTGCATCTTCTTACAACGCTTTAGTTGAATGAGACAAAGGCTTTTTTTTTTTTTTTTTTTATTATTAAACTTTCCACCTTGTTTGCCCTGTTTACAGGCACACAGAAACATCCAAACCATGCAAATATTTCGGAAGGAAATGGCAGAGCTCCTGCTTTGCATATCGTTGCAAAGCTTCTAACATTTCATCGAACCCCTCCGGTCTTAATACAGCATTTTGCACCATATGCAACCTAATCTTCTTTCATATGACATTGTAGCATAATGCAAATCATTATATTAGTGTTATAAGGGACATTTTAAAGGGTATAGAGCAGGGGTGGGCAAACTTTTTAACTGGTGGGACACAATGGGTTCTAAAATTTGACTGAGCAGCCAGAGCAGGAGCAGATGGATGGAGTGTTTTGGTGAGCCATCTCATAGGAGAAAAAATACAGGAATGTGCAGAAAACAAGCTTTAATGTCTATTGAAAATGAACAAAAGCAAAGGAACGACAAAATGTCTGTCTTTGATGCCCAACAGTATTTACCTCTTTATTAAGATGACTCTTAAAACACAGGAAAAAAAGGAAGAAATACAGCTATTTTATACTATTAATATCATTTCTTCAAGTATAACAGGCCGAATATAGTTCCCGGGCTGTAGTTTGCCCATTCTTGTTATAGAGCCTTAACTTATTGTTCACCATGTGGCCAAAAAACTGTTCAGAAAATCACAAACAGTAAGCCTGTCCCTTTTATTTATTATTATTGTTGGGAGCAGATTGGGTTGTGGGGTCGGCTGTGCAATCTGAGCCCAACTTGTAGCTCAGGTGAGCATCTTCAGTTTCCAGGACAGGCTGTCCTTGGTGAACTCCGGCTCTGCGTCAAGCGGAGCCGTGACTGGGGCTCCGGCTGAAAAACACGCCGTCTCCCCTTACAGTCTGTCACCTCCGTAACTGTTTGAGACACCGCTGACCTGGTAAATCCGTTTTGTCTGTCCATCTCATCGCGGTCCGAGACAAAAGGCAGATCGTGTGAACAGCACGAGACACCTTATCCCCCGCCCAGAAGGATGAAATATTCAGCTCGGTGGGGAAAACCGTCTCAAAAGCATGGTTGTGCGAGGATTGTCTCGTTCCTTGGCTCGTGTTGATGTTTGAAAAGCGAAATGAGCTCCATGACTTGTAGTAACAGGGAGGTCAAGATGCTTCAATTTTCCTTTTTGTTATAAACAACTATTCATCAGCTGTGTGAACACACAAGACAGTTCACTATTCAGTTTTTTGGGGTGTTTTTGAGTGTTTACACATTTGTTTTACTGCATGATCTTACTGTACAGCCTGCAGGTGGACCACCACTCAGGTCAGGCGAGACGACGGCAAACATGTTTGTGCAGCTGAAAAAAGAAAAGAAAATGACCTATCTTATTTCTTTGCCTTACACGTACGTCAAAAAAAATGCTTTGTGAGCGATGGGAAACATCCGAACTAGGACACTTGCTCTGAATAAACAATCCTCTGGTTTCACACTCGTAGCCAAAAGATCTTCAACACGAGAAGAGAGGAAAAAATGGAGAAGTACCTCGTGTTGTTTTGCAACTGCGTGTGCGTGCATGAGTGCGTAACTCTTGATCTAATTAAAGATCCTATTGTTCCTCTCTGGCAGTTTCCCATGTTTTGTGTGAGGAAGGTTTTTACCTAAAGTAAGCAGAGGAGCGCGCAAGACTGCGCAAAAGTTAAAGAATGTGTACAATTTCACTTTTATTTGGTTTGTGGTGGTAGGTGACGCAAATACCTGCAGCCCGCGGCGAACAATGGTCTTTTTGAGATGTTTTGATAGAGGAAGAGCTGCTGAGAGCTTGGAGAAGAGCAGCTGGTCGCCAGCTGCCAAGAGCTCGGTGGAAGGAACGCTGACAGCTGATTGCTGTGGGCGAGGTCCTCGCCAAAACAATGGAGAGCGCAGGAAGGACAGAGTTTTTGTTTCTGTTCCTCCGATGATTTTTGAAATTGTTTGCGCGTACTTCTGCGGGTCATGTGGAGGATGAGTTTGTCTGAGATGTTCGTGGCCATCAGTGTGACGTGAGGACAACAGACAAAGCCAGCATCTTATCTACAAAAAGGTGTGTTTTGGTTGTTTTTCCAGATGTAGGCGCTGTCCAGACAAACCTTGGTCTGTACCAGTTTGTTGTCCAGCATTTCCTACAATGGAGAGTAGTTTTTCAACTTCACTTCATTCTAGTCAATGGGTAATGAAAAATATTTTTGGGGAATGTAACATTAAAGGTTGAAAGATTGTTAAAAATTTTGCTTTGGCCATTGTCCAAAAGCAGCCAGTCTACTGTAGTGACAGTGGAAACAGGCTGAGGCGGTCAGATTGTGCAAGTGTTTAATCTCTCAGTGGGGTTCGGGATGTGCTGGCGCTTTGAGTGGCGAGAGAGCCGCTCTTTCTAGAAGGAGTCCATCTCGGCCCTCTGCCCTGCACCTCATTACGTAACTCCCGCCGTCCCATTTCCAACCAACATGTACAGTTTTCGCATCACGGCCCCATGCTGACTCCTGACGGGCCCATAAATATTTAATTACAAAACACGCAGTTTTACTTTCACGCATGCATACATTTATTCAACCCTCCCATCCTCTCCACACGTTTAAAAATATCTTGAAAATGGTTCCCACAGTGAGGTAAATATTTCATACTCTTACACAACTCTCTCGATAGGTCGGCCAGCATAGCCCACTGCCACAGTGACTACCCGGCGACGAGACTCACGCAGGAATGCAACAGAACTTTTATTGTCTTCATCAGGGCACTTACCAGCGTCCCCATGTCCACGGAGCATCATCGGGTCCTCAGAAATATGTACGCGGGCCGCAGGGAGATGGACTTTACTTACCGAGTGCTCATCGTGAAGTGCACGGAGCATTAAGGCCACCTGGTCAACGAGCTTTTGTGCCTCGCCGTCTTGCAAACGAACTGTTAAGATGTTAATGAAGAAAAGGAGATAAGAGAAAATATGATATTGAAATTGAGAAAAAAATGGAGATATGAGGACTTTATTGATGTTTATATACATGTATACATTTTGTAATTCTGAAGAGTAAGCTATTTTACGTAGTGTTTTAGAACTAAACTTTCATTATTAATAATATATAGTTGTTGTTTTTTTAGCTGAATGGTTGCATTTCCATCCTAGCCATGATGTATCTATTGTGTATGTATAATATGTCATCTTCTGACCTGTTTTTTTATGACATTTGTATCATTTATCATATCTTTCTACAGAATTTGTGAGAAACTTACCTTCAGATACTGACTAGCGGCAGTGACTGTGGCTTAAACCCACTGTGGCAATGGCCAGTTGGCATTAAACATCTTTCGGATGTCACGGATGTTGTTCGTAAGACAAAAATACACAAACCACGAGACATTTTCTGACATTTTCTTGTATTGTTTAATCAGCAGTGTTATTGACCTAAAACTTAAGGCAACGTAGTGCACGGTGTGTATATCTTCTATCCGCTTCTACATGTTTCTACATTTACTGACCCTGAGAACTGTCTCGCAAATTCACTGTAGAGACAAGAAGCTTCTCACTGACCTCTGGTTACCTCCATTACTGGAAAACACTGTCATTGATTGGAGATATACGAGATGTCTATTCACCAAAACACACTAACGTTCCACAAGGTTACGTGTGCGCAAAACTCAGATACAGCAGCAATGAGCTCCGGAGAAGACAAAAGGCACACGGTCTCCCACTGAAACCTACGAGGAAGACAATGGGAACCCAACGGAGCCCGTAATGGCCCACTGGCTCCCACTGACCTTGTGCACCAGCTTCCTGTTCTGAGCTGTGAGCTGAGCAGTAACTCAAGAGGAAGGGCAGGAGATCGTGGGAACCCAGAGTGTCACCGCGGCTCCGGCCCCGTCCGAGAAGAAAGCAGCTCCTTCCAGGGAGCAACGTGACAAACTCCGCAAAAGCACCGTAGTCGGGGTTGGGGTGGGGAGTGGGGTGGGTGCAAAGCAACCAGGGAGGAAGCCGGAGACAATGAGGGAGTGGATGTGACACCGCTGCTGGGCTGGCAGCTCTAGGTGGGAACCCAAAAAAAACGTCTGTTGCACTGGAACCAGAGCTGAAAAGTCATTGACAAAAAACAAGGCCCAGTTCCCACGCCGACCTTTCCCATGCCGCCGCTCGTGCTGTATATTTATACTTCTGTTGTTGCACCGTTTCCCCTCCGGGATTGTTTGCCGAATGTTTATGCTCCCTTATCTTTGTGGGCGTGCATAAGCTGTTATTTTGAACTTGATCCCTGCTTTATTTAGGCTCGTTAGCCAGTATTAATTCACCATTAGGGCAACGGCGCCTGTGGCTTTTCTGGCTGGACACAAACTCTGAATGTGAAGGGGGAAATGATACACTTAAATGAGAATTAAATGCTTCGAGAGACATGTTTAGCTCTTAAATATTTAGCAATCTTGTATTTTAATTTGTTCGATATGTGAGCAAATAGGGTCTCTTAATTTAATTGGTCAGACATTGTTGACTAATTGAATTAAATAAATTGCAACGCCGGAGAAATCTTGCACATCCACGGTGAACACCTCTAGCCTAAAGCGTTTTTTCATGCAGTCCTTCCAATGAGGAATCAATGAGTGTACTTTTAATTCTCGCAAAAACAGGAACTGGCAGGCAGGAGGCCTGCAGGAAGACCAATGAGAAAACTTATGGATGGGGCAAGAGAGGGTGTAAAGTTATTTGGTTTGAGAGAAGAGGGACAAGAGAGCTGGAAAAAAAAAAAGATTGAAGTGCTTATCATTGCCAGCCTGCCTTCATAAAACAGAGCACGACGTGCGTGAAAAAAAGACATCTGCAGGTAAATTGTGCATAGTGGCCAATAAAAGCAAAGTTTGCCGAAAAGAAAGGTAAAGGGGAGCTTTTGGCAACAGTTCACTCTGAAACTCTGTAGTGCATTGCAGCTCCCCATGGCCAGTTACATGAGTCTGATGTTGCTCATCTTCCTAAACAGAAAAACACAAGCTGCAGCCGCCAGCCCCAACTAGCAGCAGAGCGTCTTGCATGGGTCCTTTCCCACATGTAGGAACGGTATCAAAAGGACAAATTTGTATTCAGCTATTGATTGGAACCCCTCAAAAGGCTCTCAGGCTCCCCACCAATCCCCCCCACCATCCTCCATCAGGAACATGAAACCACCTGCAGTTACAGTCTGAAGTGCTTGCCAAGCAGAGACGTGAGCAACAGGAGCCCTGCTCTGTGTTGGTGTTGGCTGGAGCAACCAAAAGAAAGACAACAATCTGCTGTACACTCCGGTTCAAAAGAGAGAGCATTTTAAAAGGAGCCAGAGAACCCGTGAGATGGAACTGAGGGGGATTCGAATTTCAGACAAACAACGGTACAAAACACAGGGGGAGGCAAACAGCGGAGTGGCTCTCAGGGTCTTCGAGAAATTCTATCCTGTATTATCAAAAACATCGCTCTCCCATTGTTCCATTCTGGTTTGATTTTCTTCTGATTCTCTGCTATGGATGACAAATTCTTGTTTACAAGCTGCCAGAAGGGAGAGGAGATTACTGCAGCGCCGTGATTACATATAATTTGGATGAACTGTTTTGCGGCCTTCCGTTCAAAGTTGTAATTTTACAAAGTAAATAGTGTTTAAATATTTTATTGGTGGTTAAAATAAGTCCCTGGTAGAAACATATTAACATATTCACTTTCGTATTTCATTTGTTTTTTTTCCCTTTCCTGACAACCATATGTTCTTTAGAAATCCCGTTGGCAGATGTTGACTAATATATCATATCACTATAAAAATATCTCAACCTATAATTGATTGGTTGGATTTGTGTGTTGGTGGCCACACTTCAAATTAGTCTCAGGGATACAGCTGTTGAACAGATGCAAAGAGTCATCTTATCTTATCTTATCTTATCCGTCATCTTATCGAGCGATATGACTGATATTCAACTCCGGCTGGAGTCAGGAGGGCAGGATGTGCACGTTGACTCATAACAACCTCGGCGCTCGCTTGTTGTGATTCTCCCCCAGTGTTCTTTTAATCTCGGTGACAAAGCCTCCTGCAGGAAGCTATGCCAGATATGTCCGGCCCATCGCGGCTCTTCCAGTACAGCCAGTAAGTGAAGAATAACAGTGTTTCACTGGACAATCCCCGATTGCCACAAACAAGGTCAAAGGGAACAACAGAGGGTTTAACCAAGACCACAGTTGTGCAAACTCCAGGGAATTCTTCCCATACTTTCCTTCTGGTGAGTCACAGGACGGCTGAGTGAATCTGGGCAAAACAAGGAGGACAGGGGCCAGATTGTCATCCTCCCTGAGAACTGTTTTTTTTTTTTTTTTTTTTTTTTTTTTAATCATTGTCGTTAAATTGTTGTACGGTACGGGAGCGTATTGCTGCCATACTAAAGGATTTTGAAAACGAATCGGGATTGCACCGTAGGAAGAATGAATCTGATTCGAGTCATACCCTGGTCAACCATCATAGGTTCGTTGCGCTAACTACAGCGGATCTCCGGATTGAGTTCAGTCTGTAAGGTTCTCAGGGCTTCTTATCCAATCACAGGAAGCATAGGTGTTAAGTTCAACGTAAAGCCAGCTAGCTAGAAAACTGACTGATTATCGCAAGTGACTGTGGTCGGTTCACTTACAGCGCTACAGGAGTCTGCTATGTCGATTCTGCTAGCCTAAGGCAGATTTCATGGAACCTGGCAACACAAGCTTGCTGAAATATGACTGGATAAAAACTGTAGAACTCAAATAATACCAAGGGATTCTGAGTTGTCCTCAGATTTCTTTCAAAATACCACGGTAATGGCTTGGCCAAACCAAACAACCAACCATCACGGCTACAGATGTGTTTCTACTGGGCTTGGGAACCATGGGACAGTATGGACGAGCAGTGGAGACATGTGTTAGGAGTCAGGCTGAGAGTCAGATTGAGTCACTGTTTCCAATAAGTACAGCTTTGTTAGTGTGACACCCACTGACCGCAAAGATAAAGATTTACGTGTCCGAATAAAGAATATTCCCAAAAGTCAAATCGAGCTTTAAGGCATTTCTGATACATCTAAATATTTTGGTCCACCGTTTTATCTCTTGAAAGTCATCATATGACTGACCTGATGCCACGTTACGCTCCTCTTTTCAACTGGGGGCTTAAAAAAAAACCAACAACAACAAAAAGAAGACATCCTCAGATCAAAGCGTTCGGCAATGAATTGAGACTCTGTTCTCGCCTCTAACTTGCTTAATTAAATGTAAGAATCAAATGATTGTGTGAGCTTCCATCTATTAGGCTCATGATGTCCACAGCGGAAAAAAAACACAATGTTTCTGCCTCACGATTTAAAAAAATAACAAAAACAAGCAGCGGCTTTATGTGTTTCTGTTACGTCCAGAGAAGGATGTCAACACACAAACAGTCGAACGTACAAACAAACAGAAGACACCCCACCCCAGAATATCTCTCGTCTCCCAACAAAAGCAGATGAGGTCAGTTTTTCGTAGGAATTCCACGCATTATTCCGATGACCCCTCCAGTGTCTGCGGAAACTGCTGCTATAAATGGATACGTGGGAATAAATGGCTTCACTTTGAGAAACGTCCACAATGTGCGAACGAGTCGCATAATTTTGGACGAAACGCAACGTTTTGTGTCTGCATGTGCGTGTAGTGTTTTTTTTTTTGCTTTTTGCTTTTGTTATATATTTATATTTGTTTTATTCACACGTGTTTTAAACAAAGCCTTCATTCATTCAGTATTTGGGAGAAAAAAACAGAGACTAATAGAACAAAGCAATGCTCGATTTTTAAATGCCAGAGTGCATGAATACACTGCATCTGTATTCTTTCAGCACAGGTCATGCAGGATGACCTGAAGAACACACCTTCACCTCCATCCTGGGCCTAGGCCCAGAACAGTATCATCCGATCAGCATTGTTGTACGATTGCCCAACGGATTAGCAGTTTCCTACAGTCGTGCGTGACGCAGCAACGCCAAGAGTTCTAGTCGGCATGTCTGAGCAGAAGCTCCATGTTTGTGCGATCAGGAAGATCGCACAATCACAGGAAGGTTGGATCCCACCTCGATTTTATTGTCTCTGTCCGACTACAGCATCAGTGAGTGCCCTGCTGCTGTAGAAGCTGCTGTAAAGAATATTTAAAAAAAAAATTAAAAATCTGCCAATCATTTTGAAATGCTACATCAAAAATTTCTGAAATGGAGTGGGGGCCTTCCTGGGGTGATGTACTACCGGCCTGAAGTGGAATGATGGACTAGAATTTTCCACAAAAAAATTTGATTTGAAATAATGTACACACCATCCCCAACAAGTGACATTTTATGGAGGAGCTTTATTTTGAAATACTACAATGCTAAGAAATTCCTAAAATTGGGTTGGCATTCTGGAATGGTGTACAACCAGCCAGACATGGGAAGATGAACTGACAACAAGGAACTTTCCATAAATGTATAAATATTATATATATATATATAAAAGTACAGGGAAAAGAGATTCCATTTCTTTTGCCCCATTGTGCTGAGTAATTACCGTAATACCAAGTGTACACAGAGCCAGCAAAAAGCCAATGTCTGCTGGCACGAACTGCTGGTTGGCTTGACCGCAGTTGTGAGTGCCGCCCCATCGTCACGGGACTGTCCTTGATGTGTCCTGGTTGTTTTTCTCGGTGCTTTTGAATTAGAAAAATATGGACACAGAGAGCAACATCTGAACCAGGTCATGAACCAGGTTTGAGTCCAGACGCAGTGAGTGCGTGTAAATGCAAACAACCAAACATAACCAACCAACATCCTGCTTGCTGGACCGGCAGAGAGAGCGAGAGCTAGCTTGGCAGCTATTTTATAAAGTAGGAGGAGCCCTGCTCTGAACCAGGTTCAGGTGTGGCCTTTCCTCCTGACACACCTCCTCAATCACCTGCACAGAGATGGATGACAGGCACAGCACAGACCGACAGGGTCGTCTCACTTATTTAAGCGTATTTATAGTAACTCCTCTCACCGTAATGAGAGGGCGCCACCTGCTGGCAGAATCGGACCCTGGCGTAACATTCACGTCTAATAAGACCTTACCATTTTTTGGGGGAGAAAATAGGAAAAACGAAAAATTCGTCAATCACTGCGATACCATACGTCCCAAATTCACTTCATATGTTTGATTTTAAAACAGGGTTTTCCTGTGTTTTTAATGTTTCCTGCTTTACATTTTCACTCAGTTGAAACAGCTGTGCTATTTTGGTATCTCAGTGTCATTGTACATATATAACTTTGTCAATAAAAATAAACAAAATGTTTCAATAATGATAGTGTTAAACTTATTTTTTTTGGAAATCCTTGGACTGGCTGCTATTTTGTCACCTAATAAAATCTCTCCAAGATGTTAAATGCAGCCAGGAGGGAATAAAACAAAAAATATTGGAATTAATAAATATCCTGATGACATTCAAGGCTTTTTGATTTTCAACATTTTTTCCACCAAACTGTGCACACTTTGTAGAAGAAGTACTGAAAGCAGGAAGATCACACATCTTTCAAGCTAAGACAAACTGCTCAGTTATTACCGTCAAACGGCGTTAAAATAAATCATATTTAAAAAAAAAAAAAAATCTGGAATTTTATGTATATAATATCAAGGAGTAATGAAATTCACTCGGTGGTTTAAGAAAACATGAAACCTTTATTTCAGATCTCATTTCTTGGGACATTTTTCCTTTAAAAAACAAATACAACAACCACTTTTGTGCATCCTGGAATGCTTGTAGGTAAAATGGACCCGAAGTGAGGTCATATTTGCACGATGTTGGACCTCTACTGGTGCTCCAAGATGGTGGCCAGCTGCACTGAATGATCCAAAGCCCCTTTCCTGAGGACCCAGAGAGGTCAGGAGATGACCTGCACGACCCCCGGGTCGCCAGATACAACCCTCCCTTGCCCCAAGTCCTGTTTTCCCTGGTCGCCCCCCGGAGCAACATTTACTCCTTGGCCACTGCGAACGGCTTCTCCACCTCGATTTTGCCACAATCATGGATGGTGACGTCTTTAAGGGGCTTGTCGCGGGAGTCGGTCTTTGTCGCCTCAATCTTATTTACCACATCCTAGAAGATAAAGAGGATGCAGGTGGTTAAGCATGACCTTTATAGTGCATCAAATCACAATAACAGTAATAATAATAAAGCAAAAAAGGCAACCATTACTTTATATAATATCTAGCACTACTATATATGTCATTGATTATACATGGTGACTTTAAAACATAATAATATAATAATATACTAATGCACACTACGGACGGATCAGTGTTTCATTGTTACACATCATCCTCTTGGCTTATCGTCACTTCGCTCACACAGAGGCTTTAAGTTATCAGCGCCTTTGGCAGACAACGCGCCTCCACTCTTGCGTGCACCATCAAAGCCACCAGTCTAAAGGACCACTCAGTTTGTAGCAATAAAGGCCGAAACATTGTACAACTACTAAAGAGGCAAAGCTGAGAATGTTATACTGCACATTCCGTGCAGAACTCAAAGTTTCTTGGAAAATTCACTAATATCCGCCTTATTTTAACATTATTTTTTTTATTTCCATCTTTTGTTTTATGCCTTACGTTTATCTCTTTTTATACTATAGTTTAGAAAATTGCACGTCTTTTATTACACCAGTTACTTTCTCAAACTGCTGTAAATGCATCTTTCTCCTGGAGCTCAATAAAGTATCCATCTATCTCTCTCCCGCAGCCCTGCAAACTCCCACCAGGCCAGGCCACTCACCTGCCCCTCCAGAACTTTTCCAAAGACGACGTGCTTGCCGTCCAGCCAGCTGGTCATCACGGTGGTGATGAAGAACTGGGAGCCGTTGGTATCTTTGCCGGCGTTGGCCATGCTGAGCCAGCCGGGGCCGTAGTGCTTCAGCTTGAAGTTCTCATCGGGGAAACGGTCTCCATAGATGCTCTTGCCTTGTTTGGAAAGAGCAAATACATTGTTTTTCATTCGAGGCGCAGTATAGACACTCTTGTTGGCTGCAGGTGCCGTCCTACCTCCAGTTCCATCTCCCCTGGTGAAGTCTCCTCCCTGGATCATGAACTGTTTGATGACTCGGTGGAATTTGCTTCCTTTGTAGCCAAATCCTTTCTGTACAATACAATAAGACACAAACAGCTCAAACTAGTTGAAAAGGATAACAGCAAGAAGAGGGAATCTCCACTCGAGCCACAGTCCGTTATTATCACATCCAGAAATGTATTGTTGCTTCAAGATCGCGCTTGACTTAGCAGGGTGTCAATTGTACCCTGCATTACTGTCTATACATGATTACAAATTGAACATAATAAAACAGCAACACAAGGGCATCCAAGTGCTGTGTTATTCTATACTAGATCAAAAGAATACTACAGTGTCATCATATAACTACATGTAATAAAATAGCTGTTAACTGCTTTGCTATTGTGCTAATGTTTCTTGTTTGTCAATGTCATGATGAAGCCCTATATTTGTCAACTATGTTGGATTTATAAACATTTTTTTTTGAAATTGTACAGTGAGCCGTGAGCGCCACCCAGTGGGCTGAGGTATCAGCTGGCCATTATCCTAACTTGTAACAAAAGAGTTGCAACATTTTATCAGAACTCCATGTAATGAAAAATATGACTATCTGCTCCCCTTGAGTCGAAACAGTGACTTGGATGAAAACACAGCAACATTATGATGCATCTGTACGTTCACTTCTTTTGAACGTGCCAGACATTCTCAACAAAGCATCGCCCTTCTCACCTCTCCAGTCGCCAGGGCCACAAAGTTGTCGACGGTTTTGGGGACAGTTTTCCCAAACAAGCCGATGACTATCCTTCCGAGGTCTTCATCCCCAATCTTCATGTCAAAGTAAACCTGAAAAGACAAATCAACGCACAGTTTTAGTCCAAAAGCTTGACAAATTCATGTAAATACCAGTCAGCATCTTAAAAAAAAAAAAAAGAGGCGAGTAACAATCAATGTGAGACAATGCAACCAAAAACTGAAATAGCTTTATGTTGAACATTGCTTTGGAGATGAAGGGGGGGTGGTCAAAGGTACAATAAAAAGAAAATCTGGGAGGATGACCAAATGAAGTTCAACCTTTCAACACAGAAGCCATTTTATGAGACATTAGGCCTCCTTAGATCATAAACCTCTCTCGCGAAACAGGTTTTGCCAAACCCAACTATTTTGATCTTAAGGTTGATGTGGACACACTAGATGCTATCAGACGTTAGAAAACAATCGTCTGCGGAGGCCCGTCGAGTTGCAGCCAATGTGATGTGGTGTGGGGGAAACATCACTGTGGCAAGAGATGTGAGGGAGGCGGTCCAATATGGTGAAAGAAAGGCCGAATTTAGACCGACGACGAGCATTGCTGTATCGTCTCTGCATATGTATACATAAAGGGGAACAGTTCAACTTAGCTAGGTGCGCTGGAAACAATGGGCAATCAGGTTTTAGGCGCTGCCCTACCGTGACGAAGCGTTTTCTCAGCCACCCACATAAAATCTCATATTCAGCCGTCGGTCAGCAACAGTTAGCTACCCGGCTAACGGTGTAAAGAAATATCCCGGCCTAGCCGTAAGGAAGAGCCGTGAGAGGGCCAACCAACGAATGACGTGGCTTTGCTTTGCTGCGGCTAGCCGTTAGCATCCCGGCAGATCTCTCGCGCACAAAGCATCCGCGCCGACAGCAAAGCCGGCTAGAGGGGCTGCCTGCCGCCTACCTTAGCGGTTACTTTGGGGCCCTTCTTCTTCTCGTCGGCGGAGGAGCCATTGGGAAAGGCGAGGAAAATCAACGAGCCCACGATGATCGTGACGGCGACTAGGAACTTCATCCTCCGCTCGCAGAGTCTCACCATAAACGTGAAAGATAGGCAGACCGGGTGGGGGACGGCCTGGCGAGCAAGCTAACTGTATATGAACCCTGGGGGGGACGGGAGAGCGGTATCCGGGGTGGAGACTCGCTGCTCGGGAGCGACGGCAGGCAGATCCCAGTAGCGTTGCTGCTGCGCATCCGCGGAGGAGTAGGAGGGGTTTCAGCTGCGGCGCAGACGCAACAGATTCTCATTGGTTCGCATCTCTGACCTTATGGGCCAGTCAGCGATGGACGCGTAACAACGTGAACTTTCAGGCACCCTCCCTCACTGACTCTCCGACCTGAAAAACCTCTAGTCCTCACACCTAAATGGAAGAGTTTTTCCAATTAATATCAATGTTGGCTCACGACGATGTCCAAGTTTTACATTTTGGCCCCACTGTGTATTTGAGTTTGATACCCCTGTTTTAGAGTTACAGCTTTTGGCATTACTCCTTCTCAGCACCTTTTTAGGAACAACCGTGGCGTACACAGATTGGTCAGAAAAGGACAATAATAATGTCTTCTAAGACCTTTAAGATGCTAAAAAAAATTTAGTTTCAATGATTGGGTTTTTAGTCTGAGTTGTTTTTAATCCCAACAAACTTGTCATTGAATTTCACTGCGGGATTGAAGTCAGAAAATGGATCAAAACCAACATCGGTCCCCAATAAAAAGACAACAAGCACGAGTGTTGCTCTCCATTTATGTTTTAATGACAAACCACATGAAAGATGAAACCTACTGACATTTACAAATGTTAAAATTTGAGACAAGAACTATGATGAGTGAGGGTGAACCGATTGTACTTGCTAAAAAAAATAAAGGGTGGGGTTACAGTTCAGGTTACATTCACCATTGGGAGGCACGCCTGCCACGGCCTTCTAGTGCAAAGACTTTTTAATCCCCCCATAACATTTGCATTAAGACTCCATTATTGCATGCCCTCCATGGCCATGTGAGGTATACAAATGAGGTGTTCTGCCAATAACATAGGTACATTTACACAATGACGGCTGTTCGGGAGTCACGGACAAAGTGATTTTTGATCACGCGCTAATCTGAGCCAGGAAGCTTCTCGTGCGGCACATTACACTGACCAGTGACCACCACTGTATTGGCTTCTCTAAGCTATTGTGTAACATGGTACAATTTTAAAGGCAAAACAAATCAGTAACAGATAAAATGCACAATAATAAAACAACAACAACTGAACCGGCACCTACATATTTCAAATTGTAGAATCAATGCTGTCGTCATCGAACTACGAATCGAGCTTCGCTGCATCACAAGGAACCCGTCTTCATGCTAATCTTTGCATTTCTTAGTCGTCGTACTGACCCTTCAAATGGACGCAGTATCAGGAGTGAACTGACTGTTGCAATGTTCTCATTAAATGCCATTTCCACTCTCCTCTTAACTCAACCAATCAGCAACGGAGTGACTTGGACCAGAAAGTAAGGAGACACAACTTTGATCCTCTTGAGACAAATAAAAAATGTAGCTGGAAAAAACAAAACAAAAACAAAAACACTGACTACGTGTAAATAATTCAGACGCACCGACAATAAAGCAACATCAGTACAGTACACAGTTTATCAAGTGTATGCGTCTCTCTCAGAGGCGTCGCTGATGTGGTCATAGACGTTTGGCTGTGAATACGTGACTGAAAGGATTTAAGAAGTGACGTTTTCTCAAGGCACAGCATACTGAAGGTATGCAGGTCAAAGGAACTCGGGCGAGTCGACAGAACTCTTGCAGCCGTGCGTGGAGACCAGAGCAGCCCCGCCGTCACGTCCACTTCTGCGAGTTTCTCTCGCAGCTTCTGGACCTGCTGCGCGTCAGAGAGAAGGGACCGCAGGCTGGAGGAAACTTAGGGCAGGATAGTTGTACTGGAGGGAAGACACAAGAACCTGGTTCATGACATGGATGTCTGGACAAGTGCTAGAAAGACGAGTCCCATCGACCAGCCGCCGCCATCTGGCGGGCGACACTCTTTCCCTCAGTGTTTTTTTTCCAGAACGATGGGAGCGTTATCAGTGAGTCACCTCAGAAGGCCTGCTGGGGGTTTAACTCTGAATACATGAGGCCCTCCGCCGAGATGGCGTCTCCGAGCCCGACTGTCCGCAGCGGCTGCTTGCAGATCAGCACCGGCGTCATGAAGAAGGTGACGTTTCCTCGGTGCCACACGGTGACGGGCTCGGCTGGGTCCAGCGACAGCCTCTCCCGCGGCTCGGAGTGCGAGCTGTGGAACTCCGCGGGGGCTTTGAGCTCCACCTTGCCCACGTCGACGGACCGGAGGCCGCAGGCCTGCGTGCTGGCCACCCGCGCCCCGGCCATCACGGCCGCCGCCTGGTTGCCCCAGTAGCCGTCCACCGTGGCCAGGATGTGGTAGGCCAACGTGTGGAAGTGGATGCGGGTCAGGTCGGCCTCCGAGGACGGGTCACTGCGGCCGTGCCGCTCCAGCACCCAGAGGAGGATGTCGGCGACCTGGCCCACATCCGGGATGCCTTTCCAGGCAGCCAGCTCGGCGTGAGGCCCCTGAGCCGCTTGGGAGAGGAAGAGCAGCTCCTGCTCGTTCAGCCCGATGGAGCTGACAATGGGCATAACCTGCTAACAGGAAGCAGAGAAAGAAAACAATCTATTAAAATATATGAAAATTTGGGCTGTCAAAGTTAACGCGTCAAAAATGTGTTAACTTTGACATTCATAGAATATTTCCACAAGAATTATTATTGCCCTCTCCAATTTTTCCTAGAGTTTAAGAAACACAATAAATATCTTGTTAAGTAACATATAGAGCAGGGTAAAAAAAAAAATGCAATTAATTTGCGATTAATCACGAGTTAACTAGGGACACTCATGCGGTTAATCGCAATTATAAATTTTAATCGACTGACAGCCCTAACAAAAATCAAAACTTGTCTTAATTTCTGCCCCAAAGCTCGTCTTAAAACTTTAATAATGGCTGTAAGCAAATTAAATGAGCTTAACATCTATGCAATGAGCCAAAAGCCTGGTAAATTAACCATGAATTCACAGAAACGATGCATTCAAGGACACAGAAATGTCACAGCGACGACTGTTTTACGATGGCAAATGAGATTTTCCGCAACAAAGGAGGTGATAAGACACACATCGTGCAACACTCCTTTCCACATGACTGTGTTCGACATGTATACCTCCTGCATGATTCTGCTCATGTATTCTTTATCCGTCATGCTGGCCAGCTCCAGGTGGATGGGAATATCTTTGCGAATGTCAGCAATAGCAGACACGGCCTGTAGAAGAGCAGAAAGACAGAAATTAGTCCTACTGCATTACTGCACTTCAGAACATTGGAAATGTTTGCTGTGAAAACACGATTCAAATTAGGCCTCAAATAGTATCAATTTAAGCTAATTTTAAAGTATTAATGCATTATTATCATTTAAATTATCAAGTGGGGAAATTAAAAGGTAGCTCTGAGTTACTGACTTCCTTCAGTCGTCCCTCCCACATGTCTCGGCCCTGCCCCTCCATCATGTGGAGGCCCGACAGGACGACCAGCTCCGGCTCAAACTCGTCCAGGCTCGCCACGAACGTCTCCAGCGAGCTCATCTCCCCGTTGGACACGTCGTGGGAGAAGATGAAGCGGTTGGCCTGAGGCGCCCGGGTTGGTCCCCACTCTTCGCCTGGAAGGTGGTTCGAGCACAGGTGAGCAGTGAACAGTGCGAGGAGACGCCGCGGAAGCTGCAGCGAGTTCGGAACTTTACCTGCTTTGTACTCGAGGATGAGGTGGAATTCATCCAGCTCCTGGAGAGACTCGGGTGGGACGACTATCTGCTCATCCAGCAACTCGTGGAGTTTCGGGCCAACTGGACCACATAGCAGGACCTGTGGTAAAAAAAAACAAACATAAATGAATTAAATAATTCATTAAATAATAGCAATTTAGAACAGAAGACTTGTTTGTGGTCAAAGTCGGTACAGATATATTTAAATGAAAGGAGGAAATTAAGTTATTTAAAACAGTGTTTAAAGAGACGAAAACATTTTTTTTTAAAACATTTTTTTTAATTATGTCTCGTTAAAGTTGTGCAAAGTGAAGAAGCTAAAGTTAGTTCTGTAGCAACAAGCTTCTATGTGCCACTTTAATTTTATTTTAGACCTTGAATCCAGATAATTATAAGAGTGCCGACAATTTAATGATGATGCTGTACCATCAGGTCAGGGTAGGTTGCCAGCTTCTGGCCAATCAGGGCAGCATTTCCTCCAACGTACAGCTGGAAGACGACATAATTACAGTTAACTACCAAGGAAATCATTTCAATCATGCATTAAGAAAGGCCTTAGCAATGAAGTGGCCTTGCCTTTGCACCGGGGTATTCCGCTGCTGCACGTGCGATCCGCTGAAAGACCTCCTTATCGCTAAAAAAACGCTCCGCTGCTGCTCCACGGCCCATGAAGTGCACGAAGGCCTCCTTCAAATCCTCTTTGGAGTGCAACACTTCATGATCCAGGCCCGAGCCAGGGTCTACAGCCAGAGCCTGCAGGAGTCCCACTCCAGAGACGACCACATCTACACAGGCATTGACCCTTCAGAGGGGAGAAGACCGAGAGCTTGGTGAGACTTTCAATGCATTAGACTGAGGTGAAACATTTGAGGTAAGCGAGAGGTGTGTGAGTGCGGGTGATCGCAGACAGAGAAAACACCAACAATTTTCACTTGAAGGAAATGAAATCTCCTTTCAGAGTGTTTAATCAGATGCAAAAAGGTCACCTGATTCCTGTGGAACACTGGTAAAGACTGAAAATTGTGTTTCCGTCACAATCATTTTGTGCCAAATCTGTATGTTAACATTTGACCATATATTCTGAATTACAGACAACTCGGCTGCTGTTTCACTGACTTTTAAAGTTTAGGTCCAAACCATTTCTCATCATAATTTTCATTCCCTAGGGAAACACCAACTTTGTACTCCATCTAGTGGGCAATCTATAAATTGCATTCATTAATTCATTACACTCAATCAGTTTAAAGGTCCTATAACGTGAAATAAACGACAAACGTTTTCCCAAACCTGCCAGTGAAACTTGTTTTGCTTCCTCCAACTATGCTGCTTTCTGGAGACGGACAGAGTTTCGAGAATAATTCATGATGCAATGCTGCGTCATCAAGAACAGGCTAAAAAAATACAAATGCAAAATAAAAGATATCGTACAGGACCTCTCAAGTGTAAATAAAGCATCTCAGATATACTCGAGCATAGGTTTAGTAAAGTACAGACTTCATTCACTGAGGCCTCATCTTTTGGCCAGAGTTGTGGACTCACTCCTTCACGGTGGGTGAGCTCACCAGAACCTCTCAGCATGCCAATACTGAGGACCATGACGCGACTGCAGGAGTAGAGGTGCAGAGACAAGACACAGAGAACTCACCCGACTGCCACTCTGCTCCACTGGCGGGTCGGCAGACTTATCAGGGTGTCCCAGGCGGCTGAGATGACCTGCTCCACACTGGCCTGGCTCTGGGTGAATGACTGCAAGTTGGGCAGGTTGATGTACTGCAGAATCTGCTCAGGCAGCTCGGGGCTGCCGTGGTACAAATAACCGACAGCTAAGGCCAGCACGGCTGCAGCGGTCGCCTTCCTCCACATGATGCTCCCACGCACTCCTGCTTGGCAGAGGAAAAACAGTCAGTTCCTCCTCTTGCTTTCAGCGTGAGCACTGGAGTCGACCAGCTGGTTCACTGGTATTCCAAACAGGTCCTCAGGCATAGCAGACAGCAAAAATCAAATGTGTTGATCAAGATTGTTAGAACGTAAAGCTGGGAGTAGTTTACTGAAAATGAACAATTACAGAGCAATGAATAGCATCCATGCTACTATTTGAATTGTACAGTGTTTTTAATCAGCGATTAAAGTTTATTGTTACCATACTGAAATGTATGCACAGGTATTTTAAAGGTCCCAGAGCACAGCCATTCATTTGAAGCAAAGAAAAGCCTGTACAAGCCCCTCAGAAACCCTGCATATGCTTTAGCTCTGTGTTTGCATCCTTCTGCAAGAATAACTAGTTTTAGCTGTATTCTAAAAATGATGCTTAACTGGAAGGAGCGTCTGCGAGGTGGAGTCGTGCAGGGGGTGTTGCACCTTGACGTGGAAGAAGCCTCAGATCACAATGATTTTAAAGCTACTGTTTTAGCGCACAAAGGAGTGCACTTTTTCATTTCTGGGAGGTCAGGGAGGTCACTGATAGAACAGAGACATATTAACGTTAGAGGACGCTGGTTGGGAGAATTTTGCATGAGATGGATCTTTCAAAAAAATGTGTTGCATATTTACGTTTTTTTGCATTTGTTGGGTATTTCTTTGGCCGTATAAAGGAATTAAACTTTACATTGCCCTTCTCAAAAAGGCGTGCGAGCAGAACCAGATGCGGTGGCATTGCCCTTTAAGCGGCACACTCTTATGGCATAGCCAACAGGGATAAAGTTACTGCTAACGTGGACGCAAACAATTTGTTAGCTCACAAGCTAGCGCGGCCGGTGGGCTGCAGTTTATCGAAACTAATCTGACAGTGGAGAGTAGCATCAACTCAGATTAGCAGCCAATCGTATTTAGCCGAGTGGAGCAAAGGCATGCGTTTTGTAATCCTGAGCGCAGCTTTTAGTTCAAAGTGAAGTCGATAAAAACTAAAAATCAGTAGTTTGTTAGCAGCACGTACCGGTAAAATGCAGACTTGGTTTCGGCCAGTCAGGAGGAGAAAAACCGGCTTCCTGGGAAATCACCTAGGGAGCATGTAGCCCTCTGAGTGCCGCCGCTGGAGGGAGAAGTGAAGGAAGCAGCGACACACCGTCAGGAAGGAGTGCGAAGACGACCCGAGATGCCGCGAGCACTCGGGAGCCGCGTCCACTTCCGGGTCTGTCCCTGCGCATGCGCAGCAGAGCACGTTTGAATTTCATCCGTGACGGTACATTTGAGAAATTGGAGTTCTACAGTGTTATTAGGGGCCGAGCCAAAGCATGACTGGTTATTGTGACTGCTGTTGTTTCGATGAAATGCAGGAGTTGAGTTTTAATTGTATTATTAAATACATATTAAGACTATGGTTGCTTTATTAAGAGTTGGTGTGTTTCAATGTGCTACAAGGCTGCGCTCCATCCATAATAAAACCGAAGGGTGGAAGAATCAGACATTTTCTCAGAGGACATGTATGTTTGCCAAATTTCAATGTATATTTGCACTCATTACACAGCTGCTCTAATTGCATGTCTTTGCCTTGTGCTCTGACAACTTTAAAACACATTGTTTGAAGGGTGTCCTTAATTAGACTGAGTCTGGCCTTTCCCTTTGAAGTAACAGCCGCTTGTTTAAACAGCGTCCAGAAAGGACACGAATGGACTGAACAGGACCTATCAAAGTTACCTGCAGGCCATCCGTAACACTTTACAAACAACCTGAATGCTGCTGTTCTCGTCCCGCCTGGTCTTCCCTCAGGCAAATATGCTTGAATGCTGAGCTTGTCTCTGCACGTCAGTCTGCAGAATAGTGGAGGGTGTGACGGCTGCAAACAAATTGTCCCCACACATCCGTGCATAAACTAGAAACTAGAAGCACAGGTTCCTTTGCATTTGTTGTGAAAACAATCCACGCTACATTTTTCAAGACTAAATTGATGACCACTAGTAAGTTTGCGAATGTTTGTTTTTTGAGAAATAAAAAAGCAGATGACTACTTAAAAAAAAAAGTGTTTAAATTGCAGCGTGTTCACATGTCGCATGACTAAATCTGGATCCGAAACAATAAGTACTTTCTTGTGGATTAAGTCATCAAAGACAATGTGACAGAATAATAACTTTCCCAAACAAAAGCAAATAAATAATTGATGCTCAGCTATGCACACAACTCATATTAGAAACATCTTCTTCCTTCCAACGGAAACTGTCAAAATGCTTCAAGCATGAAGTGACTATTACAAAGGAATGTTGTTCAACAGCTTGTGTTAAAAAAAAAGAAGAATAAGAGGAATTTGTGCTGGTTTCGTAACGTCTAAAAGGCTTTAATGCAAGTTGATGAATATACACAACATGATACAAAAATTCATGCAGTTGTTGAGAACATTTGTTAACAGCAAATAAATGCGGGCTACACACCATTTACTTGTTTTAAGGCATCAAAGGTGAAGTGTGCTTGAAATTCCTGCCCTTCACTTTCTGAAGGCGCAGTGACTGAAGCTAATGTTCGAACTTGTTTTTAAAAAATGCAACATAACTTAGAATTTTTAAATTAAAGGTACAAAATTGCTAAACGGAATAAATGATTGCCACTTAACTGACATTTTGCCTGCTATTTAAACTAGCTGCCATTGTCATCAGCATTAACGCAGCCACACTGGGTGATTAGCTTTGCAAACAGATCTAACATTCAAAAGGATTTCTGCAGTCTGGTCTCATAATCTAAACACCAAAGCCTCAGTCTTCAGTTTATCAAATGGCCACTGATTCCAAGGTACTAAATTGTGCGGAATGTTTAACATTACGTTTCAGACCACTATAGAAGGCACAGGGCGAGAGTCTGTGAGACACGGTGCTGTAAAGCTGACACGGATGTCTCGGGGGTACAGACCCTGAAGCACACCGTCGACAACAACGTCCGGCAGACCTGCAAGACAGAGTCATTGGTGGACGTGTTAAGCTGTGGTCGATTTTCATACTTGATTACAAGTACAAGGCTTACAGCTGGAGTGATATTAGTCAATCTAACACCTACCTGTGCTGCGGTCCGAGAGGTAAGGATCCTGAAAAAATCCCATCACCCGCTGTTGTGGTAGCTGGTAACTTTAGAGCACAGACAAGAGATGCGACTGATCAGTCAGCACTAACTGTAATTTGACACAATCAAAGATGACATCATATATTTAATCTCCTAAACTAAAATCATGCAGGGCCTCAAATGCATAATTTAATGTACTAGACATACATGCAGTAGCACTTTAACAGAACTTTAACAGCAGACGGAGAACTCATTGCATAACTATATATTGGCGGCACAAGCACAGTGAAATCAGTTGCAGTCAACACCAACCTGTAATCTTGACTGTCCAACTCGCTTAGTGACCTGAAATGAGAGCACCAGCATGTTATTGTGTTATTAGCTTCAAGGATCTAAAGGATCTTGCACTCGCAGGACTTACTCCATGCTGTTCATCTTGTTGAATGTGTGAAAGTGTTTTAGATGCAAGAAGTCCAGCAGCACTTGCGGCACATCCTCATTTTGATAAATGATCTCCTGTACGACAGAAAGCAACCGCACATTGAGAGAAGAGATGAACATTTATACTATTAAGTAAATCGCTCCGGGGATCTTTGACAGTTTATTTGCCCACAAAGGCCTAAACTTTATAGGCTGACAGATCTGAATCTTTGTATTGAAAAATATCTGTTCTTAAAACTAAAGTATTAAAGCATGAGTCGTTATGTTCTTTTCATACATTTCCCAATAGGGGGCAGATTAAATAAAATCATACACAGTCGTTTTATCACTAACAGTGCGCATGGTTTCCTGTTCCATCCTGGTACGTTTTCTATAATCGTCCTTTATCATTCTATATCCACTGCGAAGCAGGAGTGTGCTACCTGGAGGTAGTACTCCAGCTCCTGCCTCCTCTGCTCCAGTGGTTTGGTCCTCAGGTGGGGGTTCCTTTTGCTCGGGAAATCTGGAATCTGGATGATTTTCCTGAGCTGTATGAAAAATAACCATCCAGTCAAGGGGCTTTATCAGTGCTTTTTTTCTTCTTTTTTTTTTCAATTTGCAATGTTGAAATCACAATTTCACTTATGGAATCATGTGGAAGTCAAAATGCTGCCATATAAAGTGATAGAAGTAACAATTTTAATAAAGCAGTCACAAATGTCATAGGGTCGAAAGCTGCTTCTCTTGCACGATATCCAATGTTTTGTCATGTTGCACTGTCAATGCACAAGTCCAGTTCTAGACACCTACTTTTCTGTGGAGAGTCTGGAACTCGCTGTTTCGCCTGAGCACAAAATGTTTCCTCTCGTTGAACAGAACTTCAACCCTGAAGAGCTGAAGACAGGAGAGACACACAAGCAGGATTTATTGGCAATGTGGCATTTAGTATTTGCCATATTAGAAATGTTACAATGAAAACAGCTTCTTACAATTCTTAGACAAGATTCGTGGATGTTTCTAAGTATCTCCACTCCCCACCAGAGGGAGGTGCAGAGTTTAGGATATTAAGAGCTGTTCCCTGTCAGACAAACCTCAGAACGTAACCCCTGTTGACCAGGTTTGAGGATCTTTTTCCATCTGAATCTCACTCCCTGCTCTGTCTCAACTTCTTCATGGCTAGAAGGAGTTAAAAACAAGGCGGCCACTGGACGGACTCAGAAGGCTGCTATTGTTGTCGCGAACTCGGGCGGGCCCTGAGTGAGGTATCAGTGTCCTTTTGTAGCATTGGAGAGCGCTGATTTCCATTGTGTTATCACACACACACTTTTGGGAAAGTGAAGTGAAATGTAGGAAGTAAATGATGATTATATGTATATTTTTAATTCCTGTCATGACACTTGTGTTATTACCAGAGGTGAGAAGTAACAAAGTACAAATACTTTGTTCAGTAGATTTTTCGGTATCTGTACTTGAGTATTTCTTCTGATGACTTTTATGATTACTTCCTACATTTGTACGTTTATAATTTTTTAGGGGGAGATTATTTAGATGTACCTTGTCTTTGGGGTCACTGGTCAGTACGTTTTCAAATGTAAACATTTTTGTAACAGCTAATGCATTGTTTAATCAATTGTTTTTTTTTTGTTTTTTTTTTTCAAAAAACACTTTTTACTTAACTACATTTCAGAACCTATGACTTATTTTACTTGAGTAAAGGAGTTGAATCAGTACTTTTACTTTGACCAGAGTATTCTTTTACACAAGCATCCACACTTTTACTTAAATAGAGAACGTGAATACTTTTGACACCTATGGTTATTACACAAAAAGTTAACGTAAATTAATATATCTTTTACACTGCGTCAGGAGTGACAAAAATTCTACCAGGATTTGAAGTCCAGAAGAAGAACTCGGTTACTTCAAAGGATCACAACAAGACTTTCGGCGGAAACTACAGGAACTCTTCCCACAGGTTGCGTGACACACCTGACGTCGCAGCTCAACTGACATCAACGTTGCGTCACGGGAACAGCGACGGCGGAAGCTCTCACCTTTTTGCTTTTGCCCGACTCGTCCTCCTCTCGCTGCGTCGAAGGAATCGACACTTGGATCATGGTGCAGTCGCCGTCCAACACCATCGCACTCCGCGATCAGTGCGTCTGAGAGAGGAAACTTTCCTGCAGCCCGCTGCCGTCTTGCTTCCAGGAACTGAAACAACAGTGGCGCTCCGTCTCCTCCTGCTCCACCTACTAACTCATTTAACAAATCCCGGCGGGCAGGCGCGTCCAGGCGCGTTAAAGGAGCATTCCACTGTTTACAGGAGCGCTCAACAACACAAGAGTATTTATCATTTTAATTGAGAATTAAAAAGTATTATTATTATTATTATTATTATTATTATTATTATTATTATTATTATTATTATTATTATTATTATTATTCATCCCACAGTCCAAAAACATGCATGTGAGGTGAATTGGGAACTGGAGGCGGGTATTGAAAATGAATGAATGGATGGATGGATGGATGATAGTGAAAGTCAAACACTGAAAGTCTTCTTTATTGTTAACACCAGTGTCAAATTCTTTCTAAGCATACCCGCAATCTGAAAAAGTCTAAAACTGGTTAGGTGACAGTGCTTTGTCTTTATTAAAACAGCCACCTGCCTCCGACACTTTTGCTTTTTAAAATAAAAGTTTAAAAAAATGCAATGTAAAAAATGTAAAATACAATAATGGTGACCAGACAGGTGTTATGGAGCTGTAAGAGTTAAATTATATGAGTGACACAAAAAATATGGACCTCTTGAACTGTATAACTATGAACTCCAGTTAATGAAGTTAAAAATTATCAAACTTAATCTCATGTAAAAGTTGCAGTCTTGCCAAATTCACTCATGTCAGTTTCCCTCTCATTCTCTTTCTCATTAATATTATGGAATGCTGCGGAGAAATACATGCAGTGCAAGCTACACAGTGATTAAACACCAAAATGGATATCTTGACGAGTGTTAAAAGAGGAAACACATGATCTCAGGTCAAGTCGGTCAACGGCTCTTATCTTGTGGGTACAGATAGCACAACCCACACCCTCAAACAATCGTTTATACAAGTTTTGCCTTACTGACTTTCCTGCCAATCTCTCTGTTTATCTTCAAACAAGAGTATTCTACAATGTCAGTGTGTATTATTTTACTTAAGTGCAAAGACACTAAAGAGGCAGCACACTGAAGCTTCAAGGCCAACTTTAGGAAACAACCTCACTTGTCACTCTCAAATCCAGCTTCACTTCCTATTGGGTTTTAACACAAGACAGAAACAAGAACTGAATGGACGGTTTAAAAAAAAAAAACAATACGGATATAGACCAAGACCTGGTCAAGCAAAATCTTACCCATATCCTCTTGGCTCGAAACGTTCACCGCGAGGGAACTAAAATAAATGCAAAATCAAAAGTACAACTAGAAACATATGTCATAACTTTAAGGAATGACCGTTGGCTCTGGCCCATTCTTTTTTCTTTTTTTTACCGTATAAGCACTTTGCAGCAAATTTTCCACTTCCACAGAGTCACATGCTCCGTTGTCGTCACAAGACTCATGTCCTGTCATCCCTGTTCGTCACTGTTTTCAGCCAAGCAGACAGAAGTGCCTGCTTGTGCAGCTCTGCAAGGAAATGTGACCTTTTAAGATCACCACTACAGAGTAACAATAAAAAGACACAATTTTCTGTCTGCACGTGGCGTCCTCAGAGTGTTGTTTATTGCTGTTCAAGTGATTCCTCATCCTGCCGTGTGACACCCATTGTGTGTAAAGTGACTCTGTCAGCAAATAAGTACAGTACACATCAACAAAATATAGTTGTACTGTAATAATCAACAGACAATATAAGAAAAAGACTGCATAAAATTGATTAAGGGTGGTAGAATAAGGGAGGGTGCATTTAATTATGAGTAATTCAAATTGTTCAGTACAAATGTACAACCTCTTGCAATTTTCATCGTTATTATCTTAATACAATATAACCGAGGGAATGTGGAGGCGGCCAACACTACTTCTCTCGCCAAAGTTTGCCATTCATGAACATACCAGCAAGTCCGGGAAGCGTGATGCAATTTGCGAAAGCCACTGACCGAATGAAAGAAAGTACTGTCAAGCAGAATAAGTGAGTTAGCCTATGCATTCTTGTCTTCGTCACACAGACTGTGTGCACTGTGACAAAATGGCTTTTGGCATCACTGTTTAACCATTGGTGCCTACGTTTATGTTTTACCCTTTATCTGCTATAAAGCCTGTGTAAGAAAACTGAAAGTAACCAATTTGTCCACTAGATGGCAGAAAATGAACAAGTTATATTTTGAAGCTGCTGTTGAAGCCGGTTCTTATCCCGTTGCAGTCAGAACCACAAGTGAAAAGGAAGGTTAATGAATAATAAATTCCGCTTGACTATAGTGCAACCCAACCATACACTGTTACCTAACAACCAATAAGAAGACCTCTAGTTTTGCATGGAACTTGCAATCGTGCAATCTTTCATTTATTCTATATATCTGCTTGTCCTGAAATCAAGGTCACGGGGTGCTGGAGCCCCTCCTAGCTACCATGCTAACAACACAGAAGCAGCTAACCACTGCATCACCGTGCTGGCCTGCAATCATCTTAAATTCATCCTATAGATCCCTGCTGCCTTCTGCAAGTTGCCAGTGTAATGCCACAAAGAGAGACCAACAACCATTTGCACTCTCACTCTCACCTAAAATTTAGAGTTCCCACTTCGCCTCACGTGTATGTTTTTGGACTGTGGAGGGAGCCGGAGTACCTCAAGAGAACCCACACATGCACAAAACATGAAAATACTACTACTACTAATAATAATAATAATAATAAATATATAAATAATAATAATAAAGAGCAGGCATTCGCTGAGGCTCAGTCCCGAATAATAATAATAAAAATTTGAAATGAAAACCAGCAGCCTTCATCATAATTCTTCCGACTCCCAATCCTCCCTCCCCCACGGAGAGACCTATCTGAACAATTACTTCACGTTTGTGATTTGTTTGTTTGAATAACACACGTGGGTCCAGGTTTGATTCACAACAAGTGTGTCCCGGTAAAGCATTTTGTCTATAGTCCCCGTTGTACAAAAAAAAAAGAAGAAAAAAAAGGAAACATTTCATGTGACGATTATGTCGACCACTTCCGGGTTTTGACGCCTGCTGCTGATGACGTCACCGGAGCGTCATCCCTGCCCCCCCGCCTCCGGTCTTCCAGCAGCGCGAGCATCCCGGAGATCAGGCCCGAGTGTGTTCGCCTTTAAGAGCCGTTTTCATCCCGCTGGTCCCCGCACCGAGTCTCCATCGCTGCCGTGCGTGAGTGGGGGAGACCGACGACGCAGAAATGTCCTCCAGCTCCGCTTTCAACGACGAGAAGGGAGGCTCGTCCAGTGTCGGGGAGCCTGAATATGGCCACGACCCGGCGAGCGGAGGGATATTCTCCTCCGACTACAAAAGGTACCGAAGCGCCTTTACCTCACAACGGATAACGGTGGAGGTTAAATGCTGTGGATGTGCGGGACTTTTCTTCGTTTTCATCTCGGGGGGGATGATATCGAGGCACGGCAGCTCCTCAGACCTCACTTTGTTTACCGTTAGGCCGTGATTGAGAGAGGTGGTGTCCGCTATCTGGTGGTGATTCTGTCTCTCACCGTGATTTAATCGCGTCAGTGTGCCGAAATGGCGGCCTAGCTTTGATATGGAGCGGTAGGATACGTGCTTCCCACCGGTGTGTATCCAAACACTGGCGAGGTTTCCGGTGTTTGCGTGGTTGTGTTTTTGTGCGGTGAAGCGTTAAAAACAAGGCCCCTAACAGAAGGGATGCCGGGGCCTCGGCTCCAGACTTCGGGGCTTTTCAGCACCACCCCTACTGGACAGCGCGCCGAGCGGCAGCAGCCGACAACCGGAAGTGCTGGGGATGCCTCACTGCGGCTCAGCTAGCATCAATACACCGCAGAACACTGGAGAAATAATACACTAACCAGTATTTTTTGTCACCTTGTGTTTTCTGTGTACACAGGGGGATTAATATAATATTTTCCATAGATATATCGAGTCTGTGGCTACGTGCTATTCGGAGGCTGAAAATAAAGACCTAAAAGTCACTCTAATATGGGACCTTTAAAAACAAGAATAGCACCAACACACGCACAAGAAGTATTTTTGCTCCAGTGTTTCTCTATTCTCTATATTTTTTCTATTGAAATCTGTTCAAATCAAGGGACTATAATTCATATAAGGCGTTATAAGATAGGCTTTTGACACCCCAGTCAGTATCTACACTTATGCTATTTATTACTTTAAGAAAATGTTACTATAGACGTAAAGTAAGCTACTTGTTTAAAACTTCTATTGAAGCCACAATGGCTTTTTTTTTTTATTATTATTATACAGAAACAGATAAATAACCTGCATACATGCACTGGTGTAGTCACTTATTCTAATTACCAGTTTCATTCCTTCAAGATCATGTGTAGCGACACACAATCTTTTTTAGACTCTCAGTTGCCCTGTTAATGTAGATATTGAGAGAATAAGCAGCGTCAGAAGCTCCTACATCAAGCTGCTTTCTAACAATCCTCCAGTAGAGGGAGCTGCTAGTTCATAGACTCCAGATGGCATTTGCAGTTGGGCCTGTGACCTTTGGATCTGATTGAGATGCGTCTTGACAAACAAGCTAGAGTGAAGCCCTCCCTTGATCAATTAATTTAGGCTTGGACCAGGCCATTTGTCGTGTGTGTTTGTAAAAGTTGATGTTTGCTCAGGAAATGTTAAGCAACCTGTTTGACTGTGAACTCAACTGGGGAATTGCTGGCTCAAAACTCTTTGGTAAATGCCAAAGATGTAAAACCAATGCAGAACCTTTTGTATCATTTGCATAAGCATTTCTTCCCTGCTGTTTAAAATATGCTGCAGCTCCACCCAATGTGGAGTATTAAATGTTTTGTTTTGTGTGGTTCATTATGTGATGATCTCCCCTACTTTAAAATATAGCTGCAACAAAATCTATTTTGACGCTAAGGATCAAGACACAAATACACTGTGGTGAATTATCTAAAAAATGTGTTAAGATGACAAAGGTCGACAAAGTTAACAATGTTTGTTTCAGATAAAGGATTTGGAATTTAGTTAGTTTGACTTTTTCATAGTTACCTAAAAACGTCAAAGAATTTCTTTAATTGGACAAACGTATCAGGATTTTTGCAGCCCAGAAAAGCTCCAAGGCCTTTTCTATTGTGGCCCCTTTGGGAGGAAAAATATGAATAATCCAGCGTCAGGACTATATATGTTCGGTGTTATTAATTCATGACAAATTTTTTAACTATTCTTTTTGATATGCCACGTTACTGTAAGCTCACATCTTTCAGAGAAAATAATACCGCTGCAACACACCCAGGCGTCACAGTTTTCAGAGAAGATGAGAAAATCTAAAATATCCTTTTAAATAATTGATGGCAGTCGCATCGCAGCCTTTTATAAGTCAGAGGGATAGATTTATAGAACTGAATCCTCTGAAGATATTTAAATAATGACTAAGATGTTTTCGTCTTTATTCTGTGAGACGCGAATCACGGAGGCTGCAGTTCTTTTTCCCTCCTGAGAAAAAAGATGAGAAACCTCAGTCCGTAAAAAAATAAACATAAAACCCAAAAATAAAACTACAGGAAGCAGGGTTTCCCATTTCACCCCAAACCTGGAGAGTCAGTTTTGTTGTAGACAGGCTGTTGCATTCTGCATGAGGAATTTTCGCCGGTGTTTTGATGACTAGGCAGAAATTTCAGCAGCTTCCCCCGAGCCGCTGCGGACCTCAGAAGGAGCATATGTAAATTGCGCTTTGAGGAGTTATTTTGGTTTGGGCCAAAAAGAGACGAGTGGGATACAACGAGAGAGATGTTCTCATCACGACACTGCCAAGAAAGCTGAGTCACGTAAGGCAAAGAGGAGGAGGAGGAGGAGGAGGTGGAGGAAAAGAGGTGGAGGAGGAGCTCCTCGCGGGGAATTAAAAATGAATCCGATGGAAACGCTTGAGCACAACGAGTCGTCGGAGTAACGTTTACAAAGCACGTGCCGTCTGTCAGAGGGTCTCTTGCCTGCGAAAGAGGTGCGGCGGAGAGGGAGCGCACGTGAACGACAAGGCCGAGCCAGATTTTGCGCTGCTCGTGTGAAGAGGTGGAGGGAAGACTGTGAGCTTTGTAGAGAGAGAGAGAGAGAGAGAGAGAGAGAGAGAGAGAGAGAGAGAGAGAGAGAGAGAGAGAGAGAGAGAGAGAGAGAGAGAGAGAGAGAGAGTGGTGGTGGGGTAGGGAGGGGGTGATAACGTGGCAAAAAGACGGGGGAGGCTGTGTCATTGTCGGACACGCTCCCAGGGAGGCGGAGAGAAAGAGTTGGTGCAGCAAGCAGGAGCCACATGAGCAGTGGGAGGAGCCCCGAGAGCAGAGCAGAAGAGAGGAGGAGAGGCTCCGCCGCAAACAAAACTCCACGCCCCTCGGTGCCGAGCATCCATTAACCGAGCGGCTCGCGTCTGCTGCCTCGCCGGATATGTGACACGCCGCACGAGCAGTGAAGGAGTCAGCGGCAAGACTTGCACGGCGGAGCAACGGGGAAACTCAGGGATAACAATCCACCTCACCGCCACCCTTCGCGAGTGTTTCCGCAGCCGCCCGGCGTGCCTCTCAAGAGCTTTGCTGCATCGCCGGCGCGTGGAATGCTGGATGTGCTCAACCGCGCGGACGCCGGGCGTTTTTCAAAGCGCAGCGTCTGACTGCATGAGAAACTATCCGGCGGATTTGTGGATTTGCAAGACCCTTCGGACTTAAGCGGGTGAACTTCTGGGAGCGCTGCGCCTTCTGATCCATCCACCCGGAGTCCTACAGGTTGCCCCCGATCCCTCCCGAGTGGCCACTTGAGTTTGCGAGGCATGACCACCATGCAGAAGCTGCTGCAGCTGCCCGTCAACGCGGTCAACATCGTGAAGACGGTGCAGAGTCAGGTGCAGGGCCAGGAGGAGGACAAGAGCCCCGTGCTGACCCCCGACGGCGGGCAGCAGGCGTGGTACAACGCCCTGCAGCCCGACGAGCTGCGCCACCTCCGATCTGGAGGTTCCGGTGGTGGAGGAGGTGGAGGAGGAGGAGGCGACAAAGAGGAAAAAGCACCACTGGAGGAAGGTGGCAGCAGTTTACAGTCTCAGCCTTTGCGGTAGGATAATAATCTGGGAGGGTCCAGACATGCTGGGCTTCATGTTGGTTGACTGAGGAGGTGAATTAGTTTCTTCGCGTCGTTAGAAACCAGATTGATTGGATTCTCAGCTTGCATCTTCTGAAAACTGCCTTCATTTGGTGATTCACGTGTGCAGTGCAGCTAGTTGAAGTTTTGCATCAGACGCTCAAAGGCTTTAGTTTTTGGATGACAACCTATTGTCCGCAAGCAGACGGCTTGGAATTAAATCAATATTTGTTGCCAGAAAATAGATTCTGCCCATGTGCGTGACTCCCGCAGAAACCCACAAGAAGTTAAAGGTGGTGATAAAAGTGAGTTATTGAAGTGAATGAAGACGTGGCAGCGTCCACTCCACTCTGTGTTTTGGCATTCTGTTTAGTGAAGCAGACACTAAAGTTCACTAAGCTGTACACTAAGACTCCAGGGCTGTTTTGTACTTTATGCTGGAGAATATTTTACACATGTCACCGCAATCCCCACCAAAAGACTTCAGCTTATGCAAAACAGCCCCAGCGGCTGCTTACAAATACGGGCTGCATCTCTTTTTCACTTTTTCTTTCGCCTCACTCATGCAAATGCATTTCACATCTACGTGTTTTTGATGTAAGCTGACTCGCTGCAGAGCTCCGTTCTAGGAAGTGAATGTTCCACTGAGCAGAGGGCCACTTGCACCCACGGCCATTGCTCTGGTCTTTAGGAGCTTGCTGATGATCTCTTGGCTTTGGTGGGTGGTAACCTGACCACCGCTGAATAATTCAGAGCTGTTTGTAAATTCAGCTGTCGTTTGGAAGGGAATAAAAATCCGTGGAAAGGGGAGAACCGACATGAGTGTAGGATTACCTGGTGGGTTTGGAGTGAAGCCTTTTCAAATGTGGTCAGTCATCTGTGCTCACGGTTAGTCTCGGTTTCCAAGACATGTTAAGCTCCCATAGTGTACTTGATTTTACATGTTTATCTTTTTTATCCTGTTTTTTGTGAGAACAGACTGAACTGCCCCCCGCCAAAAAAAACATCTATGCCAACATGAGTTGCGTTCCCCTTGTGACACCATTAAAAATGACATTTGCCTGAGCAATCCTGACCTCACCACAGCTACCAGTGTTGGCGAGTAATCTATTATGAAGTAATCCACTACTGTAATGAAACTACTTTTTTTTTTTTTTTTAGTAACGGAGTAATTACTGTGGCAAAACCAATAATTACCTTATCAAGTAACGATTCCATTACCTTTCTGAAATATTTTGCAAGCTAAAAATGTCTTATTACCCACAAAATGTCTGAAATTTAGAAAAACAACCGAAAACAATGATGTCACAGATTGATGACGCAGCGGTGCATCAAAACAAGCATGGCGGCGGCAAAAGAAAAGAAAAAACAGCGATTGCATTTGTAGCTGGAATACCAGCATTATTTTGAGTTCATCTCGTCTCAATGAAAAAATATTGTGGTTCGTTGTACATTGTGTGCAGGAAAAAAAGACGTTCTCAACTGCTACTTTATCTTTTTAAATAAAGTAATTAGTAATTGATTACTTATGAAACAAAGTAGTTAAATAAGTAATTAGATTACTTTTAAAAGGAGTAATCAGTAGCTGGACTACTTTTATGTAGTAATCCAAACAACACTGACAGCTACAGCAGCATCACTCATCTCTTGTTTAAGATGGCAGGAAAAGCAAACTTTGGCAGGCTCAGTGTTCGGTCCCCGTAGCAGGGCCGTGTGCTCAGGGGCTCCAAAACACGTTTTTAATTGGCCATTCCTCAACCTTCTTCACTAACAAGTCACCTGAACCATCAAGCACTGCTAATTAATTAACGAGGGCGATCAAGCACGAATAAGGCCACGAGGAAGCGTGCGTGGCGAAAAGTCAAATATTTACCCTTTCAGCCGGCGCCGCCGCGAAGTTGGTTTTTCCGACGGGGCTCCGAAGAGACGGTGTGATGTTTGAGAGAGAAAGAGAGAGAGAGAAAGAGAGAGAGAGAAAGAGAGAGAGAGAAAGAAAATGCAGAGAACAAGGTCAGAGCAGCATCACGCTGCAGCAGCTGAGTTCATCGAGGATGTTGAGGATGAAAAACAGGCCTCTTTTACATTAGATTCCCTCCTTCCCCCCTGGTGCCATTTATGAATATTCATGCGAAAATCGTAAATTGAGAACACAGGGGAACGCCAGGCCCACTAATGGTGACTTACCTGAAAGGCCTTCTGTGCAAACAAGGCTGCAGTTTTAACGACTTATCTGTCAGTTTTCACAGCAGGGTTTTCACCTTCTGGTTTGTTTACACAGTAGTCTACATTTTCCTCAAATAAGGATATATGAAAAAAAAAATGCACGTGTTATTGTTGGGATTAGCCTAACCCTTCATGCTTGGCCCCTGAAGGGAAAAAACACTGCAGGTTTAATGGCAACATCAGAGCCAGTGGACGGAGCTTTCAGGCTATAATGAAATGGCTATTCGGTAGAAATGTTGACGTCGCCACAGTCTCGGGCAGAGGCCGCAGCCCGTCATCACCATTTCTGTGAGAGAGACACAAACTACTGGGAGTGTTTTCCGCTGGAAATCACCATCAGCCGTCCTTTCGGATTGTTTGTCATCTCTGCATTCGCCCAAGACGGAATTTTTTTAAGTTAGTGTTTTGGATTGCAGCCTGCCTGCTGGAGATACCAGTTCACGACTCGCGTCCAAAAATAATCCATCACAAACCGCTTTTCATAGATACTGTCGGGTTTAATTTGACGCCCCCTGTGCTAACTTCAGGGTTTTTTTTTTTTTTTCCGAAGCGAGTGACAGGGTGCAAAGTATATTATTCATGCCATGCAGTTATTTACAACACTTTGATGCTCGGTGAAGGCGAGAGATCGAGAGATCTGTGATCCGTGCCGGCACTCGGCACGGATCACAGATGCAGAACACACAGATGTGTGTGTTCTGCAGAGGCCGCCCTGGTAACGGATTGCTGCGCAGAGCCGAGGCCGACGAAACGCAGCGCGTGCGCCAGTAACTTGTAAAGAAACTGGTTCGGGCTGAGGTAAACACGCACCCCGGCCACTATATCACACGCATGCTACTCGCAAGGTGCAGCTAATCAAGTGGTCAGTCAGCGCAGGCACTAGATCAGCAACAAAATGCGACCGTTTCTTCTTAGAGCCACACCTTAAAAAATAAACAGATTGATTCTTCTTTTCTTTTTTTTCTCCATCAGCCGCCTTCACACAGCTGCTGGCACAACTGGAGCGTTTGAAGTGTTTTGTGTCTGTTCAGCCTGAGGTTGAAAAAATCTCATTGCTTTTTTTCCCTCGCCGTTACAATTTTTTTTTCTTTTGTTTCTCCACAATAATATTAAAAAACCTGCTCCGTACAACGGGGGAAGCGGCATTTACGTTGAGCCGCTTTTCCGGTCGTATCGACCTGCCGAGCTGATGTTTGAGCAACGTGAGGTACGACGTCTCTCCGGAGCTCAAGATCGTTTTTCCTTTTTATTTTTTTTTCTTCCTGCGGCTCTGCGGCTCTGCGGCGCAGGCCTTCAAGTCCCTGGTGGAAAAAGACCTGTCGGATGCAACAAAGGATCAGCAGGAAGGCAGGAAATCACTTAACTTCATTTTATCGCATCCTTTGTTGCCGTGGAAACTGGTCGAGGAAAAACGTGTTGCGGCCCTGCGGCTCTCTGATCGCCACGCCCACCGCCGAATCAGACCCGCCCTTAATCCTCACGCGAGGTTTAGTCATCATCGGATCATTCAGTTGGGGGATGCTTGAGTTTTGTTTGTTTTTTTTCACCGCTTACAGCAACTTAGTGGAACATTATTGATTTACGACCTCATCATAAAAGTGGTCGCTGCTCTTCGTGTTATCGTCAACAGATGAACAGATTGATAATTCTGACCACAATTAGCGGAGAGGTTTGGCTTTTTGTTTACATATTATCTCATAACCGCTAAACCTGCCTAGCAGGGCGTAACGGGGCGTCGGGTTTTTTTTTTTGGAGAGTGAAATCACTAATCAGTATCTTGATGTTCAGTGAGGACGCCTTTGTAATCCCAGGGCACCGGAGACACTGGCCGGCCAACCGGCCGTCTGGTTGACTGCTGCTCTTCTCTGCTTTGCTGGAAAACAGGCGGCTGTGTTTGTTCTCCTCCTGTTTGCACTCCAGCAGGGCGGAGATGCGGGCACAGATCCTCTCAAACAAGGATCTGTGTGTGTGTGTGTGTGTGTGTGTGTGTGTGTGTGTGTGTGTGTGTGTGTGTGTGTGTGTGTGTGTGTGTGTGTGTGTGTGTGTGTGTGTGTGTGTGTGTGTGTGTGTGTGTGTGTGGAACACAGTGTCAGGTCTTTTGGAGTTGTTGCAGGCCATCTCGTAAATAATGGCTAATTAATGACTGATAAATGGTTTGTTTCCAAAGTTGTCGCTAAGCAATGAGAAAGTCGACAAGTACAAAACTCAGTTTTGCTCGCGCACGATCAAGTCTTTGTCAAAAATATCCCCGGTGCAAAAAAAAAAAAAAAAAAAAAGTCTGACGTCTCAGAAATGTCAACATGTTTTTTATAGGAGATTATGTCACGTTCCAATTATCTTGTTTTTTTTTTTTCACGAGCCGCACTTTCAAAGCTTTACATATTTTGCCAGGCGAATTTCTCACTTCAAAGGGAATCATTTCTGGGTCACGCTCGCACACTTTGATGAATTTTCAACATTTGGAGGGGAAAAAAAAAAACAGGTCTGCCTTTCTTGCTCGAATTTTGGGTAATCAGGCTCGGCTCAGTTAGGAGAGCGAGTCTGGAAGCTGAGAGATCATTCCTCAGTGTGTGTTTTTTTTTTTACTCTCTCTCTATCTCTCTTTTGTAGACACGATGACTTGAAGGAGATGCTGGACAGCAACAAGGACTCCCTGAAGCTGGAGGCCATGAAGCGCATCGTGGCGGTGAGTACGGGATGCAGCAAAACGTTGCTTCTCGAGGATTTGACTTTCAGGTTTTGCCAAATTCACCTTTGTGTAAATCACTGATACCTCGAGTCAAAACAGAAGTCAAAGTGTGAAAAAGGCTGCAACCGATCTTTTGTTGCGTTGCGTAAGCCTTTCAACCTTCAGCTTGCTGATTGTGTGTTTGTCTGTTTTGTGTGCAGATGATCGCCAGAGGCAAAAATGCTTCGGATCTCTTCCCTGCCGTGGTGAAGAACGTGGCCTGCAAGAACATCGAGGTGTGTGACGAGCTTTGCGTTACTTAACTTCACTTAACCACTACAGTGGAAAAAAAATAACCTCTCTGCAGTGCAGCCCAAACCTTTTTGTGAAGTACTTGCTTTAAAAAAACATTTTTGGCTTCGTTCAACCAGAACGGATTTGCGATTTTCTTTTTCGAGGTTGTTATCACTTTGCATCATCTCTCACGGCTGGTTTATCTGGGCGAGAATAATTGGACTTATCTGCATAGCTGGGATTAATTATTTCTGTGTCCCTGCTGTCTCGCTGTCTCGCTGGCTCACCCCACAGGTGAAGAAGCTGGTCTACGTCTACTTGGTGCGGTACGCCGAGGAGCAGCAGGATCTGGCTCTGCTCTCCATCTCCACCTTTCAGCGAGGGTTGAAGGTACGTGCAACGTGCCTGATGTGTTACCCATCAAAACGAGCGTATACCGATTTGACTGGACTGAAGATAGTAGTGACAGCAAATCAACAGACTGTCAAAGGCTTGATGGGTTTTGGTTTTATCTATATTTAGTCCTTTCTAAAAATCTACTACTCTCTTAGACAATGGCCACAGCAGATGATTTGTTACATGCATGTAAAAAGAGCTTCATTCAGGAACGATTTTCCTTTTTTTCTGGGCTTTTCGATCAGGATCCCAACCAGCTGATCCGAGCCAGCGCCCTGCGAGTTCTCTCCAGCATCCGAGTCACCATCATCGTCCCCATCATGATGTTGGCCATCAAAGAAGCCGCCTCTGACATGTCTCCATATGTGAGGAAGACGGCGGCCCACGCCATTCCCAAACTCTACAGGTGACCTGTCCTGCACTCAAGAGTCGTTCACTGCACCCCCGTGTAGGATTTCATGCTTCTAAAGTCCAACAGCTAGATGCCAAACTCTGACAATAAGAACAAATGTTCTTCCTTTAAATGCCACAGTTCTTGCTAATTCACCTCCTGTAGTAGTAATTGTAAGCTCCTGATTGCAGTTGAGAAAGCCATTGTCATCAAAATCCCTTTGTTTTCATTTCAATTTGACTGCCAGTTGTGTGTGTAAGAGAATTCCAGCATTTCGTTAGGCTGATTCATTCCTCTTTGCTTTGCAGTTTGGATCCAGAGCAGAAGGATCAGCTGATTGAAGTCATAGAGAAACTTCTAGCTGATAAAACTACGGTTGGTTTTTGCACCACGTCATCAATATTTTCTCTCCTCGTCTCCTGTTCAATGCGAATCCAACTTAGATAGCCGGTACTTATTTATGTGCATCGCAACACACTGAATTTTCATTTTAGCCTGGAGGTCCCATAAGAATTCTGGGAGAGTCGTTTATCTACTCTCAACTTGGCACCACACAAGGTATTGAAGCAACTTGTCCTAACGTAGCCCGCCTGTATTTTGCCGCTGCAGCTGGTTGCTGGCAGTGTTGTCATGGCATTTGAGGAGGTTTGCCCGGAGCGCATCGACCTGATCCACAAGAATTACAGGAAGCTGTGCAACCTGCTCATCGATGTGGAGGAGTGGGGCCAGGTGGTCATCATCAACATGCTGACCCGCTATGCCAGGACACAGTTCCTCAACCCCAACATCAACGTGAGCAACGCACACACACACACACACACACACACACACACACACACACACACACACACGCACACACCTGTTGTGTATCTTTGCTTACGCGGTGTAATAAATGTTTCTTTTATCACGCAAACCGACAGACAATGATTTTTTGCAGTGATAGGATTCGGGAAAATATGCATTAGGGTCAATTACGTGATCATTATGTCTTTTTAAGTGGTAAACATCCCAACATCTCCAAAAATCCAAAGCTGTGACACCTACTCTGCTGTTCACAATAGTGATTCTTCTTCTATGTGCAGCTGATGTTTATGTTTGGCTGATAACTTTGTCCATAAGAGTGCTGATAAAATTCTAATTTAGAAATTGACAAAAGGGCGTAGGCTTTCAAGTTTTTTGCTTCCTGTGCACTGTCAACAACAACAATAACAAGAACTAATTTGCATAGAAAGTGGATTTTGGGAGAATACTGTGCAGCAAATTGTGGCGTTACATTTACAACTGGGGCGCTCTGTGTTTAACTTGATCTGTTTTATTTGCCCATTTCTGCCATTGTTGCTGTGCGGCGGTACAAAGCAAAACATTTCCAACCCGCTGATGTTGTGCATAATCATCCACAGGCCCACCTGACCACTTACTTCCTGTCGTTAAGCCGTTATTTACGATTGTTTGTCAAACACACGCAGGTGATAACGATTCCTTGCGCCGTCTCCCCCCGCTTTTTAATTAATATCTCCAAAGAGATAATGACCATCTGGTGACTTCCAGAGACTTGTAAATGCTGCCGCTAACTGTTGTTTATTGGCCTGCTCTCTGTTTAATCTCCTGCCCGCTGTGCAGGAGTCTCTGCTGGAGGAGGGAAGCAGCAGCGACAAGACGTTCTACGGCTCGGAGGAGGACGAGGATGACGAGGAGGAGAAGGAAAAGAAGGCCGAGGCCGTCGCCATAGCCAAGAGGAAGCCCTACGTGATGGATCCGGACCACCGGTTGCTCCTGAGGAACACCAAGCCGCTCCTGCAGAGCCGCAACGCCGCTGTAAGGCGCCGACAACGGCGAAGTGGATGAATCCTCCTCTCGAGCGTGTTGCCATGAAACGGATGATAATTGTGTTCCATTCGAACGGTTCCCCAACGCCCGGCATTACAGATAATGATAAAAAGGGCAAGCATCCGTCCTGCTGTAGTGTCCCTGAGCAGAACACTTAATCAAAGGTGACCTGCCCTTCAGAAAAAGGGACAAGTGCTAGGATGCAATTAATAAATCATCAGGCTGCATTAGTGTCCCTGCATCTCGTTTGGAACAAAGGCTCAGCTCAGTGTTGTTGTATTCCCCTGCCCCACATTAGTATAAATGGTCTATGTAAATAAATTATTGTTACAATGTTTATGCCGCCCCTCTAGGTCAAGCAGGTTCTCTTTAATGACTCACAAGACAGAGTCTTTTTTTTGTTATTTTTATTGCAGAAAGAGAAGATGGTGAATCCATCTGTATTTATGTTACATATCTTCACCTAGTGAAGTTTGAGCTGATCTATTAGTGTTAGATGACGAGATCACTGTTTGGTTGTATTTTTAACAACAAAAGAAAGTAATTATATTGAACATTTATACTGCATTCTACATTCTTCTAAACTTGGAATACTGAACATTTAATGGTCACTCCCTGCTACATTGTGTCCTACCAGGTGGTGATGGCTGTGGCTCAGCTGTACTTCCATCTCGCCCCCAAAGCAGAGGTTGGGGTGATCGCCAAGGCCCTGGTTCGCCTCCTGAGGAGCCATAGGTGAGCCCCACTTCCTGTCTCTTTGAATTTATTGGCCTAAATCACGCTGTTGGAGAGGAAGAAAAGAATTTAATTATACACTCGATGCTCGAGAAAAAAAAAAAAACTATGAATAATTTTAGAAAATGAAAGCAGTTGTGCGCACACAGCTAAATGCGAGGCACCGTAATGACGATGAAGCTCGGCAAAGTGGAAAATGGCAGAAGGAGAAAAGTGGCAAACACCGCAAGCGGCAAGGGCAGTGATATAAATCTCTCCAGCCCCGGGAGCGGAAAGTGAAATTAAGCAGGACGCTTTGGTGGGTCCGTGGTAAACATGAAAGCATAAACCATAAGGAGTGATGATGACACGCAAGTGGCCCGTCGGCTGTAAAGGCCCACAAACTGTCAGCCGCTTGCTGAAAAAGTGCCCCCGTCGCTCTGATTGTTCTGTGATGGATCCATCAATCTGCAGCAGCAGCAGCAGCAGCAGCAGCAGCAGCAGCAGCAGCAGCAGCATCTCTGTGTCCTGTGGTGGGCCGGGCCTTGTCGGCACTCTATTGTGCTGCACAATGTGTTTCATTGCAGTCTGTTGTTTGAATGAGTCAGTGGCGGTTCGGCCGTCGCTGCTACAGCCAGGACCACACCTGGATGTCACTGACTGTACTCTAACAAAGGACGCCAAACGTGGGAGTAAATAAAGGATTTAAAACAGGCAGATAAGAGAATTGGTCAGTCAATATGAATGACACTGCATGCTCTGGACTTGCTTTGTATGACAGCAGCCAGTAAAGGCCCAGTGAGTGACAATTAGCAACATCTAGTAGTTAGAAACTACATTGCAAAAACAACGCTGAATACCTGTTTATTCCTCACGTATAGCATTGTTAGGCATATTTATAGTGCAACGTATAGGTTGTGGGTATATACAATATATTTTCTTAAATATTTTGTACCACCGTATGCCTGTAATAGATTGGCTTCAGCATTTCCTGTCCCTAAAAATTGAAAGCTAAACTCTTACAGTGTAAGACAGACTACATACAATATGCCATTCCACCGATATTGACGTTAACATTGCAGGCCTGTTAACCTGCTCTACTTACATCCTGTGAGGAGACTCCTGCGCCGTTCGCCCTTCAGGCTGCATCCTCCAGAGATGATGCGTCCGCAGGTTCTTAGCTCTCCGGTGTCACCTCTAAGGTGACTGTGCTGCTGGAGGCGGCAGAGGACTGATGCTGTGTATCTTTGTCTCCTCTCCTCTCTTCTACTCCTCCACATTCCCCCCGTCCGTCGGTCTCCAGCGAGGTCCAGTATGTCGTTCTTCAGAACGTGGCTACGATGACCATCAAGAGGAGGGTGAGCTGCTCTTACCGCCATGTTTGTGTCTGTGAGTCTGCAAGTGAGACCTCTCGCCAGGTCGTTCAGTGCTTGACTCCTGCTCTCCCTCGCTGCTTCACAGGGGATGTTTGAGCCGTACCTGAAGAGTTTCTACATCCGCTCCACTGACCCGACCCAGATCAAAATCCTCAAGGTGACGCTGTCTAATGTCCTACTGTACCGTTATCATCCGCTTGGTTGTTTTCGACAACGGCGCAGCATGTTTTGAGATGAAATAGAACGCATGGACTTCTTATATAACATTAAAACTTAGTAATACTCACATTAAACTGACAATAACTGCTTTATATGCCTTATACTTTATTGATAATAATAATAATAGTAATAATAATAATAATAATAATAATAATAATAATAGTACATTTTATTTATAAGCACCTTTCTCAACAGGACACTTTCCAAAGATAAAACAAATGCAATAAAACATATAAAAGCTACGCAAAGTAAAACAATAAGTGAATCCTACGAAACAAGTCAGTCGTAGGGGAATGATGTTATCTCAATGTGTCCATACATGCATTTCATGATGATCCAGATATTCATAATGGTTTGTGTCAGGTTGGCGAGTTGTGCTAATGTATCCTTGAAATCCTTTTGTGTCTTTTTCCAGCTGGAGGTCCTCACCAACCTGGCCAACGAGACAAACATCTCCACCATCCTCAGAGAGTTTCAGGTACCAGCGTGAACGGATCACTGCTGCTTTTGTCAGTGTCCCACGTCAGCTCAGCTCAGTCGACATTTCACCATTCTCCCTGCAGACCTACATCAAAAGCATGGACAAAGACTTTGTCGCCGCCACCATCCAGGCCATCGGCCGCTGCGCCACCAACATCGGCGAGGTGAGGGACACGTGTCTGAACGGCCTGGTGCAGCTGCTCTCCAACCGTGACGGTGAGTCTCTCTGTGTCCTTTCCAGCAGCGGTTCTCAACTTGGTGGAGACTCATGATCCATATTTTTTTTTTCCTTGTCATGAAGTCCACACCCACATTTATTCCACAGCACTCAAATTTATTCCACAAAAATAAAAACACTATGGAATTGAATTGAATTCTCTATTGTCATTATACATTGTTAAAAGTGCCTTCTTTCTAGCTAGCTCTCTATCACATTTAGTATATAAGTTATTGAAATTACTGAATTGAATCTTGTCCTGCAAAATAATGCCCTACATTTTATCTATCTATCTATAAATATATAACTGAATGAAATATGAAATTCATTGTGTCTTCCTAAAGTATAATTTATTATTACCATTTTTCTTTTATAACAGTCCCTTGACTATTTTGAGTTGTTACTTAGTATGTAAGGAAAAACATATATATATATATATATATATATATATATATATATATATATATATATATATATATGTATATATATATACGTATATGTAAATATATATATATATATGTATATATATACGTATATGTAAATATATAATATATATATATATTTAAAACCCCACTTTTGGGTCACGACCCACCAGTTGAGAAACGCTGCTTTACAGTGTTTGCAGTATTCCAACACATCAAACAGCTATTTTTAGGAACACGGCTAATGAGTTGTTTGGTTGTTTGTTTTCATGCCGCTGCACAGAGCTGGTCGTTGCCGAGTCGGTGGTGGTGATCAAGAAGCTGCTGCAGATGCAACCAGAGAAGCACAGCGACATCATCAAGCACATGGCCAAACTGACAGACAACATCCAGGTGGGCCACGGTCAAAAGCTGCTGCGGTCTGGTGTCTTGGTTTGACTACTTGAGTAAATGGCAGCCAAGAGCGAAGACGACTAGCAGTTTTATTTTTGACCCGCTGCCAGGTGCCGATGGCTCGAGCCAGCATCCTGTGGCTGATTGGTGAATACTGCGAGCACGTCCCCAAGATCGCCCCCGACGTGCTGAGGAAGATGGCCAAGTCGTTCACCAACGAAGAAGACATTGTCAAACTGCAAATCATCAATCTGGCCGCCAAGCTCTATCTCACCAACTCCAAACAGGTGTGAATGCCGCCGTGTTTGTCCGCTGGCTACGTTTGAAACTTGGATACACAGAGATGCAAAGTCAAAGTGTATTTGATTTCTTATTTTCACAGACCAAGCTGCTGACTCAGTATGTTCTCAACCTGGCCAAGTATGACCAGAATTATGACATCCGGGACCGGGCGCGTTTCATTCGCCAGCTCATCGTGCCCACCGAGAAGAGCGGAGCGCTCAGCAAATACGCTAAGAAACTGTTCCTCGCCCTCAAACCTGCACCGGTGCTCGAGTCTCCTTTTAAAGGTACAGAGAGTCATTAAAAGGTGATGTTTTTGGTCGACACAACAACAATTTCTCAGTAATGCAAAAGCCCAACCTTGTTCATCTTTTCTGAAACTGTGCTGAAACACGTTGATGAGAATCAGCCCTCTGTGATGTCACTAAGGGCACTGATTCCTCTCCCTGGCTAGCCGTAGCACAACAAGCCAAGTGTGGATTCTGCCTCATGGGCTTATTTTTGTTCCAGCCACATAGATGGTCCAAAAAAAAGCATCAGTTTTAGCAGGAACACAGGGAGGCTATCAAGACAAGGCTAAATATGCGGTTTTCTCAAGATCTACAGAAGATTTTTTTCTTTAAATAATTAATCATGCAAAGCTGCTCCACTTGTGTCTGGTGTGAAAAATAAATATCTGAAAGTGGCTGGATATGGGATCGTCCAAGTAGAAAATGAAGTCCTGTTTGCAGATGGTAAATGAGCCTTTTTTGCAGCTGGGCCACAAAAATCCCTCCTAAAGTCGACACTTCAGAATCGAGAACATTTAATCCTTCTAATCTCCTTTTTTTCCAATCCTTCTGACAACCGTAAACTCTAAAACTGACATTTGTGTCAACAAACCAAAGGCAACGCGTTCCCCAAGTTGACCCCTCGCGACTTCCTGTTTGCGTCAGCCAAATCAATGACCAGCACGAAGAAAACACTTGTGCGCCGTCTGCCGCTGTTCTTGCAGATCGAGACCACTTCCAGTTGGGTTCACTGTCCCACCTGCTGAACGCCAAGGCCGGCGGCTACCAGGAGTTGCCCGACTGGCCCGAAGCCGCCCCAGACCCCTCCGTGCGCAACGTGGAGGTGAAGGAGTCTGTGCGTGCAGTGGGAACAGTAACATACAGAGACACAGGGGGCCCCCGGGGGCCTCTCCAGGGGCCCCAAAAGCTGGAGGGGAGCGAGGGTGGCTCCTTCCCCAGAGCGGTGCCTCAGAGGGGCTAGAGAGAGAGCCCCCCCACCCTCCCCCCCAAACACCCCCAAACACTCCCATCCCGTATTACACCAACTCCAATATAACACTCGGCTTCACCATTCACTCCCTCATTCATTAGCATTGAGCGCTCATCTGTAACATCCATCCTTTTATTCCAAACGGATATTGCTGAACTTCTCCTCCCCTCCCAGGAGGAGAATGACTCATAAAGGAGAAAAGAGGATTACAGTCTCTTGTCTAAAAACGCTCTTATTCGGTAGGGGAGGCGGTCAATGCTACCGAACCTCTCGACCTCTCTGCGGCGCCTGCCTCTGTTCGGCGGCGGCTGTCGACTCGCCTCGCCTCCCCCCCCCCCAGCTGATTTCTCCGTTCTGGCGTTTGAGCCAATAGCACATGCGATGCGGGAGGGAGCGCCACACTATCTGTCAAAAATCCTGAGCGAGATTTAGCTCTTCTGAATGTACAGTATACGGATGCACTTCATTTTGGCCTTCAGTTGCCATCTTAAAGCACAAATGACGAATTCGAATTTGAATTCGGGCGAAAGGAGATAAAAGTGTCGTTTCCTGAATCCTCCTCTTCTCATTGCCATTCCCTCCATGTGCCATCGGTTCATAACCAGCGACCTCGACATGGAATCAAAGCCTGAGTGACCTCAAGCTTTGATTCTGTCGTCATGTTGTCATGTCGTCACCTGTGTCGTCACATTTCATAACGAGTGTGAAACTTTGTTGCAGGTTTCAAAAGGCCAGGAGTGAGTTGAAGGTTTTTTTTTTTTTGTTTCATTTGTTTGGGTCGACCATTTTTGTTTGAATTTGATATTGTGTAGAGACTGACTGAATATAATGTCAGTAGTTATTGACCCTTGACTAGCTGGGCAATGTCTCAACTCATAATTTAATTCTAAATGATATTTTCACCCTGTGCTGCTGCCCTGCTTGACAGTTTAAATATCAACACAAATCAATTCTGTAGCGTATTTATTTGCTATTTTCACTCAATTTTCACCTAAGCCAGAAAAATTATAAATATATTCCGGATTAGTTGCGGATCACGACGGCTTGCTAAGCTCTGCAGGTACACTGAGCGATTATGCTGAGCAGTTTTGTTGGCAATTCAACTGGAGTGTCTGCAGCACCTCAGATAAAAAAACATAACAAAAAACTGTTGGCCAGCAACAACAGAAAAAAACCCCCAGCTAAGTCGTCTGCCATTTACTGTCCAATTCCAGCTAGTCCATTACTAGTCCAACAGCTAGTCATAAATGATAAGTAACGGGCCGTGAACTCGTCCGCCGGCTCTGTTGAGGTAACCTCCTTGAGCTTGTCGCGACTTTGGAGCCAGCTGAAATAAGTCAAACTGAAGTGAAACTGCTAAAGGCTACAAATTGGAGCCTCTGAAAGTGTATAAAAGCCACCCCCATGTGTGCACGTTATGCATCTCCACAGATAGAGGACGTCGTCACCACCGGCGAGGGGCGGATGGGCCTGCTGGGAGACTGGCGAGAGGTGTCCCCTCACCCTCAGTGTGTGGTGCTGTTTGTTTTGACGGCCGCTCTGTCTTTGGCCCTGCCGTCTCTATCCGGTAACTGATCGCAGCGCCCGCCCTCTGGCCTCGGTTCAGACTCGCCGAGGGCGAAAGACGGCGTTACCTAATCTAGTTAACAAAGACGCACTTCCCTTTCCCTGGAAAACGATCATCTGGTGATTGGTTGCATGGTTTGTCACAAGCTTGTGAGCTGCAGATGATCAAACTTTCCATCACGTCATAGAGAAGAAAAAATAACCTATTGTTCCGCCTCGCTGTTTCTTCCTATCTGGCTTATACTAGTTTGGGATTAACACTTTATCGTTGAGCCTTTTTTAACTCAACTGACAATCTCGCCTCGCACTGACGGCCCACTTGTTGGTCTTTGCTGGAGTTTGTTGAACCTTCCTCTGTCTTCCTTTCTTGCACCCGCTTGGTCTCACATGTAACTCTGAGAGCATCTGACTCATCTGCGCCACATCTCATTAAATCCATCCATATTAGTGCAACATCCTTCTTAGTTACTAATGATGGCATTGGATGCGTTGTCATGTAATTTGCTTGGATTATTTTGTTTTTTGTTTTTTTATGTAATGTGTTTTTTATTTAAGTCTGTATTTTAGTGTATACAGTAGAATGACGTTATATTGGAGTGTTTTAGGTGACAATTATTTTAGGTAACTTAATTGCCTGATTTTCTTTTTTTTATGTACCGTGATAAAAATACGGGGTTTATTTTTGTGTCTGTGATATTGAAAACTGTTCTCACACGTTTTCTTCTTTTTTTTTCTTCGACCCAGTACTTTTCCTGTGCCTGATGTCTTGCCTTTCCTGACTTCTTTTCTTAAAAACAAACCCTTTTCCTTCCTTTCCCCTCACCTCCATCACAATCTTTTTTCTTTTCTACATCTGCCAGGTTTTTGCGCTGCTTGAAAGAGTCACAACGTTAACGAGTGTGAGTCAGTTAGAGCCCCACCTCCTTGAGCCTCTTTACCCACATAGCCGCAAAACCCAAGTGCTTTTTAATTTTTTTAATTTATTTTTTTACAACACCCCGCCTACCTTAGCCGCTCCTCCCGCGCTTAGCTAAAGCCAAAGCTACCTGAAACACGGCACCCTCTTTTCCTTGGTCTCAGCCATTAAAGAAGTGATTCTTTGAGAAGCATTGTGTTGTCCTCCAACACTTTGAGTGTATTAGCTGTCCACAGGGTTTTTTATTATTATGATATTTAAGTTATTTTTGAACATCCTTAGTGATCAGTCTCAAGGCACTAAGTCATCTTTCTAAGCGGAGTCAACGTGCTGGAGGACTGTCAGCTCTCCTCAAAGACATCAAATCTCTTAATGGACCCAATACTTGTGAAACAGTGATTCTCAAACTGGCCACGTCAACGCTTTGGAGGGCGCGCTGGTTTTGATTGGGGTGGGCGGAGACTGTGTGAGCCAAGTGACTAGCCAGGATAAGGGGGCGGGGAAGGGGGGTGTCTGAGCCACCAAACTTTCTTTTGGTGTGACTCAACATCCAAAACAGGCTTCCGGAGTGATTTCACACTCAAGTCGGGCAGAGAGACACAGAATCTTTGTGAAAATGGAGAACAGAAATACAGGCAAAGTAATGGAGGCAAATATGGCGGACGGCCCATTTCTTGCTCTTTGTTTTCCAGCAGCTCAGCTTTTCATGATCTATTCTTCTTGTTGCTGTAAGAATAGACAATTGTTTTCTTTGAACCTTTGGGATTTAGTCAGGATTTTGGAATCAACTAAATGACAAAATGTCAGTAAAATCTGGTTCACGCAGTTGGGAAGCATTTTCTCCCTGAGAAAAGAACGCAATTAATGAAAGTGATGTTTTGTAATAGAAGCTAAACTTGACTTGTTTTTTTTTTTTTGCATCTCGTCTGGATTTTTTTTTGTTGTCTTCCTCCAAAGAGGGGCGTGACCGAAAACGTTTGAGAAGCACTGATACCGTAAAAAAAAAAAAAAAAAAAAAAAATACTCATCTCTGCAACTGGTCATGAAGGCATCACCTGGTGCTCACATGTAGCTGTGCTAAAACAAAACCAAACAAAAAAAATCGAGACCCACTCTCGACGCGTCCTCGCAGCCTGTCCTCTGATCCGGCAGGCTGGCTGCGTTCTGGCTGCTTCTCACCACACGGGGTGACGCGTTCATGGCCACGCTACTGTGATCTGCCTGCGGCTCAGCTCCGGTGCGCCGCGGGGGGCCCTAGGCTCACCGTGTCAACTCTGCTCCCCTCCGCCAGGTGCCTGAATGGACCAAATGCAGCAGCCGGGAGAAGAGGAAGGAGAAGAAGGTGGAGAAGCCCTTCTACTCGGACTCCGAGGGCGAGTCGGGGCCGACCGAGTCAGCTGACAGTGGTAACAGCCGGGCGCTGCTTGCCAGCATGCGCTAGTCAGATTTTAGCATGTTGATGATTCGGTGACGTGTCGCAGTTCAATACATGGTGATGTTGACCTGCTACAAATTTGAGTGGTCCTATGTTGTGGTAAATTTGCTTTGACAGTGTTTCCTCACAATAATGTCATTAGCCTGCCAGTGAACTACACAGAAAAGGAGAAGAGATCCATCCTTCACTTTGTCCCTCACCTGTTACTGCTTTAGAAAGTGTGTGTTGAAATACGCAGTTGCTGATGTCTTTGTGATGTCACAAAGAGCACAATCAAGTTCATCCTCTTCTACGTAGTGTTGGTTTTACCCTCATGGGTGATTTTTTTTTTCACCTTTCAAGCACGTGGAAGATTCAACAAAGCATCTTTTTTTAAAAAAGGAGCAAAAAAAAACAGCTTTTTTTGTTGGAGGTTTTAAACAGAGGGCTAAACATACTGTTTACTGGGTGTTTTTGATAATTAATCATGTCTTCAGCACATTTGACAGATTCAAAGAAGAATCGAGAGCGTAATTAGCAAAAAAATGTTTTGCGACTACTGAACATTATTGCAAGTGCAACTGAAATGCCATCAGTACTGTTGTTAATGCCTCAGATCTGGAGGCTCCAGCATTTCATTTTGATTCTCTTGAGCTGTACTCGCCTCCGAGCGAAAGCGTCATGAATAATTTACGAAAAAAACGCTAGAAATTAGTCTCAAGGAGCGTGTTGTTATCTCCCAGAATTTCTTTTGATTAAACATTTAGAGGGTAAGGAATTGTTCGAGAAAAAAAAAAAAATCTTGTTTCACTCTCCTTACATGACATGACACAGTAAGAAAGTAGGATGAGATTTGAACTGCTCTTTCTCTCTCCGGCCTTCCAGAGTCGGACTCCGCCAGCAGCTCGGAGAGGAGCAGCGGCAGCTCAGACAGCGGCTCGGGGTCGGAGAGTGAGGAGAGCGAGGAGGCCTCCGATTCGGAGGAAGAGGAGGAGGACGAAGAGGAGAAGGACAAGAAGAAGAAGAAGAAGAAGAAAGAAACAAAGAAGCCAAGACAGCAAAGTGAAAGGTAGCAAAAGAGTGTATTGTTTGGTTTTCAAATGTTTGTGTACCAAGTCCGAAGAGCTGTTGTAACGTCACGGTACCATAAACCAGCCTTTTCATTTATGGCTTCTTTTTTTTTCCCTTTGAATTTCAGTGAGCAGACCAGCGACGAAGAAGAGAAGAAGCGCGAGAGGAAGAGTAAACAATGCAAGAGCGACTCCGAGTCTGAATCTGAGGAGGAGGAGAGCGAGTCCGAGAGCAGCCAATCAGAGTCTGAGGAGTCTGAGTCCGAGGCCGAGGTCAAAAAGAAGAAGAAGGTACTGATGAACCGCCTCTAGACACGTGAAGCCTCCCTGTACGGCACTGCACGGTTGAAGAATGCACATGGAAATAATCTGAAATCACAACGATGTGCAATGGAGAGCGTGAATTTATATTCTAATCATCCAAATATGAACCAAACTGCCCTGTCATTGGTGACGGTAGAGTCTTCACACGTCCTCACGGCTTCCTCTTGATCCCCTGCAGGCTGCCGAATCCAAACCTCCACCAAAGCCCGTCAAGAAGGAGAGCAAGAAAGAGAAAAAAGAAATGTCTCTGCTGGACCTGGATGACTGTGAGCAGTTTTTCATCTCTCGGAGCTGCCTGCTCTAAATTTAATCTCAGAACCACCAACAGAGGTTGCACTGATTTAAGCGGAATGGGAGGAGAAGAATCTTTGATTAGCTCTACAAACGCACCAAAGTTTTCTTTTTCTGGTCGTTGGAACCAACATGAAAGATTTATTTGCTCTTCTGTTCTTTGGGTGCGGCCGCAGCTGAATTCGACTCTTAACGTTATTATTTTTGCTCCGCAGTCGAGCCGGCTCCCTCCCCTCAAGTCACGCCCGTCAACACCTTCCTGTCCAACAGCCTGGTGACCGACCTGGAGGGGCTCTCTCTGTCTGACACCGTTCTCTCCCCAGCGGTAAGGATTCTCGCCTTCTTCTGATGAGTGTTTTAACACCGCACACCTTTTTCGCAGGTGCTGGGTCAAAGTGGGACACCCCTGGGCCAGACAAAATTTAATATAATCTGCCAGGACAGCGGAAATGTCCCGTTTAAATGTGTTTAAAAATATTTTTTTTATTTATTTTTTTTAAAACATCTTATTTTGAATGATTCCATTTTGAATATCTAATTTCCCTTGAATATTGTGAAATCATTTTATTTCTCCGCCTCCAACACCAAAAACAATTTGATGGGACTCATCACTGTGCGTCTTTTCCGCACATTTTTCAGTCTCTGTAACTGTGACTGGAGGCGAGCAGAACCTCAGTCAGTCCCTCTGCCTACTCCCAGACAGATTAAATGATTTGGCGAAGAGCTCCGTCAATCCACCAGCTGGTCCGTAAACTAGACCTAAACGATTTTTGTCGCCAAGAAAGTTCGCACCGAGCACAATCTAACTCGCGATCGGTATTTTTTTCATATAAAGGAAAGCGGAGACTGTTTGTTTCCAGTTTTCCATTGAGAATTTAAAATGCATTCAGAACGTTTATATCTCTTCCTCAGTGGGTGTTGCACTCAGTCTTACCTCACTGTCCTCCTGGTTGTCTGGAAAAGCTCATGTTGTTTTATTATTATTTTCCTTCAAACCATTTCATCATTAATCATTTATACCCCCTTAAAAAGCATTAATCCAGAAAGTGAGTTGTGACGGAGGGAAGCTGACGCAACTGTCAAATACAGAGGAGCTGAATAATGTTGGACACTGACTGAAGAATACAAAATCAGACTCGCGAGCTGCAGCGCTCGATGAGCTCGTTGACCGTTCAACGCCTCCCCCCTGTCTGCCTGCAGACCATCTCCCCCTCCAGCGCCCTGAAGAACTACGAGCTGCTGCACCGCATCACAGGGGAGGGCCTGTCGGTGGAGTACTGCTTCAGCAGGCAGCCGTTCAGCCCCGACGGCAACATGGTGGCGGTGCAGATGCAGTTCACCAACAGCGCCACCGCCGACGCCAAGAGCCTGCACATGGAGGACGTGAAGCTCCAGTCGGGGATGAGGGTCAAAGAGTTTCCAGAGATCGGTGAGTGACGAAGGCGAAGCAGCCAGAGAAGAAGCTAGATGATGACTAGTGGTGATGATTTATAATTACAATGACACAGCTTTGATGACAAAGATTTAGTTTGTAATTTCAAAAAAGTGTTTGCTCCTGTTGTGGGATACAGGAATTTATACATATGGCTGTGCCTCAGTTGGTAGAACGGGCCGTCCGATGATCGAGGTGATGGTGGTTCGAACCCTGGCTCCAACTGTGTCCTTGGGCAAGACACTGAATCCTAAATTGCCCCCAGTGGGTCTGGCAGCGCGTTGCATTGGCTGCAGCCACCCATGGGTGTGTGAATGTGAATGGCTGAATGAGAGGTTTTGTAAAGCGCTTTGGGGTAACGTGAAGGCGCTAGAAAATGCTACATTAGTGCAGTTCGCTTTCCATTTAACACACATTTTGCATGCGAACCAGCTAGCTGCGGCCCAATCGGTCTCGTAACACTGTCAACAACAGCTCATCCGAATGTGATCAGAAATGTGTCGAAAACACCCAGAGGACGAAGATCAAAAAAATAATAATCAGCATAAACAAGCTTGCTTGGTTGCAAGGGATGTCGATGCATTTCTGCAATTATGTTTGAGCCGCTTCTGATGTTTTGTTGTTGTTGTGCTCGGTCAGAGCTGCTGCCTGCAGGCGAGACAGCCACAGCCGTGATGGGCATCGATTTCTGCGACTCCACGCAGGCTGCAAACTTTCAGCTCTGGTGAGTTTGTTTCCCGAACGCACCCTTCCTTCACAGCAGCGAGGCAGCCAACGGCAGAATTCAATCCTGTGTTTGAAGTTCCCTCCCGGCAAAGTTTTTGTACTTACCAGTGTTGTCGGCCTCTTTCAGCACTCACACCAGGAAATTCTTCGTCTCCATTCAGCCGCCGGTCGGGGAGCTGATGAGGCCCGTCTTCCTGACGGAGAACGAGTTTAAAAAGGAGCAGGGTGAGTGATGAAAGGAATGTGATGAAAAAACAACCAGATGGGCTTCACTTTTGTTTGTTTTTTTAAAGCATATTTCTCATATTTCCTTTCATACTAACTTTCATTCTTGATTTGTTTTGAGCTGCTCCATATTCATTCACTGGCACAAAGAGCAGGGCAACATGACAAAACCGGCTGGCTGGTGTGCAGAGCTGGTGTTGACTTTGAGTGTGACGCATCCACAATACAACATTATTATTGTAAATACAAGCCAGTGCAATATAATTGCAATGTAGTTAATGTTGCGGTGCGCGATGTGATTATTGTCTATTCACCGGCCAACTCTCAGTGAGCATTGTGAGATAGTGAGTACCTGGCACCTCCTAGTGGACTGAAAAGTCAATGGAGTTGATTATTTCTTGAAAACAAAGTTATTAGACAAGAAGAAAAAAAAATCAATATTTAATAGGTTTTAATGGGTAATATAAAACCACATGAAATACCTAATATGATGCTGTATCGATATTTTTTCCTGCTGCGTATTGCAGATTTCTTTTGATTCTTTTTTCTTTTTGCGGCAACATGGAACAATCGGTGGGGGGGGCGCTGTGTCAGTATCAAGGGTGCCATTCTCCCTGCCACAAGTCACTGCGTCATAAAAATGTTGCGGGAACCATCATCCTAAGGACAGAAAACACATGTGCATTTATAATTGTTGCTTTGAGTGCACGAACATTCAACCGTGAAAGCGGCTCAAGATGACAGCATGCTTCTTGACTCACGCAAAGCGAGTTCTCAGCCACGACAAAACACTCAGTGATTCTCATCATGTGTCACATCCATGTTTCCTCCCTCTTCATACTGTCCCCCCTCCCCCAATAGAGAGGCTTTTACAAAACCTGGGTAAGTGGCCTTTGATAGATGTCTGTGTTTTTTTTATTTTTTTTATAAACCTCAGGTTCCATACGCTCCCACGTGCTTCTGTGGCCAACCTCACACTGACCCTCACCTTCCCATCCCCTGCCCTCTTTTCCTCCCTGCCCTGGTAAACAGCACTGGCAGACTCACCTGTATTTAACCCGCCATGCCGCAAATGACTGTACGCGCTCATCCGGCACCCATCCCGAATCACCTCTCTGCACCGCATTGTTTGACATGGGGCTCGGAGCGGCACTTCATCACCTTCACCGCTGCTCACGTTTCTGTTACCTGAGCGCTAGATGTGAATCAGAGGCGTTGAAATGGTCACAGTGCATTGTGTATTGTCTGAGTTGTTGTGTGTTTTTGTACCTGACCGGTAGCTTTTATAGTCGGGCCCCTCAAAAGACATCTCGGAGTGGAAAAGCTTCTTTTGAACATTTTGTAATCCCAATCATTCAGGATTCTGAATTACGATCCAAACGGGGAAAATGGAGAAATGGCTCTGCCCTATTTCTAACACACAAAGCCTGGCAACATGCATGCACGTAGCTTCCTGTAGCGCCTGTCAGATTTTCTTCCCACCACAGCCTGCTAAGACTCACCATCATTAAGAAGGTCGATAAGAACATGAAGGGTTCAAATGTGGTGGAAGGAGCAGAGCTAATTTATTTTTTTTACATGAAGCTGGGCCGGAACGATTCAGCCTATACGTCATTAAATTTAATGTCATTTTCACCTTTCGGATCCATTTTTTCCTAACTTCAAAGTATATTACAGCTAATGAGGGTTTTCTTTGAACTAGAGCAGCAGTCCTTTAATGATTGCATTAAGTTTTGGTAACATGCGCTCCATCTCTGTACAGGTGTGTGCCCCCAAAAGCTGCATTTCTCACTGTATACTTAACCCCGTGTTTGAAGCTAGAGGATATTTTTCAAGAACAGCTGATGCGGTTTTGATTACTGTGTTGCATTGTATGCCGGGGGAGTAAAGAGCTGGCTCAGTTTGACCGTTGCTGTGCTCTCCCCCACCACAGGTCAGCTAATGGGTATGAACGAGATCACGGAGAAGCTCACGCTGGACGCAAAGTGCCGCAACGAGCACTCCATCGTGCAGAGGGTGACCACCGCTGTCAACGTGAGCAGGGTTCCCTGCGGCTCGGACAAAGAGTGCAGGTGAGTGAGCGGTGGGTGGTGACAGGCGATGGATGATGCATCAGCTCGAACGTTTCCGCAATCCTCTGCGTGCGTCCCCCACACCGTCGCTACCCACGCGTTAAAGAGTTGGTGGGAAAGTGATGGAATAACTGAGGGAAGCATCGGAAAAGTGACTGGACGAGCTTTCAGTCCGTCGCCTTTAAACAGGCAAATCACCTTTGATTAGGCGGGTTTAGCCGGGGACGCTACGTCTTGAGGCTACCTGGCTGTCTGTTAACATACCGTAGGGAGACACAAAGTGTAGCAGTGCTTAACAAAACTCTACCCGAGGCCTGACAGGGGAAAAGCAAATGCATATTTTCCACCAGGAAAATCTCTCCTGTCCTTCGTCTAATCTCTTTAGCATCCGCTGGGCGAGCAGTTGCGTCCAACTCTTCTTTATCGTCCTCTGTGGCTTTTAAATGCAGCTAGGTAAAGTGTCTTTCGTTGTCAGAATGAAGCTGTAGTAAAACGGACTAAATAAAGAAAGAAAGAAGGAAGGAAAGGAAGAAAATGCTTCCCACGGGAGCTTGACAAGATTTGTAGGTGTTAGCTATTAAGCTGCTGCTGGTTTCTCTGCTTACCTGTTTTTGTGTGTGTAGTTCTTGTCAAACCAGTTTCTATGTATTTATTTTCATAATTTATTTATTTTTTACATTTGAACCACAAACCTGCTGACTGACATGGTTATCTCCACCTCCTGTATCTCTGTGGCTCGGCCTTTACTTTCAACCTGTGCTGCTTTCAACACTGTCAACTCAGTCCTCCTGTTCCTCCTCCTGCTGCTCCTGTCCACAGGTTCGCCGGCAGGACGGTGACCAGCGGCAGCCTGGTGCTGATCACCGTGGTGACCAAAGAGGAAGGGGCGGCTCAGCTGACGGTCAACTGTGAGAAAATGCTGATTGGCACCATGCTGGTGAAGGACGTCCTGCTGGCGCTGACGCAGTGACGTCGGCTCGCTTCCCCCAGCACCTCCTCCTCCTCCTTCTCCTCTTCTTCTTCCTCCTCCTCCGCGACAGCCACGCCCCGTCACGCCTGTAGCATCACCTCAGTTCTCCTGCAAGCAGCCAGGAAGTTTGTGAATGTTCTGTGTTTTCGTTTGCTTTTAAGAGCCCCTCCACTTGTCAAAAATATACAGATGGGTATGATGTTTTTGACAATCAGACACAGCTGATGTCAAGCCCTTTTAAACGCCCACCCTGCTTAATCCCCCCCGCCGACCCCCCCCAAAAAATAGACATTTTAATAAGCCTCCCCTCGATTCCTCAATCGATTAAAGAATGGATGATTGATGTGTTTACGTTCTTCGCAAAAGCTCACTCGATGTTTACCGAGCTGCATTGTGCTGTTCTTGCGGCAAATAGATAATACTGCCGATGGCTAATCAAATGTGACGAAGGCAAAAAGAGGCCAAAATACAGCCGGTTGCAGTGAGAAGCAGGACCATTCTGTGATGATTGTTGTAGATAATGCATTTGTTTTAAATCCAGATTTATCCCAAACATTTTCTCCAAAATGTCGGCATTTCCGACCATTTGCTTGGATAAACAGTATGTATCAGCAGCCTTTTGGTTAGGGTCAGACAATGTTATCAACAATAATAACTATACTATATGTATAGTCCCAGCAAATACAGTACACCGCAGTAGAACTACTACCAACAGTCCCTAAATGTAGCATCGAGTTCAACTCATAATTTGAATATATTCATTTGGTAGAGAATATTTCAAACTGATTCCTCAAACACCCAAAATTAAGAGGTTCATCTTAACTCTGTGACTTTTCCCCTTTGTTCACACGTTCCTTCAAAAAAAGATGAAAATCTGATGATGTATAAATGTAATTGTACGTACTGCAACATGTAATACGGTACTAGGAAAGGTGGGATGTGGATATGCTCGTGTGTGTGTGTGTGTGTGTGTGTGTGTGTGTGTGTGTGTGTGTGTGTGTGTGTGTGTGTGTGTGTGTGTGTGTGTGTGTGTGTGTGTGTGTGTGTGTGTGTGTGTGTGTTGACATAGCAATGATTTAAAACATGACACAATTTAGCTTTGGTTTAAATGAACGCAATACAAATGACTATTAACAGTATTTACGATTGGACTTTGGCTTGGAGGAGTTATTAAATACATATCCATTTTTAATCTGCTGCTTAAAATACCTTCAGATGAATAAAATACAGTGATAGGGATAGTCTATTTAAAGACGATAAAAACTGAAACAATGCTTTTACAAATGTCAAAGGTTTACTTTGGTGCTACACCTTGATTGAATTTACTTGGAAGAACACTTAATGCCTTTCTTTTTTTTTTTTTAACGAGTGAATTTAAATTTTATTTAAGCGAACACGTGGCTTTTCTTTTACAAGAGACCTTTAATTCCCAAGGCTTCTGTTATATGTATTTCAACAGTTTTGAACCAGTTGCTTTGTTCATCCTTGAAACATCAGTGTCGAGTTCGAATTATGAGGAATGTAACCGTAGAGCTAAAAGAAGTTCTGCTTCTATTGTAAAAAGAAAAAAAGAAAGTTCCTGAAACTTTCACGGAATCAGTCGGAAACCAACACAAAATTCACACAAGGCGGTTTGTTTATTCTGCAACAGCTTTCAGATAGCTATGGCTACTCATACTGTGTGTGTGTGTGTGTGTGTGTGTGTGTGTGTGTGTGTGTGTGTGTGTGTGTGTGTGTGTGTGTGTGTGTGTGTGTGTGTGTGTGTGTGTGTGTGTGTGTGTGTGTGTGTGAAATGTTATTCTAAAGTATTACAAGTTTATTTATTGTACAAATAAAAAAAATACAAGTACTGATGTGTCGTGCTTTACGGTGCAACAAATAGCAAAAAATGATTATCTGTAAAGGTGCTGGAAAAACAGAAGAACATTCAGAAATCAAAGTGTTTTTGTTTGCATATCAAAAGATATGCAAACAAATGACTGGTCAGGCATTTTTTGGTCGCCTCCTTGTATAGTGGAATGTCCTCTCAACTTTCAGCATTGGGAGAAAACATCGGCCAACAGCAGCATGGCCTTGTATTTGATAATACAATATGGTTTATTTATAAACTATAAATAAGTTTGTACACATTTTACACTGACAGCACCACTTACTGAGAAAAAAAAAAAAAAAAACTAACTGTACCGCAAGTCTTCATTAGAGATGGTCAGAGTTATAACCATGCATTTTTTAAGCCATTTACTGTTAAGTATTTAAATAGATTTTAATTGAGAACAAAAATTAAACCGGCTTTGCAAGCTGATTTGATACTTCTAAGAGTGTTTGGTTTGGGTAGGTGTAAAGTCAATACATCTTGTGCCAGAGGTATTTTGAACAAGTGATGTTTTTCTCAAGCTTAAACTGAGTTCAACTTCTTCAGACTGATCTTCACTGTGGTTTTCTGCACAAACAGGAGTTTTCAGGTCAATGGTTTAGTTGGAGCAGGGTGGTACAATCCCACTGTGAAAAATGAAGTTGCATAGAGGTCACCTGAATCTTCTCTTGAAAGGCATTTTCTACTGTCATCCAACAGTGCGCGACAGAGTTTGCAAAAAATAATTTAAAAATGTAAAAAAAAAAGAAATAGCAGTGGCCTTGGAAATCTCTGGATTTCTGTTTTCTCTTTCAACAAATTCCAGGATAATGTGCTGAAAAAACACTCCAAAAAAACTCTGGAGATTCAGTTTAGCTTCAAGGTGAAATCACAATGACATTTTCAGAACTGAGGCCCTGACAGCCTCTAGAATATCTTCATCTCCAACTTTTTTTCAAAGCATCTTTGGTGTTTTCTGACTCTTACCTTGGAATGTTTCAAACGCTGAGACAACGCCAACTTATTCCTACGTTGTCTAAGTAATGAGTACAAAAAAACCCTTCGGTTGTCTTTTTTTTTCCTCGCTCAAACAAGGCACCGCAGTGAGGCACGGGGTTTTGAAACCCCTCGGGAAGGAGACACAGAAGGCAGCTGGAGGCTCCTTCCACGCAGACGCAGAGGATTGGTGCTGGCGGCAGACGTCAGGTGAGCTCCGTCTGCTTGGTTTGTGGGAGCAGGAGAGCCACGAGTCCTGCGCTGAGGAGCAGAAAGGACACCAGCAGAATTGGCACGGCGCAGTTTGTGTCCACCAGCTTGCCAAAGACGATGTTCCCCGTGATGGCTGCCACTCGGCCCACTCCCGTGAAGAAGCCCAGAGCAGAGGAGCTGGAGGGCAGGAAGGAGAAACGTTACTATTCTGGAAAATTCATCTGCTGCAACCGGCATCCCCCCAAAACATATTTTGTCTAGATATGTTTTTTTCCAATCAATAATGATAAAAGGCTGCCCCACTGGGGTCTAGGAAGAAAAATATATAAATGTCTGAAACATTTGGATAATGTTCCAACTACACTTTCTCGGTTCCAAGTGAGCGTACCGTAGCTGAGTTGGGTAGAGCTCTGTCCCCAACACGTCCACAGAGTTCCAGGTGATCACATTCACACAGCTGAAGACACAGGAAAGCACCAGACTCTGCACTTTGGTCTGGACCATGTAGATGAGGAAGACGCTGAGACTGGACACCACCAGGCTGCCGGCTGGAGATAAAAACCAAAGGTGAAAGGGTCAGGATGTCAAAGAGTCAGGTAGGGGCAGATAGTGGAGGTCACTTCCTGCTTTCAGCACAGACAAAACAAATGCACAATAAGAAGATCGTCTGAAATCTTTCCGGTTAAAGCTTGGCGAGGTGGACAAGCAAGGTTTCAGACTTCAGATCCAGCTGTCCTGCAATGTTTCCGAAGTTTTTTTTTCTCCTGATCATTTCTTTACATTTGTACGAAAGAGGATTAGGGCCACAAGAAGCGAAAAAAATATTACAGGAAGGAGGATTTTTATTTAAGCTTTCATTTCGAGTTTTACGTTGAAATTTTGTGAAACAAGGGTCAACATTTTGTGAAAAAAGTTGATGAAAAAGAGACACAATTTTGTGAATAAAGAGCCTTTTGACTTAACACTCGACATTTTGACTTACTTCTGTTGACATTAATTGCAAAACTAACGATTTTATTCACAAAATTTTGTCTTTTTTATGTGTCTTTTACTAAATTTCGACTTTAATCTCAAAATTTCAACTTTGTTCTCGAAAAAGAAACTTGGAAAAAAAGATAGTAATTTTTTTTCTCTTCTTGTAGCCCTAATCCTCTTCCATACATTAGCAAAAGCAACGTGAAGAAAGATAATAAAATGCGTGGAGTGTAATCCCTCGATAAAGAAAAATCTTTAGCGCTTTGGAAGATACTGAAGAAGGAATTATTGAAACCACTGAGAGAAGACATCACACTTACAGAGGAGAGCTTTTCCTCCTGTGCTGTCCATCACAAGGATAGTGAAGATGTTTCCGGGTAGGTTTGACACGGCGATAAGGAAGCCCTCCATGTAAACTGTCAGGTGCAGAACACATGGAGTGAGGATAATCAGTGACCTTCTAGTGTAACATACTCTGTACTCAGTCACACAGACAGGAAACATTTTTCAGTGAGGGGGAATTTCTGAAACCAAAACCAAGAGGTTTTTTGGGGGGGGAAATATTAAGAAGAGTTGCTGTCAAGTGAACTGGAGTTCAGGAAAAAGCAGAACTTTTTTTATTCAGCATCGTTTCTCAATCTGCTGATACACACCAGCAGTCTTGACCGGGTAGCAGCTTTGGTTGTGGGTGAGTTGAAACGAGAGGGACCTGTTGGAGCAGGGGGAGCCGCCCTCTTCCATCCTCTTAAAGAGCTCCGGGAACCACATCCACAGGCCGTAGTACCTGCACAAATCAGCCCTTTCATTGGAGTCAAGAGTTTGGAGCACAAGGTCACTGTGTACGTGTCACTGGTTTCAGATTTCTCACCCAAAGGAGGTGCAGTAGAAGACGATCATCAGGATGACGCTCCTGGATCTGAGTTGGCCGCTGTAGATGTTCTTGATGGGTAACAATGCCTGCAAAAGAAGAGAAAATATACCTGACAAATGCTAGACCTCCTCCCAAATGATTATTCAAAATAGACTGATTTAAAATGTCTATGACTGCTGTGTATCTGATTTGGGACAGGAATTCCAAATGCTTGTTATGCGCTGCAGGTGCGGAAAAGGACACATCGCAATCTGGAGAAAGAATCTTTAACTCGAAAAAATGTACCTTTTTCAAAATAGCAACATATTCTCCCTGTGAGCTGAAGCTTGTCGCCTCCCCTGATTCTCTGCTTTTCTTTGAGCTTGTAAGCAAACCAAACTCCTGAAAAAAATAAAATAAATAAGGGGTTAAATTGAGTATTATACACATATGCACATGCATGAACCACAAAAAGAAGCAGGACTTGACATTAAAAAATAATCTATTTTCATGTATCACGCAAAATATGATGGCAAAACAGTGTCGTTCAACATACTGGGAAAACTTTGCCTTTTCGCCACACGTTGACTTTAAACATCAGGTGAAAGACATGGAGTGCTTCTCTCTCACGGCCGGCCTGGTGGAGGGAAAAGAAGGCACAAATCTCAGGCCGAGCTCAGAAGAAAAGAGGAGCTTCGCAGGTGAGCCTCTTTCGTACCTCCATGAGAAACTTTGGGCTTTCGGGCATGAACAGCTTAATGATGAGGGCCGACGAGAGGCTCGGGATGGAGCAGAGGACCACAAACAACCTCCAACTCTGGAAGTCCACAAAGCCCAGAGAGAAATGGGTCCAGGTCTTTGGAATCACCAACCAGGCCAGACCTGCCAACAGAGACACAGTTTGGATGAGAGACCATGCAATACCTTTTATATGGATGCAGGGGATTACTGTCTCGATGATACATGATACATGTAAAGACAAGAAGTCTGGAATTCATCTTGTAGCCACATCTGTTAGCTTTCATATAATAATGACAACAAAAGTTTCCACGGCACCTGCAGCAACGGTGTCAGCGTTTAGATAAAACACAATATTGTATGTGTGTCTTTCTGTTCCCACCGGCAGCTACGATGTTTCCTCCCATCCAGAAGGTGGCCAGGCAGCTGATCATGGCGCCTCTCCTCAGACGAGGCATGAATTCTGAGAAGTAGGAGAAGATAACGGGGACAGAGCCGCCAACCCTGCAGGAGGGAGAGGGGGGCAGGGGGGAAAAAAACGACAACCGTTTTAATCTGTGAGCCACCAGTCGCTGTTAAGATGTCAGATATCTCCTGTGCTCGAACTCTGTGCTGCAGTCGAGTGTTCAAACAGTTCCACACAGGAAATCGTCATCGGTCACACACCGATTGCTGCTCTTTTACAAAGACAAATACAATGACCTCCTGACAGACCATGGCCATCTTGGACTCTGGGCTGTGGCTACACACACACATACCCAATGCCGCTGATGAACCTCAACAGCAGGAAGAGCCAGAACCACGGAGCCAAGCTGGCCAGACCTCCAAACAGCCCGTTGATTGCCAGAGAGACAACCAGGACCTTACGGCGCCCCCTCTGGTCAGCCAGGTATCCCCACAGGTATCCACCAATCATCATGCCTAGAAGACAAGAAGAGTTCAACAGTGGCTCAGACACAGCCAAAAAAGGGTGCTGACAATTTTTAGAATCTATTTAAACACATGAGCTTAGCTCACATATAATTTACATGATAAGACATGATTTTCAACTGCTTTAACCCTCAGATCGCCCTCGCTGTTTCATATAAAACTGTGGTCCAAATCAAACAAGAACCTTCCGCGACAAATACACGTTCATTTTGTACATAAACAGGCATGAATTTGATTTTACGGTTCACTGTCTTTGCCTTTAGCACGTTTACAGAACCAAGAATTATGCTTTTTGTTCGTTTACCTGTCACCCAGAAAGAAAGACATTCAATTTACTGTCCAAGTCAGAAAAAAACACTTCTTTTTTAAAAATAATTGTTTTTTTTAGAATGTATACAGAAATAAATACAACGCCACTAATCTGAAAAACAACTGTTTGCTTCAACAATTTTGACTCACCAAGGAAAATGCTGGCAGTCAGCAGGCCCATGTCGGAAGAGCTGAGGTGCAGATCGCAGCGCGCTGTGGGCAGGAGAAATGACACGCAGAGAATCTCCACGGCATCGCTGGCATTGGCCCAGCCGCACACGAGCAGGAGCAGCCAGTGGAACAGGCCAAAACCTTCAGGCAAAAGCAGAAGTCATCAGTTAACCAAACAGCCCCAGTATTTGTTTGTTTTACACTGCATAGCTTCAACGCCCATTTGCTTGCTCTTCAATCTAACCTTGTAGGACCCTGAAATAAAGTCTGTTCGTGTTCTGCGTCTCTACCATGACAACTGCTTCCAAAGAGTTCTGAACGTTTTAACGGACTGACAACAAAACAACATTTTCCAGGGTTGAACTTTATGTGCTATCATTTCATTTGAATGGTCTGTTGGGACTTTTTCTCCCCCAGTGAAACAGAATGAGCCCCGGCACCATCAAACTTACCTGTTTCTTCTACGGCTTCCTCATAGGTGAGTCTTCTGTCTGGGCCTAAATCAGCACTTTGCTTCATGTTCGTTGATGCCCTCCGCTCAAAAATGATTTCCCCTACAAAGCAAACACAGGTCAATTGATAATGAGGTTTATAGCTATAACTATTGCGAGCATCCTTGCAAAACGTTTATAGGCCAGAACAGGGTCGAGCAAACTACGGCCCATTAAGCTTTTAATCCGGCCCGCCGAAACTGAAACTATATCAATAATCGTGATGTTTTAGTTTCCCTGAGTTCTTGCGTTTTCTGCAACAGTAATAATGATGACATCCTGAAGAATAACATAACTCTAAATTACTTTTAAATAGCAGTAACGGTTAATACAAGAAAAAAAACAAACTGTATTACATTTGTTCAATCAGCAACAGCCAGGACTTTTGTTTTGAAACCAAAACATTCTGGTCAAAGTTTGATAAAGAAACTCCAGATGTCTGCTGGTGTTAGATAAGCGAATATTGTCCTCAGGAATACAGAGTTCAAGCTGCAAACATTACCTTAACTGTAGGTGGCTGCTGCTTAACACGACAACCATTTCGCTTGTGTTGGATCTAAGTGAAAATACCTTTACATGTTGCAAAACAAACAAAAAAACAAACAAAAAAACAAATCGACGCCAAGGCGCACAACAACCCGACAAGCGACGCCAACCTGTAGCCTCACCTTCGTCCTCCAAGCTCTCCTCCTCCTCCAGGTGGCCGCCGGTGAGCAGCGGCTCTCGGGCTCCAGCGTCTCCGCCGCGCATCAGACGAGACATCCCGCACAGAAACAAAGCAAACAGTCGGGGCGGGCGTGACTAATGTAGGTAAGTAGACCGCAGGCAGTTGAATTCATCCACCGCACCTCCGCTGGGGTTCATGTCAACAGTTCAGCCGCAGCCTGCTAGCATGCTAACAGTGAAGGCTGCCAGGGTGAGCCGCTGCTGACAACAGGGAAGGGACCAGGAAGTGGAAGCTGAGCGGCGGTTTGTGTACGTCCCTCCCTCTCACAAACTCACACTATGATGGGAACCGGTTCGTTTGGCTCGGCTCACTAAAAAGAACCGGTTCGTTTGGCTCCCAAGGGGCATATTAGATTTTTATTTATTTATTTTAAATTTTATTCATTTATTTATTTATTTGTTTATTTGTTTGTTTATTTTTTTGGGAGTATAATATTTTGTTACCAAACTCATGTGACTGACCAACATATGTGCTAAAAAAATTAACGACTAATGTTCATGATATCAAAAAATATTAAACGTGTATTACACACTCAACACAAGTGAAAGAACACATACAACAAAACATCATAACAAGATAAAATTTTAAAAATTGCAAAACAAAAAAAAATAGAGGATAACAGATTTGAAATGCACGTAGCCGAAAAAAGTAATGGTTTCCAAATTCCTAAAAATAAACGGCTCCCATTCAGGAACCGGCTCACTTCATTCACTTCAATGAGCTGGCTCTTACAATCGGTTCGTTCGCGAACGACCCATCTCTCTCTCTCACACACACACACACACACACACACACACACACACACACACACACACACACACACACACACACACACACACACACATCCTCCTGACAGCCACTGAGTTTAGCAGAGACTTTCCAACACATCGCTTCTACCGGAGCGGCCTTGCGAGTGTCGTGCTACAACGCAAAGCCGCGAGCATTTAAAGGAGACACGTCCTGTCCGTTGCGTGCGTGCGTGCGTGAGTGAGTGAGTGAGTGCGTGAGCTCGAAGGGGGGGGAGCCGTGAACGTTGCTCGCCTAGCCTCGCCTCCTCTCCTCCCCGCACCGCACCGCTCCGCTCCGGTTGAGAAGAAGAGATTGAAAGATGGCGTCCAGCTCGGAGCGCAGCCCTCCTCCGTTCCCCGACTCCGAGGACCAAGATGTGCTACTGGACTCCGAAGACGTGGGACGCCGCGACAGCGACGAGGACGACCTCTTCATGAGCGCGGTGGCGCCGAGCGAGGTGAGTATTTGACGTGGGCGGCTAAAAGTGAAGTGTCAGACAGACAGAGAGCGGGAGGGAGAGAGTTAGCTAGCCTCCAGTGTGAGCTAATGTTGCGCTTCCAGTCAAAAGAAAAAGTTTTATAAGGTCGCCGAGCAGCCTTCATCTGTTATTTAGACACGCAGGCACTGCTGGTAAAGAGAGTTTTGGCGGTAGCAACTGTCACGCCGTCTAGTTTCAAACTCACTTTATTTACTACAACTTGAGTCATTGCAACAAAATCGTGCGTTGCTTCCATTTGGGCAGTTTGTGTTGATATTTGACAGTCGTCCATAAACAGTGGATTCGAGCTTTTTCTTTTTTTCCTCCCACCGAGCAGCTGCACTGCGAGAAAACTGAAGCTTTGTTTAAAAAAAAAAAAAAAACAAAAAAACAGGTCGATTCGGTTTCCAGATAGCAACCACATAACCAATGTTCATCCGGTGTGTCGATGTTTGCGTGTCGTCTGCTGGCCGAGGGATCATCTTTAAATTTCCTGAGTTTGTCTCTCTTCCTGGTTGAGCGTGCGCTGAAATCTGACAAGCCTCTCGGAAATTTGGGTTGCTCAGACCTTGAGGCCATGCAAGAGACGAAAACACGCTGCAGACAAACAGTGGCTACCTGCAGAGATCAGGTTACGTGCAGGTTGTTTTGTGTAAATCGTTTTTGTTCGACTAAATTCATTGGAATCACTGCTTTTCCGATTCGCAACATTTTCACTGAATGGGAATGAACGAGGTGGCTCGGGCAGCAGCACTGTCATGTGAGTGAGTCGTGATCACATGGGCAGAGCCCGGATGTTGTGCCTCCCCCTTTTTAGTCAAAGTTCAGAGGAAAGTTAAAATTGCTGTCTTCGAATATTTTTTTCCCCCCGATGGAAGTTGTCTCAGCACTTTTGAATGTTGTGTTTGTAAGAGAGCCTGGGGCTACAGCAAATGCTGGGAAACGAACCAGGAAGTGGTTGCTCATGAATTCAGAGTTACCTCATACTTTTTTTTACTACGCCTTCAGTGTCGGCATGCGAGAGTGCCTTGCCTCAAATGTTAATTGGTATTTGTGTGCAAAACCTGCTGTTGTGTCTTTGCAATCCACGTAAAACAGCTACATGTGGTAAAGGGTCATGGGACGCTTGGACCATAATCAAGTTAAACATTGTGGTTCAAGTGAGGCCAAGAGCAAACAGTAAAGGTCACTACGTGCAACAGTTGCTTTAAAAGAATTGTAAAAAAGTGCTTTTCTTGTTTAGTCTTTCAGGATCTATGTTCCAAAACACAGTCTGAAAGATTTCAAAGGGAAAGTACATATTGATATTTTCAATTTGAAAAGTCACAGAAAAGAATAACAGTTGCTTTCTTTTGCTGTGAGTAAGAATCTATGTATCCATGAATTTACTGCAGCCCACACAGGATCTGCTTAGGGTTTTTACCCTAAAATCACAGTTAGATAAAGAAAGATGCAAGATGAAGTGGGACATCAGAAAGCTGCGAGACCTGTAAATATTTTTGACTAAATAATGCATAGATGTCCAATGATGAAAGAGTTTTTTTTCCCCATAAGGTTGAGGAAGTTCTGATCTGAAAAGTGAAAGGATTCTTGTCCACAGCCCTAATCAAACACTGTGCTTTTCCCTCCAGAGCGACCCTCCTCTGACACAGCTGGACCCTGCGCTGCCAGCCTCCACTCTAGTCAGCGACGTGCTCATGAACCCTCCAGAGGACTTTTTGATAGACCCCCTGATGGAGCCCGCAGGCAGCCAGTCGGAGAGCAAACCGGCCAGCGAGGTCATGAGCGAACCCTCCGATTTCGAGGACCTCACAAACAACTTGATCGACTCTCCGGTGGAGATGGGCGAAAACTCCGCTGCAGAAGCGACGATGGCTGCCATGGAGACCCCTCTGGACGAGGCCGCGGAAGAATTCTTTGACATTCTCGGAAGTGAAACTGAGGCCACGCAAGAGGAAGAGGAAGAGGAAGTCGTAGCAAATGTGGCTGTGGCGGCAGCGTCGGACCAAAGCGAGGTGACCGGTGGCGCCGCAGATCAAACCAGCGACGTTGAAGTAGCCGCGCAGGAACCTGAAGCGCCACCTGCTGCCGCAGTCATCGACCTTGGCGGCGACTCGGTAGCGAATCGCACGCAGCCGCAGGGGAGCGATCAAGTGGCCAACCCGCTGATCGACATCCTCGGCGAGGCTCCGCCCGCCGCCGAAGCCAAGAAGCCCAAAGCGCAGGCGCCGGTCGACCTGTTCGACGACGACGGCAGCGACCTGTTCACCGAGCCGCGGCCGAGCAAAACCGCCGCCCAGCCGGCGGCGAGCCTCTTCGGGGAGCCCGACGAAGACCTGTTTGGGGAGCCGCTGGGCGCCGCCGCCAAGAAACCCGCCGTCAAGGAGCAGCAGCAGAGCAAATCTGTCGCGGCCAGAGCACCCGAGGCTGCCGCCACTGCCACCGCCGCCATCGGGGGGCCACTGCTGGACGCTGCCGCCAAAGAGCCGGCGGACCTCTTCAGCGAGGAGGCCGTCGCCACGGCGCCCAGCATCAAGAACGCCGACGCCGTCAAGTCCAAGACCAACGGGCTCCACTCCGAGGAGGAGTCCGACATATTTGCCGGTAGGTGAAGGTGAAACCTGGGCCTGTTTAGATGCACACTGATAACCTGGGAGCCTTCCGCGCACAGTCACTCCATAATGGAACGTAGTCATTTTTTAAAACAATTAAGTGAAACTGATAATTTAACACAACACACTTCAGAGTGCGTCTCAAGGTCTCCCAAGATTGGCCCCAAAGGGTTGATATGGACTGGTTGTCTTTGCTTTCAGTCAGGGTGTGTGAAGCGTGTGTGTGGTTCTGAGAAATAAAAAAAAATAAAAAAAAAAAAACGGTAAAAAAAACATACAAAAGCTCACAAACCCCAACACTGTAAACGGCATGCATCCATATCAACGAAGGTAGACCACGAAATGGCATGAAATGAAGACAAAGTATCAGAGTCAAACTGTTGGCGAAAGTCAATGTTGCTTCTCTGGGCACACATTGCAACACGCATGAATTCACCAGCATTCACTTTGAAGTGCAGTGGAACACTCGGCACGCCAGCACCGCTCCGTTCCTGCTCTCTCTCTCCTTCACAATATCCTCAGCGGCGCTCCCAGTGGCAACGGCCATGGATTGCCCGCCCTGGCTCCTCCTTCAGAACACGAAGCAACATTTAGCGGCTTTAGAAGTTCGACCTGGGCCGTCTGGAGCGCAGCAGCACCACATGGTGATTATATCCGCTGTTTGTACCTGAGGCACTGTTTACTGTTATTAGACGACGAAGGGCGGAGTGAGGAGGAAATGGGCAGAAGATGACAGAGGAGGGGTAGTGGGCTCAGGTCCCTGACTTGAACCCCCTTTTGCCTCTGTCAAAAAGCTACAACATCATTTGGCATTTATAAACAGTAGTCCAGAGGTTAACACTTCAAGACTTTACAGTTTCTTTTTTTATGCTGAAGTCGACAGTTTCATCATCTGAGACAAAAAACAAAAACCACCGTTCAGCTCTGCGATAACCGAGCCGAAAAATTCAGACACAAAGTCTCAAAACACACCACGAGGAGACCAGTGCGATAAACGAGTTTTGTTTACGTTTGTGTCTTCTAGAGGCCACAGTAGAGCTTTCCCTTGACAGCCCGCAGGAAAAGAGGAAGAGGGACGTGGCTGCAAAACCGACCGCTTCTGCTTCTGCTGCTGCACCTGCATCCTCTCTGGCAGCAGCTGCCGGCCCGACCAAGCCACAGCCTGCGGCCCTGGAGGAGGTAAACTCCTGTCCAATAGTGCTTTTATCCAATATGTCTTTGTTAAATGATCATCATCAAAAAATTCTTAAAGTTTTCTTCCAATTTTTTTTTACACAAGCTCCAAATCATGTAGTTCTGTTCAACACTATTTTGTCAATATTTTTACTATATTTTTGAAGAGATTTACTCTGAGAAGTATTTGAAAATGCAGTGTATTGTTCATGTACTCAAAATGCTAAATACAGTGGCGTAATAACCTGGTAGTTAACATACTGCTGGCTACAATGGCACATGTTATGGCCAAGATTAATGTGTTAATTTTAGTGCACCATACAAAATATAATAATCTGAGTATGCAGTTTGGAGCACTACTAAAGTATTCTATTTAATAATACAGCACATTAATGTTGATATTTACAAATATTTAAACTGAGTTTTATTTTAAATTTTTTCTTTAGTTGGAAGAAGAAGAAGAGCAGGACAAATTTGACATAACCGTCTCTGTTAAAGACCCAGAAAAAATAGGTGAGTCTATTGCGACAAAGGATACCCAGTGATAACTGTCCTTGAGTATTATCAAGTTAAATATAAGAGTGTGCGTTGAGGTCGGCGTTGATGACCTCGTGTCTTCCTCCAAGGTGACGGGATGAACGCCTACATGGCCTACAAAGTGGCCACACAGGTGAGCGCTCATCAACACGCAGCACTGGAAGCAACATGCTCATTAGCATACCGTAGGAGACGCACTCGTGCGCCGGCCTCGGAAAGAAAAGCTAATTCCAACAGGCTGCTGCAGCTGTTGCGGTTCGCCACCTCACTGAACTCACGCCAACATCTGCAAACGGCCGTTTCAGACCACGCTGTCCATGTTCCGCAACAAGACCTTCACGGTGAGGCGGCGCTTCAGCGACTTCCTGGGCCTCTACGAGAAGCTCTCCGAGAAACATGGACCAAACGGCTACATCGTGCCCCCGCCGCCGGAGAAAAGCATCCTGGGTAGGTTGGCTGAGCCTCGCCGTGTCGGCCGAGGAGTTGAAAGCCTCCGTCGTCGTCATTAAGAAAAGTGTGTTGTTGTTTTTTTTCAGGAATGACAAAGGTGAAGGTGGGAAAGGAAGATTCCTCCTCGGCCGACTTCGTCGAGAGAAGAAGAGGAGCGTTGGAGAGGTGAGAGGGAAGAGGCCTCGTGTTGAAGGGAAACGTTTAGCATTTAATCTAGGGATGCTAATTATCGATTAATTTCTTAAACATGTCCTGCTAGTTCATGTGTGGGCAAACTACGGCCTTCGGGCCACATGCGGCCCGTTAAGCTTTTTAATCCGGCCCCGACGGTACTTGAAGAAATGATATTAATAGTCGTTAAGTCATACAATAGTTTTTAATCCATTTTTTTGTTCAGTGTTCAGAGACATTTCAATAAAGAGCTCAGCACTCTGGGGCTTCAAAGACACTGGTTTTGTTGTAACTTTGCTTTTGGTCCTGCTCCAGCCGCCCTGTAAAATGTTTTAACCCATTGTGGCCCGCCAGTCAAATAGTTTGCCCACCCCTGTGCTAGTCTATCCTGCCAGCTGCAGCTTGTGAGTCTCTGTGGTTTCTACCTGGTCAGGTACCTGCAGCGGGTTGTGACTCACCCGTCACTTCTCCAAGATCCCGACGTCCGAGAGTTCCTGGAGAGAGAGGAAGTACGTGGACGCGGCGCCCGCCTTCTCACTTGCACTCAATCGACTCTTTTGTCCGACGTTTTCTTCTGCGTTTCTGATGCAATTTGCCGTCTGGAGATGTTTTTTTTTTTTTAATTTTGTCTCTGTGTATTTGCAGTTGCCAAGAGCTGTGAGCACTCAGGCCCTGAGCGGTGCCGGCTTCCTGAAAATGATCAACAAAGCAACAGATGCTGTCAGTAAAATGACCATCAAGATGAATGAATCGGATGTGGTGAGTTCATGTGTAAACAGAAGGGGGAGGAGGATTGAAGCGTACGGGAATATGACAAACACGTTTTCAACGTGGTGCTGATGCAGCAAGAGAGTTCAGCCTTCACGTTGTAAAAGTGTGCGTGTAGTCATATTTAGTTTGGCCCGTGATTACTCAATGCACGGCCGTGATACTTGGATGAGGAAATAACCGTCATTCAAGCTCGATGTTAGAGTTTCACTGACTTTGGTTTTTTTGTGCTGCAGTGGTTTGAGGAGAAGCTGCAGGAGGTGGAGTCTGCAGACCAGCATTTCCGGAGGCTGCACGCGCTGGTGGAATCTCTGGTGGTTCACAGAAAGGGTCAGTTGTCTCCTTCCACCGGCGGCTCAATCGATTCAACACTTTTCTAGCAAAGGGTGGAAATGTCACATGTTTCCAGGAAGCAATTTTCACTTTGTTTCTCACAATTTCGAGCACATCACAGACCAAAAAAATAAAAGACCTGGTATTTGTGTCGCAGACCTGTCATCCAACACGGCCAGCTTCGCCAAGAGCGTGGCCATGCTGGGCAGCGCCGAGGACAACACGGCCCTGTCCCGCGCTCTCTCCCAGCTGGCCGAGGTGGAGGACAAGATGGAGCAGCTGCACCAGGACCAGGCTGCCAACGACACCTTCAGCTTTGCAGAGGTCATCGCAGATTACATCCGCCTGCTGGGAGCAGTCAGGGTAAGGAGGGAAATAAATGCCTATAAATACATGAATAGAAGTGTGTACTCGCAGTACAATAAAATTAACTTGGTTTTCCTACCCTTAGAATGGTCTATCTATCAATCTATCTCTATATATACACACACACACACTCACACACACAGCATATATATATATATACATATATATATGTATATATATATATATATATATATATATATATATGTATATATATATATATATATATATATATATATATATATATATATATATATATATATATATATGAAAGAATATACATACAGCAATAAGGGTCTTGCTCCCAGTTGGCTGCCGGCTTACACAGTAGTTTTTGAAGGAAGCCCACCTGACAGTGCCCTAAATGGGAAACACACCAGACTTCCTTCAAAACTTTACATACTGAATGTTTAATAAAGGAGAATAAAAGGTTTGTTCTCCTTACTCATGTTTTTTGCTCCTGTGTTTGGACCTCAGCTCATTGCCTCAAGGCAGAAATTGTAATAATAATAATTATAAACTGAATCAAGTGTGTGTGTGTGTGTGTGTGTGTGTGTGTGTGTGTGTGTGTGTGTGTGTGTGTGTGTGTGTGTGTGTGTGTGTGTGTGTGTGTGTGTGTGTGTGTGTGATCCGCAGGGCTCGTTTGACCACCGGATAAAGGCGTGGCAGCGTTGGCAGGACGCTCAGGCCACGCTGCAGAAGAAGAGGGAGACCGAGGCCAAGCTGCTGTGGGCCAACAAGCCGGACAAGCTGCAGCTGGCCAAAGAGGAAATCACCGAGGTGCGGCCGGCCGCCACCACGTGCCAAATAAATACAAAAAAACAAAACAACCATAAAACCACAAGTACACTAAAACTGTCCCGTCTCTCGCTCACAGTGGGAAGCCAAGGTCACGCAGTACGAGCGAGACTTCGAACGGGTTTCCGCCACGGTGAGGAAGGAAGTCATCCGCTTTGAGGTTTGTCTCCCCCCCCCCGCCATCCCACCGTCACACTCGCTCGTTGTCCTGGACGTTCTGACTGTCTGACTTGCAACATTTGTGGTTCGTCCTTGCAGAAAGAGAGGGCCAAGAACTTCAAAAGACAGATAATCACGTACTTGGAGGCTCTGCTTCAGTCTCAGCAACAAGTGAGTGTGTTGTGCTGAGGATTTAATATCCATATTAAGTGGAATTCAAGTGGAAGCACGTGGTATATCACTGCTGTGAAGAAAGGCGTCATCTCCTTCAAGAGCTTCTGCATCTTTTTCTTAAATACTTCTGTAATTTGGGAATTGCCTAATTTTAATGATTTCATGATGTTTTAAATTAATATAAATACTTGGACAAAAAGAACAACTTAAAATCTTGTTAAAAAATTGTATATTTTTCGACTTCTTCTTTTTCTTGTAACAACAATAATACATTAAAAACACTAATTACGTTTGAATGAAACGATTAATGCAGTGTCTGTGAGTATAATCCTCTTGTTTTCTCTCCCTCCACCCTGCAGCTGATAAAATACTGGGAGGCCTTCTTACCCGAAGCGAAAGCCATCGCCTAAAGCCCGGAGCCCCCCGCAGCCAACCAGCCTTCTTCTTATACACTTTACCTCTTGCCTTTAAACCAAGGAGAGCGCGTGCATTGTAAAGGGAGATTACAATCAGCCTTTTTTTTCTTTTTCTTTTTTTTTTTTAAATCACCTTTAACATATAGCCCTGTAATCTATTGTATGGATAATTGTATATTTTTCATTTAGCTACTTCCACAGATATTTTCTTAGTAGATGATAAAAAAAAAAAAAAGAAGAGTTTTGAGTTTTCGTACAAAGATTCTGGACACACGAACCAGTGAACGTAGGCGAGAAGGGAAAGGCGGCGAGACAGACAAGAGAGTGAGTGAGTGTGTGTGTGTGTGCGTGCGTGCGTGCGTGCGTGCGTGCTTGTGTGTGTGTGTGTGTGTGGCGGTTTGGGGGGGAGGTTACTTCTCAGGGTCTCGTCCCGTGTGTGTTCAGCTGCGGCTGATTGTTTACAGCGCGGCCGCCCTCTCATCCGGCACTCGTTGGGACCCAGACGAAGACGTTGGCCGAGAGTCCGTCTCCTCGTTCGAATGACAAAAAGGGATTAAAGAAAGGAGAGGGAAAAAAAAACTATCTAAACAGCGAAACGTGTAAGAAGTGGAAGCGCTTCCACCAGGTGGATGAGATACTGAAAGTACCAGCCAGTTTGTCTGTTTTTTTGGGGGGGGGTTATTTGTGTTTGTTTCTTTCTAGTTTGTTTTTTTTCCACTTTCAGACTCTAATTAATTTCTGGAGGAGATGGGTGGGGGTGGGAGAGTTGGGGGCGGGGCGGGGGGGGGGGGGGGGGTTGCAGGGACGTTGGGCGGCGCAGACAGAATCCGTAGTCCTGGTCTAGGGGTCACATCGCGGGTGCAGCTCTGATTAACTGGTTTGGGTTTGGTTTTTAAGCCTGTGGGGTGAACTTAAAGCTCCCGTATTGGGAAAATTTCTGCAATTTATTTTTCCCCCACGATAATGTTTTCCCTCCCCGTTGGCGAAACCCCAGAGAAACGTGTCCTCCATCCTCTCCCTCTTCTGTTTTGGTCGGCCTTTCAGAAAATCAAACGGCATCGTTTGCCTCTCTTCTCGGAGCGCTTTGCAGCAGGCCGCAAACAGAGTGCTAACCTTTTCGAAGAAACCTACAGTTTTTGTTTCGGACGACTTCATTATTCAGAGCTCCCTCTCTTCACCCGAGCTAAGAGGGCATCCTGCTATTGGCTGTAATATGGGACCCTTTCAGTCGGAGGTGTTTGTGGTGAAGGTCTCCGCCCGGCGTGGGCGTTCAGTCCGTCGCCTGCGTTCCTGCTCGGTTGTGCGAAAGCACTTCTTTTACGTCCCTGGCAGGCGAGTTTCGCGGAACACTGAGCGAAAACTGCTCGCTTGTTGTTGTTGTGTTTTTTTTTTTGGTCAAGGCTGTGTCGTTGCGCTGCCTTCACGGTATCTCCGAGGCGGCGCCCAGCCGTGGCACTGACCGGCCTTGAGAGACTGGTTTGCAAGAACGTCAAGCACTTATTTTTCCATTTTTCGTGGTGTATTTTCTCCGTCTGTCCTCTCGAGTAATCGTAAACACTAGAGAATGTCACCGGGGGCCCCCGACGCGGCAAAAAACCGAAGCGATGCGAGGAGACGCAGAGACGCTCCGTCCGTCCGTCTGTCTGTCGTCGTCCTCCCGTCACGCACGTGATGCAAACACACGGCCTTGCCACCCACTTTATGCATGCACTGTGGATGTTGGGACAGCAATAGGATGAGAAATCTTCTTAAAAAAAAAAAAAAAAAACTGAAAGAAAGAAAGAAAAATGGATGTTACTGGATTCTACAAGTGCGGTCAAACTTAAAACGGGGGGGGGGGGGTTTGCTTTTTGAATCCACAGGGCAGGGGTTTTTTTTTCTTTCACTAATCATGGAACAAACCAAAAGAGCGAGTGGCTGAGGTGTTTTTGCACGATTGGCGAGCGTCCGTGTTAGCTGTTGACGCTGACCTTGAGATTAAAGTTTGGATGTTCCCGGTGAGACCCGACGCCCCCTGCAGCCCACGCGAGGCCTCGTCCCGATTCGCTGCTTTAATTAACGTCACCCTTTTTTTTTTTTGCACATAGATCGAAGCCACACTATTGTTTTTCTTTTCCACCCTTTTCTGCCGCAGACCTTTGTTTTTTTTTTTTTTTTTTTTTCTTGCGGCGGTGCTCTTACGGTAGCGCGGCCCATTGTTCAGCAGCCAGGTTGGCGGCAGCACTCGGATGAAAGTTTCGCCGGTGCGACGCGGCGCGGCGTGCCGCTGCTTCTTTCACTGCTCAGTGCAGAGCAACGAGCACTGTGACAGAGGGTCTTCTTTCAAATCAATAAAAGTTGCACTGTTTACACTTGGAAATTTCACTGAGGGCCTTGGACTTGTCTTTTGTTTTGTTCTTCTTCAATCTACAGTTCTGCAGATGACTTTTTTTTTTTTTTTTTTTTTTTGGTTCAAGTTTCTTCACTTCAAATAGGAAAAAAATAAAGGTTTACTCAACCGGAGCTGAATATCTACATATACTGCAGTATAGTATCGCAACAGCTTGCTTTTGTGTTCATTAAAATATCTGTAACTGCAGAGCATCAGTTTTAACAGGAGGCTGTCAACACAAGCGCTAAATGAGTTTTCTAGAACATATTTTTTTTACAAGAATTCACAAACGGCTGCTTCACAACAGTACAAGATAAAAAATAATAATAGAATAAAGATCTGGAAATTGATACACGTTTACATTAGAACACGGTTTACCGCACTATGTGAATTAATACCATATCTTCTTTAATTACACTTCCACATTTTGTTGGAAATGGCAAATTCATATCGAAGTTCGGTAATTCCAAAGCCGAACAGCAGGAGGCGCTATGTAGCTGGAAGCGGAGAATAATAGCTGCTCATTCAGATGAGTCCGGCGCAAAAGCAGACCAAAATTGACACTTACTGACACTAAATAGACTTGAATAAAGTCTTTCATATTTTAACGATTGTGAATTAAATTATTTAATGCATGAAACCAATTAAAAGTAAAAAAATAAAAATATTTAAATCAATTTTGTATTGAGTTAATTATAAATCCAATAAAATCTTGTATGTATTCAAATATAAACATCAGACCTGCTTGCAGGAGTCTGCTGGAGGCAATCCCAGCTGCTGCAGGTTAAAGGCAGGATCATCGTAGGGCAACGTGGACGATGTAGAGTTCCCAGTTGGCCTCACATGCATGTTTCTGGGAGGAAGCCCCTACGCAGACACAGGGAGAACACGCAGACTCCACACTGTATCGAACCGACAACCTTCTCTCTGTGAAGTAGGCAGCACTGACCACTGCACCACCGTGTCAAGCCAAATATTAACAGTTTGATTCTCTGCGGAGAAAAGACAGAATATAGATCCTTCTTAGTGTCTCCTGGGGTGAAATGGCTGCTTCTCCTAAGGGCATTGGCAGGGTTTCTAAAAAAAACCTTCCATCTGGTGTGAAGCACCGATTCAACATATACTATTAATACTGTAATAATAAGTATTTTCTCTTTGCAAACACACTTGTATGAGCGACAAATTGCATTTATATAAATAAAATTAAAAAAAACTAGCTATGAAAACAGATTCAGATACAGAATTGAAACCTGAGGCCTGGTGATAAGAACGCCTATAAAGACATATGGCTCATTGGGAAATGCTTAAACCTATAGCTTGGAATACTTAGACGCCGATATTTAAAAAATAATCTAAAGAAAAAATAACAAACAAAAATCAAAAAGACGAATGAAAAGAATGTGAATGATTTGTTTGCGACCAGACGTATGTGACAAAGTTTTATGATGGGGGGGGAAAGTCCAGCGCAGCCATAAAGTGAAGCAGATAAGCAGAAGGAGACGACGGGCGACGGCAGTTCAGACGGGACGGACGCAGACATGGACGTCACCGTGACCAGTGCCTTCTGCTTTTTGCTCCTGATTTTACCCCAAATTTCTCTCCAGCAGAGTGAGTACATGAAAAGCGGCCGTGTGTTTTGTACGACTGTTGTCACTTTGTAGAAAATAATCAGGCCGATAGGACTGAAACACCCAGTGAGTCATATTCAGACCCGCTGTGGCGACCGCCGAAATATATATATAAAAAAAAACAACCAACAACTTTAAAGTGAAAATTGAAGAGACCTAGCTGGAGTTGGTGAGACAGGAAGTGGCTTGCAAAGTGTGTGTGTGTGTGGTTGGAGGGGTGGAGGGTGGGGGTGGGGGGCAACAGGCCAAAGGTCGATAAGCAACGACATGTTATGCCTCACTGTCCATTTGCCTTTTTCTATTCCAGGTAAAGAATCTAGAATTATGTCATGCGTGTATGTCCATATCATGAATCACACATATTGTGTCTGTGATGACACAATATGTGTTGTCACTGTTTTCCTCCTCCTATAAGTCCCTCTTGTGCAGTGAGTGTCGCTGAATTGAGGCTCCCACAGATATTTCTGGCAAACCTTGTGGGTCACCTGTGTATTTTCAGCTCATTACCTATAGTACTGACCATCTTTATGGTCAGTGGCGGGGAAACTAATGACGTGGTTACGAGATAACATGTCTATGGCAACAAGTCCACAACAAATGTAATAGCTTTGAAAGGCTAACAGTGTAACATGTAAAGGGATCTGAATGGGAAATTGATCCAGTGTTTGTGGTTCTTGTTTACACAAAAAAACTCTTGTGAGCAGGCAGCCGTACTGCGTTAGCACTTATCTCCATTCCCATTGCCGCACACAATCGATTGAATCAATTTTGATTTCATTTGATTTTGACATGAGCAAAACCGCAGCGCTCTTCCAGCATGGCAAGTGTTAAACTGAGCTGTTAAAAAAAAAAAAAAAATCCAGATATTTTAATGGAAGCGCTGACACAGCGCACTGGGAAGATCATAATCCAAGTCAAACATTAATCAAGAAGCCGTCCCACCATTGGTTCTTCTTCTTCTTCTTCTTCTTCTTCTTCTTCTTCTTCTTCTTCTTCTTCTGCTTTTTCCCATACACTGAATCTACTATTTTCGGCACTGCATTGTTCTCTATATTGTGTTCTGTGCTGTACCTTATCTGAATAAGTTTTTCTACACTGATCATACTGTGCTGAGCCCAATCTGAATGTTTATTTATGTGTATACATGTGTAAACATATATATATATATATATATGTATATACATATATGAATATATATGTATATACATACATACATACATACATGTGTAATGCATATATGTTAACAGCTGAATTGTTTCCCAACAGTTTGCACTCTACCAACCCGAGTGGACATTCCCGAAAACAACGAGGTGGGGGCTATTGTGGCAGAGATACCCTTGGGAACAGGTGTCACGCTGGAGTTGAAGACAAACCCCGACAATTCTTTCACACTTGAGGAAAACAAGCTTAAAGCTGAAGTGGTGTTTGACTATGAGGTACCGCAAATCACATTAACTGCCACAGATGGGATTCATCGGCCATGTGTGATTAAAGATTCTGGACTTGTGATGTAAACGTGGCAATTGAGCGAGAACAACCTTTTACTCTCTACTTTTACAGACATGGGAACCTTTCAGCATTGGAATTACCTGCACTTCACCTGACGGCTCAAGTGTATATCCTCTTTATCTATTCTTTTTTTATTTTTTTGTCAGAAGCTTTATGTAGGATCTTGACAAGTAAGAAATTGCTCTGGTAACAAATGTGGTCTAGTGTCTAGTGGAGTTGACTCTGAGTTTTTAAAATTGCATATTGTTAAGAGACACTGGACTTTAGAGAGATTGTGAAGGTTCTAATTTCATTATAAAGTAAGTGATTAATAAGAGATTTCAAGCTTTCCATTTTCTTTCCACCAGAATCACGAGATTGCTATTATTGTGGTTGACGTGAATGACAACGCTCCCTTCTTTGAGAAGAGTCTCTACGAGGTTAAGATCAATGAGGTAAGACTGATAAAATGGGTGTTTGCAGTGAACACTGTAGAAACACTTTAATCTCCACATTAATATTAATACAGGTCACAGTTTGTAAAAGTTTAAGAACCCCTGCATTATTTGAATGGCCTCCTGGAGATTTGGTCTACACAGCAATTATGTTATTACAAACTGTGTATTCATCATACTGACTGAATCTTTTGTCTTAGCTGTCTCCCCCAAACACAATGGTGGGTACCTTCGCTGCTGATGATCGTGATGCAAATACGAAACTCTACTACGCACTGACGCCTGAATCTGTAAGACCGGTTCCTTTTGTCACAGTATATTTCGTATTCCAGATGTTTGTGTTACCTAGTAATAGTAATAACAATTAAAAAAACAGCCAATAGCCAATATTCTTTTCTGACTGATTTCTGCAGGAAGGGTTCTCACTGGAGCCGTTTGGTATCAGAGATGTAAGAATTGTCACTACGAAGTCTTTCGATTACGACAAAGACAAATTCTTCCTACTGCGCTTGTACGTCCAGGTGAGTTAACTGCTGATTTGAACAGTGATTTCAGTCAAGTGAAGCGTCCGAGTCTTTGGAGCCCAGGCACAAACAAACAAACAACAACACAGATCGTCTGTGAAACAATTTGAAGGCACTGTAATCGGATCCTGACCGGCTCCGCTTATTTCAGGACACACCGCTAGAAAGCACCGTCTCCCCTTCATTTAATAACTTCACCGACATCAACGTGACCATCGCAGACATAGACAACAGACCGCCATGTTTCGAGCCCTGCAAAAAGATTGAGATTTCAGGGACTACTGTATACGTGAGCGAACGGAGCTACACCGGCAGCGTCTACTTAAAGGAACAACAGGTGCGTGAGTACATTTTAAAGTCGTTATGCCTGAACATTGTGAAGCAGAAGAGCCTCAAGGCAAACTTGGACAAAAATGAATAAAGGAATGAATTAATAATTAATTATGATTATTATTATTATGATTATGATTATGATTATGATTATTATTAGTAGTAGTACTAGTAGTCACAGCATGGTGAATATCCACCGAAAGAGGTCGGGTACAGCAATGCATGATGAATATGTTTAGGATGTCACAAAAAAAAAACCTAAAGTAAAGTTAAAATAAAATTTCACAACACTCTAAGACCCACTGCCATTTTCTTTGCAGACGGGAGCATTGACGCTGAAACCAAACCAAATCTTGGCCGAAGACGGTGACTCTGGATTAAATGAGAAGATAGTTTACTCGATACTGAGCGGTAAGCAGCTCTGGCAGTCATTAACAAGCGTGGATATTTAATTCTGGCAGGTGAGCACCTCGATGTGTCTGTGTTGTAGGAAATGACGCCGGGGTGTTTAAGATTGACAGTTCCACAGGGAGCATCACCATGCTGAAACCCGTCACCACGTCGGGCACCATCACTCTGACAGTGCTGGTAAATGCAGAACGATTTCTTTTTCATTCATGATGCTGTTTCCTCTTTGCTTTTTCCTGCTTTTCTGGTTTATCTCAATCTTGTTTCCCCCCCCCCGTCACAGGCCTCTCAGGAGGTGAACGTACACCAGGTTGCCATCACCTCAGTCTCAATAGCTGTATTTGCGAGGAGTGCCCACAAACCACAGTTCCCCAGCCCTCTGTATGAAGGCATCGTCACAGAATTGGGCATGATGGCAAAGAACAAAAATGACATGGGCCAAGTTCTGCGAATCTTAGCCACAGATGCAGACTATGGCGAGGTAAGGTCCTTGCTCAAGACGTTTTGTCTCTTGTCTGTGTTCACTGATCAGTGCGAAACAACCCTGTGGTTTCATCACTTTGACATGCCATTGTTGATGTATGGCACAAAAACTATTATTTTTCCCATGTCAGATGGACATTAAAAAAATCTGCTCTGTGTTGTGAAGTTGCAGCAGTAATTTCTGTATATTTCTTTCACGAAGGATGGAAATCCGAACATAATTTACTCGGTCATCGGGAACGATGCGTTCTCCCTCAGTAACGGATATCTGTTCATGACCACCCAAGTCGCAGATGGCACCTATAATCTGGAGGTAAGATCAAACTTTGAGTAAAACAATCTGAATAATTTCTCATCATATGTACCATGCACACGATACATTTGAACCAAAATTGAATATTAAAGACTCACTTTCTGATGTCTTCAGGTGCGTGCAGTTGACAGCTCTAATGATGAATCAGCTACAACGCAGGTCTTAGTGGAAGTGAAGCCAAGTAGGTGGAAAACTCCTCCCGCAAGTTTGTCTAGCGCATAAATAACCAAAGATTTTCTCTCTCTCTCTCATTGTTGTTAGAAGCATTCAATGTGCAAAAAGTGCACACTTAAAAAACTTAAGTTAGATGTAAAAAGCCTCAACACGAGCTGCTTGTTTGAATCACACAAGGTCAAGTGTGATATTGTCCGAACTATGTGAGTGGAAACCAGGGCTGGACTGGGACAAATAATTGGGTTAGACCGACCCCCCATAATTAGAGGAGCACAACTGACTAATAATTTATGTGTGTTTCAGCCATGGTTATAACCAAATATAACTTTTTGCCATTAGGCTTATTAGAGATTTACAGTTAATCATTAATTTAGCAGTTTATCTATGAAATGACCATTGTGGAAAGAAAATAATCAAATTTACTTACCACACAGTTCCCTCTCCTTAGGTATATTTTTGGTTCAGGCATAATGTATCGACATCTGAGAGTTTAGCGTCTACTTTTAATTCCACCACTTTCGTCTGCTCTTTGTAGATCAATCATCTCCGATATGTATTTTCTGAATTTCCCTGATTCAGCAGCTCAATTCAAATTTGTCAGGTTAAAAAGGTGCTCAATCCTTTAAAAATCCACAACATGCAAGTTGTATCAGGCTAAGAACAGGGGCTCCTACAATGCTTCTACTCCAAACTAGTGGGAGAGGGGATCGTGCAGGGAATTGGTGGGGGCCACTTTCATTTTATATCCTGATTGGTTCAGTCTACCATCTATATTGAAGATGGACCAATGGGCTGCTCCTGTCTAAATTGCGGGCTGATGATCCAACGGCATCGGCCCCTGAGGACTCTTGGCCCACCGGGTCAATGCCCGGTATGCCAGATTACCAGTCCAGTCCTGGCGGAACCAAGAAGCCAACCGAGCATGGCGTTGCGAAGAGCTTACCATGACGAGACTCAAGTCTCGATGGCATGACCACAAGAAGGGATCATCTCTTGTCCTCCAAACTCCTGTTGAGAACCTCTGCAGATGCAGGGAACCTAATGTCAGTGAAGGGGAATAAAGTCAAATAGGACATAAAAGTGTGCTCTTCCACTCAGGTCCCACTGTGCCCCCGAGCACATCCACCCCTGGCAGCGCGACCCCAGAAGTTACCCCATCCACAGCCGTCTCCAGCCTGTCCCCTGGAACCACAATTTCAGGTGCCACCCCAACCGCGTCCCAAACCCCCCCGGGTACCGGGCCCACAGAAAGCACTTCCATTCCCAGTGTGTCCACCCCTGTCGAAACCACCACAGGTGTAACCTCAGGAAATGTCACACCTTCAGGCAATTCTAGCGTGTCCACCCCTGTTGAAACCACCACAGGTGTAACCTCAGGAAATGTCACACCTTCAGGCAATTCCAGCGTGTCCACCCCTGTCGAAACCACCACAGGTGTAACCCCAGGAAATACCACACCTTCAGGCAATTCCAGCGTGTCCACCCCTGTCGAAACCACCACAGGTGTAACCCCAGGAAATACCACACCTTCAGGCAATACTAGCGCGTCCACTCCCGTCCAAACCACCATCACAGGTGTAACCACAGGAAATATCACACCTTCAGGCAATTCCAGCGTGGACAGCGCTGGCACCACCGCTGACGGAACGGCTACCTCCTCTGACTCCAGTGCAGTTTCAACACCTTTCCCCAATACCACCGGTGATGGCGCTGTCTCAACAGCCAACACACAGCTTCCCACAGGTTTTTGTCTCTCTGAGTGGTTTTCAAGTTGTGTGTTACATTTTTCCTGTGAGTAGGAGTAGGAACAACTATGAATATTGGTGTCAGCAAAGAAGACATGAGGTCACTTCAAAGCTGAAGTTGCATTTCATTCTAGATGCCATGGTGTTGACCTGGTTGTGCTCTCACCTTAATTTTCTGGTAGAAATGTTTACTTAACATTTGCTTTACTTAACAAATGCACACTTATAATTAAAAATGGCTCATCAAAGCAGACATGGTTCTTGTATGTCCATTAAAGGACGGAAAAGTAATTTTTAAGGCTCATTGTTAGACTGAAATTCGAGCCACAAAAAGGAAACAGCATTACAAAGAGCGAGTGGTCAGACATCTATAAGCCTGCCACCAGAACTCCATAGCAATAGCAGAAACCTTAGCTTAGTCAATCCAACTTTTGTGCAAGAGTCAGAGTTGAATATTTAACACTTTAAAACAAGCTGAATGAAAATTAAGAAGTTAGCAATAGCCTCAGCAATGTAATTTATACAATGTAGGTGAACTGACAGAGTTCTTGGGAGCAGTTTCTGAAGATTTTCTGCAGTTTAGTACAAAACCAGAATATTTCTTTAAAAAGTATACGGGAAAAAAATCTTTCACGAAAAAGATCACCCAGGCATCTGTTTGTTGTGATTTTTTGTGTGTGTTTCAGGAGAGACGACATCAGGTGGCTTTGACTACAGGGACATGGCAGCTCTCGGTGCAACCCTGGGCGTCCTGCTCGTTCTCGCCCTGGTGATAATGGGGATTCTTTTCTTCCGCCTTCGGAGGGAGAACAAGGACTGGAAAAAGATACACGAGAGCAACGTATTTCGAAGCTCTGTAAGTTACAATTTAAAGATTTTTGTGCAAGATTAAGGACTAGCGCTCACAGTTGAGATACTACCAATCCAAGGTCATTCCAAGACTTGAGACTTTCCTGACTCAGTTTATTGTAAATTGTTGAAATCTGATATTTGCTATTTGTTATTTAAATGTTGGAGAAAGGGACTGATCCATTAACGAAAAACTCCTTTTGATTTTCATAATTACACAGCTTTTGTATTTGGTCGCCAGCTACAAAAAAATCTTCATACGGAGCCAACTTGACTGTGGGTTTGACCAAACTTTAGATTCACTGAGGCTTTGTCCTATCGGCCACTCTTGAATGAGTTTAGTCTGTGCTGTTGTTGTTGTTACCTAGAAGTAAGCCATGCAGTCGCCAATACCCAAAACTGTTTTGTTTTTTTGCGTGTCACCCATCCACAGCTGGGTCAGAAGTCGGGCGGTGCAAAGGAGGGCATTCAGTACACCAACAAAGCCTTCGACAACGATGAGGACAACGACAGCAGAGGCTCTGGCAGTCCCGTCAAAGGGGTGGTGTTGTCCACCCTCGCCGACGCCAATGACTACTCCAAGTACGAGTCCATCGTGGAGCCTAAGCTGGCGCCGCAGGGCGACGACAGCAGCCAGTCGGGCTCGGAGAAGGAGGTGAAGCCCATCCTGACCAAGGGGAGGCGCGTGGAAGAGGGGTACAAGTCCGTGTGGTTCAAGGAGGACATCGACCCCGACGCCAAGGAGGAGGTGGTCATCATCCCGGACAGCCGAGAGAACGGCAGCGACGAGGACGAAGACTCGTCCAGCGACAAGGAGAGCAGGGACGAGAGCCCTCGGAGGAGAAGAGTTTTGTTCAGTGACTTTGGGGACGCGAAGGACGGGGAAGTGCTGAGTATCGATTTATAAACTCCGACGATTAACCTGCGATCTCTTTGCACTTGGCTCGTTTTTCGACGCGTAGATAGCTGGACGGAACGATAAATACTTCATTGAGCTTTGAGGAGAGATTGGCGAATTGTTGGCACGTGAACCGTGACGCTGAGCAAACCCAGAAGATAGACCTCGGTCATCGAAAATGTCGTCCACATCCTTTGTTTTTCTTTTTGTAATGTTTTCGTGCGCACTGCGTAGTTTCCGCTGCCACTAGCAGAGCGAGTCAAATGCTAAATCTATTGTCACTGAAGTCGGACAATGTTTAAAACTAATTGTTATTCAAAATCAAAGTGGTGTAACGGGAGGGTTTGATGGGTGGAAATGGGACGAAAAACAGCAGGATGGAGACAGCAGACGTTTAGGCAGAACTTTGCTGAAGCTCTCCGTCAACTCAAACACACACATACGTTGAGTTTTCCGTCTGATTTGAGTTCGGTATCGCCTAGTGTAGGTCTGAGAATGCAACAGAATAATGCTAGAGCATTATGACTCTCCATACCTGAGCGTCCCTTTTCCGTCAGTGCGTCTCGGTGACGCTGCCAGCGGTGGCGAGTACCGCTGTTCCCGCCAGCGACCATAAAAAACAAAACCCAACCCTGCCTGACGTTAGTGAAGATCGTATAACATTATGATGGAAGGCAAACTCTGACCTTGCAGTAAACATGACACAACAGTCAGCAGTCGCTCCCACGGTTGCGGCTTCCTTGGAGGACTCCGCTCCTCCCCTTGACTGTCAGCTGTTCACAATCTGATCAATCGGGCGTGAAAATAAGTCAACGTTGTGAGAAAAAAAAAAAAAAAATATATATATATATATATATATATATATATATAGAAATTCTAACATTTAACATATAAATGACCCACAAAAAGTAGTTAAAGGGCAATTTATCTGAAGATCAATTATGATAAGATTATTTTAAGATCAATGTGTGGAACGTTTTAGTCAGAAGGAACACTGTCATCTTCATGATCCTGTTTAAAACAATGATGTAAATAACTCTTTACATTTTACTTTGAATATTTATACAAATAAACCTTTGTACCGAGGCATAAAAGTGCACAATTTATTCCTTTCAATTTTGTGTATATAAACTGGTGATCTATCTGGAGTGTAACCCCGCCCTCAACCCCAAGACAGCTGGGACGACCCAGATTGCGGGAAAAGCAGTGAATGGAAACCAATGGGTGGATTTTTTTTTTTTAATGTATATTTTAAAGTCAAACCATCAAAATACGACAGCGCATCATTTTGGCAATCGATGTAACCAATGTCATGTTGCTGTAAATAAGAAGTCGTCTCCGATTACAGGCATGAGTTTTTACGGTCAGCCTGCAGAAAAGTGACACAGAAGACTGTAAGTGTTCAACTTTTACTTTAATAAAAAAAGGTGAATTACATTTAAAACAGAAATCATTTCATTTAAAAAAAAAATGCTGCCAGTTTGAACAACAACACCCACCAACATTTATAAAACTGATCAATCTGAAAACACGGATATACGTATATACAGCGACAGTAATGTCAACAGTACAAGAGCAAAAAGCAATAAAGGAGAAAAATAATCTGCGGAGAAAAAAATCTTGAATAAAGATGCCATTAGTAAAACAAGTGTGTTAGTTGATTGCATAATTTTGAAAAAAAAAAAGAAGAAAGTAACTACTTAAAAGTACTCAGCTGTACTTACTTAGGTGACAAACTCAACTCTGAAACATTTCAGAGAACTAACGGACCTCCAGAGGTTTGTCATGGAAGAGGGAGTTGTCTGTAACATTATCGCTGCGGTTCCTACGCAACTGGCTTGCAAATGAACCTTTCGATGCAAAGAAACTCTGGAAGTGCATTAAACAACTCCGAATGAGGCAACGCGGTACTGACGAGTGACGACGATATTAAAAAAAAAAAAAAAAATCTTTACATTCGAAAAAAACAAACAAACCACAAGACACCGGTGACTATTACTGATCGAGTCGCTGTGACTCACAGGAGACATTTTGTGCTCTTACATACATTCCGCTACAGTGATGAGCTAACAAGCTGGTAAATTCAACAGTCACGGCGTCAGCCCTCACGACTATCCTGCAAACACTGATACATATTTTAAAGTACACATGTTCATCTGCAAAATCAAGTCCGAACAAAACGCAAAAATGTATTCGTAACACCAAGACAGACGGCTGAACTCTGCAGCATCGCAGGTGTGAGAGAATCCGTGGTCAAAAATATCAGCACCAATAGTCTCTCAAACCATGCGGGGGGGGGGGAGACAAACAAACCTGTAACGTATTTAACATGGTGTACCGCTTGGGAAGCAACCTTAAGAGGAAAAGAGCTACAAGCCGTCACATGACCAACAAGATGCTGAGCAACATGTGACTTCCTGCAGTCAGGTGTACTCACAAAACAGAAAATGTGACGTAAACAGTCTATGTTTATGATGGAAGAGTCCGACGTATGATCCATTTACAGCACTGAACACGTACCTCTGCCCTGTCTGAGTTTGTTTTTTTTTAGTTTTCAACCTTTGTTATTTGCTAAAACTGGCCGTTAAGAGAGAATCCTCAGGGCGAATTGCAGCCGTTACCCTGTGGAATCGCCGCTAGTTAAAATGAAAAAGTCTCGACAATGAAATGTCTTTCAGTTTTGAAGAGTGTGTTTTTCCGACCGCGTTGGCCAGTCCCGGCGAAGGCGTCACTATGTCTCCGCGCTGGTGAGCGTCTCCTCGCCGTGGATCTTGTTGTACTGTGTGGTGATGGCGTCGAAGGCCTCGTCTCTGTGGATCATCGCGCCAAACACCATCGGCTGCAAAGGCGAAAAAAAAAAAAAAAAAAACGTTGGGGAACGCAGTAAAGGAGCCTCTCCTGAAGGTGCTCGATAAAGTTCATTTGATTGAGATCCCTTCGCACATAACCCCGGGTTGTATAAGAGTTTTTATGGCCAATTCCAGTCTTATCTGGACTTGGCACAGAGTGCTGAGATGATTATTGTTCTCTTCTGCCACAGCAGCACTAAAAGATCAAATGATCGCAAACAGGGAGGCTGGAGTACTCGAGTGCGTTCCTTGACGAAATATCCGTGAAGATTCTCAGCCGCGTTATACTAGCGATGAATACCAGCGACTCACAATACAACGTTGCTTTGGTTACAACCGTACCGGTATTTGCCGCTCGAGGGCACTTGCGTTCTGTATGTGTGTGTGTTTGTGTGCATGTTGCCGAAGAAATAAAGAAGCAAAACTGATGTACGCAGGAAGGCTCCATGGATGCATTATAAGAACTGGATACTAGATTAGCTATATGGCGGCAGGCCGATTTTCCCACTGGCCACTCCAGTTACTGCGGCAAACAAAAATCCCATGGCCCCAAAAAGCATTTTTCCCATAGACCACAATACAAAAATAAACGCTTTCAAAACGGCTGACAGGAGGACTGTGACCTGAAACGCAAATTGTTTAGAAAAATAAAATAAAAAAATAAATAAAAAAGGCTAGAAAATCACCAAAAAAGAGTTTATTGCTAACTGAAACTGAACTTAGTTCCGGCTCCGCCCCCCCCCGCCCCCCCAGATTGCTCACCTTCTGCGTCGAAGGCGTCGCGATCGAGATGCCCATCCCTGATCCTGGCAGCACAGAGAGGACTTTGTACTGCGGAGATGAGAACAACCGGTCTCCAGATGCACTTCAGTGGTATAAACCTTATATTGTTGTTTTTTCTGGAAACATCAGACTTTAAAGATCAACTGCACTCACACTGAAGTTTCGCCGTCACATTCCACAGCGTCGTAAAAACTAAAATAATGTAATAAAAAAATATTCCTGCTACGCCCTGCGTGACTTTGCACCTCCCTGGTGCAGCGGCGCACCCTGGTGGTGACTTGGGCTCGCAGCCTCTACGCACCTTCTGGATGTCGGTGATGTCTGTGAGTTTGATGACCTTGTTTCTCTTGGAGGAGCCCGACCTGGAGCTGGAGCTCTCAAAACACAGGTGGCTGCGGAATACAAACATTTTAAAAAGGGATGTAATATGAAACCTTTCAGAACATTTTTTTTTTTTCTTCAAATAGTGTCAAGAAGGAACCGACTCTTGGCAAACTAAAGAATTCTTAATGTTCTAGGTCAGGGGTGGGGTAACTTTTTGACTGGTTGGGGCCACAATGGGTTCTAAAAATTTGACTGAGGGGTTGGAGCAGGAGAAGATGGATGGAGGGTTTTGGTGACCCACCTCATAGGAGAAAAAAAAAAAAGAAAACATGTGTTTTTAATGTCTATTGAACATGAACAAAAGCAACGTTACAACAGAATTTGTCTTTGAAGTCCAGCAAAATTTAGCTTTTTATTGAAATGACTCTTAAAACACAAAAATTGATGAAATGCAGCCATTTTATTACTTACTTACAATTAATATAATTTCTATCAGTTTTGGTGGGCCAGATTAAAAAGCTAATCGGGCCGCATATGGCCCGTTAAGTGTTCTAGAGCAAAGACTCTTGACGTGAACAGACAGAAAACTCACTTCTCTGTGATGTAGAGGACTCCGTTGCGGATGTAGTCCGTCGGTGTCTTCCGGTCTCGGTTGATGAGGCAGCAGCGCCAGCCGTTCTCTGGCATGACAAAGAACACAACAACAACAACAACAACAACAAGAAAACTGTCAGACAAGAAGCTTCTATCACCTGCTGCAGCTGAAGTTGAGTCATTCATCTGGGAAGTTTGTGTGTTTTGTCGGCAACAGTTGAAATGCGACCCCTCAAAAAAATATCATCAACGTTGAGGAATTAACGCCTGGATTGCAATTCCTCGCTCACCTGTCAGGGGGCGCTCGCTCTCAGGAAGGTTGAAGACCTCGTGGAAAGCTCCTCTCTTGGTGCTGTGGTAGCGGCCGCCGTCCTCGTCCCGGCCGACACCCGCAGGAGCGGCAGCGCCGACGGTTCCTCGACCCACTGACGCAGGGACCTGAGCGGGGACGACGGAGAGGCCGCTGGGTAAAACACTCCATCAGCCAATCACAGTCGAGAACGAACAGCTCGGCGTCGAGGGAGGAAAGAGAAGCGCTCACCTGTCCTGGCGTGTTCTGAACAACAGTTTTCTCTAAACTATTTTTTGCCATACGTGTTCTAACCGGAAAGTAAAGTTGAGGCCGAGCACAATACTGGAGTTCTTCTAATGTCCACAGGGGGGCGCCAGAGGAGACGGAGTCTAAAGGAGTCTCTAGCGACTAACTATCTTTTCTCAGTGTGACAGCAGCCGACTGCTCCAACTGCAGAGATGATTCTACACATCCAGAAATAGTGTTTAATCTACCGACTAGTCAACAATGAGACGCACACACATTCGCATCCTACCTGTTCACACTCAGACGGCTGAGAGAGGGAGAAAAAAAAAACACACAACTGAAACCAGCCGGACCAGTGACCTACTGGGGCCGAGACTCTGATCCGATCCCAGCTGAGATTTCCTCCGCTGGATCATGATTTGGTGATGTTAAAGGTGCAGTTTGTAAAATTTGGCTTGATTTATGATTTTTATATTGGTAAAAGCTTAACACACTGCCCATAAACATATTAATAAACATTTATATCGCAGTACAATAAAAGCAATTTGGTTTTACTACCATTATAATGTTTCTCATAGAGCAATAAGGGTCTTGCTCCTAGTTAACTGCTATCTTGCGGCACCATTTATTAAGGAAGCCAGCCTGACAGTGGCCTAAATACAAAACACGCTGTCAGACGGTCTTCCTTAGAATTTTTACGCACTGGACCGTCAAACTTTTGCAATTATAAATATTGTAATTTGAAATTGCATGAAAAAAAACTGTATCATAACTGGAGGTTTCTGCTAATAAAATAGAATAAGGGAGAAATTAAGTCCTCGACACACACAGGGACCGGCTCACATTAGACCGGTGCTTTGTGTGTGTGTATGTGTGTTGTGTGTCTTTGTGAGTGTTTATATGTATGTGTGTGTCTGGATGCGTTACAACGCTGCAACGCTGCAGAGATTTTGAACCGACCCGTCTGCTCAGCAGGGTGTTGCTGCGCTCCTTCAGCTGCAGGTCGGTGGGCAAATTGGTCCAGATGACGTAGGGCGTGTCAAAGCGCTGCCTCAGCTTGGGGCAGCTCTTGAAGATGAAGTCGATGATGAAGAACTTGATGCCTGCGTACACGGCTGAGCAAAGGCAGAGCAAAGGCAAAGTGTCGACTTCTGCACTCAAGTATCAGTTTCAAGTGGAACAATGCAGCAGGCTGGAAGAACCTGGGATGAGTTCTGTTGTGATTTTTTTTTCCAGTACTGCTACTCTTACTGACACTTAATTTTGATAAGATGCTAAAAAAGCAATTACTGGAGTTTTTTTTTTGCTAAAAAAAATTTGGAAAAACAGTTAACACTTGAAATAAGTAGCAAAACAAAGGCATTAAGTAAAAACATTGCAGCATAATGCATAAAATAAGTACCTATGATGAATCCCAGCAGCTTGTAGGGCAGCAGGCAGGAGGAGATGAAGGCCACCAGGAGACCAATGTACAGCTTCTGAGTCAACTCTGGCTGTACCCACATAAACAGACTGCAAACACACACACACAAGCACACACACAGCATTTAATGGACATCATGGACAATAAGCTTCTTCTGCCCAGGTATAAAATAAATAAATAAATAAATGAATAATAAATAAATAAATAAAAAATGCGGGAAAACTCACTTCTTGATTTTCTCCAGGATGTTCGCCATCCTCCCAAACAGATTCTGTTGAGACCGACACGAGCACACGGCCGTTGTGAAACGTTTCTCTCTGCAGTGACCATGTCAGTCTGCCGAGCGTCTGCCTTTCTGCCTCACCTGAGCTTTCTGAGCGACGTCCAGAACCAGCTGGAACTTCTCTGACACGGTCAGGTCCTCCTTCGGCGGCTCCTGAGGAACAGACACAGACGGCGATACTTTAACCGACCTGCACGCCGTCAACGCCTGGCATCAAAGGCTCAGGACCGAGGACGTCACTCACCACGGGCTCCGAGATTTCGGGCACGATGCTCCACTGAATCTTCCAGCCCCTGGCAGCAGTGCATCATGGGAGAAACAAATCGATTCATCTAATCGCAGCGGTTACGGTCAGAATTGTCTCATAAGTTTTTTAAAAAAATACAAAATAAAAGCTCTTTGTTCAAGTGCGCGAAAAGGAAGTCACCGTCCGTGCGATTTGGCTGACTGAGTGGGTGGGGGCTGGTGGGGTGAACTGACCTGGCGATGAGGTAATTGAGGGACAGGCGGAGGAGGGCGAGGAACAGGAACATGGGGATGACCCAGCCGTGCCACGCTGCGTACATGTAGAACTGCCGAGCAAAAAAACTTCAATGTCAACTACTAAGTGCACGAAAACAAGGAATCGTTCATAGAAACCGAGGAAAAGCTGGAAGTTCAGGCTCATAACAGCAGACAGTTAGAAAATAAATGGACCTGGACATGTTACTAGGGAGAATAATATGAACAGTTCTCAGCGACTGATTGGTTGCTCTGATCAGGACGAGTGGACCGCGGACTCACGATAAAAGCGATGGCTGATGTGTAGCCAGAGTACCAGCTGGATAAGGCAGAAAGGTTTCTCATGAAGTTGGTCACAGGTCGGAATCCTCGCTCTGGGAAACATGGAAAAAATAGACCAATCTCAGTTAAAAAAAAAAAAAAAAAAAAATACAGATATATATTTTAAGTATTGCACAGAAAAATAAGATTCCAACTATTTTTTAATGATTACTCATAGTGAATTTTCAAGTCAATATTGATAATGACGCAAATCAGTACGAATTCACTGCATCCAGAGAGACGGAAACACTCACTGAGCCGTCTCATGTTCTCAGTCAACCTGTGGATCACAAAGCACAGGCGTTTCTCGAGGTTCACGTTGACGTAAAACACGAGGTGGTGTGTTAACGTTGGGCAGATTTCCCCCTCCTCACCTTTTGCCGCTGAGCGGCTCGTCCGCCTCCACCGTCTGCTCCTCCGGCTGGAAGCGGAAGTCCTCGATGTAAACGCCGAAGTGGTCGTAGAAGAGCTTGAGGAAGCTGTCGGCCAGCGTGTCCTTCTGTTTGTCTGAGTGGAGGAGAAAACACGATGCACGGGTCACATCCAGGACGTCTGTGTTGAGGCTGCATCGACGGGGCATCAGTTTGGGCTCCTCACCTTTGCTGCTGCTGGCTGCAGGTGGCTGAGGAGGCTGAGGAGGCTGAGGGGGTGGGATTTTGGGGCTCTGGGAGGGCGAGTCTTCCAGGCTGCGAGGTCAGGGGGGGGCGACAGGTGCGGGCGGAGTTAAGCACGCGCTGGCCGGAGAGAATGAATGGAGTGGGGAAGGATCGTTTGAAGGAAGCCCACCTGGCTCGCAGGATGTCGTTGATCTTCTGCTCCAGCTCGCCGCACCTGCTGCGCTCCTTCTCCAGCTCCTGTCGCAGCGACTCGGCGTTGTTCTCCTCCTTCAGTTTCCGCAGCTCCTCCTCTGAAAGAAAGAACGAGGGTCGTGGTCACGTGACCAGGTGTTCAGAGTTCGGCGTGAGCTTTTACACCGTAGGTGTCAAACTCTGGCGCGGGCCAAATTAAGCTTTGTTAAATGTAGCCCACAAGGCAATGCAAAAAAAAGATTTTGCATGTGTGCAATATTACGTTATTTCATTGTATAATAAAATAATTATTGTATTGTATTATTGTATAATAAAGTAATTATTATGTAATAAGTGTATTATTACTTATTACACTTATTAGATAATGTAATAAGTGTGATAAGTAAGTCATAAGTGTTGCATATTCAGGTTGAAGCAAAACTTAAAGCAAATATTGTTAGGGGTCCATATAAAAAGGTTCAATGTTATATCTGGAGGAAGATTTTTTCAATAAATATGGCCAGCGACTTTGTCCAAGTTTTAAATTTTGGCCCCACTGTGTGTTAGGGTTAGGATTAGGGTTAGTTTGACACCGCTGGTTTACGCTCTCACATTGAAAACTGTGAATGACTCGTTTCATTCCAAGATGCAAAGGTGAACAAAGTGTCGAATGTATGCCTGTGTGTGTCAGATTCGGTCAGTGCGGCTATTATTAGCGGTGCGTGTGTTACATAAAGCAGATTGGTGCATGTTGATTGATTAATTGATTACTCAGCAAGACGATCACTGGGACTAAACATGCAGCGCTGGGTTGTGGCTGAGTGCTATAGCTGTGCAGCCATTATGCACCCTTGAGTTTCAGCGTTCCACAACAAACTAATCTCATCACACGCGCCAGAGCCTCCACCAGGCCGCCACATCTAGTGGTGCGCCGTGGTATTACTGATACTGAGGGTCTCCTTTCTCCACGGCCGATAAGGTTTTTCACTGAGTTTCAATGGAGTTTCAGCAACAACTTGCTCTGTTTTCCTGCGAGCGGGACAATATACTCACGTAGAAAGTGTTTCTCTAGCAAGGCGATTTCTAGGTGACCTTTGATCTCGCTGAGATCTGACCTGCTGTCATCTTGGAGAGACGCAGAAAAGGATCCAGGACCAGCCTGAGAAGGACAGTTTACAGTGTTACTGGTGTTTGTACAAGAATGTAATAACTAATTTCCATTTGTTAACAAAAAAAACAACAACTACTAAATAATTGACTTTATAACAGAGTTGATGTTCAGGAACCGCCATCAGGAAGTGAAGCTCCTGAACGCAGTTGACTCAAATTCCTGCTTGCCTACCTGAGCGTCGCTCTGCTGCTCTCCATCCATCTCCCTCAGCTCCTCCAAGTCTCGGACTGAGCCTCGAGGTTTGATGAGACTTTCCTCTGTGCATTCTGTGTCGGACGTGTTGGGCGACTCGGCCAGATCCAAGAACTCGTCCCGTTTCTGGCCCCGGAACCGGATCCTGTCCAGATGCTTCCTCATGGTGGGCACCACTTTCTAATCGCAACTCTCTACCTAAGCATGGTGACTGTACATAGTGAGGGGAAGGTGTGTGTGTGTGGGGGGGTGGGGAGGTTGGGGAGGGTGGGTGGGGGGGTGGAGAGTGATGTGATGTTTTCAGAGCTCATATCAACAATGTCGGTGGAACAGTTTAATGAAGTGAAGACGCCTCATTGAAGGATCTCAAAACTATTGCAAAGATTGACAAAAAGTCTCATTTATTGTCATAATCTTATTTATCTTTTTGGGTATGTTGTTCAGTTAAATGCAAAAAAGTATTTCTTTCAACCAGAGACACACAGATACGTAACTTGATACGTACTGGACCATACTAAAGTGTTTATCCACTGCAGTTCCTGTGAGCCTGACAGCCATGAAACAGATCCACAGAAGCTAAAGCTAGCTAACCTGCTTTGGAAACGAGAGACAATCCACTCCGCTGCTCTGCTAACATTTCTGAGACCGAGCTCTGCACTCCGGGGCAACTCCCCAAAATCCCTCACGCTAACTGCCAATCAGAAGAGGACCGAATGGGACCTTGCCATGCTGTTTGTTCAGGAACTGTTATAGCTCACTTTTACCCCCTTGGCTGCGGTTCATTCTCCCCTCTCCACACTCACACTGGGAGCACAGCATTTGTCAAAAGATAGCGTGTGGTCCCACAGTGCAAACACTGACAGTGCGGAGTTCACAGCTCGACACCAGCCTTGGCAAACAGGTGCGACAGGCAGACTGCAACTGGTTATAAAGTGTGGGAGAGAGCCAAATATGGCGAGAAAGAGAGCCCTACTTCTTTCCTTCCTGCTGAGGAAAGACAACACCAAGCCCTATCAAGCAATCAGTCAAATCAAACAATACATCAGAGTGTTTTCTGTCCAAGTTTGCACTATAGTTGGTGCAAAAACCAAATGCAGGATTATTGACCAGAATGAGTGGCCATCACACTGATAGACCTTCCACCAATCAGGGGAGCCTGGGGAATCTGTACCAAGAGGCTATGGGATATTTTTGAACCACTCTGAGCCAATCTGACCGGTCTGACTCCTTCTGCCGGTGACATTATGACTGACTGGGTGTCCGTCTGCACAACACTGACACGGTGTCGGACTTGTGGACTCGGTCATGAATATTCTCAGTTCCATGAGGAACACGGCTGAAAGATGCAATATCCTGTGTGTGTGTGTGTGTGTGTGTGTGTGTGTGTGTGTGTGTGTGTATTTGCAGCTATAACTAACAAACGCCTGATTAAATTGAGTTCTAACTGACACGGCTAATGCATTTAAAAAATAAAACCCATTACCACAGACATACATGGACACACTGACATCACAGACTGATACAAAAATACCGACTGTCTGCCTGTTAGACCTGGGTGTTACTGTCAAGACCGGCTTCGGTTTGCCTTCCTTGACCGGATGACAGCCGGCCGACCGACCGAGCAGCGGCAAGCTGCTGCCGCTCTTCCAGTCCCGGAGCAGGGGGGGACGGAAGGACGGGAGCCACTGGCAGCGGGTGGGACTCACCTGGAGAACCGAGGCAGCGAGCGGAGACCGTGGGAAGGAGACGACAAAGGAAGAGTTTCCTCCCCACCGCGCCTTGAATGCGGAGCAAACTTTCTCCTCTTTCTTTCTTTCTTTTACCGAAAGACCACCCCGGACCGGAAACCAGCTGCAACCTGTTCAAAGGGGGCTTTCCCCCGAGCGGCCTCAGACTGTTCTCCCCTCCGCCACGGGCAGATTTTCTTTCCCCTCCCACCCCAGTCTTTAGATAGTAAAGCCGCCGTGCAGCTCTACCTGCCTGGTACGATAATCACCACTGTGGGCGGGGTGGCAGGCAGGCAAAGCAAGCGGCGCTGAAAGCGGAAGTGACATCACCACCCAGCGCCCTAAACAGCGGAGGTCAAGTTCTGTGTGCAGCAGGCGGAACCCAAAATAAACAGTTCCCAGTTTTACTGCGATATTTTTTGTGGGATTAAAACCAAGAGTTTTCGATTACGAAAGTGTGTATTTATTAACTCGGTTCGACCGTGAAAACCTGTAGAATTTTACCGGAAAATCGGATATGGTCTCCACGATCCAGAACACCGACTTGAAGCAGGTAAAAGTCTTCCGGAGACTTCAGTCAGTGCTGTCAGTGAGGATGACATAGAAGCACTAACAACAGTGTAATATTTACAAAACCGAAGATTACGTACACTCCATTTGTCCCTATTGATCATATTTGAATTACATTGTTTTAACGATACTCTCTTAATTTACTGTATTGAATCACATCACGTACTTGATAACTTCGCCTTTATCTTTTGGCTAAATGCTTTTAAATACTGTTCCATCAAGCCTAACCATTTTAAAATTCTACGGTTACCTAAATACTACAAAAAATGTATAAACAAAATATAAAATTGGGGAAAAAACAAACAACTATTATAATGAAACATCTGTTTACATTGTTATACACAAATGTTACACAACTTAAGTGCAACAGTAAAATACAAGAACTGCAATACCTGTAATGGTACACATGGCACTGGCATTGCATATTCTGAGGTTAATATTTGAATGTACGAGGCAAAAAAGAAGAAGAAGAAAAGGGCACAGTTTCAGGTGTTGTACCACCGTGGACTCCATGGACATTCAGGTTCTGTGTTCTCTGCAGAAAGATACTGATCATGCAGTGGTTGTGGCAGTGGCGGCACGCGCAGTGTTTGAAGCTGGACCTGAGGATGGTGATGATTCGTACAGAGTGGGCGTGGCTTCGACACTTTTGCAGGTCAAACTTGTGTTCTTTCCTTGTTTGTAGAGAAATGATTGCAGATGTCAGCTGGTTAAGTGTACTGTCACTCTCGCCAGGGTAATGATGAACGGACACAATATAGCTTTGAAACAATCCCATACACAGGCCAACCTGCTGTCCCAAATACTCACTGAAGCACCAAATAGGAATTAATCTACCATTAAAATAAAATCTGCAATAAATCCAGAGATTCATCTCGGTGAAACATGTCTGTTGAAGCTTCAGCGGTCAGTTTGAAATTATGTATTCATACAAATGTATTGTTTAAAAAAAAAAAAAAAAAAAAAAGTTTACAGAGATTGCCCTTAATATGAGCAGGACTGAACAAAAAACTTATTTGACCACAATAAAACATTCCACAAAGAACTTTTAAAGTGAGATTATTACACTGTACATTAAATATAATCTAAGTTTTGACTTGTATCAATTTTCAGGCGATGCAAAGTGTGAATGACCGCCTGCTGGAGAAAAATCCTGCAGAGTCGCTGCTGTTTGATGTCATCTTGATTACCACTGACAGCCAGCAGCAGCAGCAGAGTCCTCGCATTATCAGCAGCACCAGGCATCACAGTAATTTCATTTTTAATAACCATTAGCGACACCCAACACCGGAGCGCTCCAACTTTAACCTTCATCATACAGCTTACAGCCCCTAAACGGCACGCGTTTCCCATGCTGATGGCAGCACTGATTTCCTGTCATGATTTTCTCGCTGCCCTTCCCCTGCAGGCCTTGACATCAGCAGGTTTTGTTTTTCTAATGAGGACGACTTCATGGAAAGCTTGCTGAAGAATAATGTGCAACTATTCCTGACAACAGACAGCAATGAGGTGGTTGAGGCATCGGACAAAGGTCAGTGTGGCTTAGATTATTTTAAATTTATTCTGTACTGTCATCTATTACAACACAAATGTAAAAGTTAAACTGTGTAACTCATTGGATACATGTCGCTAAATGGAGTCATACAGGCAAAGAAATAGCATGTTAACATTTGCTTTTTGTGCTCAATAAAAAGCACAGCCAACGCTGATGATAAAGCCATGAATCTCTCAGGCATAGCAGAAAAACTGGTTTAAAGATTTTGAATGTAAGAGTTAAACTGAACTGTCATAATTTAAAAAAAATATATAAATCTAATTAAACAGACAGAAGCAATGGCAGAGAAAAAATGCGATATTTTAAGATGGCAAGGTGGGGTGAAGGTGTGTCAGGGGGCTGCAGCTGCATTTATATATCAGTTTTTTATTCGGCTATTCATCATAGAATTCCTTTTGGGAATTGGCACTGGTCAGCTCTTTTGCAGTAGCGCACTCTGCTGGACAAATGATGCTGTGTGATAATTTTTTACAGACAATGTCTTTATCTTTAATGTTTTTTGTAGAGAGTGTTTTTTTTACCGAACAAAAACGCTGATACCTGATATTTATTTATTCATTTATAAGCTTATTTAGACCGGACAGTGCATACTGATGAACACTGAGTACATGTGTGCTTACTGTAAATATGCCAGACTTAGCACTGCTGCTAAATTTCATCCATAGTCCCCAAAACAATACAGCAATTGACATAAAAAGTCCATAAACATCCACATATCCATGGTTCCTAACGTTCATAATGGCCGCCATTTTTGATTGGTTTCTAAAATGTTGGCCAATGGCAGGGGTCAGATTGTGATTCACCTCACTTGTCAATAATCCAGGTCTTCTCGCGTCACTGCTGGACCAGCAAACAGCTTTATGTCAGTTAGAGCAGCTTAGGGTGATGTTCTGTGGGAGTGACATCATCCAGCCAGTCACTGGGGACAGACAGCGCACCAAGGTACTCAGAGCAACATCAAAACCACTCCCCCCCCCCCAGACTTGTTGGAATTTAAATGCATTCTAATCGTTCTGCTCAGAAATTCCTGACTCAGCTGGGCCAAATGAAGCAGAAGTTGGGTCTCCTCGACAGCCCCCTGAGCACCATTCTGGTGACGTCGCATGGAGGCAGAGACAGCTGCAGCGCCGCCTTAAAGACGTTGCGAGCCCATGGACTGAGTATGGATGAGGCCTACTGCCTGGCTGGGGCCCCACGGCAGCCCATCCTGTCCTTGCTGAGACCTCACTTCCTGCTCAGTGATGCCTTGTGCATCCCTGAGGAGTGATGGCGAAGTGTGTAGCCACATGGCTATGTTAAAAAAAAAAAAAAAAAAAGATGTCTCTTTGTAAGGTGCCTAAATCTTAAATTGAAGTCACGTCTTTTCAGACACATCCGTTGAACTCATAGGTCAACATAGTAAACCCAAATCCTGAATCAAAAGAATCAGATATGCTACTGCTGCATTGAGAAATATATTGAAACGCCGACGTCTAATTGCCAATCAGCCTTTTTTGCACTCTGGCAAGATTGTAGGTCTATCAGAGACCAGTAGAGGGCAGTCACAATTTGTGTAAATGTCAGAAATCTGATTAAACTCATTATGTTACAAGGTTTTTATTTGTACTGTACTAAATTAAAGTCTCTTCCTGCTCTAATTTCTCATACTGTAATTCTTCCAATTCATTGCCAATGGCGGAAAAAAACTACTTGAGACGGACTGGAAATGTGGAGTCTCTAAAAAGTCCTTCACAAGGAATAAATGAACTCTTAACGTGATAGAGTTCTGCCACTACTTTAATGGCATCTTGATAAACTGTGTAATTGGGAAATATGGATGTTGTGATGGTTAAAATACCATAGCTGTTGTTAAAAATGTCTAAAAAAGTTGGAATTAAACCAATTCATTGATTTATCTTTACCAGTGCATACACGGATGATACTTTCAGTGCTTAAATGATGAAACACCAGTTATCCCAATGATGTCCCAGGTCAAAGTTCAGTCACTGAGGCGATTCAGTGTGTATAAGGCCATTAGAGTGATTCTTGAGACGTGTTCAGGGCAAGAGATGCTTGCCAGTGCTTGGGAAATATTGCATCAAACAGAAAAAGGCTGTAGATGGTCTTTTATTGACTGAGCAAAGGTTTTATCAAAATGTAATAATATAATTGTATATGTTGTATCTTATGGTATTCCTTTAGTATGTCCGCTCAGGACATTCCTTAAAGAAGGAAGTGGTCAAAAAGAGAGAGCTGAAGAGTGAGACCCTACATCTCTGCACTCTACCTGGTCTGTACAATCACTTCCAGTTACATGAGAGGATGGACGCTAAAAAAGAAAAAGAAAAAAAAAGTGTGAGCTGATGCTGTTAAGAACCGTGCGTCATATTAGCTGCCTCAAATTAAAACATGTTCAGTGAAATGAAGCATGTTGATTTCAAGGCTGGCGGTGTGTGTGTGTGTGTGTGGGGGGGGGGGGGGGGGGGGACGTGGTGGCTGCTACTTACATTGCTCAAACCACCAGAGCAGGAAACGGGAAAAACATTTATTTTCATTATCCACGGAGAGGTTTCCGATGAACGCTGCGCATCATCAGTTCCTCTTCAGCTCTTCCAGCTAAACATGAACACATTTCCCACTGAATAAAAATAATGATTAAAGGAACCGGCGGGCCGACGCGGAGCTATGGCTCAGGACTTTGGTGGTAAATTGCGTGAACAAGTGAAGGATGAATCTGATGTCGGGAGAAATTCTCTGCTGTTGTCTGCCTTCTTGCGACTCTTAAAATGGATTGCGAGCCTCTTGAAGGAGGTCCCAAGTGATCTTAAAGAGGTTTTTAGTGGCACTTGAGAAGTTTCTATTGATCTTGAAGGAGGTCCTCAGACAGTTTGGAGGCTTTAGAGTTTGATTATTTTGGTCGTCGGCTGCAAGATTGGTCTGATTATTACTGGTGGAGAACTGTGTTGTCTGTTGTAGCTGACGGTTTCATCTGCTGGACCTAATGTGAGTTCTTTGATGAATATGAAGCATATATTCAAATGAACCACAACATTCCTTAAGTGCTGAACTTTGTTTATGCCAATATTTTGTGGCCTCTTCTACATCCTTTTTGGACAAACTGACCCCCTCTTTTTCAGTTTAGCAGGTTTTTTCCTTACGTAACCTCCTAACCGACTAATAAACTCTCACATTGTGGGTCTTTATTAAAAAAAAAGATGCTCAATGACCAACGGGAAATGTAGATAATGCCACTGGAGTCTCACTGGAGGTCACCGATCAGCTGACCCGTCATCGTTGCCAACAAAAATCCATGAACATTAAAGGCTTGTGACTCACCTCGAGGTCTTCAGACTATCACATGCAAAGCTGGAGAAATTCCAGACCCCCATCAGAGAGTGACTGGGTTGTGGCAACAACGAGGACCCCATCACCCTCTGTTGCCATCTGCCCCACAACCACAAAGTCAGTCTACCTGCCAAAGAGAGGGGGATGAAAAGGGAAAAAATAACTTCAGATTCAGATGTTGAGTGAAGCAATAGAGCCTGTAAATGAACAATGGGGCCCCCAATGCAATGGCTCACACGTAGGTTACCAAGAGAAATTAGGGTTCTCTCTTATGAGGCCTCAGCCACAGGCAGGAAGATCAGGATCAGTGGGGAAATTATAAACCATACAAAACAATAAGACTGGGTGGGCTACACCCCGCAGGAAATTAATTGAGATTTATTCAGGTCTTGAAATCGGCAGAGGGACAGCCCTTCTAGAATCAAGTTGTTTTGGTTTTGGTTTTTAAAGTTAATTTGTTAAATCAAGGGTGTGGATTATTCAATACACTAAAAGACTGAATTCAATCAGGAAGATTTTACTTTTTGCAACCAAAAAAAACTTCCACCAGCAAAAAACTGAAAAAATGCAAAAACAAATAAAAAAAACAAAACAATGCATGCTTCTAAAACATTGCTGTTCATTAACACAATCTACAAGTTAATATTATATGAAGCCACGATATCTACATCTTTAATTAGTGATGGTCCAACTTAAATTTTCCTATATCCGCTATCTCGGCCCTCAGCATTCGCCATGGGCAATTAAAGCTTTGACTCTTCCGAGATGTCACTGTCACCTGGTTCTAATTGAAGTGCAAAGCGCTGTGTCGTCTGCATATTGTTGGAGATTTTAATCTGAGATAATGCTGAGAGAAAGGGAAAGAGGGAAAAAAAAGAAGTGAGAGAAAGTGTAAATAAATAAATAAATAAAAAAGTCAAACAAAGGAGGCGAAAGAAAAACATTTAACTGGAAGGCACCACTGTACCATATGGACATAAAATGTCCAAACAAAAAGTGGTGATGGAGTTTAATTGCGCTGACCTGATCATCTCAATTTCACCACAGAGAAAAAGGGCCTGAACAACATGGATCCACCTGCTTTTTTTGACAACCTTCATGAATTGCAGGCAGCTTAGATGCAGAAAAGGCTGATTTGCTGTACATTCTTACAATATCCCTGACAAAGTATGAAAAAAAAAGACTGGCCGTGAAAGTCAACTAATTGTCAACTAATAGTCACATAAGCCTTGAAAGAGTTTCTAAGTAAAGTGAACAGACTTCAGGTCTATGATATTATCCATACGACAGCAGTGTTCTCCTCTCCACACAAACACTTAAACCATAATTGGATTTTGAACGCGCCTGACGCGTGAACAGGTTTTTAATATAGGTGAGACAATAACACAGTCAGGCAACCCATTAAGCATCCAATATATTCATTTATTCAATAATGAATTCATTCGATGGGTTCAGAGGGGGGCGGGTGGGTGATTTACAATTCCATTCCCAACTTATTTTTTATTTCACACGGGTGCTGCATAAAATTGTCGCTCTCTCTCTCTCTCTCTCTCTCTCTCTCTCTCTCTCTCTCTCTCTCTCTCTCTCTCTCTCTCTCTCTCTACCCTCTTCGCATATGCGCGCGCATTCTTACGCGGACAAATTGGGTCTCCTGCGCTGGAGCTCAGGGACTGAAGGGCATCGTAAAGCAGCAGCTGATAAGCGGATTTAATCGTCTAATTTTGCCCCGGTGGCCTTTAACAGAGTCCAGGTGAACACGGCGGAGCTGCCGAGGGAACCGACGCACGGAAACCGAGTTTCTGTCTGCAGGGACGCGACTTTCCTCCTCCTGCTGCCAGCACGCTGGTGATTTGAACGCTTATATTCGCCCGCTGTAACTTATCTTATTTGGGAAGTGTCATTTCTCGAAGGACATGCGTACTTTCCCCAGTCGCCTTCTTCTCACCATGGCTGCATAGCGCAGCTGCGCTGCGCCTTTGCGCAAAGTTCATTTCGTGCGTAAAGCTCGTGCTCAGGGAGCTCCTGGTCTCGGACCGTCGCCGAGTGAGTCCCTTCCGTGACAGCGTCATGTCACCTCGGCGCGGTGAAGTTCGCGGACCGTCACGGCATCCATGAGAGTGCGCTGGCCGCTGGCCGACGGAGCGCAGGAGCCGCGGCGGCGGCAGCGGCGGCGGCAGCGGCGGACATGGCAGCCAACCTGAGCGCGTCGGTGGATGTGGAGGTGGAAGTGGAGGTGGGCGCCCCGCAGGATCGCAACCTGCCGGCGCTGGTGTTCGGGGTGCTGCTGATCGTGGTCATCATCTGCGGCAACCTGCTGGTGTGTCTGAGCGTGCTGACCGAGAAGGCGCTGAAGACCACCACCAACTACTTCATCGTCAGCCTGGCGGTGGCCGACCTGATGCTGGCCGTGTTGGTGCTGCCTCTCTTCGTCTATTCCGAGGTGAGAAAGTCGGGGAGTGCGGGGGAGAGGTCCTTGGAGCATTGCTTAGGTCCATAAGGATGGAGTTGACCCCAACATTGTTTCCTTTCAAATGTTACAGACCTGAAGTTTGCATTAAGTCAGACTTGATTCTTTTTGTGCAAACAGGTCAGGTCAGTGGGGATGAAATGTAATTAAGTATTAACTCAAGCTTTTTCCTTTTTCAACACTATGCAACATCCTTTTTTTGCACACACACAAAAACTTGCAGTGGGATTTGCAGGTAATTGAGCTAAATCAGCAGTTAAATCATTGCCGGATGCTACTTCAGTTCCCAAGCTATTGGGGTGTTTTAATGTGTCACAAAATCACATATTCTCCATATAGCGTTATGAAGTGCGTCAGGTAAACACCATCTCCTCTGGCGGAAGAGGAGCCAATCTCAAATCAGTGTCAAACCTGCTTATCAAACAAATCACATGGTCTAGCAAGTTGACCTGGTGCCCCTGGCTCCATTGTGCAGGGTTTGCACCTGCCCAGTGTGAGGACGAGTGCCTCAGTTAACACTGAAACGGAAAGTTTAATTAAAACTGCCGAAAAATTCATCAAACTAACAGTTCGACCTTTTTTACCCACATTGTGTCCAGCGAACACCAAAACTTTAAGTTAGTGCAGAGCGGACAGTCGACCCGCAGGTTGACTGTCTTGTTAAGGAAATCTTTGACCTCCGACTCACCCATATGAAGCGAGTTGGTCCTGCTTCCATGTGATGTCATGGACAGCCACAGCACAACAAACACTGTAGGAAGATAAAAAGGAGGCCCGTGTTGTTATGGTTAACCCAAAGTTTCTGGTGACATTCAAGCATTTTCAATAGTGATTCATTATTTTAATTAAGAAATCCCCTTTCTTTTTTATTTAAATTGCTTGTGATGCTAGACGTTAATGAAGAGCTCTTGTTTTCATACATTCAACCGTTGAAAACGCGGGGTCAGAGGTGGGTCAGGGGGCCCCACGATGGGGGTATTAGCGGGTTGTAAAAACAATGGAGACAATAGAAAGTGTGTTCATAGTGTTCATGTTTGTGTGTTTATGTTCATTCCTTTGTCATCTGCCTCTCATCCTCTTAAAATTTGTTAAGATTGTTGTTGTTTCCCATGACAGTTCATCTTTGTGCTCTCTGACCTGACCTGCTTTTCATGTTTTTTATGTTTCCACAACAAACATTCGCTCGCTCGTGCTAAAAAAACCCCACAAAGAGCAAATCACTTGTCTGACATTGAGTTCTTCTGCAAATCTTCGCACTACAACTCAAAGAACGAATGTTGTGTGCTTCGCCACAAATCACTACCATAGTATAACGTTTGCACAGACTGCGATTCAGATGATGACAAATATAAATATATATACATTTATGTATATACATATATATATATATATGTATATATATATATATATATATACATATGTAATATGTATATGTACATGTTTTTTTTTATTTTTTAATATCATGTGTCCTATGTTATGTGTATTTTTGTTTTGTTTTCATGTATTTAATATGTCAATAGTATTGATAGCTAAAGTTGAATAATTCAAATAAAGTTTCTGTCTCTACTCTTAGTTCCAGGATGGGGTGTGGACCCTGGGCACCAGCGTCTGTGATTACCTAATGACCATGGATGTGATGCTGTGCACCGCTTCCATCTTCAACCTCTGCGCCATCAGCATCGACAGGTCAGTTCTCACCTGCTCAGGTTGAGCGGCAACGCAGAACACAAGAAGGGGAAGCTGTGGGTCGAACTGAGATCCCAGAGCAAGTTCTCATAAGTTGTGCCTGTACTAAGTGGTATGAAGTTATTTGTGAAATGGAAAGTAAGAGCATTTTTAACTGTAGCTGTTTTGCAGCTGAAGCAACAAGCGGCTTTGACAGTAAATCTGGAGGGGTTCGAGTGAAGCCCTCTGCAGCCTGCTCCTCATACAGTGGGCCAGTGTTCAACAGTGAGAATAACACAATGGTACCGTAAACAATCACCAACAGAGGCACACACTGCTCGTGACGCAATGCACATTCAGTGGGCACAGCCAAGAACATAACAACAGAAGTGGCGTCCTCCACAGTTTGAAATGTATACACACATTACACACTACACAAACTAGGTAAGACCTAGTAAGTTTGTTAGATACGTTTTGATGAATATTTGAATATTTTCAATGGCTGAATGAATGACTGCAGTCATGGAGCCATCCACCTAGCGTGACTGCGAGAAAAATGAATGACTCGATGGTTTCACAGTAGGGACTGCTAAACGTGCTAACAGCTCACACAGCTAAGTGGCATTCTTTTTCTTTCTTTGTTTTTGTTCAATAACTCCTGCGGTGTCACTTGTGAGAGATGGCAATAGTGCCGGTGCCGCATAGAACCCCACCCCCGAGGCTCCTCCTTTGTGCAGTTGATTAAAAGGAAGGAGTCAAAGTGCAGCAGTAGCTGGCGGCCGTTTGGCCTGAATTGGCTCTAATCAACCTCAGGCTGGGTCATTTACTGACACACAGCTGATCCATCAAGCCACAACCCTAAGGAGGGATCTGCTGGGCTTTAAGGGACTCCCTTTAGCAAGAGTGTCACCCGTCTCGACTGCAGATTATCAGACAGCATCAAGGCTTTGATGTGTAAATTGATGGCCTTTTGTCTGTTATGTGCAAAAGTTTCAAAAGATGAATAAAAGACCCGTCCCTCATTCTGCAATTTAAAGGCATCTGCTGTGACGAACTGCCAGTTTTGCTGCGTGCCTTTTAGCTTAAGTCAATGAGATTATCTGAACCCTCGGCCCCGAGGTTGACGGATGAAAATCCGAACTGATAACCCCGGCTGCTCAACAAATCTGATGTCTCTCAACCCCCCCCTGAAAACATGATTACGCCCAAGACGGATGGAGGCAATGCAAGCTAACGCGGACTGATGGTGGAAATCTTGAGCTTTTTGCAGACGACGGTAGCTTTTAGAGGCCTTAAATGGATCGAGTCTAAATAATTTGAACGGACAGTCAAGAGGTTCTGTCGAGTGCAATGCTGTCCCGAGGCTGGAAAGGGGAAATATTGCAATTCCCCTGCAGGTTTCATGGATTTCAATGGCCAAATCACATAATGACCCGCTGTTGCCCGTAGACAAATTACTGTACAGCAGAACCGGGTGGCTTGGGGCTGTCGAGCCACTGGGCCAGTGAATGAAATTCCTTTAAGGTGTATTTCATTTTGGAAAGTCTGGGGCTGTTTGTCTTCATCATACACTCTTATTCAAAATCACGGTCCTTTCATGGTTCATTCAGATGTGTCAGGGGAGAATGGTCCCACTGCACACGGCACATGTAGGACATTCTGTATTTTAGGTAGAGCCACATATAGAAGATTTTTTTCTAATTCATCAATTCATTTTCATCGTACATTTCAATTCAACAAGAACAAGAAAATGTAAAGGCAAGTAAGGGATGGTTTGTGACAAAAAGTAGGTATGACCTTGTAATCACTTCAGCGTGAGTCGAGTTTGATCTGGTTCTTGAGCTGTCAGTCAATGATTACAGCCTCGAATTTGACCCTATTAAGAGTGGCTGCACACTAACGACCAGATGACAGCCTCGTTAACACTATTGGTTCCACCTGAGATTTCAATGTTGCTTGGGGTCAGCATATTAGCTGTACGAAGTCACGAACGGCAATGATAAAGAAACACAAACAGTTGTTGTTGGATTTGATCAGATTTTTAAAGATCCAGTGTGTAAATTGTTTTCCTATCTATGGATAGGAAAACTTAATTACTTTTATTATACTGCAAGTCTACACTTTTATTCATGTATTTATGGGCAGTATGCTATGTTTTAACAAGTATAAAGATCATAAATCAAGCCAAATTCTACACACTAAACCTTTAAAAATACACAATTCAATCAAATTCATTGGCTTGTGGTAGATGGTGACGTAACTAACGCAACTAACCTGAGTCAGATTGGAACGAACCCTGCAGTGAGTCTTTAGTATCACGTCAATGCCACACACTCAGCCCCTTCCCTCCTCCAATCTCTATGGCAGGTTCATCGCCGTGCTGATCCCCCTCAACTACAACAGGAAGCACGTGGACCTGCGGCAGGTGGCGCTGCTGTCGGCCACCTGGGTCCTGGCGCTGGCCGTGGCCTCGCCCATCATGCTGGGCCTCAACAACGTGGCGGGCCGCGACCCCGGCGAGTGCAAGCTGGAGAACACCGACTACGTGCTCTACTCGTCCGTGTGCTCCTTCTTCATCCCCTGCCCCATCATGCTGCTGCTCTACTGCGGCATGTTCCGCGGCCTGCGGCGCTGGGAGGAGGCGCGCAAGGCCAAACTGAGGAACAGCATCCAGGCCTGCCGCAAGCTGCAGGAGGCCGCCGCCGCCTCGCTGCCGCCGCTGCCGCCGCTGGCCTCGCTGCCGCCGCCGCTGCCGCCCGTCATCGAGAGGGAGCAGGCGGACGCGCTGGACGAGCCGTCCGCCTTCCAGAGGCCCTTCGCCGCCACGGAGAAGAGCAAGGAAGGCGTCCTGCCCACCGTGAGCTTCACCGACATCAAGTTCAACCCGGACCCCCGCAGGAGGAAGAGGGCAAAGATCAACAGCCGTGAGAGGAAGGCCATGAAGGTGCTGCCCGTTGTCGTGGGTGAGTTGACGTCACATGAACGGCTTGCGTGTCTTTGGTTGTCTGCCCCCCCTCCCCGCCTCCCCGAAGAAAACAGGCTGCCTGCTGATGGAAGGATTTGCAGGGTTCAGTGTGATAAGGAAGTTTGGTCGATTCGATTGATGCAATTCGATCAATTTGATTTGATGCAATTTGATTTATTCAATGTAATTTGATCGATTTAATGTAATCAATTCAATTTGTCCGAATCGATTTGATGCAATTCAATCGAGTCAATTCAATTTCATCGATATGATTTGATTTTATCAATTCGATTTGATCGATGCAATTCAATTCGATGCAATTTGATTGATTCAATTCAATTTGATTGATTCAATTTTATCAATTCGGTTAGGTCGATGCAATTCGATCAATTTGATTCGATGCTATTTGATTGATTTGATTCAATTTGATCGATTCAGTTTTATCAATTCCATTCAATCCGATTCTTTTTAATGACCACACAGCCAAGCTGGTGGAATTTGTTTTCAGTACATCCGGTCCAGGTTACATTTAAACACAAACATAGATGTATATCCAGACAAGAACACATTCAGACAAACACAAAGGCCATGTTTAACTCCCCTCAATGTTCAGAGTTCAGAATGTTAATTGCAATTGGGATAAAACTGTCCACAAAGTGGAGGCTATTTACTTGTAGCGCCACCCAGGGGGCAGTAACTGGAAGGCACAGTGTGCAGGGTAAATTTAATGTCAGGTGATTTTATGGGTTCTCTGCAGTGTCCTTTTGCAATGAAGTGATTGGATGGATAGTAAGGGGTGAGCCAGTGATTTTGGATGCTCTGTTAATGAAGCGCAGTAGCTTGGTTAGTGCCAACCTCTCAACCTCGGGGTGAGAATGTCACCCTGTCGGAGATGCAGCACCTCCCTGCAGAGTTATACCACTAATCCAGGAAGTCGAGGCGCTCCCATAACCTTCAGCTTTCCACGCTGAGTTTGCGATGCGTCGCGAAAAGAGGAGGAAATAAAATGGATGGATGGATGAACGCCACCTCTAATGTCTGTCTGGAGGCGGCGGAGACCCGAGCGCATCTTTCACATATCAGCTGGAGGCCGTCGGCCTAATAATAGCCGCCGGTGTCACTCCTAATGCGTAGAAGTGCTTCCCCCTTGGCGCACGGCGGCTAATCCCGGAGCTCCTTAATCTGGAATCCAATTAATGCATAAGCCTGGCTGGGGTGGTAGTTCTCACGAGTCGCTCACCTCACAGCTTCAGCGGCGGCCCTCAACCTTGCACTAGGGTGCACCTTCGACACACTTTGCCCTAATTCATTCCATTTGCTGTTTTATACCTTTCATATCCGATATTTTATTTTTAAAACTTACTTATGTGTACTATGCGTCGATAAAAAAAACAAACAAACAAAAAACTTGCATGTATATTTCTACTTTTTCTATTTTTCTGTGTCAGCCGAGAGACTTGAGACGTTGTGCTTGCATAATGACAATAAAGATCTTGAATGAATGCTTGAGCTCGAGGAAAAAAGACCTCAAGCATTACAAAGAATGTGTATGAGAGAGATATTATTTATCAAGGCTATTTTATTGAAACTCTAGACCTTTATTAATGCTCTTTCCATGTGTGTTAAGAAAATATATTTTTGAGTCCATTAGACACCCTGTGGAATAAATGCTGCAAACAGATTAATTTGGTCTGGATGCAAAGCTTGTATATGGAAAATAAACTTTTCTGATTCTTCTTCTTCTTCTTCCTCTTTTTCTTCAGGTGCCTTCTTGTTCTGCTGGACCCCCTTCTTTGTCCTCCACACCACGAGAGCCCGCTGCCACGACTGCCACATCCCGCCGGCCCTGATGAGCGTGGTGACGTGGCTCGGCTACGTCAACAGCGCCCTCAACCCCGTCATCTACACCGTCTTCAACACAGAGTTCAGGAAGTTCTTCAAAAAGTGTCTCCAACGCTGCTGCTCCAAGAGCGCCCGATGAGGACGGTTGGCGGGGGCAGCGCTTTCAAAAGGACGCGTGAAATCTTTTTTTTCTCTCAGACTTCAGTTTTGTTCCTTCGTGTACCGACAGCCGAGTTTGTTGGAGTCTTCTTTGTGTTTTCCACAAAGAAGTTGGGACAAGGTTCACAAGATGAGCAACATTTCTACATCATGCGACCGACGAGGACTGATTTTTATATGCAAAATGTATCTTTTCAGAATAAATTTTTGGAGAAAAATGACCGACGGTGGTGGTGGACTGGTTGTCTTGTGGTTTGTCGTCCCAATCTTACAGCAGCACTACATCATTTTTCTAGCGTAAAATAAATTAGTTTCAAATCAGTGTCACGTCACACCTGGTTGACTTGTGTGACATTGCCCTGAAGCAGGCCAGATGGCTGCACAGTCCTATGCAGTCTTTCAACAGGCCATCATTCAACGCACTGCAGGCCAATTCATTGTAAAATATGATTTGTAAACTAGCATTTTCAGACAAAACAGACTTTGTAGTGTTGTTGAACAGTGTCGTATTTCACTCTTGATATTTTTCAGGCTTAGGTCGACATTTCCTTTCTTGTTCTCATGGACTTTGCCTTCGGACGTGCACGAGCCGATCCCTTACGAGAAATTTAAATGACAGAGTTGAGGGCGTCGATACAGACAACATAGCTCTGGTTGCCAGGTGACAGGTTTACTACCTGTGGTTTAAATGTGACTGGCAAGCGAGGAAACGTGTTGCTACTTTTTGTCAAGAGGGAAATGTCATTCATGAAACGAAAACACATTTTAACCGCCAAACCTTTATCCTGCTTTTCCTTCCAGCGGGATACAGGTTTGGTAGAAGCCACAAACAAAATGTTCTAGCTAAGCTAGAACAATACTTCTAAAACCTTTCAAAATGATATATACATATATTAGACAGTGGAAACACTATCCGACAATGTTTTGCAGAGGCATTGAATCGTCTGCATATCTCGGTTCCTCTCCACCGTGGTTACTGGAATACATTGTGCGACTAAACATATGCTGAATTGCAAAGTTCAGAGTCACGTCACAACAAACAGAGGTGGCACTTTTCACCAAGTTAAAAATGCTGGTTGTTTGTTTCGATCCAAGGGAGTGTTTTACTGTTTATTGGATCGCTTGGCAGCTGAACTTGTTCCTTGCCCGGTGCCGCCTGTTTGACGTGGGCGTGGCTACTCCACGTCGACTGTGATTCTGAGAGGACAGATTGTCAGCGGGACGGACATCTTCTCTCCCTGGCAGATTCCCGGCGACAAGTAGGGGAAGAGCCTCTCTGTGAATCTGTCGCTGAAGGTGTGTATGATCGACGAGTCAACGGTGTTGACGAAGACTACCTTGCCCTTCTCGTAGTCCAGTTTGACGGTGACCCTCGCCGGCTTCAGCTTCAACTGCAGTTTGGTGCGGGACGATGCATGGGCCCAGTACGTATCGCTGTTGCTCAGGCTGATGACCCAGAAGCCCTCTGAGGGGTTGAGGAAGATGACGCTTTTCCTCTTGATGGACTCGGCCGCCACCCCGATGTACCACTCCTTGCCTATGCCCACATCGACAGTCCAGCTGTGCTTCCCGGAGGTGAAGCTGGTGGCTCCCAGCACACACACCCGGGTGGTGCACCGCTCGGGGTTGTCCGGCAGCGGCTGCTTGCTGCTGTACTGAACAGAGGTCAGCTCGTAGAAGAACTTGAGGTTGGACTGCGCCGTGTTTGGGTCGAGGGTGACGGGAACTGAAAGTGAAGGCAAGCGTTCAGTGCAGGCGTCACTACCAGATGGTGAACGTCGATAGAGCTCTGATTTGTCTGATCAACCCACCATATCTCACAATGTTGACCATCTTCTTCCAGACTTCATACTTCAATTGTCCCAGATGCTTGGCCGTGTTGATGAGGATGTCTCTGATGCACTCTGGTTCTTGGATGTTGCGCTTGAGCCTGAAACACGACTCGATCGTTTCAACGCATTCTTCGAAGGGATAGCCCACTCAAATCTGAAATTCCATTCAACTTTGTTTGTGCTCTCTGTTTTTTAATCCAGATAACCCTCACGCTGTTTCCTGGAAACACAGAATTTCAAACATCCATCCATCCATTTTCTATGCCCGCTTCCTGCTGCACTCAGAGTTGCGGGCGTCTGATCGAGCCTTTCTCAACTGTCATGGGGCGAAGGACAACTAGCCAGTTCCTCGCAGGCACAGCCACATGGCAAGACACACAAAGACATACACACACCTACGGTCAATTTAGAGTTACCAATTTGTTTCACATTTGGACGGGTGGAGGAAGCTGGAGAACCCGGAGAGAACCCACGCAGACACAGGGAGAAAGAAGAGGCCCACAACCTTCTTGCTGTGAGGCAGCGGCGCTAACCGCTGCGCCACCATGTCGCCTAAATTCCTAACGCCTAAAACGTACCTTTTCTTTGTCTCTTTGTATTCCTTAGTGAACAGTGAGAGAAGAAAGGAGGGGAAAACGTGTAATTAGTCTGAGCTGTACTTTGCGTACATGAGACAATATTTCATACGAACATATGTCTGCACATTAAATTATAACAATTCAAGCCCTGTTACGCAAGCGCATCAACAATTACTGCCTCAGACAACGACGGTATAGAGTGATATGGCTTGAAAATGCTTTGTGCGACTTTGTACAACATAAAAATTTACTTTAATGCACTTTGAAGACAAGAAATTTACTTACAACAAAGTCAACATCTGTAGGATGTCCTTGGCTTGACATTGCTTTCAAGTTTTGGATACACATTTTTACTTTCTTTGAGACGCGTAACTATAGAATTGTGTATTTGTATTATAATTCAAGTTTAAATAATTAAGATTAGTACAGATACATTTAATTTAACAACAAGGAGCCATCAACTTTATACCCTATATCTGGCAACAATGTTTTGTTTTTTTTGTTCATTGATGCATAAACATTTTTTTTTAAATCAATTAAATAAAAATAAATATAAAATGGAATCAGATCAGTCAAGTTCATAGACTTGAGCAGGATTACCTGTAAAAAGGGCAAATCCTTCTCTCTGAGCGCCGCCTCGACATCAACAATGGTGGACGAGAGCTTGTCGATCTGGGCCTCGATGCTCTTCAGCTTCTCGCTCATCACCTGGGTCTTGATGTCCCGCTCCTGCCTGAGCACCTTCAGCCTCGTTTTTTCCTCCTCCTCCAGGAACAGGCGCAGCTTTTGAAACTCCCCCTTTATCGCCTGCTCACCTTGAATAGTTTGGTTCTGTGGGGTTAAGGGTGCGGGTTATTTTTAGCAGTAAACACCGCTGTCTCTGAAGTTATTACGGGTGCTCTGCGACAAGGGCGCATCACTGCCCTGAAGCTTAAAGTGCTGAAAGATCTCAAACTTTTACCTGAATGTGGTTTTTAGTTTCCTGCCATTGATCCTTTGTCTTTTTAAGCATTCCTAGTTTTTTCCTCAAGGAATCCAGCACGGACGATATTTCTTTCTGAAACGGTCACAGTAGAATGATGTCGGCTTCTCGCTCTTCTCTTGTAATTATTAAAGGGAGATGTTGGTAAAGACTGTCAGTCGTATGGTTCTGACATTCCACAACCCACGTTAGGAAATGTTTGGGCATGTTCGGGATGAAATAAATAGTTGGCTACAAGCCTGTGAACCTCCCTCAGCCCTCACGGACACCTAATTAAATTCTGTGTATCATTTACATCCTCATGCATACAGTAAATCCCCTCGTAACTTACCACGTTCTATTTTTACTCTACCTTTTTCTCTTTGGCCGCCTCCTCCACGGGGAAGCACTCGTGAACCCGGTGCCTGACCGACATCTGGCACACCAGGCAAATTGGCTGCTCGTCGTTCTGGCAAAAAATCTTAAGCCTCTCATTGTGCAGACAACAGACTTCTTCGTTTTTGTTGCCCCGCTTCCCCTGATACTTATCCGCTGCTATCTTTAGCGCCAAATTGATAGGAGGCCTCTCGGGGATGGAGACGGCGCGGCAGACCGGACATTCCCGACAACCTTTCCATTCCCAGAATTTCTGTAAACAGACTCGGCAAACGTTGTGGCCGCACTGCAGGAGGACGGGAAAGCAGTAAATATCAGAGCACCGAGGGCAGAGCAGCTCGTCCTCGCAGGGAGAGCCGACCGCCGCCATCAGCTTTTTCAAGAGTGTTCTTCAGAAGTCGGCGGTCGAAATCCTCAGTCCAACTCCAGGGTGTCGTGCTTTCAGGAAACTCAGCCCTACGCTTGCTTGAAACTTTTGCTAATGTTGGCAAACTAGTACAACTGGTTAAATTCCACACGGCCAACCCGAGTGTCATACCTGTTAACTCTCGCCGTGCTACTGTTGCACAGTGGCACTGTTCGGAAGGGATCTTTTTTTAGTGTTACTTTGAATTCAGCGTCTGTCAGTGTCAGAGAAAAGCAGGAGAATCGCTTTCAGTGCTCTTTATTTCCACTGAAATATTACCATATGAACATACCATGGCTTGACTGGATGCGTAAAGATAACTAACTTATTAAAATCATGGTTACATCAACTTTTCAGGAAACACATGACGCTACAAGTATCTAAATGTTGACTAGTACTGCATTTATCGTTCGGAGGAAGGCAAAAACAGAGGTAGTTCAAACCGGCAGGATGTAGCGGCTGCACTGTGAGTAAAATTCAGATTCACAGCAATCAGCCGCAACATTTAAACCGCTGAGAGCCAGAGGAGAAAACACTGAGGCCCCTCGCAGCAGCGCAGGGCTATGTATAGGAGCCCTGGAGTTCTAACACTCCTGTGGATGCAACGTGAAACCAACCGTTGCATCAAATAGTCTTGTAGAAAAAGGCGTCAGCACATCTTGAGGATGGGCTGCAGTTCTCCCTGATAACCTGATGGGTAAACTTGAAATGTGGTCAACCCAAAAAATAAAGAAATAAAGAAATCATAGCCTGGATTCTGCTGGAATGAGACCCCAGTCTGAGATAATGTTATGGTTTAACATGTAATGTTTTATGGCTTAAAAGAATTTCTCCCCCAGGATTCTCTGCTAGAAAGCTGCGCTACAGCTCAGTGGTTTTAATATTGTGGCTGATAACCCAGAATTAGGAATAGATAAAATGCAGGATCTTTGGGCTACAACAAGAATTCATGTCAGGAGAAAGAAAACTTAACTTTTATGTGTCATTATACTGACCTTGGAGGTCTTCCAAAAGTTTAGGGGACTATATAGTAAATGTATTTGCACAATTATAATTCTAACTGGATTTTTTTTTTTTTTAAATTACAATTATTTAAAACATAATAGATTGAATACACGTGGAATATGAATAGTAAAAGCCACTGAATATTAAGTAATATATTAAACAACAACATAATCAAGGACCGTTTCATGGATACACAATCTGACTTTGCGGCTGCATGTAAATGAGACACAGAGCAGAACACAGACCCATTTTCAGCATTGTACCTTGAGGTGAAATTAATCTTGTGCCTCAGCAAGAAATAATCCAAATATGGCTATTGAGTTTCCACGGATAAATATTTACATATGATAGCAAATTTTCAAATGTGGGATTAAAATATGATATATCTCTAGAATAGAACATTTTGACACGTGGTTGGTCAGTGCAGATCCATTTCCAGTTGGTTTCCTTCTCATCAAGATCATGTGGGTGTGAGATTTAAGAGTAAAACATCGCTAGAAATGTACAGAAAATGAATTTCTGTTAACACAATGTGCGTTGACTTTGACTCCTCAGTCGTAAAGAATAAGGAAAAGAAAAACGTAACAGCTGCTTGTACCTGTTTTGTAAAGACATTCTAGTTCATGAATGCTTAAGAAAGTGTAGTTCGGCTCAGACAAATCAAACGTGCCGAACAAAGAACAGTATGTACATGATAACAATAATAAATAAACCGTGTATGAAATCAGTCAAATTCACAGACTTTCTGTCCCCTCTGACACAACTCAAAGTGGCGCTGTGTGTTGGAGCAAGGACGCTGCTGTAACACACTTGAAGTGGCTTCTTTCTCCTCCAGCTTATGTCGAAATGTAACACTTGTCAGTTATGGGCTACACCCAAAATGAGCTGCAACTCCACCCAGCGTCTGTCTGCGAGGGCGCGCGCTGCCATCAAGTCCCTCAGAACTGCTTCGGGCGACGCGCTGGGTTTTCAGTTCAGCGCCTCGCCTCACCTCCGGGTGGCGCTGTGAAGAGCGGCTGCCTCAAACCGCTTTAACCTGTCTCCTATGCCGCCTGCTTGTCTCACGTCAGTCAGGGCAGGCTCCACGCTGTGGCTGCAGATCCAACACGCGGGCTCGCGATCACACAAACCCAGGCTTCATGGATGACTTGAAGCATTTGGGGCAACCTTTTGTCCCGTTTGTCTGCAGACACCTGAGAAAGACGGATCAGGTGATCATCAACAGTGGTTTCATCAACGCCATCAAATTTGGCCTTGGTTTGGAGTCAGACAAAAATAATGTACACACACATCAGGAAAAGAAAACCTTACATAAATATTTAATTTGATACCCTTTTCGAAGTTTGACGATGTCTTCCCAACAGATTGCATTACCGTCGTGAATGTAGCATCAACCAATGTTGAGGTAAGAAACGTTAACCAAGCAGTAGTTTGCTGTACACATAAATGTCAGGGAGCCAATGGCCACCACTTTGAGCGCCTCCTGTAACTTTAGAGGCCAAAGGTCACTTGCATCAATCTCGTGACGTCTGAATAAATTTGGTATTCAATTATTTATGCAAGTTTTTCTTTTCCTGATGTTTTCTGGCTGACTCTGTATTTGAGGCCAAACCACAACATTGCTGGTGTTGTACATTGTCCGTAGAGACTCACTTCAGATGGAAAATGTGGGAACAGGGCAGCGCCTGCAGTTTTTGGTCCCTGTCCCCAATGGACTCCCCGCACATGCCGCAGTAGAGCTCCAGCTCCTCCACGCACTGCAGGAACTTCACCACCTGCTCCCTGACCTCCGTCTCCTGACCCCGGCTCCGATGAATCCCCTCGCTTACGCAGTGCACCTTCAGCGTGCACAGCTTCACGGGCAAAGTCAGAAAATGAATTAGAACCAGCCTGTTTTATCCATGCAACCACTAACTGTTGTATCTCTTTAAGATCATCCAACAGCTACTAAAAGAAATACTTATATATACACACTTCTGTGTATGTTTTGTTTGATTCAGTAAGAAGCAACGCGTTGCCACAACACCTACCTTGTTTCCAATCCCGTCTGCCAATTCCTGTGCTCGCTGCAAGGAGTCAAGCGACTGTAAAAAGAGAAGCGGGAAGTGGCTCTTACTTTTGCAGCGACGTAAAAGAATAATCATGTGTAAGACTGCAAACCGACATGGAAGTAGGTATACCTTTTCAAATTCTTTCTGAATAAGCCAACATCTGGCTACTCCCAGGTAGACATGTGCCTGTCCAAGACGGTTTCCAATCTCAGTCATGATGCCCAGTGCAGACTCGTAGCGAGGGAATGCTTTCTGTAGGAGCAAAGGCAGACAAGTGGATAAATGAGATGCTACAAAAATTATACATGTATAATTACACATGTATAATACATGTATGTCTCCATGTATTTTACATGTTTAATTTTTATACAAAAAATTATAAATGTATAATCTTTATATATATATACAACATTATATATAACAAGTCTGCACAAACAGTGTCACCTTACATCAACGTCACGTCTGCAGCGGTGTATGTCTGCAAAATTGAGCAAGCACAGAGCCTGCAGAGGGCGGTCACCATGCTGCAGGGCGATCTTCATAGATTCCTGGAGAAGATCACGCACAGAAATTTTAGATGAGTAAAATTTAGATAAAATAAAGAAAACGTTTTTTCCAGAATTTGCTCATGGGAAAGGATTTAAAATTCTTTAAGATTATTTATCATCATTTATACAAGTCAGACGTTTTTAGAACAGCGAAAAAGTCCTGTGTCAGTGAAACAAATTTAAATATTGTACTGCCTTTCATATCGTGGAGCTTTTAAAACTAATTGTGTACTTCAGCTGTTCCTTTTTTCCCACTACAAGACAGACTCAACTTTGTGAGTTCGGAGGTTTCTATTTTGGAATTCTATTTTGAGACGGATGGATCTTATTTTTTTGCAGATTGTTGTCGCTGCAATGTGCGAGGGGGACAAGGCAAGAGAAAAGAGCACCATTCACCTGCAATAAGACCATCATAACATCACAAAAGCATGTGGTTACATTTAAATCAAAAGACTGAAAAAATTGGAGGAGCTCAGCAAGTTACTATGAAAGGAAACCAAAATGTTTTGTTTGTAACGTATTACAAGTTTTGAATAGAAACACAAAAACCGGGAGTTAAAGACGTTAAGTCACGCATGGTGACATGTCTCCATTGTCCTCACGTTACTAGAAAACTCAATCACGAGTAAAGAATCTGATTGGTCAGCGTTTAATGATTTAGATTGACAGATTGGTAGTTTTTCTCTTCTTATGCACCAAAATGGACCAGGTCTCTGCAAGAAGTGTACAGTGTGACCAACGAAAGATCACGAAGTCGCAACCCTGAGGTTGTCCCTCATTTGGCTGTACCTCTGTATTGTTTGGTCTTACTGTCAACACAATTGAAGCTACCATGTGAGTAGGCTAGGCTAGGCTATCCTTTCGTTAGCTTAAGCAGTTTCTATAATCTTGTTGTCAATTAACACAGTTGGAGTTGGAAGCAGAGGTGGAGTTGCAGATCTGAACACGGGGAGTAAGAGGACACTCGCTACTGTAGATGAGCCCGTTGAGCTGCTGGCTAACGGCGTTGCCATGCACGTGTGAAGATGCTGCTCGTTCACTACACAGCAAAATGAGTTTTTTTCTCAAGTCTGATAAACACACAGGTTATTCCTTGAAAAGTGAAGGGCTGAGTGTTCATAAATCAAGGCTTGCTTCCGCTTTACAAAAGGTCACCTGTAGGCTGTCCTCCACACAGATGCCCAAAATCATTGCAGTGAAGAGCATGTCGCAAAAAGAACAACAGGGCTAAGAAAACCACTGATTGTCTGAGAGAGAAACCACGCTGAGCACGTAAGTACTATTTTAGGCCTAACAACAGTGACTTTGGGGTGGGCTGTGCCTAGAAGTCAGACATCAGTCATACAGTACAATGCCCAATGCATAGCTTGACGATTGCGTACAACTAAAGGATCAGTTCAATTAAAATACGATGTCAAAGGCGAAACCAGTGGTTATGAATCATTCAACAACTTGAAGGAAATGGCACGCCGTTACTTCATTAACCAGTGCATCTTTAAATAACCCAGAGCGGAAGGTGATGTTGGAACGCAAGACGTTTCACCTTCAGGGATCCTCTTGTGCTCCGGTATTCTAAATATGACAGGATGTGTAAATTGTTTAGCTAAATGTGTTTGCCCGATGCCATCCGTCTGAAACACATCCTGTGGTCTCGGTACTATACTTTTTCACTTGGAGGCAATGACATCAAGTTATTTTTCACCCCCTGCCCTACGGGTACAGAATTAGAATGCAGTAAGGACCGGAGCCACCCTCCTCATTTACACTTGCAAGCAGCGCCTCTCTGAGCATATTTTTGTCGAGATCTGGGGCCTGGCGTGGGAGAACAACTGGTGCTTGCACCTGTCCGACATCTACCGTCTCTGCGGCTACGTCTCCGGAACGGCTGAGGACATTTTTTTTTAAATATGTCAACACAAACTGTGACATTCTCCCTGGAGGTGTGCAAACGTAAAAAAAAACCCTCTGAGGACAGCGGACACGCGTCGGTTATGAAATACCTCACAGCATTCCATGGCGTCTGACAGGCGCTCCAGCTTCCGGTAGGCGACGGACATGTGGTACTGGCTCATGGCCCGGTACTTGAGGCTCCAGCCTTTTCCGTAGTCGTTGACCAGCTCGGCTGCTTTGCAGGGGAAGAACAGGGCTTTCTCATAGTCCTGTTGGTGAGGGTGGATGTTGGTGTTGGTGATGAGTTTGACCTCAGACGCCGGACATGGGTTACAAATTGCAGAACCTTAATCAAACCCCTAAACTTAAAAGGCACCATGGCATTCCTTGGATTGATTATCTAGTCATGCAGATGACTGTGTGCTTTCGACCTAAGTCAAAGATTGCCAAGCGCTGTCTATTTAATGTGACTTTATCATTAAACTGCAGGACACACGAGTGCATTCCACAAATGCTTCATCGCTGCACTCCCATTGAAACCAATCCAACCGGGCAAGCTTCGGGATTACTTCTACAAATCTCTGATGTCAAGGGTACTATATGCGCCCCCCTGCCAGCCAGGCTGTCCACTCTGCCCTTGTTTTCATAATGACCAGCTAACCATTGATAGATGCCATGAAGTGTTGTCATATCTTGAGAATGGGTCGGCAACGCTGGCGAGAATCGCGAGCGCCTGGCAAAACATCCAAAGTGTCTGCAGCAAAGTGGTAATTTTGCATCTCTTTCGGATCGGGGAGATCGTTGACAGACGCAGTATTGCCGAGCAAGTAACGAGATTCGGTGTAAGACCAAGATCAGTGGTCCGTCTGAAGTACCTTGAGCTGGACGTAGATGTTTCCGAGGCTGCAGCAGACCCTGCACTCCAGCATCTTGTCGTCGTTGTTGTGTGCGTAGCGCAGGGCTTTCTCATAGCTCTCCAGGGCCTTCTGGAAGACGCTGAGGCCCAGGAAGGCGTTGCCCATGCTGAGGCACACCTGGCCGTTGAGCTGCAGGCTGACGGTGGTGCCCTGCATGTTCAAGCAGGTCTTGCAGTAGGACACCGTCTTCTGGAAGTCGCACAGCTTCTCGTTGCTGCGCGCCAAGTTCAGGTAGCCCTCGGTGAGGTAGTCGGGGTCCTCCATCTCCCGAGCGGTGTCGATCTGATCTAAGGCGTACTGTGCAAAGCGAGCGCAAGGTAGATGGAAAGCATGCAGGTAAGTTGGGGAACGTGAGGTCCAACTTTGATTCAACATGGTAGGTCAGAAAAAAAAAAAAACACATACACACACACACATACACGAGGGTCCACTTATTGAAAGAAGCCAACTTCTACTTCATTAGGGCCTCATTAAAGCTGTGTGAAAGGGAAGGAGTGCTACTTGAGTACAGATGATTGTGTCAACAAGACACCCCACACTCACGCTCGGGTTGCAGGGCACTTATTTACTCTGCATCGCGCGGAGACCAAAAGTTATCCCGTGCTTCTCAAGACCGTGGAAAAGTGCTTGGAGAGGTAACCTTTCACCTCCCTGAGCTTCGTCATGAACTAAGACGTTGCAGAAATGTTGCATTCCAGCTACAGTGAGAACTTTACAACTTTGCTGGACTTGAGCACTCGTGATGACGTGTCAAAGTGATGCAATACACAATGGCGTTCAGGCAGACACACACACACCTGACACCGATGTACACACAGAGTGGTTGCATAACAGAATATGATATCAACCTTAAAAATGTTGAGCTCTACAAGGCCAGACATGGCTTTCTGGAGCAGGAGCGTGTCAAGCGTATCACACTTCAAATAAATATATACAAAATTCGAGGCTTTTAGCCCATTGGTTCTTACCTTCAGCATGTCTTTATATTTCCCCATTTCTGAATGTGCCGTGATCAAGCACCCCAACACCCGAAACTTCCCTCCAGGGTCTGAGGTCTTCTCCAGCACCTTCGTCCAGACATGCAGAGCTTTATCAGTCTGATTGGACTGATACAGCCTCAGGCCCTTCTCGATCTGCTGCTTGGTTTGGTCCTGGCCCATCTCTGGTGCAAGGAGCCTCATAAAAATATTCATTCGTTTAGGCCATGCAAATCTGGGCAAGGCAGCAGAAAAAAAAACGGATCCTCGTGATCGTGATGAAGAGACTCCGAAGATGAACCCCACTTCCTGCCTCCCACTTCTGAAGAAGAAGAAGAAGAAGAAGAAGAAGAAGAAGAAGACGACGATCCTCTGGGGAGGTCGGAGCCAGAGGGCCTAGCCGGTCCCGCTCTCTCTCAGCTCCGGCTGCGCTGCCACCACTGAGGAGAAACTGGATCCGCCAAAGCCAAACGGCGACGCAGCATGACCATGATCACCGACGGCGACGTGGAGGGACAAAGGAACGCCTTGCCCATTTAACCCCTGCAGCGACCACCCCCACCTCCCCTGCACGGGACAAGGAAAGGAAGTCTCCCTTTCAGATTTCTACCCCAAAAAAATGCAAAAGAAACACGTTTCCCGGCCGGAGGGCTAGCGGCAAAGTCCCAGAATATCCACTCCCTCCACACCCCAGCGAAAAGGAATTCTCAACACCACCACTGTACCCCCCCCTAGCCTCACCCTCCACCTTCCTCCTCCTGCCGGCGCTGCAGCAGATGGCCTTGTCACTCCAGACCATGTGTCCCTTCAGGAATTTGGTTCCTGCCCTCAGCAAGCCGTTCCAAGGTCACCGCGGCTCCTCACCATCTCCCTCCCAGAGCGCTGACCCGACGCTGGACGCCGCATTTTTCACATCACGACAGCGCACGCGTCACATCGAGAACACGCATCCATGAATGAACGCCACCACGCTCCCGACCCGATGTGGGTTGGTGAACTGTGATGGGTCAGGGGGGCGGGGGAGGTTGAGGCGTGGGCTATAAACAGCTTTATTACCCAACATTGTGCCACTAGATGTCAGGCAGCGGCCCAAAGTGGCTGCAGGCTCCTATTGGGAGTTCTTATGGCAGGGCTCATGCGCCGCCGTCGCCGCCGCCGCCCCTCCACCGCCTTCATCTTGGCGTCAGCAACCGATGCTCAGAATAGTTCACAAAGTCTGACATGTAACTGGGTTTGGGTTTCAGCTGCGCAGCCTCCTGCAGCACATCAATGGGATCAAAGTTTTGTCCTCTGAAGTTGTAGCTCTTCTCTCCCCCTCCCACCTCCCACCACCCTCTCCCCTCTCCCCACCCCTCCTCCTCGGCTCCTCCCTCTCAACCCCTTCCTCCTCCCCCTTCTCCTCCTCCTCCTCCTCCCCCCAACCACGCAAGGACAAAACAGGCACCTTTCGCACTCGGCCATTCACAGACAGCATGACAGTGATAAATACTGTGGACACAGGACGGCGGCTGACGTTGTTGACACAGAACCTTCACGTGCATCACTTCTAAATGCGTCACTGTTAAAACTGTGGGACTGAAATATCGCATATCCAAGAAAGAAAGAAACACACACACACACATATTTCATTGTTTGATTAACTTCCATACAGTATTTTAATTACAGTGCTTAATTACTTATTAATTATACCAGTTTTCAAATTTCAATTTTTCATTCCAAGAGTCTAGTGGAGCAGTCTTGCATTACTGATAACCCCCCCTAAAGAGTGTAAGGCTACAGATAAGAATAAGAATAATGAATTCTCTGTTTACAGCGCTCCATAAAAATGCTTGTTTTCAGCTAAAACTGACGCCTCATTGAGTCTTATACACATGTAGAAGGTGGCAAACACTGGGTGGCAGTAAGGGGGGGGGGGCTCAGCGGGTAGAGAGATCACCTGGCTGGACATGCTGTCAGTAGCACTGCCCTATGTGACATCACAAAGGGCTGATTTCAAGGACTCTTTTTTTTCAGATTTATGGGAAGTTCACAGGCAGGCTAGAGAAACACTACTATAAAATATAAAAAATAAAGTGAAAATTTGCATTATATGGGAATATTTAATGCATAAATAAGAAAACAAACGGTGACGGCTTGAAGCTACAGAGCTATCTTGAACATGTGTTGACATTTAAACTTGACCATCTCACATTAAAAAATAAACTCTTTTGCAAGTTTTTAAAAAAAACACATTCTGTATTCACTTTTATACACATTTGACTTTGACATCTATAATAATGAGTCTCTGTACGACACCATACTTATCGGATCACACACACGGTGTATACTGAAAGATGACTGATGATCAGGAACTGATGTGTGTCAATGAGGAGACCGGTATGGGAAAACTTGACTTGATTCACAAGGTTACAGCTTCACCTCACCGAAAACGAAGAGAAAAAAAGAGATCCACGGCACAGTGCAACACAAGTGCCACGTACTCACACGGCACGGCAAAGTGCAGTTGCCCGCCGTGCGAGTGAAACAGGACGAACGGCCTAGGGCCGACGAAACTCACTTTGGCCCTCCCGTCAAGTCTGCGGCGCCAACGCAACTCAGGCCAGGACAAACTGCCAGTTCGTGAGCAGGATCTTGATCCCCCTGATGACGGAGACGACGGACGTGGCCGGGTTGAACTTGAGCGTGTTGGCGTCGCCCTTCTTGCACTTGTCGCGGAAGACGTAGATGCAGCCGTTGCAGCTGGCCACCTTCCACAGCGACGGCACGCAGCTCCACACCTCCGGGAAGCGCAGGCGCGTGAAGCTCTCCAGCAGCGGGTTGTAGCACACCAGCGAGTCGCCCTCGGCCACCACGAAGATCACGTCCATGTGCACGGCGGCGTGCATGCGGCCGGCGAACGGCAGCATGTACGGCTTGATGTGGCACCTCTGCGACGCCGTGTCGAAGCACTGGATGAGCCGCGACGGCTTGGTGAAGAAGTCCATGTCGTTCTCCTCGCCGCCCAGCAGGTAGATGGTGCCGCCCAGGTTGACGCCGGCCGCCCCGGACACGCCCGTGTCCAGCTGGTTGGTCTCCGTCCACACGTTGTCCTTCACCGTGTAGTAGATGACGGCGTTGGACAGGGTGTCCTGCAGCGTCTTGCCGCCCAGCGAGTAGACGGCGTCCTCGGCCGGGACGGACACCATGGTGTGGTGGAGGCGGTCCCGGGGCAGCGGGGCGCAGCGCTCCCAGTCCATGGTGTGCATGTTGCACTTCCACATGCGCCGCGGGATGGAGCCGCCCACCACGTACAGGTCCCCGCCGTGCTTGCAGGCCGCCGTGATCTGGTGGCACAGGCTGTTCTGCCCGCTCACGGTGACGGCGTCGTCCTCGTCGCAGTGCAGCGACACGGCCACCGAGTGGGTGCGGCTCTCCTCCTTACCGATCAGGTATATGTGGACTTTCTCTCCGATTTCCTGTTGACGCACGAGGCACGTTTGATTTTGACATTAACAGGAAAGTGTGAGCAAATTGTGCAACGACGACGTCTCAAATGTAGGAGGAAAAAAACAACAAAAAACCTTGAGGTTTTCTTGGAGGATACAGGAAAACTCCTCTCTTTCCACCTTGTTGTGATTTATCCAGGACTCAATGGCCGTTGTTGGATTCTGGGAGGTCGGAACTCCATCTGTGCAAAATCGACATTTTGAACATTTTTAGAAGTCATTTCAATTATCTTGATTTCCACTGACAAAATTTCATAACTTTTCATGACTTTTCCATGATCTTGTATGAAATTTCCATGACCTTAACACAACCTATAAATACTGAATATTTATAGAGACAAGACAAGACGTGAACCTTTGCTAATTACCCTGTGGAATAGCAATTCCTTAAAACATAAAGGTAATTGTAGGTGAAATCTGACGGTGACCATTTAGACAAAACTCGTTTTAGGCTTTATTCTGTTCACAGAGTCGTAGTAAATATATATATATACATATATATATATATGTATACATATATATACAATTGCCCATTTTTTTTTAAAACTTTCAGTGATTTTACAAAATCCTCTGACTTTTCCGGGCCTGGATAATGGCATTCGCAAATTCAATGATTCTTCCAGGTTTTCCGTGACTATGGGAACCGTGTAAAGAGAAGTTTCAAAGTGTAGTGTAGCTTCACGTGAATCCAAAATACACAAATTCCAGGTTCCCAGAGTGGCAGGACTGTTAGAACAGATACCTTTAACGATGTCCAGGAGCAAACAGAGCGGAAGATTGAGGAATTCTTCTGTCTGATGGAGCTGAGCCAAGTGGATTTTGGCACAGTGCTTGGCTGCAGTGTACAACTCCTGGTCGCTGTGTCTGTCTGCCAGCCACAACACCTGGATGAAGAAAAAAAGAAAGAAACATGCCATCATTAAACCTCTTCACCCGAAAGTTATGAGCCCGAGAAGACTCCAGATCTTGTGAGACGAGACGGAATCACCTGCAGGCAGTTCTTGACCTCGACGGTCCGCGAGAGGAAGCGGGAGCACTCCTCAAACAGCGAGGTCAGGTGATACATGTCCGCCATCTCGTAGGTGTCCTGCAGCTCCTCCACCCGCAGTTTGATGGTGCCGTGGTAGATGTAGCCGATCAGCAGCTGGAAGACGGTGGCGCTGACGTCCTTCAGCTCGATGGAGCGGTTGTAGGACTCCTTGAGGTTGGACGTGAACATGGAGCGGAAGAAGCTGCTCTGCGCCGACAGCACCAGCCGGTGCAGGTGGAACTCTCGGCCGTCCACGGTGACGGTGACGTCGGCGAACAGGCCGTCCTCCAGAGAGAGGTCCATGATGCTCTTCACCACGCGGCTGGAGTGGGAGCGGTCGGTGAAGGTGTACCCCAGGAAGTAGTTCTCCTCGACACTGAAGCCCCGCTCCTCATTTAGCTCCATCTTTGTTGCTGCTTGCCTGACAAAAGCGACAATGCAATCACACACAGCCAAAGACATGAATACCTTCGGTTTAAACTAATAGACTAAGACCCACACAGATATAAATATTATCAAAAGAATTGTTATTTTTCCACAGCCTAATGCCTGTTTGTGTATTTATCAGAATACTTAATGACAACAACAATTAGTTAGTGGGCTTTTACTCTGCAAATGGCTGTGTACTCAATAAAGTTAGATCTTTGATCTCCAGCGTATATAAAAACGTAACCTTAAATTACGACAATAAAATATCTAACTTAAAAACTAGCAGTCAAATCTCAAAGTCTTGGCATCGTTTTAGCGACGTTCAACAACATTGCACTGGATTATTGTGCCTCCTTGCTGCTGTGTTGTTTACTACTACGCTGAGCTTCGGTGCAAGACTGCCGCTAGCGCTAGGTGCTAACGTTTCCTCGATTGTAATTTCTATGGTCAATTCATGGAGTCAGTCAAAAAAAATGGCGAAATGAAGAAAATATGATGACAAACTGTGCGAGCGTAGAAAAATGTGGGGTTACCTCAGTAATTCACTACTTTACCATTCGGAGGGGAGCGGTTAACCTTTTCACCGGAAGTAAACAAACTTTTTCACAAGGCCATGTCGCACTGAAATCAAAGTGCCATCTTGTGGCGTAACTGCGCAACTTCACTTATTTTTTTTATATTTTTTTTTCTTCCTTTTGGCGCTTTGGAAATTTGAAGGGAAAAAAATGCTCATTAAAAAACTTTGACATTGTGTCTAGTTAAATTTGACTTTCAGACCTTGCTTTAACTAAAGTAAACATTCTATGTGAAACATAACTTGTTAATTAATATATAGTTGTTGTTTTTTACTCTGATATACTATATCATATAGACAGATACATAATTAGATGTTTTGGACATGTATAGATTTATAGTTTCAAACATATCTCAGAATTGGCAAGTCAAAAAAAATCTTTTGTCACATTAAGGTGTCACCCTAAAATCTAAAATGGCATATTTCCATCTAAGAAACCAAACCAGTGTCAGAGTTGATGATAATGCATATATAGATGTATGTAGGTCTTGTAAACCTTGATTCCTGCTTGCACAGAGCCCTGCACATTGAGGATGAAAAGAGGCAGGAATTTACTTTGTCTGTTCTGCACTGCAGCCAGTTGGCCATTGGTCCCTTTTTCCAAGTTGAAAAAAAAGTGAAGGTACTCTTGAGTTTTTTCTTGCGCTCACGGAAGAGAAGGCAGAGAAAAGAATGCAGTGATTCCTGGCTGGTTTAAAACACAGGCAGAACGAAAATGCATCCTAAGGTCTGCTCTCGTGTCATCCTGTGCCTGCTCTTTCAGCAGGTGCTGCCAGGTGAGTACAATCTATAACTTCTGATAGCCGTGTATAAAAATGAATCCATGTTTTGTGATGATAACGCATACCAGCATAACCAGGGACAGACCTGCTAAAGTCTGCAGCATTCCAGATCGACCTAATATTTTTCTACTTTAGGAGTGACAGTGATCAGTAATCCATCTCTTCAAAAATCGATCGCTGATGCAAACATCTTGTACGAGGTATTCTCTTCAAAAGTCGACTTTTATTTTCTGTCCCGCGCGTCGACCGTCTGATTAACACGTCGCTATTTACACGTCGCTGTTTACACGTCACTGTTTACACGTCACTGTTTACACCCTGCGCTCAGATCTTGGTGTCTGGGGTGGAGCTGGACCGGGACAACAACATCGTGCTGCTGGACCAGGAGCTGGCGTCCATGAGGTCAGGGCGAGCCTTCCTCTCTCAGATCAACGACGGCATCCCCAGAGGACACAGCTCCATGGGGCAGATGGCGATCGAGCTGGAGAGCCAGAGGAAAAGGCAGCTGGCTCGGGATCAGTTTGACACTTTGGTCCTGAGCACGGTGTACTCGGCGCACCGGGCCCGGCGTCGGGACGGAGCGGAGGAGGACCGGGAGGCTTGGGCCACGCTGCTCCTCCAGCTGGCCAACGTCACCGTCCACGAGCTTCGCGGAACTCATCTCTTCAACTACGCCTGATAAGCTGCGTTTTCCCATCTAAGACCATCGATTCTGCATTAAATTCAGGCTTGACTCAACACTTTAATCTCTCTTTATTATTGTTTATCAAAAAAAAAAACATACGGCCAAAGAGTAGGAACACAGTAGGAAAAATGAGTGAGAAAATAGAGATAAATGTACATCAGGAATAGCTTTGCAATATTTAAAACGCACTTAACAAAAAAATATATACAAAGAGCTGATGTCACTGGAACAATAAAATACATTTTTGTACACCTTTAAAAAGCCGTAGAGCTTAGCGCTTCCTCAGCTGAGCCAGCTTTTGTTTGACACCTGCCGTCCCCTTCTTGGTTTTGGTCTCCGATTCTTCCAGAGAAGCCAGTTTCTTCCTGAGTTTCGCATCTGCAGCAGGAGCCTTGCGGTCTCTGCCGGAACGGCGCGGGCGTCTCTGAGAGCTTCGTAAAACGTCGGCGGACGTCGAGGTCTCCTCCTCCTGAGGCCCGTCGCTGATCAGCGTCTCGTTCCGGTCCCACACAAGCACCGTCACACCTGCGAGGAAGCAGAAAGCAGCTTTAGAGACTGACTGATATCCTCCTCTTCCTCCTCGTCATCAGGAAATAAATAACTATTGGAAAACTCACCCATTCCAGAGGCAATCACGTCGCCGAGTGGATTGAATTTATTGACCTGTCAACCAAGCATTTCATCATGTGTTAAACCGCAGCTTTTGTGGAATTGTGATTTTTTTTTTCTGTAGTTCTCGTTCTGTAAAATAAACTCACACTTTTGATCCCTGAAGCATCGGGATCCTGCAGCTGAAACACGAGCTCCGCTGTGTTTGAATCATAGACATCGACGGTCCTCTGATCTCCTGTGAAAACACGGTCGTCAGGGTAGCGGCCCGCCACTATCAGGTCGTAGATGGGGTGCCAGGTAGCCTTAGGATAGCAAAGTAAAAAGCATTAAACATGTTTTGATAGCATTAATCTGTAGTGTCACTATGCATTATCACAAATAGGTTCACATCTGATAAAACAGAGCCAATTTGATTCCTCAATTGGTTAAAAATCACATGAAACGACAATTTTAAATTAAAATTTGACAAGCGATGATGAAAAAAACAAACAAACCTTGATGGGCGTGAGGTGCTGAAACTGTCTGTGAGGATGCTGGATGATGTGCTGAGGCTTGGACCAATCAGAGGAGGAGTAGACCCGGATCTGGTCGTACTGGTCTGTGGTGAGCAGTTTGGAGCAGTCTACCGGGTTGAAGTAGGCTGCGACGGAGCAGGAGATGCAGTGAAGGCTTCGAGCGGCCGGAGGAGATCAGCAGACGACCGAAGTCAAGACGTCTTACCGGAGTTGACGGCTTTCTCGTGAGGAAGCTCGTGCAGGAAGCTCTTCTTGTCTTTGATGTTTCTCAGGTCCCAGAGTTTCACCGTGTGGTCGACGGAAGCGGTCGCCAGCAGCCAATCGCAGCGGGGGTTGAACTCGGCGTGGGACACTTTGGTTTTGTGCAACTTGTCGCTGAAAATCTGCACCATTTAACAAAAAAGAAATACACAAAAGTCAGAATTCAGAAAACATTGCAAGTCATAAAGTGCTCCGCTGCATGAGGGGATGACCTCTGACCTTCTTTCCGTCCAAACCGAGCAGGATGAGATGTCCCACGTTGTCTCCGGTCACCAGCATCTGCCGGCTCACGGATACGTCCACGCAGCAGTACCAGAGACTGGGAGGGAGGGAGCATAAAAAAAATAATAATCATGGCATTCAAAAAAGTAATTCTGCACACTGCAGTATTGGATAACTGCCGAGCATCAGTCTGCTTCACAGTGCTCTCACCAAACGTTGTGGTGATCGTGGCCACAGTCCTGAACCGTGGACACGACGGTGGGCGTCCGGCCCTCAAAGCTCTGCAGGGTCAACGAGCCCTCGCCAGAGGCCACGTAGACTCTGGAGAAGTCCGTCGGGCAGAACTTCATGCCGCCGATGAAGTCTCCCGCTCCGTTCTGCGCACGGGAACACAGAGGCAGGACAAAAAGGTCCCGTCCAAGAAAAGATTTGCTAGCCTGCCCATTAATCAATCAACGTCTTCAGAAAAATATTCAATGAGAAAAGTCCAGCGTTACTTCTGCTGCCTGTTCCACTTTTCAGGAAGTGCTTGCTAAAACAGGCTGTACTGGAAGCCAGCCCTTTGTGATGTCACAAAGTGTACTGATGCTTCTGCAGGGTTCGTAAAACCCACTCAGGCCAGCTACTCTGTTTTTTCTCCCTTTCAAACAAGAGGAGGGTAACAAGTTCTAGCATCCACGAGATGAAAAATTCCTGTGACCGTGTCTGCGACTCCCATCGAAGCAGCGGCAAATACGTCAGGAAAAAGGGGAGAGACCCCCGCCGTGGCCGTCGAGGAAACCTTGTGGTTTCACTGGGCGGGACAGTAAACTGGAGCGGCACGTAGGATCTCACCCCTCGGATGAAGGTCTTCTTGGAGGGAACCTCAAAGTCCCACAGGTACAGGTCTCCCCCCTTGGAGCCCACGGCCACGGTGGAGGGGTGCGTGGGATGCCACTCCAGGCAGGTGATCCTGCGGTCGAACGGGCTGGTGGCGCCGTGGAAGTGGTACGACGACAGAGAGCGAACAAACGGCTCCTGCAGACACTGCAGAGGGAGAGTGGAGTGGAGTTAGATGTCCTGCAAGTGGACACCAGGACAAAGTGTATCTGCACAACAAGTATGTATGTGTATAGGTACAAGGGCAGCGGACCAAGGTCCCCAAAGGCTGCCCCTCGTGATTTTTGAGGAGGACAAAGCCGTTGGCACTCAGACTGTGGCGCTTTCTGAACTGAAACGCCTGTGTGTGTCTGTGTGGCATGTGCCTATGTTGCTGAGGTTGTTTTTTCCCCCCCAGTCCCCACACTGTACTCTCATACGGAAGAGGATTAGGGCCACAAGAAGAAAAAAAAAATTAAGATTAAGGTTAAAATTTCAAGATTAAAGTTGACATTTCAAGAATAAAATTGTCGTTAAAAAAAAGTGACAATTTGCAATTAAGGTCAATGTGAAGTAAGTCAAAATGTCAGGAATAAAGTCGAAAGGCTCTGCTCACAAGTCAAGTGGAGTGCTTCAAAATTTTCGTGAATAAAGCAGAAATTGAAGTGGATGGTGGATTAACCAGCTACCCACAGTTAAAAGTAAACTGCTGAAAGCAGGTCTATGCCACAAAGTTCACCCACAGATATCAGGAAACGAAAATGGATTTTGTTCAACTTAAAAGTCGAAATGAAAACTTCAATAAATTGTGAGTTTTGGAAGCAAAAGTACAGGGGATATTTTTTTTTTTAAATAGCCAGTTTAAGATATATATTATTGATAAAACATAAGAAACTTTTGAACAAAAAGACATTTGTATCTTATTAAATCTTAATCATATTCTGATCAAATACACGGCAGGTAGACTCTCTCTTTCTTTGCAGGTTGAGTCCCACCGTGCAGACCCACCTGTCTCATCTGGGAGTGCAGACTCTGACCCAGGCTGCTCCTATAGATGTAGTGCAGGATGTTGCCTCCGTATCCAGCTCTCTTCTGGACCGGTGCAGACCTGACAGGAGGCCCTGCGTCAAACAGAAACAGACAGTCGTGTCACTTACCTGCACACAGGCGGGAAATGAAACGTCGACGTCACCTACACACCTTGTTTCGGAGATGTCCCCTCTTTTTTGTCTCGTAGTTTCTTGGAAAGTGTCGGAGCAGAGCTGCTGCCCCCAGCCGCTCTTTTCCGCGAACTTCCATTCGATTCCTTCGGATTCTTCTTCATTTCTGCCTCTGTGAAAAGACCCTGATCGTTAGGAAAGCCAGAGATTCCATTGTGAGTGAGTGCCAGCAGCTTACCTCTTGTTTATAACGTTTCATGCAGCAAACCAGAGGCAGGAACTGTCGTTTGCGTAACGCCGCGATACACGTGAGGGTGTGAATGGCTGCAATATCCAATGTTTTGTAACTTGTGTGCAGTACTGCTGGAGGCCGCCAGGTGAAGCGAAATGAGCGGAGGGACAGAGGGGAAAATTCCGACTGATGATGAAAGTTGCTTGACATTTGTAATTGAAATGTGACGTAAAAATAGATAAATTTCAATTTTGTCCAACAACTTTTGCCATTTTGCGTGGGCGTACTCTTAACTAATAAAATTATTGCTTAAAACTGCCTATAATAACACCTTATATTTTGTTTTTTAAATAAATATGTCGCTGTATTTTGATTATTAGCTCTTTCCCTGTGGAATATCCATTCTTTGAATACGCTGGTGTTTGCTTGTGTTTTACAAGTAAAATTATCGTTTTGGGGCTCATTCAAAAATAACAATAACATATTATTTTTATGATTTCACCCCCAATTAACTATGTTTTGATTTGATTTTCACACATGTCCCAGTGCCTGACGCTTCGTGTTTCCGCTGTCACTATAACGCATAACTTACATTTTTATTATGAAGTCCGTCTGAAAGATCGATTGAAAGCATTAAGGCAAATAAAGTGAGAAATACATATTCCGGTTTGTTATTCCAAAATAAAAACATGCTCTATTTGCTTCTCGCTATTTGGTCGAAACACTTCGAGTTTTAAACTAATAAAAACTAATGAACATATTTTTTTTCGCGTTTCAAAAACATGAACTTCAATCACTTTGATTAGTGTCGTTCATAATTCACGCGTTTTGTTGTTAGTTTAAGACAGCGTGCTCATATTTTGGTCTCATTCTTGCCAACTTGACGAAAGATTCCCAACCTGGTCCCACAAAAGTGACGTATTACGTTCTAAGGGGAGAAAAAAAAAATACCCCTCTGTCAGTGCTGCAGCTGAACATGGCGGCGCTGCTGAGAGGGCTACGTGCTGGAAGGGCACTTCGGGGGCTGGGCAGCGGTAAGACAGTGCTGTGTGACAGTTGTTGTTGGAGGCACGTCGGCAGCGGACAGTTTGTTCAACCGATAAGACTGTATTTACAGTCTTTTAGGAGTTAAAGCGGGGGAAAACTCGGTAGAATTGTTGCTAGCTTTATCCGTGCTAATGTCACTTGTCACAGAAGGTGATTTTAGAGGACAGAGTTGGAGGTAAATTATGACGGCTGGTGTTTCCATAACATAAAAAACAGTCTAATGGTTGTAGAGTGACTTGGCGCCATGGTTTCATTCTCCTCAAAACAGGCATTGCACTGTAAACACGGTCACGTTGGGCGTTCTGTCCATCTACGTTATGCAAGCTGCCTGTGTATGTTTCTCTTAAAATTGTCTATATATAGCCAGCGTTTTCTTCAGTGACCACGCCAATGCTGTTGACTCCCTACTGTAAGATCGCATGTTGTAAACTCTTTTAAAGATTGAGTATTGTATTTAGAGTACACGTTTGTCAGCCAGTCAGTTGCACGGTGACTGTGAAAGTGGCAACAGAGTGAAAGTGACCATTTACATATTTGGTTGCAAGCGGGGGAAACAAAATCTGATCTCACAGCTTGCAGAAGCCCTCCCATGCGGGCTGCTGTTTAAAATGTCGAATAACAATAACAATGAGAGTAGTAGCAGTTTCAACTAAATCATGCGTATGGGAACTTAACACACTGTCTGCTGCATTTGGGTACATTTGGCAAAAACATTTTTTTTTAAACTAAATTAAAACAAAAAAAAATGTTTTGTGAAAATGTGAAAACAACTTGAATTGTGCTTACAGACAGAGGGTTTAGCAAGAACTACAAACTCAATGACTACACATGAGTGCACAATACATGAAACCAGATTTGCATATCATCAAATGTGGACCCCCCCCTTAAAAAAAGAATGAGGTATTTCTAATTCATACTTTCTTGGACTGAAAAAATCTGATTCAACACACATTTGTGAGCTAACAATGTCCAAAAAATTCAGTAAATGATGGTGATGTTTAGTTCAACTAAGAACGGATATTACATCTGGTTATCATGTCGTTCGCCATCCACATTATCCTTGTGAAATAATACATTTTCCTTCATCTGCTTCTTTATATTTCCTTCTGCAGTGGTAGCTGCACCCGCATCCACAAAGCCCCAGTGCTGCAGCCTGAGTAGAGGCTTCCACCGCGCCGTACCCAGGTTTCAGGACGAATCAAGATCTGACAAACCCTCTTCCACCTATCATGAACACTACCAGGCTCACTCTGCCAAGCAGGATACGGCAGCAGCCTCCCATGAGGACTCGGCCTCTGAAGCTGCAGCTGAGGAGGCTTACGGGGCAAACACAAGGTCAGTCGAAACAACAGTACTGCGCAACGTGATTATAAAACACCACAATGTCCTGCACAGTTTCTAAAGCATGTAGACTGTAAGACCCAGCTTGAATCTTACTGTTGTGTGTGTTGGTAGTTACCAGGACCAGAGTGGAGAGCACGGGGAGGAGTATGAGACAGAGGAGCAGCTTCAAGTACGAATCCTTAATGCTGCCCTAGAGTTTGTTCCACTCCACGGCTGGTCAGTAGAAGCTATTGCCTCCGGGGCTGAAGTGAGTACCTGCAAAGTTTCAGAGTAAAACATACAACAATTAAGACACCGTGTGTTTTCTCAGACTGATTTCTGGATTTTTGAAAAAATATTAACGTATTCATAATTAATTCATTCTATGTTGTCGTGACTGATGTCATGTTTCCAGTCACTGGGCCTCTCCACTGCCTCCTCGGGAATGTTCACCAATGGAGCTGGAGATTTGGTCCTTCACTTCATCGCACAGTGCAACTCACAGCTGACAGACACCCTGGCTGAAGAACACAAGCAGCTCCAGCTGGGCCAGTCAGAGTAAGTGCACACACGGCCTCAGTTCGCCTGTATACTGACCGAAGGTTTCTCATTGTGACTTGTCCGCTATCTCAATCCAAATCTTCACTGGTGTTTGTAATATGACGGTGAGCTTTTTGACTCGATTCCAGACGAAAGAAGACTGCAGACTTTCTCAGAGATGCCGTGGAGACCAGACTGAGGATGTACATCCCCTACATTGAGTCATGGCCCCAGGTGCACTGAGCCTGTTACGCACCATAAACGTCAGCGTCGTCGGGATACAAACACGGGCTGGATCTGACTCTTTGACCTCGTGTGCTTGTCCTCAGGCAATGAGCATCCTGCTCCTTCCTCACAACATCCCCGACAGCCTGAAGCACCTCTCCAACCTGATGGACGACATCTGGTACTACGCTGGAGACCGATCCACAGACGTGAGTGGGTCCCACCGTCCTAGATCCCCTCCTTCTTCCACTCATACCTTCCTGTCCCCTTTCCATCACCACCCACGCAATCTCAGGCCTGCCACCTCCCAGGTTACCGTCTACCATCTCATCAGAACGTTTCACATAAAATTCCTTTCTGAAAATGTGTAAAAATGTTCCAGGTGCAAATGACCTTTGCAAAATTGTTGTCTGACCGTTCTCTAAGATTTATATTTAAATTTAAATTTTTTTGTTGCTCTCATCAGTCTTAGCATTGTTATGTAATGTGAACATGTTATGTTACACCCCCCACTCTTTTTATTGTAGATGAACTGGTACACTAAACGGGCTGCGCTGACGGGCATCTACAACACCACAGAGCTGGTGATGCTTCAGGACTCGTCTCCAGACTTTAAGGACACCTGGACCTTTCTTGACAACCGCATTCAGGATGTAGTGAACATGGCCAGCACAGCCAAACAGGCAAAGAGCGACCTCTCCCAGAATCCTTTTGACACTCCCATAGGGAATACGCGTAGTCTTTCGCCTAACATATTTTTTTCCCGTCCTTCTTTGCTCTCCAGGTGCAGTCAACTGGTGAAGCAGTCGTGCAGGGTGTCATGGGAGCTGCTATCACAGTAGGTTTTGCATTACATTGTGTCCTTCACACACTTGCCTTTATCTAGTCTTGATTTGTGAAATACATGCTTTCAAACGTGTCTCTTTATCTCTGTGTTTTGCAGCTGAAAAATCTCACAGGAATGAATCAGAGACGATGATTTGTCTTCAACCTCCCTTCCACTGATCTTGACATTGTGGTTTATCACATGAGCTGAAGATCAATTTTGTGTTGCTCTTGTTTCATCTTCACTGCGTCAGCAAGAGAGTGTGGGATTATTTTTTTTAAGAGAAAGCTATGGATAAGACAGATGTTGACAGCTGTCATTTTGTTCTCACCTAGAGACAGAGTGGCTTCATTAATGGTCTCCCAGATGTGTAAGATTTCACTCTTCTGCTGATTTCTTTTTTCCTTTATGTGTAAAGGACTCCAAAACTGTATTTTTGTTGACAAGCTGCAATAAAGTAGTTGCAATTGTGTACAATATGTGTTTGTTCCTGAATGTGACACTATTAGAATAAAAAAAACAAAAAAACAAAAACAAAAACGCTTTAGTAGAAAGATTAAAGTCACAGTTCTTGTAAAAGTTTCCAGTGCAGGTTCTTAGTACGTTTTACTGAAGTGTTGGATGTGATGCCTACTTAAATACTAATAAATACTAATATTTCCGTTTTCAAAAAGTGATTTAAAAAAAAACGTTTTTTGAAATACTTAAAATACACTTTTATTTTGAAAACCAATGAGCAATCTTTGTTGACCCGGATATAAAATGAAGACCCGCCCTCACATCGTTTTTCGGCCAATCAGTTTCTGGTTTGAAGTTGGTTGGCGAATCAGCGGACAGTGTGCAACCCCGTCGAGGCCTTCATGCTCGAACTGCGGTAGTGTTTTGTGTCGTCGATATTGGAAATCTAAATCATAGGATTATTCGTGTGCAATAATGCCGTATGCTAACCAGCCGACAGTGAAAATCACTGAATTGTCAGACGAAAATGTCAAGTTTGTCATTGAAAACACCGACCTGGCGTAAGTAGCCAACTTAATGTGCTAATTCAAGCTAGTGCTGGAGGCAGCCATTACTGTTGTTGGAGCCAATTTCAAGTTGGGCATGATAACAATATCACGTTTATATCTCTACAAAGCCGATTTCAAATCACTGTATTGAAAAGAATGATTTATATGTTACCTATAAACAATTATAATGCACTGATATAAGTTAGCTGGGATATCACGAATGAGAATGAGCTTAACAATTAAGTAATTTATTTAAACTTGCGTGTTTCCTGCTATCAGGGTTGCAAACTCAATCCGTCGTGTCTTCATGTCAGAAGTTCCAACAATAGGTAAGCAAAACCTTTTTCTTCTTTTTGTGTGTGCAAATTCTTCCACAGGGTTGTTTAGCTCATGGTCGGGGTATTAAACAGATACACCACTTAACGCCAAACACTCATCTGCAATTCCAGACATTTTAACAATACAGTAGGAAATCGACAGTAGCAAAACTAAAATATTTGTCATTTTCTTTTGAACTTATTATTATTACTTTTTTTTTTTTTTTTATCACCAGTGTAATCCAATAAAACCTAAACTGACTCAGATGTTGTGTGTTTGCAGCTATTGACTGGATCCAGATTGATGCCAATTCATCAGTACTGCATGATGAATTTGTTGCTCACAGAGTTGGTGTGTATCTCACTCGGTTTGATCCATTTCTTGAATAATATATAACCGGATCAAGACCTTCTGTGCTAACACTGACTTTTCCCATCTCATCAGGTCTGATACCTCTCACAAGTGATGACATTGTAGACAAAATGCAGTACTCCAGAGTAAGTGTACCACACTAGGGCATCCACGACGTACCACAGTGTTTCTGCGTGACTGACAAATTTGAAAACTAAATGCTTGAATGATGTTTCTCTAGGACTGCACCTGTGATGATTTCTGTCCCGAGTGTTCTGTTGAGTTGACGCTGGACGTTCGATGCACTGAAGACCAGACGCGTCATGTCACATCTCGTGATCTTTTGTCCAATAATCCGAGGGTGATCCCGGTGAGTATATCCATTTTATTTAAGGGGAAGTGTTGACAAAATGTCGATGGATGGAAGCGTAGCCAAAGCAAAAACTGACAACCTTTCATTATGTTTGTCCACCCAGGTAACCTCCAGGAGTAGAGACAATGATCCAAATGACTATGTTGAACAAGACGGTAAGCTGACATGAGTCTCTCTAAAGTCGCTCATTCTAAAAATGGTAAAATCATACCTTTTCTCTCTCTGTTCCTGGCACAATGCAGACATTTTGCTGGTGAAGCTACGCAAAGGTCAAGAGTTGAAGCTCAGGGCATACGCCAAGAAAGGCTTTGGCAAGGAACACGCCAAGTGGAACCCAACAGCAGGGGTCTCTTTTGAGTATGACCCAGACAATGCTCTGAGGCACACCGTCTACCCGCGACCTGAGGAGTGGTATGTTTTCACCCCATCATGGCTCTTGTGAAAATTATTTTAGTGTTCGATGGCTGAGTACTCATTGCTGTCGCTGTGACTCTCAGGCCAAAGAGTGAATACTCAGAGATCGAAGAAGACGAAGTTCAAGCTCCCTACGACCCTACTGGAAAACCAGAACGGTAAGAAAGAAGCTGATGATGTAAAGTCTAGTTTTGCACCAAAGACTTGCACTTGCTTCATAATCTTCCTGTTCATGGATGTAAAGTTTTCAGACTTCAGGATCTAAGTCATCTAGATCATTGCAGTGTTACTGATGTTGTTCTTGTACAGGTTCTACTACAACGTGGAGTCATGTGGCTCACTGCGACCAGAGACCATTGTCATGTCAGCGTTGGCTGTGCTAAAGAAGAAGCTGAGTGACCTACAGACTCAACTGAGCCACGAGATTCAAAACGATGTGCTCACCATCAACTGAGCCTCAAATAAAAAAAAAGGACTTTGTCCAGCAATGCTATTTTGTATGTCAGCAGTGTTAACACACTGGTGGATTTTGTCATTGTATGTAACTTTTATAAATAAATGATGTGAAACACTGTGTGTCTTTGTTATTTCTCAGATTACTTTTTTGGGAAGATTTTGGAGTAACATAAGGAAAATAGCAAACTACCTGAATCTGAAACTGTCAACATTAACAGTTTCCATGAGTAGTTAAATACCAAATTACCACTAATATGTGTAATGTCCATTGATGAGATTCCATGTTGTTTAAACAAGCATTGTGTTGTGTCAGAGCATTGGTTATTAAAGTCAATTATCACATGATAAATATCATCATATACATCAGCTAATGTAGCTTTAGAGTGAAACTAAATGATTGTAATGGCTGTTCCCGCAATTCCTATGCATAAAAATATATTTACTCCTGTATTAGGCCTATACACAGTGTTTCTCAGTATTTTGCTTCATTCAATAATTCATTTAGAATATATTGTGTCTTCTATATACCCAAGCCAGTTGTCTTTGGTAATTTAGATTTATGTTTTTCGGTGGTTATCAACTTATGTGCGTGCTTAAACAAAAGACAACACAATATGATTAAAATATGTTTTGTCCATTTACTCGGAGAAGTAGAATTTACTAGAAAACCATTTGCTCTTGGCACATGACGGCTGTAATGTTCTGTTACTGTCGCTGCATCCGTTTATTTAGAAGAAGCTTTTATTTTGAACGTCATGACGGGAGCCGGGAGGTGAATTTTGCCCCCCCAAGCGGCGTTAAGGGACACGGGGACGATGTCACATCCTGATGAGGGAGGCAGGCTGACGAGCGGCGGGCGGGTGTCGGAGGATGCAGGTTTCACCGGGGTGTCCGGTCAGAGAGGATGCTGCAGCCTCCGGCTGGGGCCATTACGGTAACCGACGTTCAGTCGGAAAAAGGCACTCTTGTCACCTTCCGCCAGTTTTTAAATTTATATTCGTCTCACGCGTCTGCTAGCGTAAACAAACGGAAGCGGTTTCTCGAGGACTCATTTGATTCGGCGTGTCCAAGCAGGAAGACCGGTGATAAGGAAACTGTTTAATAGTAGTGACGTGATGATACAGGGCATTGTGTGTAACAGTTTTTTTCAACCTTTTTTTTGAGCCACGACGCAATTTTTTTTCATTGAAATAAAAATAAAATTAAAAAAATCCATGGCACACCACACCAAAGAAATATTACAAAATTATACTTTTCAGCCTAATAATGACAATATGTCTTTTAGTTTATTTATATTCACTCAGTGTGACACTTTGGCCTATTTAAATGCATACAAAGCTGATATCCTGGAAGTAAAACAGCTAATTTACAGAGGTTTATATATGTATACATATATATATATTTTATATATTTTTATGTATATATATATATATATATATATATATATATATATACATATATATATATATGTATATATACACATATTTTAAATTTCACTACACAATAGAATGTTCCTATTATTTCTAGAATAATTAAGATTTTGGATAATTTTTCATGGCACACCGGGCATTATTTTATGGTACACTAGTGTGCTGTGGCACAGCGGTTGTAAAACACCGGTGTATTAGACAGTACAATGTTACACCTATAGCGCAATACTAAGTTCGTAATTTGTTAGTATGATGATGATGGTGATGATTATTTTACACATTGTATATGAACCTAGATGGAAGAAATGCTTGTATGTAGACTAAAGCTGCTTCTTTCATCATGAGAACTATGTACTTTGTGTAAAAATCTTTCCTAAAAATCAACCATGTTTGCGTCTCTCTAATAGGATTATAAGCTGGAAACATGCCCAGAGTGCGAGCCCCCTGTTTACCTGACCAAGTAAATCTTCACTGTCTTCGTCACTGTGGACGAACTCCTGGAGCCATGAGAAAGAGGTTCTTCTCAGTTTGTTCCTCTTCCTTGTTTGAAGAAGACGGTCCGGTCTTCGATGATAATATTCCCCGTCCTGACAATGAACAAGATGAGTCTCTTCTCTGGTATGCTGTCACTGCTTTGAACATACAGTATATATGCATACAACCCTACCTAAAAGGAATAATTAGAAAAAAATAATACTGTTCGATCATCTGATTTCTTCAAATTGATGAAATAGTTCTCAGTACATGGATCAATTCTTTATCTGACATGATCAAGACTAAAGAACTCTGTTCCGTCTAGTTGTCACCGCGTGCAGGATTCATTGCTGAGCTCCAACAGCAGCTTCACAGGATACAGGGGCATCCTCAACTGGATCATCATTCTCCTGGTGAGACTTTTCTTTGGAATGTTTTTTTTTTCCTTCAATATTTTCAAGTGTGTGTATAATCTGTCGAAAATGGGTTTTGAAAGATGCACTTCTGATTCGTGTTTAATTTTCAGGTCCTGACTCACGCTCACTTATTCTTGGAGAATTTCATCCAGTGAGTAGAAAAATGTGCAGCAAGAGAAGCTAATATTAAGACTACTTTACCTGCTTTTTGTGACATTGCTGCTTTATTTTGCATTTATTTTGACTTACTTTTTCTGCTGAACAGACATGGCTTTTTGGTTGATGTCAAAAAAGTTTTGGAACACCTCACGGAGGACTGCAACTGGCCTTCTATCAACCTCCTGCTAGGTAAAATCTGAATTTCAACAATGCTCCTAAATTGCAGTTTATTTTTAATCCACTGGAAGAGTGTGGTTTTGTGGCTGCTGTAACTTCAGATTCCTTCTCGGCCTTGTTCTTCATCTTTCCTCCAGCTGCGAACATCTTTGCCATCGCAGCTTTGCTCCTCGAAAGGTGCCAAGAAAAGGTGAGAGGGGTTTTTCCTCCACTGTTTGCTCAGTGGTGCTTTAAACCACATTTCAAAGTGTACCAAAAACATACTACCATTCAAACTCAACCGAAACTCAGGTTTGTTGCCACAGAGAGACAATCATGCATGTTTTGGGCCTGTGGGAGGAAGAGAACCAATGCAGGCTCATGGAGAATATGCAAACTCCACCTTAAAATGTCTCATATTTCAATCGTATCTTTTCTCCGTCATGCAGGGTCTGCTGTCCTCCGCCAACGTTCATCGTTTACACCTCACAAATCTGGCGTTGCTCCTTCTGTTTCCTGCCGCCGTCATTTTACGATGTCAGCCTGCAATCTCAACAGGTAACAGCCACGGCGTTATCAACACCGAGTGCTCTCTGTGAAACTCAAGAACTGTTATATGGGTCAGAAAATGTCAGTACAGCCTGCATCTCCATCTGTGTAAGCAGTAAATGGGTTAATCCCTTTAAGGAAAACATGTGAAAGTCACCAGTTTATCCAGTGCGCTTTCTGAAACAATACCATTAAACATATTTTATAGTGTAATCACATCACCCCATGGCACTCCGAGGAAACAGAAGAGTGTTCCTCTACAGATGTTCTCATGAGTGCAGATCACTTCCTGAAAGCTTCCCAGCAGTGTGAACTAAGCTAATAATAAAAAACATTAGGCCAATACACTGGCTATGATGAGACAGAGCACAGCGAAACCTCGACTTACACTCGCTGACCTTTCAGCCACAAATAGTTGGCTGTGTTTCCAGTGATGCTGCTGTTTTGCCTGTTGACCAATTAGAGAGGCTCCACTCTTATCTTATTGTATTACTATGATTACTGTTATTTACTGCAGAATTGTGAGCATGTAGGGCACTATGGGTATTTTTCATGGCAGCCAATATGTCGTGATAAATTACCCTAACAAGTTTAATTATTTAGCCAGATCCCAACCTGGATAATAAGAAGTTTCCCTTTTCCACAGTACATATAAATTTCCTTGATTACAGTTTTATTTTTTATTTTTTTACAGCATGTTCATCTCCAGTTTTGGCTTTGTCTTTTGCCACTAGGTGGAGCTTTCCTATCTCTTTGGTTCTATGCAGCTCTTGGTATGAAGCTTTACTCCTACCAGGAGACAAACCGCTGGTATCGGAATGCTCATGTCTCAGATGCAGGTATCTCCCAACCCTGGCTGTCACTCTGGTTAATTTATTAAACTTGCTAACTGCTGTTTCATCATGTGCTCATGTGTTTTCCAGAAGAGGCTTCCTCCGCTGCAGAAAAATCAAATGAAGAACATCTTACTTTCAGGGGTAATACTGATCAAAGAGTAATACACAAACCTGAATCAGGGTTAAGTTATGATGCATTTTTTAAAAAAAAAATCAATTTCAATGCTTCAATTCCCCAGATCTGTATTATTTCCTGCTTGCTCCCACTCTGTGTTACCAAAGAGACTTTCCGTGTACTTCCAAGGTCCGCATCAACAAACTGCTGCACCGCCTGCTGGAAATGGTAAGCCTCTAAAAGCATTAGATTCAGTGAAGAAGCAGCTAACACTGCGGCTTGTTAATTGTATAATTTTCTGCTCTCAGGTGATTGTCATTCAGATCATGGTTGCCATTGTGCAGCAGGTACAGTACTCATGCAGAGAGGTTGTCTTTTTTTTTTTTTTTAAATGCCTATTTGGTAAATTGGTTATTAATACGTTTTCTGTTTCTCAGTGGATTGAACCCATCTTTCAGAGATCTGAACGCTCCTTTTCTGTAAGTGACCACTGACCCTTTGTTATTGACAGCCTTAGAGCAACCACAGATTCCCCTCCTGTGAGTTTTTTTCACTTTGCTTTTCACTTTGTTAGAGTATGGATGTTACAATGAGAGTGGAGCACTTGGTGGGACTGGTGGTAAGTGATACAGCTTTAAAGACTATGATAATTTGCATGGAACTTCAAGTTTCAAGGTATGTTTACAAATATTATCTTTGTCAGGCACCAACCCATTTCCTCTGGCTGCTTCTCTGCTTCTTGAGTCATTCCTACCTGAATTTCTGCGCAGAGCTGCTGCGTTTCGGGGATCGTCATTTCTACGGAGACTGGTGGTCAGTTGCACTGAAAAATTTATGACATCGATTTCTCGCCAGAGTCAACATTGTGTTACTGACACAGTTTTTTTTTTTTTTTTTTTTAAAGGAATGCCACAACCTTGATTTCTTTCTGGAAGAACTGGAGCATCCCTTGCCAGAAGTGGTGTCACAGGTGTTGTAATATCACAGTGGTCAAATTGATCTGGAATTTTAGTTCCATTGCACTGAAAACAAACACAATGTTACGGTTTTGCTTTGTGTTCCATGTCTGTGTTACTCACACAAAGACACGTATACAGCCGGCTGGTGGAAAATAATGTGACTCCGTCACACGCAGAGTTATTGGTCTTCCTGATGTCTGCTGCCCTTTGTGAGGTACAGTGAAAAATATATATTTTCTGCTATTGGACATGAGATAATTGGAATGATATGCTTTTTTCTAATGCTTTTCACTCTGTAATGTCTCAAAATTAACATATTTTTTTCTGAGTCAATCATTCCTTGCTGTGTTAGAAATTCAGTTGCCCAAACAAACAAGTGTAAAAATAGAAATTATGATGATGGGCTGAGGTGATTGTAATGCGCTCTGTTCCACACAGTGCCTGATTGCTCTGCCTCTGCACAGCTGTCGTCTGTGGATCTTCTTCATGATGGTGTTTGAGGTGAGAGCTGCTGATGAATATATGCTAAATTCCAATTCATATGTTAAATTCATTTTATTTGTTCATTTATGTTTTAAATTAGTTTACTTGATATATTAAAGGCCAAAAGCAAAATCAAGTTTTGTCTGACTCAGGCCTTTTTTCCACTCTCTATGTTCCATCTTCTTCTCGTAGCTTCTGGTTGCTGTGTTTCTGGGAAATCATTTACAGGGAAACTATGGCAATGGCTTAGTGTGGCTGTGTCTACTGCTGGGCCCTCCTCTGGCTGTGACCACCTACTTTCATGACCACTACATCAGCACACCTCATCATCATCATCATCATCAATCATCCTCCTCGCTGCTGACATCAGATCACCATCCACAAAGTGCAGTATTCCTGCCACCGTCCTGAACCTTAGGCAAAAACTAAAGCTGATGACGTCTGCATCTGTTCAGGGATGATTTTGTATGTGTGCGGGGAAAGTTATAATAATGACATGTACTGTATTTGCTGTGTATTAATTCTTCCATACTAATGTGGACCACTGACTTGCAAATGATGTTCCAATGCTTCCATCTCTAATAATGATTATGCAATAAACTACTGTTGATGGAGTTTTAATTGGTCCAGTGTTACTGCATTTTTGGGAATCCAATAAAAATCATCTGGCGGAATCCCAAATGATGATCCTTCCAGCAACTTTTGTGAGTTTTAACATCTGAAACAAAGATCACGCAGTCCCTCCCACATGTGTTGCTTATTATTATTTCAACGGATGACGTTTCAAAAACAAGATGATAATTTTGATCAACTAATCATTGCAGTATACTTGCTTATTTTCTCACCTAATCATTTAACTGATCATGTACATTTCTCTGAACAAAAAAAGGGAAAGTGATTGGGCTTAAACTGAAGAATGCCCCAGAGCAGTGATGGCTGCGTCAAGGAAAAACTAAAAGCTGCACGCTTTCCTGCTTTCCATCTGTCTTCAGTCTATGCAGGAAGTCACAGAAATGCTTGCAACGCCTTGTATCCTATTCTGATTTTCTCGAATCTGAAAAATCAGTCCAATATGTTTGCATATTGGTGTCGATTCAGTAGTCTTTTCACATGAATTTAGAAAATATTTTATACTGGGTTGTTTAAGCTTTAATTAGTGTGTCCCTTTTCTAACAGATGTCCCACAATGATGGGAATCTGTAATAAAAATGGTTGAGTAAAAAAAAATGTAGTCAATAATGTAGTAAATAAAAATTGCAACTATAAAGTTATAACATGTGGAACATAAAATTTTATTGAAATGCATCATAAGTCGGGATACCTACGGCATATAAATAATAAACAAGAGTGATTCTGCTGACCAATTTTTAAATGAACCTCTGAAGTATGAATTACAGTCTATCCACATAGGCACCTTCTACCTAATCTGATCAAAGAAATCGGACCTTGATCCTAACATGACTGGCAGGGTAAACTTGTAGAAGAGGTAATAAAAATTGGTGGTATTTAGTATATTTAACATACAAGTGACTAAGTACACAAAGAAGACGAACTCAGGTGTCAGTGCAAATATTTTATTTTTATTTTTCATTATTGTTCTTTTGCTTCACCCCTCTCATAAACCCACGCTTCCTAAATAAATACGGTTTGATAAATAATTTGTGGTTTTAAAAGAAGTAGCCGCTGTAATCGTCCAAAAATACTTTTGCATTGAAAATACATTTCTAGTGTCACGTGACATTGTAACTGAGGCGGAAATGAAAGTTCACTAGCGATAGCAGCGGAACACAGCTGAAAAAGGTACGGAAACTCTCGTTTTAAGACCAATTTGTTCGTGTTTCAGTGATATAACGTGTTCTCACATCAACCACATATCTAACAACGCTAACTCACGTGGTGTCAGATAACCAGAACAGAGTTTTTTGCCATGTCCTTTTTTTAATTCCCATACGGAGCTTTGTTGCTAACAGTTAGCTTGTACCTTGTAAAGTTAGCTACAATGACAATGATCGGAAAGCTCTGTGTCTATTCCTCATATTTTATTGTAAAACCGATACTCTACCTTGGGCCAGTAACATTTTTATATTGATTCAACGTTTTTAAAAAAAGAACATTGCGTTGTTGTTTTAATGTGTTAATTCTCTCGAAACCTAGCCGTGAGGCTGAAACGACTGAAACTGATCAAGTATACATTTAATTTGAAAAATAACCGGAAGTTCAATGTTTGTCTCGCTCTTCGTCAATGTATTGAAATGCCTTGACCGTCTTCCGTGTTTGTGTTTGTGCGCAGCAGCCAAGGGTATTTAAACGCGGAGGGACAATGTAATCTGTAATGAGGCATGTGGTTAAATCTCCACCAGTCGTCTTAATATTCAGTTAGCCTCCAACTGAGGAACGGGTGTAGCCAACCCTGCCTAGGTGGTTAGTTTCCCTTTTCATAAGGTTGACGGAAGATGCCGCTCGCTTTTGTTGTGCTCACCTCCTGATCTTCCGAAGCCCGGAGACAAACCTCAGGTGCTCGCTTAGTCAATCCGCGCAATGATAATTCGCCTTTAAGAGAAAAACAGCGCACATCTGGACACGCATCAGTGGGTTTTTGCAGGTCTCCGGCTTGGCTCACCTTGGTGCTGCAGTTCTGCTGGCCAGATCACGGGATGCAGCACCTTCACAAGAAGAGTTCATACCTTTCACTGATGCACTAGACTAGAGTCTCTTCCATTATTCACTGCGGTGGTACAGAGAAGCTGTCGGTTTTTGTTACGTTTCTAACTTGTGCTATCTATGAATGTCTATCGTCCTTGCACTTGCCTTTGGTATTCTGTCCATTGAGCTACATCTCTGACTTTGCTCAAGGTGATGTTGACGGTGGGTGAAGGGACGACAGACCGGTTAGTTGGGCGAAGCTGCTGCTAGGAAGGCCTGGTAATATGTTGTGGTTAATTGATAGTGTTGCCAGTGTGTTGTAATATTGTGTGTGTGTGTGTGTGTGTGTGTGTGTGTGTGTGTGTGTGTGTGTGTGTGTGTGTGTGTGTGTTTCAGAGCTGTGAGGTCATGGCAGCTGCCAGTGTAAACAGACCTGGCGGTCTCCAGACCATCGAGAAGTCTCAGTTGATCTTAAAAGGTAACTCTTTTTTTTTTTCATTTTATTATAATTTATGAACAGGAAAGCATATCTGAAACTACATTGATGTTTTTTCTGATGTCCCACAAGGTCTCAACATGCTTTTACAGTCTGTGATGACATTGTTAATGTTATGAGCTGTTTTTTTAAGGGACTTTATGAGACTGAAAACTGTACACATGTAGTTTCAATTGGGTCTCATGACAGTAGATTAACATACAGTAAATTACACTTATTGGGTCTTTAAAGATATATCATTTATCATCTCTGTAAATTTTTGTGTGTGCCTCTTTTAAATCTGTACGTCTACACAGGGCAGTTAATCAGCAAAATACCACATTTTACATATATTATCAATTTATTAAATAATAATAACAACAATAACAATATTTTTTTTAAACTCCTATCATAAAACATCTTAATATTGTAAAAATACAGTTAAAACCGGTAAAAAATAATGACAGTGATATTAATTTTGCATTCAAAGTAATCATTAGACATGGTTGTAAACTTCAACTGCTTACGTGGCTACTCTCCTTGTGCGAAGAGTGCAGTTCTATTATTGTCACATCAGTTATACAACTGCTTGACTTTGCAGCACATCTGCCCTGTACTCCACTGTCCGTCAACACATTCTGGGCGCGTTTTGGGGGCGCAGTGCAGCGCAGCGCAGCTCCACCAGACTGCTGGAGTCGCGGCGCTGATGATGTACTGCTGCGATTAAAAGGATTCCCACATGATTGTGTAGTATAACACAATCGACTTTAAACAGAGTTACACAACCAGCAAGAGGCCTGTGTTGCCAGTTTGAGCAGCAGAAGAAGCACTGAGCTACTGATCAGTCTGTGCTTTTTTTTTTTTAGATTTTAGTGCATTTATGGAAGTGGAAGTGCATTACTTCGAATTAAATACCCAAAATGATTATTAATTTAATGTTTGTTTAAAAGATACCCAACAGTATTAAAATTAATTATGTGCTGAGTTGGATTGAAAAGAAATTCTCAGTTCAATTAGTTGAGCTATTTATTTTTATTATGTTGTAATTGTCCCAATCATGAAGCAATTATGTGTCATTACTAGGATTTCAGTAACATTCACATGATCACAATTTTTCTTTTTTTTTCTTTTCTTTTTTTGCCTTATCATCCGACCCTAATTGACATTGAATATTTTCTCATTGTACCCATTTGCCTGCTAGAGAGCTCTCACACTGCCCTTGCCAACGTCATGTTCTTTTATAATGAGCCTCGTGTTAACAGTGGCTGGAGATCTTTTCTTTCTTTTTTTGCCAAATTGGAAAAAGAGAGTTTTTTTGTGGCCTCAGCTGCCCTCCTGATCCTGGCAAGCCCCAGCACTTTTTTTTTTTTTTTTTTTTTTTTGGCTGACGTTTTTTTAACAACCCCTGTGCGCCATTCATCGGGATCTGTTTATGCTGTGACTCACCTCCTCATTTACTTTGCACCCGCCTCCCTCACTCAGTCACAAACCTGTCTTCTGATGCATCCACGTCCAACATCGCCATATCACTTCTCCCTTGTGCCTCCCTTGTGCCTCAGAGGGCTGCGGACGAATCGGCATCACTGTTTGTCCAGATGTTTATGAGCTCTCGAGATCGCCAGCCCATGTCAGCCAGCGCTGCCGGCGCTTGCGGCTGCTCCGTGACATGAAGGGCAAGCAGACGGAGGCCTATTTCTTTTTCGTTAACCTTGCCATCGTTTATTCATCCGTCCGCTCACGTCTGACAAAGCAGCCAAGCACCACTGGAGTGTGCGCGCCCCTTCGTACGCCAGCAGTGATTCGCAATGAACACATCTGCTCTCATGTGACGGACACATGCTGAAACAAGAGTCTCGGCAGTCTGTCAAGAATTTAAAGCCGCTAAGTCTGTCTGGGTTCAGCCGTAGACCGCAGTTCCTCATAATTTTGACGAAAATTGGCAAAGAGGCTGCTGGACAGGGTGACGCAGTTCAACTGCGTTCAGGAGGAACTCATCAGAAGGCGACTAATTGGTCACGAGGTGCATTAATTGTAGTTAATTGTGGCTGTTAAAGACTTGCAGCCTCCGAATTCCCCCAAGAGTGAACAAAGGTTTAAAGTAAAAAAATGTCGCAGAAGGACGGCGACGTCGCTGATGTCGCTGTTGAAAAAAAAAAAAAAGTCCTTGAAGGTTTTAGCAGAGCTGCTCTTCCGATGTAGAGCAACTTATTTTTTCCACCAGAGGGCAGTGTTTGTTTCTCTTCGTACTTCCAGCAAGTTTAGTTCTGAACTAATATTTTTACAGACATTATTTCAGTATATTTGGTCAACCCAAAACGAAACAGGTTATTTGTGTATGTCATACTTACTATGTATTTCCTGTTTAAGTATATGAGTATACGTCATACTTACTTTATTGAAAATTATTTTTGACAACCTTCACAACCTTTATGTAACTACATTTATATTACATATAGCGCACTGTAGAAAAACATAAGCAGTTGCCAAAATGACATCTTAAGTGAACCACATTGCCAATTGAAATGTGAAGAAAACACATTGGGATTGCAAGCCTCAACTGGTGCTTTGCAATAATTCTGTCTAATCGTCTGGCATGCAATGCATCTTATTACCAGCGGTAATCTTTTTATGCATGTATTGACACCTTGGACAAAAAGATTTCAAGTTCATAAGATGTAAAGATTTCTAAATGAAAAACCTAAATTCCGATGGAAGAGATGGAACGCACGCGAGCACAGTTCATGTCTTCAGAGGTCACTGGGTCCACTAACGTGTTGTATCATTGAGTATTGATGCAACTGCGGTGTCCCCTTTTGAATAACTTCAATTGCAGGTCTTGACCCTGTTTTAGGCAGACGTAGCTTCGCAGAGGAGCGTAGGCAGATTATTATTTCGGCACAATATTGGACAAGGTGTTTTTGGTATGAAAGCTAAACCAAACAGAAATATGTTTCTGCCTTGAGGGCAGAGAGTTTGTAACCTGGCTGAACCTTCTAATTGGCTGTAGCACTGCCAAATAGTCCAATATTTAAACAACATTTGTTATGAAAAAAAAAATGAATATGCATCATTTATCGTCTCTTTCAAATGCGCCACCGCACCATTTACAAAACATCAGCAGGCAGTAAAATAAAATAAAAAAAGCTATTTTTCCTTCAGTGAGCTCATTGTATTCCCTTGGATGTGGCGACTCAAAGTGGGGTCGTTTTTGAAAGTGAAAAAGTGATGTGGGAGATAATCCCAGCCAATAAAAGCTCCAACCGTGCGGTGAGGGAACATGACCCCCAAGCACTCTGGGTTTGGATGCTTAATTGTCGGTGGTTAGTCGACACCAAAGGCAGCGCGTTTTAATATCTTCGAGTTCTCCCGCAACACACTTTATTTGTTCTCTCCTCACTGTCACGTTGGCTTTTAATTCTCGTTTATCTGGGAACGCATTCCCAACAATCATTTCTGTTTTTTGTTTTGTTGTTTTGTTTTTTTTTCAGTTCAAAAAGTCTATGGTTTTCTCATTTTGACTCTCCGGCGAACGACAATGTCAAATGTAATGTGACTCTCATCACTCAGTGGTTTCCGCCAAGCCCCAGTCTCCCAAGCTGCCGAGCCGTCACTCCCGCCTCAGCTCCTTCGTGGAGGTGACTGCAGACGGGCTGAGCAGCGAAACCAAAAAAACGGGCAAGCGCAGCGGACACCAGGAGCTGCAGTGGAACGAAGACCTCACCCTGTGAGAGCCTGCGAACATGCATTCTTGCACACAGTCATGGACGTCGACAATTCTTTAGACAATTCTTTAGACAATTCTGTCGATTAGATGATAAACATCCTCCATTTTCTGCTGTGATTGTTTTGTTTCTTTTAACGGATGAAGGCAGAAGGTTCAAAACCTCAGTGTTTTAACTACAATATAGTGACTGTTTCCAGACGTTGTGAAAGCCGTCGGTAAACACACATGCATAAATAAACAGCATTCAGCTGTTAAATGTAGCTCATCAAATGTTTCTTTCTTTGTGCCCGGCAGCAATGTGACGCCTCAGAGCCGTTTGGATCTGAAACTGTGGAGCTGCCACACGCTGAGGAAGGAGCTGCTGGGCTGCGCCACCATAGACCTGCTGGACACCCTGCGCACGCACGATGGCAAAAGTAAGCACTTGGCCCGACGGAGTCCCCAAAGCAAGAAGTGATCGAACTTTGTCTTAACCGGAGGTTCAGGGTCGCTCAGTCTGAATGGGATTCATTCATATTTGATCAGATTTGAGCTTTGAGAAAATCTTAAAAGGAAATCAAGTCGGTCATGTGAACGTAGCCTCAGTGGGTCGTCCAATATTGACCAATGGGATGTAACGCTCCTCTTGCACGGTGTCTGTAACAGGGCTGCGTGTGCTCGCCTCAGAGGTGAAGCTCTTGCGTTAGAATAGCTCAGCACTTCCTGTCTTCTGGCCCAAGCAGCTCATGACACAACATGTGTTCACCTGTTTGTATTGATGCCAAGCCGCACTGAAGCCTGCTGTTCACTGGAAAAGTCCTCCCCCAGTAAAACGCCCAAAGCCAGACACGCTGAGGTCAATGTATTTATTTGTTTGTTTATTTATTTACTTACTTATTTATTTATTTAAAAGGGACAGTGCATATTACTGAACATGTAAATGTAAATATGCTAGCAGTCCCTGAACATGACAATGACAAATACAAATAAAAGATACAAAAAATTAACAATACGATAGAAGAATTAGACACTAACAAAGTAACAAATAATATTAAGAGGACACATAAAAGCTCAAAAATCAGTGCCGACAGATCTGGATTCTGGACACTTTTTTAGATTGACTTTAAAAGTGTCAAATGTGTTACAGTCTCTTAATGGAGCTGGAATCTCATTCCAGACCTCTGTACCTTTAAATGATAACACCAGATTACTGATTAGGAGGTTGTTACTCCATGTGAAACTGCACAGTCACCTCCAGTGGAGGCTCTGGCTGTTCTCCCACTGGTGCTGGATCTTAACATCATGAACAAGTCCATGCACAGGATCTTACATACAGAGCAAGCAAGTTTAAAACTATTTAAATTGAGCAAAGCTTAAAATATTGTTGTTTTTTTTGTGGAGAATAGTGCAGCGATGGAAGGAAAAAAAGATTTCTCATCCAGTTCTTTGACAGCTTTTTTTGAAGAGAGATTCTATGGGTTTTATCGTACTTCGGCTCGCCAGTGACCAGTTGGTGATACAATATTCTAAGCTGTCGGCACAGTGGCCGTAAATCCTGAAGGATGAGGTTTTCCCTTTCAACATAAAGCGTTGCCGTTAATGATCTATATAACCACATTATGAGAGGGAAGTTTATGTCTGTCGTCCTTTCTTCACACTTTACTGACAGCCTATAAATGTGTTTATTTACCTGTTCATAAAGACCACCAGGAGGCAGGTTTTATTGATTTATTCTACACCGGCATTCTAATCGTGACCTCAGTGACAGCGTCAAACAACTGACTGACTGCAATTTTGTGATACTTATATGGCTGTGCATTTTTTTTTCTTCACATGGGTCACAGTAAAATGAAATTAAGTCTGCGAGATTGTGACACTGCTGTGGTTATAATAGTGATAGTTATCTGCAGTATGTTTTCACATTCCTCCCAAAAGCCTGATGGATGTCGTTTGGAGCCATCTCATTATTCACTTGTGGTTAACACGCTGACATCAGAACAAAACTTTTCCATGTGACCAGCACCGGCGAGCATCCTGCATTGGATGGGACCTAGCAGTATGATTTTGGGTACTGTCCTCTAGAGGGCCTCGTTACCACGACCCTGTTCAAAAAGAACACGCAACAAGTTTTGCCGCTCATTTTTCACCTTGGCACAGCAGCCCGTGTTGTTTTTCACAATCTTAACAGTTTTCAGCGTTGAGTTAACGCCGACGAGGCACATCTGCTTCCACAGCAGTCATATAAATTGGATAACGCTCAGCCATTGGTTAGCTTTCGTTGGACTAATAATACGCGCGCACATGTCTGAGCGGGGTGGCGCCTCATTCTTTCCCAGTCTTTTAATGGCAACGAGGGATTGCCCCATTTCCTTCTCCTCACCCCCTTATTCTCCCCCTTAAATGCCAGCCTCGTGTTGTTCTTGACTTTCTTTCTCTCTCTCTACTACTACCAAGTGGTCTTCGCTTCATCTGCTGTCACTCCGCCTCTCCCCCCCCCCCCCCCCCCCCCCCACTAGTGGAGAACGTGCAGCTGAGTCTGGTGTTGCAGACGGAGAACAAAGGATCGGTTGTGGCGGGAGGCGAGCTCAACGTCTGTCTGGACGGCATGGTTGTTGATCTGGGCTCGCTGCCCAATGGCAGCACGGCAGCAGACAGTGAGTCCCGCCTTTACCACACGCACACGCACAAGCGCACGCGCACGTGCACACACACACACGCAGAACGAGAAGAGAGAAGTCAAAAAGCTAAATGGACAAAGAGGGTCTCACACCGAGGCACCTATACATCTGTTTTCATAGTAGTGAATTTCACCATTGGTGGAAGGAAGAAGAAGAAAAAATATCTCAGTGAGCATGTTTACAAGAACAGAATAATCAGATTTTTTTTTTCCAGAGTCCAGATTTTGGTCTTGACTAGGGATGTTAACAATTAATCGATTAGCGGTTAATTGTCGATTAAAAATTTAATCGATTAAATCATATTAAATTAGTTGCAATTTTTTTACACGGGTAGTTAACATCATTATGACAGTGTAGTGGCAAGAAAGAGCAATTCACCTGTAGATACCGTGATGGTAATAATATACCTAAAACAAGTTACTTTTAATCAACTTAAAAAAAAAATTTTGTGACCCATTAGAAGTCAAAATTGTTAATCGATTGATAAGGTCAATCAACTAACGATTAATGAATTAATCGATCATTTGCATCCCTAGTCTTGACAATATTCCGCATTACATGATATACTTAATAGTGTGATATATTTTAGCTCTGCAGGGGTTTTTCCCGTTTCCATTTGTTATTTGTCATTTGTACATGTTGTGACATTGTGACACACAGTAGTTGGCCAGTTGTCTTAATTTGGTTCTTTGTGTCCCATTCAAAGAAATGAGTTTGCTTTTTATGCCTTCCTTTGGTTTGTTTTTGTTGTTTTTTTTGCGTTACAATACGACGACAACACTTCACATGCTTCACACGCTTCACACGCTCGACAATGGGAGACGAGACGGCGAGGGAGTGGACTTGCTGCACACAAGGCATCCGCCACAAATTGGAGCGAATGCTGAAAAGAAAGAAAAAAAACAAACAAACATGGAAAAACCGTCTCTCAGGATTATTCCTCGCAATCAGCATGTTTATATGTCGCAGAAAAACTAATGGAGATCAGCGAACCGTGAACATGATCTAAACTCGGTTATTATTTCACCACTACTTTGCATTCCAATGTGTGTAAAAAAAATAATATATACAATGGAGTATTCAGAATAAGGCACCAATTGTGGTTTCAAACAAGATGTCAGACTTCATGCAAGGCAACACACGAGAACTCAGAGTCACTCCAGAAGGTCTAAAGGGGGGGCGGGGAATTATGACGATATAAAAAAGTTGGCCGTATTGAAATATGAGGTATTCATCCTCAGCGAACATATACTGGAACTGGACACACGCACGCACACACGCACACGCACAGCTTTCCCACAGAAATCCAGACAGCTTATTAGTAAAGAACACACCGCAATATTAAGCCTTTTTCTCCTCCTCTCACTCTCACTTTCCCTTCCTGTCTCTCTCTCGCTCTCTCTTAAATCTTTGTCAATATTGCCAACAACCACATGACCACCACTTGCTCCGATTGCCAAAAGTTTTGCATTGTGTCAGCGGCAGCGTTCAGACAGTCGGTTCGTACCCACCGGCCTTTGTTTCCAAAGACGCTCCGGTTATTAAAGACCTTCTTTGCATGGTAATTGAATTTAGTTCAACCTAATTGATAGCTGGCCTCAAAGGCAGCTTCACTCCGCAGTGAATGTTATATACAGCTGCGCTCGAAACTGCTGAATCTCCAAGGATTACGTGGTTGCTGATTTTTGTGTCCCCTAAAAACTAACTGCATATGAGGCTTTCAGCAGTTTACCACGCACAATAGTTGTGGCTCATGCCTTACTATGATAAATTCTTTGTAATCTGACATTTAGAAAAAAACAACATGACTTGACTGCATGAAAAGCGTAATCTTCAACTGCAACACGCAGGGTTTTATGCAAGATTTACCGACGTCTGCAAACAGCAATATGAGTCTGTAAAAGATGTCAGTGAAATCTACCCCCCAAAAAACACATTTTTTGTGAGTCAGTGTTTGTTGCGATGTCACAAAGGACACAGATGCTTCTCTGTAGCTGCAGGTGTTTCTGACCGCACTGTCAGGCCGCTGCATGGGGCACCTATGCTAGGCTTTTTTCGATCGGATGTGGCGACGTGGCTAAGCCAAGAAAGAAACAAAAACGTTGACGATTTGACGCTTTATAAATAAACGTTCATTGATTGACACATAGGCGTTGCGAGACATTTGCGTGGTTAAATGTACAGACTTAGAAAACAGGAGGTTTGATGAAGTCGGAAACAAAAAAAGAGGTTTGACGTTTAACACAACACGGCTTGGATGTTTTCTTATTGCGCTCTCTACACAATTGAACGCATCTTTAGATCAGGGAGTTATTCGATAACGGAAAAGCAAATCAAGTTCCTTTCATTTGTCTTTAAATGTTAGCCCGGCACTTCTGTCCATACTGACAGCGGTAAACGCAGTTTACATAAGAATTAATGTGAGTCTGTACTTTGTGTGTGTGTGTGTGTGTGTGTGTTTCCTTTACATCATCAAAGACCCTTTTAAAGAATTTGGGTAATGTGTTTAAAAAAATAAAAGACCCAGGTGTTTTTTTTTTAATCCTGTTGAAATAACGTGTCAGGAATTAGGAACTGAGAACAGCTGTTTTTACTCTCCCACGCCGCCTTAAAGCTGTTTGAATTCAATGAACTTCAGCACCGGCGTTATCACACTCTAGCGCACATTTCAATTTAATTGAGCCGCTATAAAATAATGTTTAGCTAGCGGGACAAATGTCGCGCTCCTGTATGCTACAGCTCTCTTGCAAGTACCTAATGTCTCTTTCATGAACACTCATTTGCAAAACTGAATTTAAAACATTTCTACATCCACGTATCTACAAACACAAACACACGCATGCACACAAGGCTTTTCATAGAGGGACACACAGAGCCCGCAGTGTGCTCTGCTGAATGGACACAGGGCCAGCAGTAAAGATTTAGCCTTGGAAGTTCCTCTATGGCTGCGCAACTGTATGTCTTTCTGACTGTCTAGGTATAAACCATGAGGTCAGGAGCTGCGTTATAGGCATCCATCCTCTAACGTATAATTTTTATTGATGTACAGTGAGGCTTATTTACCCGGTGTTGAACAGCACAAAGCTCTTCTCTCTCTGTCTACAGGCTGTATGCACCTCATACAGCCACTGAAGCATGTATCTCTTGCCTTATAGTGAACTCCCCAGAAATGAGAAAATACGTCTGTTGTCCCTCCGCACTTGTGACATGCTCTATCTAGTTCTACAAATTGCTCTTGTGATGTCACAAAGGGTAGCATCACCTCTCAGGTGTTAGTGACATTGACATTGTCCCAGCTCGGGTGTCCTCTGCGACTGTCTGGGCTGCTGACTTGCTGGCGAGCTGTTTTGCCAAAGGCTGGCAACAGTGGGCTAAATTTTCACTTTTCTTCCAATCAATAAAGTTTTTTTTTTTTTCATTTTTTATATAAATTGATTTTTTGAGATTACGCCATGACAGTCTGGGGTTAAAAAAAAGAAGAAAAAAAAGTGTGTAATACCACATCTTTAGGATTCAACCAAGCCAGGGGAGACCGCAGCACGTACTTCTTCTGTTTGATGTTTTAATTGGTCAAAGGTTAAACACGAAATGAGCCAAGTTCAGCCTCCTACTTTTCCCCTATTGACTTGTCACTTGAAGGTTTCTTCCTCTAACCCTCTAGCACACACACACGCACGCACGCACGCGTGCGCGTGCATAATCACAGGCATCAGGATCGCTTTTGTCTAATTTGCTTCTTGCAGTTGCGCAATTGAACCTTATTGCTTGCAGCTCAGCAGTCACAATTGCCTCCTGTGATTCACGACGTTCTGGAGAGGAGAGGGGTGGACTGTTGGACTGCATCACCAGAGTGTGTGTGTGTGTGTGTCAAAGCGCCCCCCTTTTAAAAACCACACTCTTGAATAGGGCCACTCGTCTTTGTACGAGTGGCTTTTTTTTTTTTTTAACGGCCTTGTGCCTGTCAATGCAGGCATGTGTCTTACTGGGCCGCGTGTGTGTGTGTGTGTGTGTGTGTGTGTGTGTGTGTGTGTGTGTGTGTGTGTGTGTGTGTGTGTGTGTGTGTGTGTGTGTGTGTGTGTGTGTGTGTGTGTGTGTGTGTGTGTGAAGTGCACATGTACATATGTTTTACATTCTGCCGTTTGTGTGCGCCGGCATATGCGCCCTGTCCTGAGTGCATAAAGGTGGGAGTGTGTTGCCTGCCGGAGGTGTTAAGGCGCCCTGTGTTCCCGCTCTGAACGCGCCTCTGTTAGTTCGGAGGTTTTACTCATTTCCCCTGGCAGCTTTTCTGACGCGCTCGCGCACTCACACTCACTCACGCACGCACGCACACACACACTCGCAGCGGGGTCTATAAACAAGCCATAGCATTGAAGAGAGAGTAGGGACAAGCCGTGGTGGAGAGAGATCCAACCGCTGGCACGCTGTGGAGGCTCGGGTGCTTACATAGACGCTCTGATTGTACCGAACTTCCCATCAGACAGAGGCAGAAAAAAAAAACCCCCAAAAAACCAGATGAGCCACAACCCAAACACGCGACGTATCCACAGATACACACGGCTGACTCTCATTCATCATCCTGGACACATCACGCTCCGCTCATTAATGTACTGCACGACCGAATAAGCCTTTTGTCACAGCAGATGGCAGCCGTGTTATCGTGTCTTTTTGGATCTTTTTTTTGTGAATTGTTATGTTGCAAACGTGCAGAGATTGTTTATGTACATGAGGTGGATTTGACCCCTTTTTAGTAAACACAGGGTTGTTTTTTGTCTTTAATGCAAAGCCTAACGTGCACAATAAATGTGTTTTTTCTTTTTTAGACTATTTTATTTTCAGTTACATATATATATATACCGGTATATACATATGCAATATTTACACAAAAAGGAGCCAGTATATTGTCTTTTTATGGTGAAGAGCTCAATAAATCTCTCTCACTGATTCAGATTTCCATGACACTGTAACACATTTCTTGGCTACTCACAGAGCAATTTCTATGAATTTGAGTTGCGTTTTGTTCAGCTAGCCACCAACACTTGCTACGTTCCCCAGTTGGCACAATTCAGAGTCCACTGGAACTTTAACTCCAGTGATCTTGGTTCAAGTGAATGTGTTTTTTCTTGCTTTTATTGCTAATCCGCCTTTTTGTTGCAGTCATAATATCCGCAAAATGTCAGGCAGGTCGTAACTAAAAAAATACTCCTAAATCAGATTTTAAACTGATTGTCTGTCTGGCTCTGAACTACTCACTACTTTCTTATCTGCTCCAGCTCCAAAACATTCACTCCTATAAAATAAGCTCTTTGTGATGTCACAGATACCTCTCCAGAGTTGGCGACAATAGTGCTCATTCTGCTCTTTTAGACAGCTACCCTCTTGACATCCCCTCGCAAGCATATGGAAAGTCCAACAAATCATCAGGTTTAGCAAGAAGCTAAAAGAAAGTAGCTGTTAAAATAACCAATACGGCAAAATTACTCATATACAGTTTGTTTTGACTCGAGTGGCGCAGTCTGGCCATCCTGTCGAACTCCTCACTTTGAAGTTTTGCAGACAAAAACAGTTCACAGAAACAGCAGACGGGATTAACCCGCCTGTGAAAATAATTGCTTCACCTTCTGAGCATTATGTAGCGCTATGCGACAAGAGCGCTTTAAAATTTAAAGCAGCCGCTGAGCCGACGTGTGCCCCCTTTTTTGTTTTTGGTGCAGTTGTTAGTTGTTGTTGACGTGTTTTTGTCAAGTTAGGAAGTTTTATTTTGGAAACGCACAGACACATGGCAGGCTGGCAATTAAGAGCGGGAAGGAGGAGTGGGGGGGGGGCGGCGGCGATGAACTGAATGGCGAGCGGGCCGTGACACAATGATTTCTCCTCAAGGCCACTGTTTATTTTCCTGCGTGTCGTCCACCAGGTCTGCGCACAAGAAGCCCTTTCATTGCAACAAAACAGACCTGTGTGTGTGTGTGTGTGTGTGTGTGTGTGTGTGTGTGTGTGTGTGTGTGTGTGTGTGTGTGTGTGTGTGTGTGTGTGTGTGTACGCGCACGCGCACGCGCATTTGTGTGTATGCACGTTTGCGTGCACGCGCGGTTTGTGCTAACGCGTGTGTATGCATGTGCAGAGCTCACAGAGCGAGTGAGTCACTGAGGGATCACCTGTTTGCGCACAGTCAGAGGCTTTCGGGCCGCAGGACGTAAAAGTCCAAGTCGGTGTTAATGCAAAGCATGTTGCAGGCCCGTAGTCACACGTTCACATATGCCAGCACGGCTGCACGCACACACACACTCAGATTCACAAGAAAAGACTACACAGTTCACACAGTTCATACAAGGATGAATGTTCTCAATTAAGCCACCAACTCCAGCTTCAGCTCCAACGCACACATGTTTCAGCCGTACATGGATTTGATTATTTCTCCCATTTTTTTCATAAACACGTTGAAACCTAAATCTTGCTATAAGGGACTGTCTGCTGGCCCAGTCCGGGGGCCTCATTTGTAACACTCAGCCCGGGGGGGGGGGAGGAACGTTCCAATCCATATCATCTCTTCTTCTTTTTTTCCCCTTTTTACTCAGACGTAACACTTCCCTCTTAGCTCCAAACACAGCAGAATTGCTGCAAACATTTGCAAAGAATGACCTATAGCGTTCTGCTGATTTTATTGTGGGCGTCACACATGTAAAGTTAGTTATGTTGTAGTTGCGGTTTGGCTTCATCTTCTGTATCCTCACGCCGATTGTGTTCCGTCTGTTTGCAGAGATGCTGCAGTCTGACAGGCCCAACTTGAGGAGGACGCAGAGTGAGGAGACCCCCAATACAGCAGTGTCTCGCAACAGGTACACACACACACACACACACACACACACACACACACACACACACACACACACACACACACACGTCAGTGTTTATGCTCTTCCAAGCACCACTATTGCGCATCAAAGGGAGACAAGGACTATTTATACACTGGGGCAGGGGGACACAGGTGAGAGCAATCAAGGGCAGGGCTGACAAGAGGACACAGGTGAAAGACATCAAAAAATAAACACAGGAAGTAAAACTAAGGACGCTGACAACAGAATAAACAGATTTCAAAATAAAGCAGGAAATACACAGAACATGACAACTGCACAGTTGCAGGTTCAGTTACGAATGGAAGAATAACAACGAACAGTTGCATAGTCATGAATATTTAGCAATCAGTCTACCACTGGACCCTCCTCCCCTTTGGCGACCCCCGAACAAGCCCCCCACCAACACACACCCACATACAGACACACACACACACACACTCACTCACTCACTCACTCACTCACTCACTCACTCACTCACTCATTCATTCACTCACTCACTCACTCACTCACTTAATTGGATTTCTCTCTCCAATGCAAACAAAATCAAAGATAGTAACACCACACACACTCTTATATAACCACGTTCTAAGCATCTCCGCTAGCTTTAATTGTCTTTAGGCTGGAGCCATGCATTGGAGCCATCCTAAAGAATGTCGTAACGACTGGACGATAAAACTCTCGCTCTGAAACACCGTCCGCAAAGATCCCATGCGGGATCCGTGAGCTGGCGGCGCAATTTGCAATCGAAAACAAACAGACGGACGGCGTCACGGGCGGCCCCGCGCCAGGACATTCGGCTGAGGGCCCCCCGTCAGCGCAGCGCCAGCATGTAATTCCCCCCGCCGAGTGCGGTCTGAGACGCCGCTCTCGACCGCCTCGAACAGTGCTGCAATAATAAATGATGGCGCGGAGTGCATTTGTTTCAAAGCTCTTGTGGCGGGACGCGCATTGGGGTCAGATGGTATTTCCCTCCAAACATTGTGGGGGGGCATCGCACACAAGTTCAGCCAGGAGGCCAAACCGCCGCCGCCGCCACTGTCATGGAGAAGCAGAAGTCAACATTATCATCATCATCATCATCATCCAGCTCTGTGAGAGCAGAGCAGGAGGAAGAGGCAGAGAGGAGAGCAGAACGCCGTCTCCAGGAGCTTGGAAACACACACACACACACACACACACACACACACACACACACACACACACACACACACACACAAACACTCCAAACGACACAATCACACTGGACAGCGTCAAATCAATGCTTCCTTCCTCCGCCGCTGTTCTCCTTATTGTATTGTATCCGTCTTTTTGTGTTGACGGCTGCCCAGGCCGGGTCTCCGCATTCCTCAGACCTGCATTAAAGGCAAAGTTCTATTTAATCTCAGGAAACTATCAAGAGTTTTCAGCAGAAAAGTTGCCTGCACAACACGTTTGTTCGTCTTTTGCGCGTGGACCCGTGCACGTTCCGCCCGGTTTACTCTCCACTTGGTCTTAAATCATAAGACCTTACATATGTATGTAAGACATACAGTGCAAAGCTGATCAGAATCAGCTTTATTGGCCAGGTTTGTACATGCCAAACAAGGATTTTGACTCCGTTCTTCTCTCTATTCTACTAATTAGGTTAAAACAGAATACAGAATAAGTAAAAAGTAAGGGTAAACAAGTAAACAATGTGCAACCGGAAGTATAAATAAGCTATAAACAGTGTGCAAGTCGTTGCCAGATGCCAGAGTAAGCAGTTAAAGACCATTAATGACTGACAAAAGTGTAACAGACACACTTCTATCCTGCACAGTGAGGACAAAATGGTCACATTCCCACTCTTAACTCCCTTTCATTCAACAGGAGTAACCGTCACTCGGTCGGGGGTTCCCAGGGTGGCTCCCCGGGGTGCTCCAGAGTGGACTCGCTGACCAACGGGGATCTGAGCGAGGAGCAGAGCCCGGCGTCGGCGCCCTCGGCCCGCAGTCGCTCCTCCAAGACTCACGGCAGCCCAGGAAACAGTGCAGGTATCAGTCAAGACCAAGTAATAGCACATTTGGGTGTTTTAATAGTGGAAATGGAGCTGGAACACAGCGAAAACGTTTCATCTTTGTTGCAGACAAGGTCGAGCTCACGTCCAACGGGGTGGAGAACAGTCGCTGGGCCGTCGCCCGTCACCCGCCTGCCCCCTCCTCCCCGTCGGGCCGATCCCCGGCTGCCAGCAGCAGCGGCAGCAGTCCCTCCCCAGGTCAGGATGCCCTGGGCCTGGCTGCGCCCGCCGAGCCCAGCTCCACTGGCACCGCCACTGCCACGGCCGGTGCGGAACAGACCGGCGGCGGCAACGGCGGCAGCAGCAGCGCCACCACCACCGAGTCCGGCACCGAGTCGCTTCCAGCTGGGTAAGAGGCGGCGCGTCGCCCTGTTGCAATCTGAAAAGATACTTTGTCTTCTACAAAACCACCCACATTTGAATTAATGCGGTGTGATATGGTGAATTTGCTGCGTTTTCTGTGAAATAAACTCTGAAACTGATTGAAGACCAAAATACAGATTTTAATCTGAAGTTCAGGAGAACTTTGGTCATTTAATGCCATTAAATTTCAAGGTTCAAAGGAGTCTTTATTATCTCCAAGGGGCAAATTGTTTTATAGCCAGTAGTCACATAAAACAATGAACCACAATCACAAAGTAATACATTGTACAGCACAGAAGACAACACTAAAAAGGTTGTTAACTTCTCCGTTGCCCGCCTTGTTTGGTTCAGAGTGAAGCCGTCCAAGCTGTGGGTTACTATGAGTGCGAGGTTCCAGAAGTTATGAATGTTTTCTGCAGCTGAAGGACTCTGACAAACAGTCAAGCACACAGTCACGGACACAAGCGATCCATACAGAGAATTCTCTTGTCCACTATTTAGATCCTTTTTTTTTTTTATCTTCATGAACACATTCAGTAATGAAATGGAGCTTTGTTGCTTTCAAGCCACTCTCAGTTATGTTTTTAAAGTTAAAAATCCCCCCAAAAAAATCAATCGGTGAGAAAGATTTATGGAGCGCTTCACCATCGAAAGACAAAATCAGTCGGGGTTTTCTCAGCACAGAGGTGATGAAACGTCCATAAAAACAGCAATACAGCATCCTGAATAACACAATAATCCTCAAAATCACGAGTTTGTGCTGTTAAAAATCCTTCAGCACCTCTTCGCTGGTCGTCAAACTCCATTGTTTGGAGGGACCGTCAACCTTTAGGGGGAGGGTTTATGGAGACACGATTTTTCATCATCACAGCAGAGATGATAACGACAGATCGATAACAACGCGGTTATTTTTAGATGGACTCAGCCGCTAATGGTCAATTCATCTGAGGTCCATCAGTAGGAAGAGAGTCATCAATTATGGTAAAAGAGGCTGAATAGGCTCCGTGTGCTGTAATAGTTGAGGGAAATCAGTTTTAATGAATGATCATAAAGCTGAAATGTCACACGGCTGCATGGCGTGAACAGTGACGGGTGTGAGCGTTCAAAGTTGACCTGACTTCTTTCTGACAAGCCAGCCGCATGTTTCTCCCTGAGTGAAATGCAGAGACATTTCTGTTCAGAAGTGATAAACTTCATCATCTCAAGGCTGTTAATCGCACTGAAAACCTTTGTTTACGACCAGTTACCTCATCTGGCGAAGATATATTTTAGAGTGCTCAGCGTTCCTTCGCGTCAGCTTTACTGCTCCCCCTTCAAGGTCACTGAGCGCGACGCACTTTATCCTCCAGAACAAATTCTCGCATTTTCGTGACTGCCTGCAATCCATTGCTTCTCTTTCTCTCTGGCTGTGCAGCTGGGAGCAGAGGGTGTTGCCTCATGGGAGAGTGTACTATGTGGACCACAACACCAAAACCACAACCTGGGAGAGACCACTGCCACCGGGGTACGCCTAAAGCATTTTGGGTTCTGCATGTGTGTGTGTGTGTGTGTGTGTGTGTGTGTGTGTGTGTGTGTGTGTGTGTGTGTGTGTGTGTGTGTGTGTGTGTGTGTGTGTGTGTGTGTGTGTGTGTGTGCGCGCGTGTCTGTGTGTTTTCTGCGTAAATAAATTGTGTCATTTTGCCTCGCGTTACCGTTTCCAAAGAAAATGAACGTTAACTGCTGTAAAGTAATTCAATTTTTCCATATTAAAATGGAATTGCTATTAAGTGTTTAGCTTCAACCTCAAAGGGCATTTTTCACAGAGCTCTATTGGCCAGGCTCTTCTCAATGATGTGTAAAAGACAAACCATGAAATTGAGTTGTGACTCAGTTTTCTTCTGAGCTGCGTTCATATCTTAGATTTAACTGACTCGAGTGGGCCGCTGCTTGGAAGCTGCACACATATACCGCTTTGAACACACGCGGCCACGTTCATGCGGCATGTTGTTCTGCTCTCGTCCCTTGTGACGCATCGATTCTGCGCGTACGCCCTCTCGCAAAGTCCAGCTATTGCACAACGACGCCTTCGGACGCTGAAACGCGGAGGCACGACGCGTGTTTTTAGACAGTCGACGGCCCGATTTTGAGTTTGTGCGCGCTGCATTTCAACGCGTCAAGTTTTGGAACTCTCGGCCGGATAAACACGGGCCAAATCCAGCCGATCCGACTCCAAACATCTCCGTCTAGTTTTGCGCGTGAACTTCCCGAGTGTTCAGCGCGGGACGGGGCTGCCAGACCCGGGGCTGCTTGTTTCTTGCGTTTGTTTGTTTGAAGGAGTCGGTTCTCGGATGTAACTCGAGGCTCTGCCAGTGGTCCCAAATCACCCTGTTTGTGCCTTCACAATCAGGATCTGGTTTCCCCCCACCCCCCCGCCTTGTGTAAAGTTCCTATGAAGGCTGATCCAGGGTCCCGCCCCCCATCTCACTCCCCCTTTCTGATTTTTTTTTCACCAAATTTTTTTTTTTCTTTCTCTCGTTTCTTTGGGTGTGTGTGTGACTAGGTGACAGAGAGAAAGGAGCAGTTGCTTGCTTTTTAAAGAAAAGGTCACACACACACCCGCCCCCCCATGTCAGTTTTTCCATGCGGCGGGGGCTCGCAGAACAAAAGTCCTTTCTTTAGCGCCACATGTACTTCCATCCACCGCCGGGGTTGGCAGCCCGCCGGTGTGGCCCTTCAGAGGATCAATTAGCCAACTAATACCAGCTCGCTGTTCCACATGCAGATCTCGGGCTAGAGCAGCGGCGGGGGGACTCTTGGCGAGGCCGCTGCCGCCGCCACTCAGTCTTTATCGCGTCGAAGAAGACCCTCGCTCGGAAAACCGATGCGTCCCCTCCTTGACTTCCTGCGAGGTCGCCCCGACAAAGTTACAGTAAAATAAACCAGAGGCAATTTTTGTGTTTATTCCTCCAGAATGGGAACAGCTGCAGCAAACCTCAGCGCAGCCAAGAGCCTCCTTGCAGAAAACATTTTCTGCGGCCAGACTCTCGGTCTGAAGCGAAGAGCTCTTAATACTGTCACAGCTCAGTTAGGAGGACTCGGCTCTGTGTTTTCTAGTCGTGGACTCACGGCGGCTCTTTTGTCGTTTGGCGACGCCGACACCGGGACGGCGGAACGATAGAAAATGATGGAGCTTGAAACGCTGCCATTACCTGCAATTGCGGTGGGCATGGCCCGAAGCATCATGTTGCTCATTTGAACGTCCTCCCAGTCCTCTTCCATCCCCGGGAAGTAAATCTCTTCATACAGACAGCACCATTGGTTTCAGTCCGATCATGATTTGCAAAACAGCTTTCTGGCAAAAAAAAAACAAAAAAACCTCCAGAGGAGCCAAGCACGCGAGGTCGCGACTTTGTCTGCAACTGAATTCTGTTCAGGCAAAATCAGCTTTAATGATGAAGTGAAAAAACACACAGAGCGCGACTCTGTGTTTGCGGTGAGGTTTGAAAAAGTTTCTTCCGAGCGTTCAGAGTGCAGTGTGGCATTCAAGGACAACTGTCAATTTTGCACACTTGGATCAGACAAACGCTCTGTGACGACTGTAACGTCGATGTCGAGGACGAGTTCCAGCGTTTTATTGCCCTTTGTACCACGAGTTGCACCAGAAGTTGTTTGATACAGTAGGTGTAAAACCCTTGATTTGATGTGGCTGAATGGTGCAGACAGACTACAACAAGCAAGGTATTCGCCCTTGCTGAAGATTTAGAGGAAGCCTGGGCCAAGAGAACCAAAAGTACATTTAGGTCAGACATTAAGTCTGTTGTTCTTTTATTTTATTTCCTCCTTTATTTATTTATTAACCTACAGTGAATTGTGCCGTCATCTACAGGAAGTGAATGTTCTAATTTATTACAGTTTTTATGAACTTAGAATCCTGAAAGGGAATGGGTCCTATTTTCATTCATTCATTCTTGCTCTACACAGGTACATTGCATTGCAGTAAACCGAATCATGTTTTTCGTGTGTTGCCGTGACTCACCCTCGCCCCCCCCGGTTGCCTCACAAGATTTGGGCTGAATGTGCGGCTCGGGACAAATTTGCATCCTCGCTGCAGGAGGAACCACAGAGGCCCAAACCAGCTCCGTATGTGGTCCGTAGTAATCGGATCCTCGCCGCGACCCCACTGTGTCTTTGGGGTGCGTTCACATCTGCCGCCGGGAGCTGTTGTCGGAGAACGGATAGTAACCCGGGTCTCTTTGGATCTTCGGCTTATTGGCGGCGGCTGTCGGCCCCGTGATGAATGATGTGCGGGGAGACGCGCTCCGTCATCTTCGCCAACCCCCCCCCTTCCGACGGCTGGATCCCGCCGAGCCCCGGACGTTTGCAGCGGCAGAAAATAGACGGAGCAGACAGATAATGACACAACCTGTTTTTGAAGAGTTAAAGCCGGATAGCAGAACTAAGTAGAGGCTCGGAGCCGGGGCGCTGTGGGCTCCGGGGATTTTCCCCGGCTCCAGTAAATAACTAGCTAGTGCTAATATCAGAGAGGGGAGCAGTGTTTTTCCTGCCCTTTTAAAGGATGCCCGCAGGCTTAGCGGTCGCAGGGACTAACCCTCAACCAAATAACTGCCAGTGTTTGCAGTCATCTTCACTACCAGTGTGTCCTGGAGCCTCGCAGGAACTCAAAGTGAACGTGAACTCTGGCCGCAGAGGGTCAGAGAGAATTTTTTTTTATCAGTCAGTTTTAGGGGCCTCTCTCTGCATTCAGATTATTTTGAGTTGATCGTGCGCGGACTGTTATCAGAGATCAGAGTTCCCCGCAGAGTCGCTGAATGTTTCGGCAGAAAGCTAAAAGAAGGGAGAAGCTTAAAAAAAAAAATCCAGGCATGTTGTTTATAGAACAAACGAATACGTAACAGAATAGTTTTGGATCCATCGGGTTATGTCTTAGTGGAAGACAAAAATGTTTTCTATGTGGGTTTCTACTGTACTTTACAACGAGCTTTACACAAGTTTGGAGAACCACTTTTGAAAAAGTTTTCAACGCTAAAATTTGAGACAAACTCACTCACAAAGGTTAAAGGTTACACGAGCAGGGTGTGGGTTTCCAAAGTTCCTCAGCGTCAGTCTCGGCGTGTTTGCGTTTGCACACGGAAGCCGCCGTTGTTTTCTCTCCCCAAATTCTGCAGCGCTGAAGTCAGAGATATGAGAATAGCAGCGGCGTGAGCTCAGGGGAACGGCTCTTTGTCGCGGCCGAGCGGCTGTATCTCGCTCCGCGTCCAGAGCCCCTCATCTCACGGGAAGAACAGGATGTGCGCAGGGCCCTGAGTAATGCCGCTGGCAATCACCGACACAGGCAGACTGCCGGACACACACGCACGCACGCACGCACGCGCACACACCGCAAGTCATGGCTACTGTCAGTCAGAAACATGACGTTCATGCCGCCGCAGCTGCCTTTAAAGCTGAATGAGTGGTGGGAGCTGAAGCCAAACCGTCGATGACTCCGCCCCCCAAAAATCCTTCTGGCTTTTCTGCCGCTGAATGCTGCTTTTTAGTTGTTTTGTCATCATTTAGATCATTTAGACTAAGAGATTTATTGAAATCCTAGTTGTTTCTGGTTTGTGATCATGTCAGGAATAGTTTGGTGTAACCATCACTTCCTCCTTTTCTTCTTCTTCTTCTGATATTCAAATGTTGTTCTTTCTTTCTTTCCTTTTGTTTTTTTTAGTTATCAATCTATGTTAGCGTCTGTGTATGTATGAGTGTGTATGTGCATATTTTCTTTCATCTACTTTCATACAAAAATAACAACCATACCTTTCTTTTAATTGTGTCCCAGTGAAGAAATTGTTATAAAATTGGGGTCTTCTCCTTCTTCTCCTTCTCCTTCTCCTTCTCCTCCTCCTCCTCCTCTCCTTCTTCTTCTTGCCTGCTTCTTTTTCCGTCCCTTCGCTCCCTCTGTTTTGTCTCTCCTCCTCCCACTGTTTTCTTTCCTTTTCTCGTCTTTGTTTCTTCTGCCTTATCTCTATAAAATGAGCGCTCCGACTACCAGCCGCGACAGGTTTTTTTTATACCTCCGCCCACTCTTGGTGCTCACAAAAGATGTTGCTTTAAATCTCAACCCCTCTCTTTCTCTCCCTCCCTCCCTCCCTCTGCGGCGCCCCCCCAACCCTCCAGCTGGGAGAAGAGGGTGGACCAGAGGGGCAGGTACTACTACGTGGACCACAACACCAGGACCACCACGTGGCAGCGGCCCACGGCCGAGTCCGTGCGTAACTACCAGCAGTGGCAGAGCCAGCGGAACCAGCTGCAGGGCGCCATGCACCAGTTCAGCCAGCGCTTCCTCTACCAGGTACCTCCTCACGCTACCAACCTGACGCGCAGTGTGTTCACATCACGCGCCCGCCTGCAAAAGGGAGAAGAAAAAAAAAATCACTTGAAAGGTGACTCGATCAGTGGTTCTCAACTGATGGAGTCTCACAAGCCACATTTTTTTTCCTTATCGTGAATTTTTTCCACAAAAATAAATCGCTCACCCACTTTCCATCATGTCTAGTAAATAAATTATTGAATTGAAATGTGTGTTCTGCAAAATAAATGGCCAACATTTTCTATCAGTCAAAAGTTTGGACGCATACTTCAAACTTATTTTCTTTCATGTTCATGACTATTTACATTGTAGATTGTCACTCAAGGCATCAAAACTATGAATGAACACATATGGAATATGTATTGAACAAAAAAGTGTGAAATAACTCGGAACAAGTTTTATATTTTAGATCAGCGGTCCCCAACCACCGGGCCGCGGACCGGCGCCGGTCTGTGGGGTCATTTGGTACTGGGCCGGACAGAAAGAATAATTAATTTCTGTTAAATTAATCCCGTTTGATTCATTATCTGAGTCTGAACAATTTTATTTTGAAAAATTACTGGATTCTCTCCGTTACGTCCATCTAACACTCAACTCTTCAAGGCGCTTGTCTCGGTCACCTGATACGTTGCCGCGAGTTTAAACCCACAAGTTAGCAAGCTCGCAAGCAACATGAGTGTCGATCGCCATCTCCTCCACCTCCACCCCACCTCCTAAATAAAGAGTTATTGTCCAGTTCGGATTAAACTCCCCTGCACTGCAGCCGCTGTCGCTAACTAGCACGCAGGAACTTCCTGTAAACCTACACCACGCTTCAAGCGCCGGCCTGTTTCTGGTGGAAGGACACTGATTGGTCGCCGGTCGGTCCCTCGAGTGGCTGCACACGATATGCCGCTTAGCAGCAGTGGTGAAATATCACCATTGTCACAATGGCCCAGACTAGAGTATTCTGGAGGTCTGAGGTTTCTGTTTATTGCAGCCAAGGAGAGTGAGTCAAAACTCACAGGCTGAATCCTGAGTCACAGACTCTGTGTTTCCTCCCTGCAGTTCCACACATGGACGTGATGACTCTTAACTCCTGCGGGGGCTCTTTAGCGTAGAAGACGCCTTTTCTGCCACCGTTCTCAATGTTGTCAGAGTCCGGGTTTTTATGTCGGTTAACTGGCACTCGGCTCGAGCCAAATGTTGTCGCGTAAAGGGCAAATCCTCCATCGCAGGTTGGTGAATATTTACATCTGCTGAACTTAATTACACTCCGGTGTCCAAAGTTATTGCAGCTGAAAAAAAAAAAACGGAATCCAAATGCAATGATTTACTAGCAGCGGTTTAATGCAGCCCTTCCGCTGTGGTCTAGAATTAATGGAGGCTGGTGAACGTCGGCCTTTTTTCCGATGTTTTCAGTCGACTGCCGGTGAAAGAGTTCTTTTGACCAGTGTGTGCCACGATGAACAGCGAAACGCGTTGGATTTTTGTATAAATCTTCCAACGCGTGCATCCAAAATTGCAGCACCCAACCCGTTTAATCGTACGGAATAATAATTATTATTACGCCGAATGTGACCCAGTAAATTTCATCAGGCGGTCATATGTTGACAAGTGTGGGGTAAATCTCTCATCTATTTGTCGTTTTATTTTCCAAGTCAAGGTTCAGCTCCGTCACTTGCTGTCCCCCCTCCAACCCCTCCTCCCTGAAAAGCAGCCAAGGTCAGAGCGTAACCAGACAGTAAACTCGGGGGACCCCAAACAGCCGCGCTCTCTCAATAGGCCATTATAAAAAACCAACCCCCTAAAATTCTTACAGGCTTCCGTTAAAAATTCCCCACTCAGCGCTGTGCGACTGTTTGCAAGTTCCGCTGTTAGAATACCTCCAGAAAGGTTTTGTGCGTTTGCTCTGAGCCGCCGGCCCGTTTGCAACTTCCTGTGTGCATCTACAAGGTTTGAAGAAAAACCTTCTAATCAAGTGCACACAGCTTTGTTAAAGAACTCAATCGTAAGCAGGTAAGTGCACCTACTGACTTTTCCGGTTCTTCTTTAAATGAAGTACACACGCCTCTGCATTATCTGTGCTTATCTTCTTTATTAAGGCCCAAATGTAACTTGAAAAATTAAAGTTTAATAATTAATTAATTAAAGCTGGGATCTATAGTTTGTGTGGCAAACACAACAAACAAACAAAACAAAAAAAAAATTGCACCCGGACGTTGGTGTACTAATAAATAGCTTGTTTCCAGGGACATGAATGACCAGGATTCTCTTCCTGTATTTAAACAGCGTAATCTTCCATGCGATCCAGACTGGGGTGAGGCTCATTAACACGATAATCAGAGTCCTGAGAAGTTTCGCACAATCCCAAAACTTTTCTCCACTGCAGCCACTAATTTTAACACGCAAGCCATCTTTACGCAGAAAAATAAAAGCGGACAAACAACTTTATGAAGTAAAACAGCGTCTCCTCCACTAATTGACTCCTGCCTTCACACCATCGCACTCCTGGCCCTCTTGTTTTTGGCCCTCATGTGTGAGAAAAGCCAAGAGGCAGGTCTCCCCGTTCCATGTTGATGGTATACTTCTGCGTCTTGGAATGCCCACAATGCTGATAGGAGCAACTATTTATGGCCTCAGTGTGTGTGAACAAGGAGGCACACACACACACACACACACACACACACACACACACACACACACACACAAAAGTGCTCATAGTTTAGTTAACCCCTAAGCACAGCCACATGTTCCGGCCGCTCTGTGTTTGACGCCCTCTCTTACAAAAACTCAACCTATAGGATCTTCTTCCCCGCCGGCTCCGTCCCTTCTCCTCAATGTGTAAAAGACGGGTCACACTTGTTAAGTGCGACTTTCAAAATTTCCGCATGCGTTGCGAGCAGAAGGTGCGCGCAGGCCGCAATCTTGAGGTCCGGTGCCACATTTCTTTGTAGTCGCACATGACAACCAAAAGAGGGTCAAGAGGCCCGAACATCCTTCAAATGAACCATGGCGCTGTAAGCAGCGCCTGCTCTTGGCTGCACACTTACAAGTTGTGTGTCTGTAAATTCATTTCCTGGGTCTTTATTCCTTATTCTGCATTCTTGAATTATGAAATATCTACTTCCGATCAACATTTATCGGTTTATTTGCAAACATACAATAATAAATACTGTTAAATCTATTACAGAATGGTGCGTGTGTGTGTGTGTGTTTGCTTGCAGAGTAATTGCGGCTCGTTAGAAAGCCCAGAGAGGGCTCCCTCCGAATCATTAACTTCAGTTTCCGGCTCTCCCTTCTTTCTGCCCCGACTCCTTCTTTTTTTCTGTTTCTGCTTCTTTTCCTGCCCTCTTCCTCGATCTTTCCTTAAACCCCACCCACCCACACACACACACACACACGCCCCTCCTCCACCTTTCTATTTCCTCTCAAAAAATCCCCCTAGTCTCAGTTTATCTCTAAAATCACCCCTTTTTTTTAAATCCTTTTTGTTTAATCTCAGCTGATGTCAGGCACCCACTTTTTTTTTTTCCTCGCCTGCATTTACCCCTCTCACCTCTTCAGACCGTCTCACCCACCCCCCAACCCCATCTTCCTCCCAGCTCCTTCTGTCCATTCTCGCTGGAACAAGGACCCTTAACAGCAGCAGCAGCAAGAGCAGCACCTGAATCGGCCCTGTGTTTTATCAGCGGCGCGGCCCGGACAGAAAGCTCACACACGTCAACGCGGCCGAACGTCACCATCACTCATGTTTACACACACGCACACAGGCCATTACAGCTCATGTTTCCATAGGGCACATTTGTGAGCAGTTATCCCATGAAAGGACAATGCACAGAAGTGGCTTAAACTGCGCTAATGCTCCACATGCTCGTGCATTTTTCAGTTTAAAAAGCCCCAGGTGTGCGGATTATTATCATACCGCCGCTTTCATTTATATTGTCATTATTCATTCTATTTAATATGAGGGCTGTCAAACGATTCATTTTTTAAGCGCGATTTATCGCAGAATCTTTGTGATGAATCGCAGTTTAAATTGCATGTGTAAAATTCTGTTATTTTGCATTTCGTGGCAGTTTTAACCCCATAATGTAAAGTATTTCTTACCAGAAATCGGCCTGAGGGGCATCTGTCTAACACTCTGTTTAGATACCGACAAATATAACGTACACAAATATGATCGCATTTTTCAGTCGCGGTATTTTATTTTGAAAATTGCTTCAGTTTCGAAGCCTATTTTATTGAAAGTTTTCCATCATTTTTTCCCCCCCATTCTTCTGATAGTGAAAATTCAGGTCAGTATGTCTTAAATTTGGATACAGACACATAGAGATGTATTTTTGCGGGTTTACTCAGCCGTACACGACGTGCGGTGACAGGGTTTGCCGACGAAACAAATCATTTCAAAATTCTCTTTGGGGAAATATTAAAAATAAATGAAACAAATTAAAACACCCGCTTCTTCCCCCTCAGTACGAACAAGCTGCGGCTTGTCATAAATGAGAAGCGGTCCTGAATATAAGGCACGACCTGTGTTTGCGCGAGACAACTTGTTTCCAGCGGCCCGAACTGGCCGCTGAACTCGTTGACTCGAAACCTACAGAACCCCTCTTTGTCCCATTTTTCTCTGGTTTGCAGCGCACATTTTCTCACCGCGCATGTTCAAATCAATCTGCATTTTTTTTTATTTCCTGCTACTTCTCTCCTTCCCCTCGCTCTTTTCCCGCACGTTCCCACAGCTGTACGGTCGTAAGACTTTCAAATCCTCTTTAAAAATCTCAAACTTGTGTTTTCACCTGCGCTGGCCTGCCTGACCTTGAAAGTGGCCTTCACGCCGTCATCCTCCTCATCCATAACACACAGCCTTTATTTCACACGTTAGTGTCGACATTCTCCTCTCCCGCTCTCTCTCTCTCTCTCTGCCCCCCTCTCCTCCAATCCCTCCTTCCCTTGTTTGCTCAGTGGCTCTTTCTTTTCCTCCCCTCCTGCCTCTCGCTCTGTCTGGAAGCTGCCGACGAGCTGAATGGCCAGAGCCAGGATGAAGTCATCATGTCTTTATATCATTATATTCTCCTTTTACCTTTTTTAGTCACAGAAAAACCCATAAGGGTGGGGCCGCGGGGCATAGATTGGCTGTCGATGGAGTCCCACGCGCGTGCACACATACACACACACACACACACACACACACACACACACACACACACACACACACACACACACACACACACACCCTTTAACCCTGCTATGTGCCCTCTCTCTCTCTCTCTCTCTCTCTCTCTCTCTCTCTCTCCCCCTGCAGTTCCCTCAGAATTTCCATGACACTGTTGTTTTAAATGGTCACAGTCACATCACGGACACACCGCCTTGAGTGACACTCAGTGGACGATACTCATCAGACACAATGTGTCAGCGCCGCTTTCTGAAAAAGCATGTTAATATGTTGCAGCTGCTGCAGTGGTTTCGCCCAAGAGTTGCATCTTCCACCGAGAACTTTGTCGCATGTTGTTGTGCAGCAAACCTTTCGGAGCGACTCTCGAAAGAAAAAGAAAGATAACTGTGAAATGAATTATTTATATTTATTTTTTATAAGTTTATTTAGATGGCACAGTGCATATTAATGAACACTGAGTACATAAGTACTCACTGTAAATACGCCGGACTTAGCCCTGCTGCTGAATTTCATCCATTGTCCCCAAAACAGTACAATTGACATAAAGAGTATAACCGTATAATACAACAATTCACATAAAAACAATTGACTTAAAAAGTCCATAAACATTCATGCATAATAACTGTACCAATATTATTGCACACTTATTGGCCATAAACATTTTCACGTAATAATTACATAGCTACACTATTACACTACATACAACCGCAATTAAAATATCATTGACAGTCAACCAGTGTTAATTGCATTGCAAAAATAGTCCTTGTTATTTCACCCCACCAACTAACATCCATCCCCCAAGTCAATTTTCCGGATCTTCTCATCAGGTTGTTTGCGCATCGGAATCTTTTCGAGGACGTTTTGCTATCCGCTGTGTTATTTGCGGCTGCCTCCAGTCGCTGCGGGGGGGGCGGAACACGTCGCTGTTAGCGGGGTCTTGATCTTGCGCCGCATTACACTTAATGGCTTTCGGGCTTGTTTGTGACACACCTCAAACCCGGGCCCGCTCGATAAACACCCATACATGGCGGCGGCTACAGAACAAGTGGCCTTTCAGCTGATTTTTCCACTCCGATCGTGTGTGTGTGTGTGTGTGTGTGTGTGTGTGTGTGTGTGTGTGTGTGTGTGTGTGTGTGTGTGTGTGTGTGTGTGTGTGTGTGTGGAAAGTTTGTACATGGCAAGGAGTCAATGGGTAGCTTCTTAGGTTGGAAGACACACGCGCAAGTACACACATTTACTCACTTTTCTCAGTGTGTGTGTGTGTGATTGCAGGCTGAGTAAACCCGACAGAGGTTTCCAGGCCCCGCGGTGAATAAAGGTGCCCTTTGTCAGGCCCCGGGGGTGGGTTTGGATGGCTGGAGAGGAGGCGTGGTCAGTCGTGGGGGTGGGTGGGTGTCCAGTCTGGAACCGGCTATGAATGTTCCCTCAGTTCCCTCAGACATTGCACCTCCCTGCCTACTTTCGCAGGAGCCCTAGAAAAAAAAGCGAGTGAGAGGAGGGAGAGAGCGAGAGAGGGCAGGCGGGAGGAGGTGGACCTCAGGGTGGGGCTCGCAGGGTGCCAGGCTGGTGGAGGGGGGGGGGGGGGCTCATTCGGACGAGGTGAGCGGGAAACTGAAAGGGAGGGAGGAAGGGAGGTTGGGGAGGGGGGCGGGGCTTGAGCCCGAGGCCCAGTGAGCTCATTGGAACAGCCGTGTTGTTTTATCCTCCTACCGAGCGTGTCGTTTTTGGAAGGCATACGAGCCGCCGGCCGGCCAGCGAGCTCAGTCGCCCCGTACCGCCGCGGCAGAGAGGAGCCGGCCTGCCACCACCACCCCTTCCACCACCACCACCACCACCACCCCTGCTGCTGCACACACACACACACACACACACACACACACACACACACACACACACACTTGGGACACTCACGCCTCAGCCACCCCGACTGACCCTGAACCCTCCCAGGTTTCGCCAGTCTTCCACCTGGGATTCACTCTGCTGAGTGAGTTTCTTTCATCTGCTTTTCTCTCGTGTCTTTTTTTTTTCTTCCCTCGATGGTGAAAGGATGATTTTTTTTTTTTTTTTTTTTTTCACTTTTTTTCCTTCGCCCTTGAGCCAGGACGGAGCGTTGGTTTCGCACCCCGAGGGACGAGGAGGGACGAGCGAGGCCAAAGGTGTCCTAACCGGATTTGTTTTGTCTCTGTCTCTTTCTCCCTCAGCCATCCGGCGCTCCGGTGGAAAATGATCCTCTGGGCCCGCTGCCTCCTGGATGGGGTAAGTTCGCCTGATGCTCACTACTTTCTTTTCGCTTGAAGATGCTCCCAGTCTGTGGTTGGTCTCTCTCTCTCTCTCTCTCCCTCTCCCTCTCTCTCTCTCGCTCTCTCTCTCTCTACCTGCCAGTCACGTGGCCCAGAACTGTCGCACACACTCGCACTTCTGCTCGCGTAGCGAAAAAGTATTTTCAGGACTTCTCGCCCAGTAGTTGTTAGCCTATCAATTCTGGGTTCTGGACCTGGTGGCTTTGGGTCATTCAGCAATGTCCTTTTGGCTTCGGCGAGCAGCCGCGGGTGAAATTGAGGTGGAATGTTGTGAAACTTTTGCATCACGAGCGTTTTTTTTTTTTCCTCCCTCTCCTCTCGCAGAGCCCCAAGCTTCCCTGTAGCCTCTCCTGCTCTTTACCATGTGGCAGAAAATCATTTTTTCACAGTTTGATTAATTCCTCTGCTTCAACTTTTGAATTATCATCCCGTTGTTTCCGGGAGGATAAAACCGTCCCTGGCTTCAATTGGGCCCCCTCATGTTACATCAATTGGTGGCCGCACGCGCTGGCTTCCGCCCTAGAAATCCTGCAAATAACAGAGGCCCGCCGCGCATTATTGACGGGACACTTCATCAGCCGGCAGTTCTCCCCAGGCGACTCATGTAATCGGATCCGTGCAGGACAGCGTCTTGCGCACGTACTCATTCATTCGCAAACGAGCGTCGGCTGGCAGCGGCCGAGCCGCCGACAGTCGCGCCGGCTTCGTCCCCGAGAGAAAGAAAGTCCTCCGCCGCTGCCCGTGATGCCTTTTCAACATGTTGCCGCACCGCAGAACGAAAAACCTCAATTATATCACTGGCTCAGATTTACTTCTCTGGCGGGCTTTTTTTCCCTCCCTCCTTCTACGTCTTTCAACTTGCGGTTGTTTCCCTCGCTTCGCTTTTAGGCTCAGATTCAAACAGATAAAGATGGAGGGAAGAGATCTGTGGCCAGTGGAAGAAATTGGATGGGGGGGGGGGGGTTGGTTCAGAGCGAATCGTAAAGGGGGGGGTAGGTGGAGTTGAGGAGGAGAAACTAGCAAGAGTTGCAATGTGAGCACTACTGTTTGTGGGCCCTCCGCACACTCCTGTTAATGAGAAAAAGATGTCAGAGCAGGAGGGAGGAGGAGGAGGAGGAAGGAAGGAGGAGGATGGGGCACCAGCTCCTGGCTAAGGGGACTAGCGGCCCAACGCCACACACACATGCACATCATTATTATTATTATTTGTCCACCGCTATCCTGTTTTCATTTTTGTTGCGTCTTTCAAAATATCACTTTGTCTGCGGTGTTTGATTTGCAAGTGGTTGTGGTCGGCGCGACTTTGAGGCGTCGTCGCACACACACACACACACACACACACACACACACACACACACACACACACGCTTGGTTTACCCCTGGTGAGGTATTCCGAGCAGCCCGCAGCGAAATATCACACGAGCTCACTCAATTTCTGTCGTGCGGGTGCGACGTTTTTTTTTTCTCTTTTCGCTTTCGTTGCCAAGAGTGACCGCTTCGGGGGTTTTTTCTTCGCTCTCTCTCCGCGGGAGGTTGCGTTGGAATTAATAACTTTAACATTTCCTAACCCCGTCACGATAAACCGCAAAAAAAAAATCACTGCTCTCGCAAAATATTTCCTTTTGATTTTTCGCTGTCTGCTCCGTTTCACAGAGAAGCGTCAGGACAATGGCAGAGTTTACTTTGTCAACCACAACACGCGCACCACTCAGTGGGACGACCCTCGGACCCAAGGGTAAGACTGCCTGTGTGTGTGTGTGTGTGTGTGTGTGTGTGTGTGTGTGTGTGTGTGTGTGTGTGTGTGTGTGTGTGTGTGTGTGTGCATGAGTTCCCCCCCTCCCCGCTGCTTTCCCCACCGTCTCCCCCCCCACCCTTCGTGATGCTCCGAGTGACTTTTGGTGTCACCTGCGCAGTTTACTATGCCGCACTTGCATAATTCGTCTTGCAGGCCGTTGGCTCCGCAAGCAGCACTGCAAGCAGCTTCGGCCTCCGTCAGCGCCTCACTCTTCCCCTGACACTCAACATTCACTCAGTCTTGGGAAGGGAGCCCAGTAGTTCTATTTGCAGTGTTTTGTTTGATCTTTTTTTGGCATCACCTCCTCCATTTTCTTTGACTTTGATACTTCAAATTGTTTTGCTCTCACCTCACTCGCTCATGTCAGAATGAAGCAGTTAATCGAAGCGATCTTCATTCTTGGCTCACCCCCCCCCCCCTCTCAGTCTTATTTAGAAGGGCATCTAAATAGCATCATAGCCAAAGATAGGAGCTCAGTTTTTGTGCTGTTGGTATTTTTCTTTTTCTGTCCACACAGGCCAGAACTCGCATCAAACTTTGACACATTGGCACCACGCTGCGAGTCGCCTGGCCTCAGGATTTTTTCCTGAAGTCGTTAAATGGTCTTCAAACAAAGATGGAAGTCGCATCAATGTAAAACTTCATTAAAGTTAAAGGAACTCATTTGAAAGAGGGTTCGTTTCGAAAGAATAAATCTTTCCAGGTTCAAACCGAAAAGTCATTTTTTTCCCTCCTCTTAACAACAACCCACGACAGCGGCAGGTCGTCAAGTTCCAAATGACATTCAATCAACATTTAAAGAGGTTGTAAATAACATTTCAACCAATCAGCCTCCTTTCCAAACGTTCTCTCCATCTCTGAGATCGGAGACGGTGACCTCCTTGACTTTTTTTTTTTTTGCGCCCCGCAAGCCCCAAAAAGTTTCCAAATCCTCCAGATCCACTCGGTACATTTTTCCAGGGAGGTGTGTCCCGCTGGTCCCCCCCCCCAGCACAGGGCTCCCTCCTCCGGCTGGGACCGTGCTCACTGCCCCCCTCTCCCTGTTGCAGGATGATCAAGGAGCACCCCCTGCCCCCGGGCTGGGAGATGAAGTACACCGCAGAGGGAGTCCGATATTTTGTGGACCACAACTCGCGCACCACCACCTTTAAAGACCCCCGGCCCGGGTTTGAGTCAGGGTAAATATTCTCTCAACCCTTATTCCAAAACTTTACCAAACCTCCTTTTTTTTTTTTTTACTCGCACTTTTAGCCGTATGTGCTCACCTCTGTCTCGGTTTTGCAAGAAATAAATCCACCCCTCCTCTTCCTCCTCCTCCTCCTCTTGGATTAAACAAAAAGAATCTAGAAAATTTCCCTAAACTCTCATCATTTTACATTTTTTTTAATCCACTCATATTTTATTCATTGCCTTTAATTTTGGGGGGATTATTTATGAGAAGCGTTTCTTAGGGCCACACAGTCAATTTCGGTGCTGCATATATTTTAACAGAAAGGAAAACAACTCTCACACACACACCTCTTCCCCTCAGCCTCTGGATGTTTGTCTTGCCTTGAAGCAGCCTCCAATCTCACCGCAGCAGGCATGAGAATGTGCAGACGTGCGACAACAGATCCACTGCGGACCGCGCCGGCATGTGCGTGTGTACGTGCGTGCGTGCGCACCGCTTGCTCCAGTGTGTCTGTGTCTCCCCCGAGTGTGCTGCGAGTGTCTCTAGCAGGCTGCTTTTCTTGCTGATATTCCAAAGTAATTTTAGCTCCGGCGGTCACAGAGCTTTTTCTAAAAAAAGAAAGAAAAAAAAAAAAGAAAGAAAGAGCCTTCACCATTTTAAAACTGGCGTGCACCCGGACAACTTCTTCTGCCGCGGCGGTCTTCGTTTCCTGACCCCCCCGAACCGAGATGGTACCTCGCAGGCAGCAACAGCGCTTCACCGGAGGCTTCTTCCTCGCTCTCCCTCAGTCTTCCCAGTGCTGACGAGGCATTCTGGCAGCATGTGTGAGCATTAGCCCGGTGGAGCTTATACCAACACAGCTGCGGGCCGGCGCTCACCTCTCACAGCTCTGAGACTCTCAGACGCGAGTGAGTCGCCGCCGGGAGCGGGGCCGCTGCTGCGAATTGTAATATTCATCTGGAGCGTCTGGCCTCGGCCCCGGGCTGTCGGGGCTTCCTAAAAGGAGCCCCTCGTGATCCTCCTGGTCAGCTGACCAGTCCCGGGGCCGATCATATAAGACCCCATATTGCTCAGGTTGTTTTTTTTAACATTAGCTGTGGAAATATTGAAACGGGAATCCGTGTGGAATTTGCTTCAATGGAGAAAAGCTAACCAAGTTGCTCTCTCCTCTCTTTTTGTGCGTGTTTGTGTGTGTGTGTGTGTGCGTGCGTGCGTGCGCAGGTCAAGGCAGGGCGGCTCGCCCGGCGCTTACGACCGCAGCTTCAGGTGGAAATACCACCAGTTCCGTTTCCTGTGCCATGTAAGTCTGAACGGCCGAAGCTCCTTGTGTGAACATCTTCCCCGCGTGGAGATTCTCACGTTAAAAAAAAACAAAACAATCATAAGAACAAATAAACTCAACTTTTACTTCTTGTCAGTAAAATCTGGAAGGGATTCCCGCCGTAATTCAGACCTCCTCTTCTTCTTCTTCATCTTCTCTTATTACTTCCTGTCCAGTCCAATGCCTTGCCGAGCCACGTCAAGATCTCCGTGTCCAGGCAGACGCTGTTCGAGGACTCGTTTCAGCAGGTCAGACCGAAATACCACACATCTGGTGCCGGGTTGGACAGAAAGTACACATGATTGTATTAAAGGGGTTACGTTATGTTTTTAGGTGAATGTAACCATGAATATCTCACTTATTTCTACTGCCTCAGCAAAGAGAACAAACAGAGTTATTATAATTTGAATTAATTTCCAAATGAAGTCAATTTCCGGTCATGAATGTACCTCCCCTCTGCTGCTGTCTCGTCGTTTAGATCATGAATGTGAAGCCATACGACCTCCGCCGCCGACTTTACATCATCATGAGGGGAGAGGAGGGGCTGGACTACGGCGGCATCGCAAGGTGAGGCGAAAACTCACTAGCGCTTTTTGTCCTCGTCTCACTGGGTGGAACCGAGTCTCCAGGCTGTGTCATTAATGTGATGTGTAATAACCTTGCACTACCAGCTCCTCCTCTTCCTCCCCCTCCTCCTCCTGCAGTGGATGCACTTTCTACTGCTTCAGGCAGACTGACGAGGAGGCAGCAGCTCAAACTGAATGCAGGGGTTTAAACCTGTTTTTCTGTACATCCTTATTGTGAGGTGATGGGTTGTCACATCTTTTCTGTGTAACACTTTATTCGCTTGTCAGTGTCGCTTCTTTGACCCAACTCCATTCCCCCCCCCCCCCCCCCCCCCCCCCCCCCCTCACAGCTGCAACACTCCTGTCTTCCATCCCTCCCACCGCTCACCGTGTCCTCATCCTCCATCCTACGTTTCACTGTCTTCCAGGTCGTCCGTCCTGTACACGTTGCCTTTTTTTTTTTTTTTTTTTTCTCCCCCACGTCGGCATTCTTCTCATTTTTACATGTTCCCTTTTTTTTGGTTTATTCGCATTGTGTGTCTGTCTCCGGTGTCACGTCAGTGGTTTTACCCTATGGTAGGTGACATCATGCTGTTCTACCACAGGGTAGAACCACGGACGGGATGCTGGAGGGTGTCTGCGTCCGTCCGTACGTCCGTCAGTCCATACCCTCCTCCTCCTCCCATAAACCCCCTTGGTGATGGGGGTCTGCAGGGGTCCTGGGGAGCGCTTGGTTGTGGTGCTGCACCTGCTGGTGCTGATGCTGGTGCTGGTGGTGGTGCTGATGGGAAATTATTCTGTCTAACGTGCATCAGTTTGTCACAGTCGTTGTACTTTAATCCTCATCTTGTGTGTTCGCCCCTCACTGTACGTGGTGTCTTCCTGCAATCTATCACTTACATTTTTATTGTGATTATGTCATTTGTCTGTAAATGTTTCATTCTGAATTCAGGTTTAATGTGGTGATCTGCATGAAGTGAGTCTCAGTACGATAGTGTTTTAAAAGCTAATCAGTTTTTTCTTTTTATTTACAAACAGTTGAATGTTAAATCTGTTTTTCTGATAGAGGCCGTTTTTTTGTTGTTGTTTTTCTTAATAACTTTGCTTAGCAGCTTAGCATGAAGACACAGTGACCATGTCAAACTACTGTGTGTTGTGCTCAGAGTTGCAATATTTGAAATTTGTTCGTTAGTCACATCGGACTCTGTTTTCTTTCTCACTGCTTTGCTGTGACTCATTGCCCTAAAGAAAATTGTTCTTTCAAGATGCTTCCAAACAGCAAGAAAAGTGTTTTAGCGGAACCAGAATGATAGATAGATAGATAGATAGATAGATAGATAGATAGATAGATAGATATCTCTAAAGTCAATTTTCTGTGTTCCATTGTGAATTTTTTCTTTTGGTTTTTTTATATGCTTTTTATAAAGAGAGAATTCAATTCTGTTGTTAAAACTGATGATTGTTGTATCTGTTTTTGTTCTTACTTTTTTTATTACTTTGTTATTACCTTTTTATGACTTCATATTTCTTCCAAGCCATCATCGGCATGATGCAGTAATCACACAGAACTGGCTGCTCTTGAGTTCCTCCTTGAATTGCGATTTCAGCCTCTCGGACTGGAGGATGCCTCCTCCTACTTCTCCTCCTCCCTCCTCCCTCTGCCACATCCAACCTTGACGTCTCCTCTCCCCTCCGCAGGGAATGGTTCTTCCTGCTGTCCCACGAGGTGCTCAACCCCATGTACTGTCTCTTCGAGTACGCTGGCAAAAACAACTACTGTCTGCAGATCAACCCGGCCTCCTCCATCAACCCCGACCACCTCACGTACTTCCGCTTCATCGGCCGTTTCATCGCCATGGTGAGCGCCGCTTTTTTGTCTGAGGGCCGTTGCACTGCTATCAGGTTCTGGGATCAGTGTTTTCCGTTTTTATTGTAACATGTTTTTTGTGTTCTGCCCATAGACATTTTTCAATTTGTCAATGTCGACAACTTTTTTTTTTTTTTTTTTTTTTTAATATATATTTATAGCTAAGGTAAATTACTTCAAATATGGCTTTTTGGTCTCCTGAACCACTTACAATTATATCATTATCCTCTCTAAGAGGACTAAATCTATAGCCTGCGCGTGCTGACATTTTAGTAGGTTAATTTATCGTGCGGTCGAAGCAGTCAGCCCTCACTGAGCAGCCCCAGTTTTGTTTTTGTGGTTATTTTCGAGGCGTTTTCATGTCGTTTGAAAAAGTGCCACCGGTGATTTAGGTCCACGGTAAAAGTCTCCAGCTGCACCTCAGTGAAATGGAAGTGGAGGATGCGCGACGGGCCACGGAAACGGCAGAATGAGACATTTAATAAAAGGGTTTTAGAGGTGATCCGTGCCTGAGATCAGTGTGTTGCCTGAGGTGTGACTCTACATGGTTTACAACACACACACACACACACACACACACACACAGACACGCTATGAAGTCTCTTCCTCTCTGAAGACGCCCTCATCACTCCTTCGGGTACCCCACCCCTCACCCACGCCATGACCTCACTGCCGCACCCAGCCCACACCCGCCTATATTTAGCCCCAGAACGCACTTCACTGACTGACTTGGTGAAGATGCGAGACTGTTCCAGTTCTCGCCTACCAAACCCGTTTTTTCCGCTTCCTCTCCTCCCGTCTCTTCTCTTAACCCCCAAATTTCCACACGAAATTCAGTCTCCTCTGTCCATCTATCGTCCTCCATGTGTCTGTCTGTCTGTCTGGCCGGCCGTGAGACACATGGTGAGTCAGGATTCAGTAGAACTGAGCAGACCGAGACTGACTGAGTCAGTCAGTGGGCGCCCGTGTTGCTCTTGGCTCGTAGCTGCTCACGTTTCTTGTTTTTCCACCCCCCACCCTCGGCATTAACATCTGGCTGCTTCCCTTCGCTGCTGTGATCACACATGCTGGAGAGATGATCGCTTGATCTAATGCTGTTGGTGCTTATTCACTTAGGCCAGTGCCGTGTGATTTAGAAATGAGACTTTTTCAGTTTTTCCAATAACGAGTGCAGTGATAAAGTACCAGAAGGTTATTTTCAAAGCCAGAGATTCAGTGTAGTTTCCACCTGGTAGACGCAGGTTCAGCATCAGCTTCAGAGATGTTTCTTTGCAGGTTGTTTTCTCTGGGTAAGAGTCAAAAATCGAGGTGCGATGAGTTTAAAAAAACATACATGATGATTCAAGTTTCCTGTAAAACTGACTGGCATTTAAAAGGTTTCTTACACTCAGAAAAGACATTAAAAAGAAAACTTTCCCCGAGTGGCTCGTTGGCATGAATACCGAGCCACTATATCCGCAAATTTAAACCATATGGCCATACAGCAAATGACGGCAGCAGCTAAAATGCCCCCAGCAAGATCCAGAGACTCCAACCAAACCACATCATCAGGTTTAGTGAAGGCCGATTGATGTTTTTTCTTCTTAGTTTTTAATGGAAAAAAAAATTCTCCCTTGCAGGCTCTGTACCATGGAAAATTCATCGACACAGGCTTCACGTTGCCCTTCTACAAGCGAATGCTGGACAAGAAGCCCACGCTGAAAGACCTGGAGTCCATAGACCCTGAGTTTTATAACTCCATCATGTGGGTCAAGTAAGTGGAACAGGACGGCTGATCTCTCAATGCGAAGAAGTCTCATTCAATGCCAACAAAAGTGCAGCAAAATATTTTTTCGGAAAAAAGAACCGGCATTATTGCTTGTTAGTGTTTTTTTTTTTAAGTTGTATGTCAGAATCTTTTCTGTTTGTTCAACTATTTTGTGTGTGTGTGCAGAGAAAACGACCTGGAGGAGTGCGGCGTGGAGCTTTATTTTGCTCAGGACATGGAGATCCTCGGGAAGGTTTCCACTCACCAGCTGAAGGACGACGGCGAGAACGAGCTGGTCACTAAAGAAAACAAGGAGGAGTACATCAGGTAGGTGGAGCTCATGCTGCCGCTGACATGACCTTTTTTTTTTTGAAGAGCGAAGGTGGTCATTGATATACTCTCTGCCTGGCCTCCTCAGCCTGCTGACAGACTGGCGGTTCACCCGCGGGGTGGAGGAGCAGACCAAAGCCTTCCTGGACGGCTTCAACGAGGTGGTTCCTTTGGAGTGGCTGCGCTACTTCGATGAAAAGGAGCTGGAGGTGAGCAGGAGGGGGGAGGGCGAGTCCGAACAGTAGACGGGTCTGCTTGAGCTAGAAAGTAGGAACTGGAAGCAAAGAATGCGCTATGTTTTTAAGTTCTGACCAAGGTCTTAAAGTTTCGGTGACCAATGACCATCAGTTTTATTTCACAGTTGAACAATACCATCTATCTTAGAATGTAAGAAAAAAACGTAAAAACACAGGGTGCATTTTTTTAAGTTAGAATTACAAAAATGATTAATTTCTTTTAATCGCAATTAATCACAGAATCTTCATAGTTTACTGCGATTAATTGCGGTTTAAATTGCATGTGTAAAATTCTGTTATTTTGCATTTCAAGGCAGTTTTAACCCCATACTGTCAAGTATTTCTTACCAGACATCGGCCTGAGGGGCCAAATACGGGTTAGTAAAAGGGACAAAAAGGCTTACGCCGGGTTCACACCAGACACGGAAGCGCCGTAGCTAGCCCACTCTGTTGCTCTCTTTCATGTGTTCATGTGTGTGTGTGTGTGCATGTGTTTGTTTGTTTGTTTTCATCTCCCTTGCTCTTTTTAGATACTGACAAATATAACGTACACAAATATGATCACGTTTGTCAATTGCTGTATTTTATTTTGAAAATTGCTTTTATTTTGAAACTTTACAGGATTTTCTCACGTTTCTTTGAGTGACTTCCTGTCCAGCTTTTGCGGATTGCTCGTGCCCAAAATAGACAAGACGTTAGAATATATTTAGATTTCAAAATAAGATTTTCAGTGGATAAGATTAGGGTTGTCTTGTTGGCTCTCTCTGTAAATTAGACTGGTATGGCTGCACTGAGTCATGCCTGGACTTTTTGTGAATGGCTGCTGATTGATGAACTGTTTCTCCTTGGACTGTGCCGCTGCTCAGCTTTCATCTAAATGAGTCGACGTCCCAGCAGTCGAGCACAGACAGTGAATCTAATCAGTCCGGAGCCAAGAGGGGATACACTCTTGAGTTAGCACTGCCCTGTCCCGCTGTCCCGCTGTCCCGCTTCGTCCTCTGTCCCCCGATGAGTCATGCAGACTTACAGGATTCAGGGCGTCGGGTTGAACTGTGAATGTCGCTTTTGTCTGCTGCAGTTGATGCTATGTGGGATGCAGGAGATCGATTTGGCCGACTGGCAGAAGAACACCATCTACAGGCATTACACCAAGAACAGCAAGCAGATCCACTGGTTCTGGCAGGTACGGAGACGGTAGAGGCACCTGGAGACACATACCTCCTGTGGAGTGAATTGTTTAGCTGTGAATTGACACGAGGGCCCCTTTCCTCCCCCCCGACTGCAGGTGGTTAAAGAAATGGACAACGAAAAAAGAATCCGCCTGCTTCAGTTTGTGACAGGAACCTGTCGGCTGCCGGTGGGAGGCTTCAACGAGCTCATAGGTACAAAGACGGTTGTCGTTTAGAAGGAATTGCCGTTGCACAAATATTGGTGTTTTCAGATAACGCGATAACTCATCTCTTGTTTTCACCCACTCAGGAAGTAACGGTCCCCAGAAGTTCTGCATTGACAAGGTGGGGAAGGAAACTTGGCTTCCAAGAAGCCACACATGGTGAGTTTCCATTGTGTCGAAAGGTTCAGTAAAGCAGTCAATGAGGAGAGAATGTGTTCCATATTGTCAAGCGGTATTGCAATATTTTCCGGCGTAACTCAAATTCACTCAGACTTGACTTCGCCCCTTTAGACAATCATCAACGAAACAACACCTCTGTTATGTATCAATAAACATGACAATTTTTGGTTAAAGCAAGCCGTCTGTCTGTCTGTCTGTCTTCCCAGCTTCAATCGTTTGGACCTGCCGCCCTACAGAAGCCTGGAGCAGCTCAGAGAGAAACTCCTGTTTGCCATCGAGGAGACGGAGGGCTTCGGGCAGGAGTGACACTGACACAGAACCACGACACTTAATTCAATTTTATTAATATTCAATTATTTTGCGAGATCACACGTCATCTATAGGCCCTCACATGTTGGGGGTGATACTGTTTGTGATTTTAATTGTGAGATAAAGTTGGAGCTGGGCAACGAAGACACAAGTGTGTGTGTGCTAACTCTTGTGATTGTGGTTGCTCACAGGTATGCCATTGTGTATATGCATTATAATTAGTGTGTATGTCTATGTGGGCTAACAGGACGGCGCACACACAGAGGAGTTATTATTGACCTGGGCCTCGCCCCACACATACACACACCTAAACTTTACTCACTGCTTAGTAATGCACAAAAACCAAACGACAAGATGATCTTAACTTCAGCAGCAACTCACAATTTCAGCACAGCTACCCGCAAAATGCAGTATGACATATCTACCAGGGAGAAAATACATTTTTTTAATTGTTAGAGTGACCAGAGAGAAAGTGGAAGAGAGCGTGGGGGATAGAAAAGCAGGGTGCGAGTGCATGTGTGTGTCTGTATGACACAAAGAGATGAACTAGTCCACCTCTGTTTCAGAGGCTAGACAGATGAGATGTGATTTTATTTTATATTTTTCTGTTACTTGTGAAAGCATTTTTCTCCTGTACAAAACTAAAATAAATGAAATTTCAATCTTGATCTGTGTGCTTTTTTTTGTGGGGGGGGGGGTTTACATTAACAACATTCAATCTAAAACAAACCCTTAGTCAGTTTCTCCATTTAGCAAAGGTTGGCTCAGGGATTGTCGTACAAATAAAGAGATCTCCTCTTTAAAACAAAACATTATAAAGCACCACAGAATTGGGCACTGGGTACTGGAGTGCTTAATCATGATCCCATTCAGTCAGTTGTTTGTTCAGTACAAATGGTAATCAGGCATGGCAAATAATAAAAGTAGCCAAAGTAATTGGAGTTGTTAAATTAGAATATCATTTTCATTTCATTTTTTATTTTTTATTTTATCTTTCACCCAGGATTTCAATAGCAGCACTGACTGACTGCCCCCGGGTTACTTTATATAACAGCGGACCCACACGAAGGCCCTCTGACAGTTCAGAGTTGAAATTGTGACAGTTTGATCCAACAGGTTTGAGAGACACTACTGCAACAACAGAAGCACTATTATGCGTTAAATAACGGGTTTCTGACAAAACTGCTGCGTACCGATCTGTGTTTAATGAAGAATTACATTCGGCCCATTCTTCTGTTTGTGTGCCTATTTAATCTAAGATTTTTAAATTCACCACACATTATTCCTAAATTTTAAAGCAAAAGAGCAATTTGTAAGAAGTCTTTAAAACAGACTTAAATTATGTTTATTTTCATATATGGCCACCAGCAAATCTGACCTTCCCAGATGTATGGCTACAAACCAAAGCTTAAAGGATTTTATTGTGAAAGTTTAACATTTCCTCGTTAAACCCGGAAGTAACTTCTTCGACATGCTATCTCAAACTGTATAAGGCGGCGGGTGCACGTCGCTTAGTTGGAGTAGAAATAATGTCAAATCGTTCATGTGACGCTGCTACAGTCAAGCATATGTTTAATAACATTTAAAAATTGTTTCAGTACAGTTTACAATCCGTCCCTTGACACGCTAGCATGGTGGACGCGGATGAAATCGCCAGGTTGTGTTACGAACGTTTCAGTGAACTTCCGCGGAGAGGAAAACCTGAGCCGGGCAGAGAGTGGACCCTGCTGGCAGCTGTGGTGAAAGTCACCCGGACCTCTGCCGAGGAGAGAGGTTGTATCTCTAATGTGTATCTCTGTGCTGCGAGATTATTGATGTTATACAAGAATTGTTTATTTATTTTTAATTACATCGCATTACATATTATTATTATTATTATTATTATTATTATTATTTTATTTTATTTTTATTTTTCGAATGCAGTTTGTTTACAGGCAGAAGTCCAAAAACAGAATAATGTTTACTATGTAATTGTTTGTTTTCCTTTGCAGTTTTAAAGGAAGTGGTTTCTCTGGGGACTGGGACAAAATGCATTGGACAAACAGCGATGAGTCCCAACGGTGTGTGTCCTCCTGTCACTGAAACATCGTGTCTTGGTCGTGTGGAGTCGCTGGAAGTCGACTCTGAGTTTATTTAGTAGCAAGCTCGCGGCCCTAATTACCAAAAGCATATTTGTGTAAGAGATAAGCTGCACATTAGACTCTTTTATATCAGGAAACGTAGCTGATAACAAAAAAATCCCTTTGTTGACTTTTCTCCGTGGATGCAAAAACAAGAACAACATTAATCCGGAGAGCAGAAACAGAAACTTTAAACTGTACTAGGGTGTTTTCTCAAAAGTCCAACAAATAGTATCACATGGCAACTGTCATGCACAGAGATCAATTAACTGAAAGCTGAACTTTTCCATATAAATGTTGCTGAATCACAGCAAGCTTGCGCAAACACCGCCCGCTATTAATGACCTTTAACAATATTTGTCTTCACATATGAAGAAGCATGATCCAACAACTCTCAAGTCTCCATTATCTATGTTTGATTTATGGATTTAGGTGACGTTCTCAATGACAGCCATGCAGAAGTCATCGCAAGAAGAGGCTGCGTCAGGTCCGTGACTGTATCGAGTGTTTTCCCCCAGGTCACCAGTTTGAACCTGGATGTTCACGCTAAGAGGGGAGATGTAACTGGTGGTGTGTTCACTCGCAGGTACCTGATCCAGGAGCTGCATCAGGCCGTGACTGGTGGCAACAGCACCGTGTTCTGTCCCGCTGAGGAGCGAGGCAAGTGGAAGCTTCAGCCAAGCGTGTCCTTCCTGTTCTTCACCAGTCACACTCCCTGTAAGTCCAAAAAACGGCAAGCAGTTTCATTAAACGTGTGGAACATGACCACTAAAAACTGGGAGCAGCTCACAACATTTACAACATTTAGTTGTAAACGCAAATGGTTGGTTAGTGAATTAGCTGAAATGGAAATGAAAACTCAGGACAACATCAGAAAATAAAGATATTCTTTGGAAGTAAGCAGCTTATCTTAGAATTCAGTAGGGCTGCGCAATTAATCGATTTTAAATCGAAATCTGATTTATTAGTCGAGACGATGTTAAAAAAAAAAAAAAAGGAAAAACTTCTGTGCTGTGCAGCTCTTATTTTGCAAAATGTGAAAGTTTTGCACATTCATCACTGTTCAAGAGGATAGAAAAACCTTTTATTTTTAAAATGATGTTTGGTGAAAGACAGTTAAGCTCATCGCTTTATCCACAGGGGGATTCATTGGCGTTTGGTTCTCAAATTTTCACTTTATTTCCAAGAAGGATTTACAGTGTCTTTCAGTTGCACTTCATTCCCAATAGGGAAATGTGTTTGCTATTTTTCTTTAAAAAATAAAGTAAATTTATTTCACAAACCTAACATGGTCTTGGCTGTGGTGAGAATATACACTGGGGTGTATTTTTGAAAACAAGTTACTTTTTTATCATATCATTTCATATCATTTTTCTAAATCTTAAATTATTTCGCCTGTCAATGTTTGCTTATTGTATTTGCTTCACAGGTGACTTTGACTGTCTCACACACAGTAAATGGACTCTCCCTCTGGCCTTGCTCTGCACTTTTGCATTTCTTCCAGGTGGCGACGCTTCCATCGTTCCCATGTGTGACACTCAGTCGCAGCCGTGCCCCCCGGTCGCGTCTGCAAAGGACTGCGCGCAGACTGCAGGAGAAGGAAACCAGAAAAGAAAAGCCGAGGAACCGAGCGTGCGGAAACATTCTAAAATGCCCCGCGTGGAGGAAGAGGAGGCAGAAAAACGTTGTAATTCATCCAGCAGCGTCACTCTGTCGCAAACGCATCCAGAAACTGGCATCCCAGAGGATGCAGCTCTCCTCTCCGTCTCCTCAGACAGCACGGCACTGCCTCCACAGGTCGCTGACGTCCACAGAACGGGGGCCAAGTGCGTCCCAGGCGGCCCTGCCGACTCCCTGCACCCGGGGGTGGGTTACCACAGCACGGGGGTCCTCCGGGTGAAGCCTGGCCGAGGCGAGCCCACCCTGTCGCTCTCCTGCAGCGACAAGCTGGCGCGCTGGGGGGTGCTGGGCTTCCAGGGCGCGCTGCTCTCCCACTACCTGCAGGGGGCGCTCTACTTCAGCGCCGTGGTGGTGGGCAAGTGTCCGTACAGCCAGGAAGTCATGCACAGAGCTTTGGTGGCGAGGTGAGCGCCGTCATTCTGTGTTCTTTGTCTCGCACTGCTGCGAAGAGAAATCCAGCACTTTAAAAAGTACTTTCAGCACTTTCTTCAGTATTCAGACTAATGCTTAATTAGCAGACCTGTGGAATTATTCACATAAGACATAGTTCCTGGTTTTGATTTTTTTTTTTTTAATGGCGCTTTCACTTCCCCCAGGTGGCAGTAAAGATCATTTTTTGACTTAAACTAGTTTCTTTTTTTTTTTCTTTTTTTAGGAAATAGCAAAAATAATTGCACAGTTTCAGTTTTATTATTCTCTGATTATTATTTTTTTCTCAGCTTTAAAAATCATACAATTTTTTGGTGTAAAACTTTGATAACGACGTTCACATTATCAGTTGCACATGTTTTTTTCTCCTAGAGTTGTATTTTAGAGCTGCTATCTTTCTTCAGAATCAGAGGACTTAATGCGACCAATGTGTCTCTCCCTTCGCTGCGCAGGTGTGCGAGTGTGTCCGACCTCCCCGCCGGCTTCTCTGTTTGTCCGCCCGTGTTGCTCCAGTCCAGCCTCGAGTTCGCCTTCAGCCTGGCCCAAACTGAGCTCCAGCACCAGGCTGGACAAGGCCGTATCTCCCCCTGTGGGGCAGGTAAGGTCGTCTCCCGCGCGGGTCAGATCAGAGGCAGTGCCTCGTGAATCAAAGATCAAATTGCACCAATCAGAAAGATTAAATAAATTACCTTTACTTTGGCTACAGGACCATATTCAACAAAAAACATACTTTTAAGTTTTTCAGCGTGTATCTCTCCAGACAAAGCAAACCCCTGTTTCCCATCAGTCATTCAAAAGGTTTTTTTTTTTTTTTTATGACCGTAGTTTTGTTCTCAGGGTGAATTCATGCAATTCAGGCGTGTCCAAAGTCTGGTCTGAAAACATGTTCCTTGTGACCTGCCACTGAAAAAGTTTTTGTCTTCCGCATTAATGGACCCATAGCGAGCGCATGTGCAGTAGTGTCAGTTCCCATCATGCCTCTGTAACGATTCTGGAGAACGTCACTTACAGACGTGTTAGGAAGCAGCCAATCAGAACGAGCTGAGACAGATATGATATGAATCACATTTCAGGTCACAGTCGTCCTGTCAGCCGTTTTAAAGGCGTTTATTTTTGTATTGCGGTCTATGGGGAGAATGCTTTTTGGGCCCATGGGATTTTTTTGCTGCAGTACCACGAGTGGCCACTGGGGGGGGGGGGGGGAAATCGGCGCGCCACCATATTGCCAGTCCGGTATCTAGTTCATAAAATACATCCGTGTCCGCCTCTCGGTAGTTTTCAAACAAGCTGACTTTGCAATTTTTCGGTTCACCTCGCGATGGAAGCACTTGCGCACAGCGAGATGAACCCGAGACCTGAGCGCGATCTCCACCCACTCCCGCGGGTCTTTCCACATTATATCTAATCTGGCTCCCATTGAAAAACAGTTTATGTCATTGAACGTCTTTTCACGTTTCAGCCATTAGCTGGTGTAGCGTGAAGGAGCAGCCACTAGATGTCACTGCCAACGGCTACAAACATGGAGTCACCAAGAAGGTCCTGGGCACAGCCAAAGCCAGGTGAAGCTCCGGTCCTGCCCATGTACACTAGTCTGCTGTAATTGCATGATGATTCGCTGCCAAAGCATCGTGTTTGCTCTGCAAGGCTGGTGACATCAACATCTGTTTCAATGCGTTTCAGGTCTTTGCTGTGCAAACTGGAGCTTTTCCACTCCTTCCTGTCTCTGGTATCGGCCACTGACCAGTCTGCACTCCCCGACTCACTCAGGTAACCTCTTTGGCGAACCGGCATCGAAACTGAGCGAATTCAAAGTTAAAAAAAATAAATAAAAAAAAAAAGGAAACGCGCACAAGAATATTTTCTTTTTTCCGTTGTAATCTGAGCTGCGCAGCTTTTCTGTGAGTGCGCGTCTGTCAAGGGAAAACAGTGTCCTTTTTGTTAACTGTCATATTGGCAGATAACCTGATCCTTGGCCTAGATGGCCAAGCCTGAAACAAAACGTGCACACACACACACACACACACTTCCTCCTCCTCCTGCTCCCAGCCCAGGGATACAATGACAACATTATCCAACCCAACAATGGTGTGTCAGGGGAGACGCACAGCTGAAGTATCACAGTGTTGTCTACCCGACGGTTGCTAATGTGCAAAGTCAAACGCAGCTAATTTTGACAATTGAATTCAATTCTCGAGATAGTTGGTTCGAGTTTTACGTTTTCTTTTTCGGAGAATATGGACGGCATTCCATCATATCGCCAAATCATATTTACGTACACGAGACCATTTTTGCACGGTGCCAGTCGTTCCAAAGAGGGAAGCAAAACCTTTAGCGTTGTGAAGCTCGAATGTACTTCCTTGTTCAGGAGAGTGTTCTTTGCACATTTTGGTGTGAAATTGGCTGTTTGTAAACAGCAGAAGACAATGATGACGGTCGTTACCTTTAATTTATCAGGCTGGGCTAAATAGGCATATTTTTTAATTAAGATTGTGTCGCTGCAACTTCACCATATCAAATTTCCCTACACCCAGCACGCTACATGATGTATTGTTGAAATGTATTTTAATATTTAATATTAAGATTAATATTTAATATTTATTTATTTATTTAAGCAATAAATACATAAACAATGAGCAATGCTAGAAGCTATTTTAATCAACTGCTGATGTTCTTAAAACTGAATAGAAATTAAATTAACTTTTTTTTTTTTTCACATTTAACCGAGACATGAAGGCTTTGACGTGTTAAGTTAGTCGCCCGTGTGACACAAGGCCGTTCGTACAAAGATTTCAGATAAGATCCAAACATAAAAGCCGTTGTGTTGCTGTGGCTTCCTCACTCCCCCCCCCCCCGCCCCCCCCCCGGGTCAGATCAGGCCATTCACAGAACCTGATCTTGGGTGAGGGAATCTCGGCACAAATTATCATCAGCCTTGGGAAGCGAAGGACGTCGCTCTCATGCACGGCTCGCCGGATGTCCTCTCACATTCTCCTGATAGAGAGCTCCTAAAAAATAATATTCATCATCTGCTCATCTGCTATCCTGTGGCATTTTAAAGATAGACCTGACCTAGACCCCGGACTTAGCCCAAACAAACTGTAGAATATTATTTCTTAATATATATAATAGAATATTATTAATATTATGTAAAATGCACACATTTAAATTCATCTGAAAATACTCACGACTGCTATTCCAGGAGAATTCAAACGAACTAATTGGGATATGTTTGTTGTTTTCAAGAGGCACTGCACAGCACAATTACTGCTAATACTACAAATCCCAGAATGCTGGGTGTGACTGAACCCCTCTGGTCCCGCCCCTTCCCCCCCCTCGCCAGGAGTGGAGACCTGCGGACGTACTGGGACTACAAGCGGGCGTCGCAGTCGTACCAGCGGGCTTGGCAGCAGCTGCTCGGGCGGGCCTTCCCCCTGTGGCCGCGCAGCGACCGGGACCTCCTGCTGTTCCTCCCAGCGTCCGCCCTGGCGTAGCCGCGACGCCAAAACCACGAAACGTTGCGTCGTCACCCGGAGCAAGTTACAACGAATCCCACAATTTGTGGACTGGTGCGAGCAGAACCACCTGCTGCTCAACACGAACAAGACCAAGGAACATCTTGTTTTTTTTTTTTTCCCTTTTATGCCCTACAAATACTTTATTTTTATATATTTTTTTATTGCCTCGTTTTTATTAGTTAGTATAATTTTCCATCTTTTTTGCACTCTGCAGTGTCATTGCGGTAATTCTGCAAATTTCCACACCGTGGGATTAATAAAGATGTTCTGTGTTCTGTTCTATCCCGCAACTCCCCCTGCCAGTGGTGTACTCTACGTGATATGCAGCTATAAACCGAGTAACTACTACAAAAAGTCCCGAATTACCGAACAGCCACTGAAAAAAAAAATGCGCAGATACGTATAATTTATCTTGTGATTGACTGCTGTTTGTCGGCTAATGAAAAGGCCAGCTCTCAATGACTGTTATATTATATATCTTGTGTTGCTTACAATACATTCACATTTAGACAGTACATCATCAACAGTGGTGGGTGTAACGTGCTCGAAAGTAACGTGGTACTGTAATCAGATTACATATAGCATATCAGTAAGTAAGAGTAGTGTAAGGCGTTACTCTTATGGAAATAGTAATGCGTGACTGTAATCAGATTACTTTTTTTCCAGTAACGAATAGTGTAAGGCATTACTCTTATGGAAAGAGTAATCACGTGACAGTTTTCCAAGCTCGTTACTGGCGTTACATTGTCACGAGCTCACTCGTATGTGGATGCTGGATACTTGATGCGTTACTGCCCTGTTTTGAGGCAGCTGCTGCCGGACAGATGTGTACAGATGTGTAAATCAGAGTGTATACCCGCTAGAATAATCTAGACTACACCACTGCCCCTCCCCCCGGCCCATCCAGCTGGCCCAGCCTCAGAAGAGTGTTTGTTTGGCCGCGATCGCGAGAGCAGCAGGGCGCCCGGCCTCCGCGGTGCTGTCCACAAGATTTGTTTGCGCAAAAGAGTGACACATTGCGACCGCAGCTGTCCGGTGTTGACGCTCGGGAAGGAAAAAAAACAAAACAAAACACATTGTGTTTTAACCAAGTCCCACAAACATTGAGCAACACGACTGCGAGAACTCGATCCAGGGTGTTGCCACAGGATACCGGGTTTCCCACCGAGACAAAGCATCGGTTGTGCGTTTCTGTGCGCCAGATCCGTTACGTTTCGCTCAGCTGGGGACAGAGACTCGCTTGTGCTGCACCTTTCATTCAGCAGATTCCACAGGTTGAACAAGCCGGTTCGCCTCTGCTGATTCCTCAGCACCGTGTTCGAGATGTGAAGCGGATTCGGATTCGGATTTTCTGGAATCCTCCCTCTAACTATCGGACTTCTCTTTCGTCTCTTATACTGTTGAAATATCACATTTATTTATTTATTTATTTATTTATTTATTTAATTTCCTTCTGGATGGTAGTTTGTCCGCCCCGAGATAAACTGTCCAGGGTGTGCTCAAACGTGTTGTTTGATGCACAATCGAATGTAGCTCAAGTTAATCATTTTAAACTTCACACTTCGTGTAATTTTTTTTTTTTTTTTTTTTTTATTCAAAGAGTATCCTCTTAAAGCTTGATTACACATTAAGGTTTCACAGTTGCAACATTGAACATTTGGGGACAATAAATAGAAATGTTTTCTCACCTGACGTTCACGGTATTGCTTTTGTTCGACACGATGTCAATGTCAAACAAATCAAATTCAATACGCTTTATTTGTAGAGCAGCCGATCATAGCAAAGTTTCGGACGGGGCACCAGAGCGTCGCTAACAGAAAAGAGTGTGTAGACATTTTTATGATACCGTAATAACTCATCACCCTCTGATCTTGCTACTGGAGGGACCATTGCAAGTGGACTTTGTTTTTATTACTTTATTCTACTGTGTTTTTTTTATTTATTTTTATTGAGCCGTCATTAGAGCATATTTCTTTTGCTGATACAGCAATCACTATAGTGACACAACTAACAACTCTGTTTTTATGGCAGGGCAGAAATCCGTGATGTGATTATTTTGAACTGGCCCCAAACTCAAATGATCAAACAACCAATATAAATGTCTTATATGTGTTATATTTAAAGTGTACAGGAAACCAAGACAGAGAATTAATGATTTGTTTCCCATCCCTAATTCTATTTCGTGTACTGAAAGGACACGAGTTATCAGCAAAACAACAATTCCCTTGAAACAATAACTTGCAATAATAACTGCATGGTAATAATAACTGCAATGCTCTGCTCTTTACGAGTGTCTGCAAGTCTCTTTCATATTGCTGCCGTGATATATATGATTTATAACCTCAATTTTCAATGAGACATGAAACACCTCACACTTGGTTTTACAATTTATTTGATTGGTCAGGTCTTCCAGCTACCTTTCCCCTTTCGGATATCTAAAATCCTATATCCTCAAGATATATTTAATTGTACAACACGGACAAAATAAAACAATACTGAGTTTCATAGCAGTCCATCCATATGTTATACATCAACATACATCCTTTAAAAAAAAAAAAAAAAAAGCCTGCGGTGTTGTGGTGTGCAAATCTGAATACTGTATAATGTGGAATCTTGTTGATTTAGCACCAGATATTACGTAAACTGTAGTTCAGGTTAAGACAGACACAAAGGTGCTTAAACTTTAGAACCAGTTGAATCAGAAACACTTTACTTGAAGTGGCATCGTCGACTGTTTCAGCCGGACATCAAGTCCTTGGCACAATCAACCGGCCGAACGTCACAAGGGCCACCGTGTCTCACAGAACCAGATCTTGACAATACCGACACTCAGCCAATCGCAGGCCCCTGAGAGTGTGTTAGGGCTGGGCAAAGCAAATAGTTTTAAGATAAAACCAAGAAAAATATTTGCAGAGAATACCAAACACAGAAAACCTTTGGACCAAAAAAAATCTTTTAAAAACTTGTGTAACACGAGGTGAAGCTGAGCTGGATTTTCACTCGCAGCCTGCTGTTTTGTTTATTAAGAATTGGATGATGTAGTGGGCAGGGCCGTGGTCACGCACAGCCTCCAACTGTCATTCCAGGACATGCTGAGACACTGGACTTCATGTGTGAAAAGCCAATGATTCTATTGCACCAGGAAGTGAGAGTGAATTTTGAGTTTGTATTTTTTTTTTAAGACAGAAAACTCTCTACAAAACACAACTTAAGTAAACCTAATTAATAGGGCTGTCAAACGATTCATTTCTTTACTCGCAAAATCTTCATAGTTAACTGCAATTAATCGCGGTTTGAATTGCACATGTAAAATTCTGTTATATTGCATTTTCAGTCAGTAATGTAAAGTATTTCTTACCAGAAATCGTCCAGAGGGGCCGACTGCGGGTTAGTAAATGGGACAAAAAGGTGCGTTTGAAATGCGATTAACGATCACGATTAATGCGTTAACACTGACAGTCCTACTAACTAAACAACATAACTAAAAGGAAAATAACTAAAAGGAAAAAAGTGCGACAACAAACAAAAAACTGCCTTGAAACTGTTTTGACTTGGTCTCCGCCATGTACACAGGGGTCACTGTTCTAATTCTAATTTAGACGAGCTGGATTAACGTTTGAGTGAACAAATGTTCATTGTGGGTCTAAAGATGATAAAGCCAGTTTTCTCCAGAAACTGACATCAGAGTTAACACTTAGGATGTCATCAAGCAGGCTAAAATTAACCTTACTATGGAGATTAACGAGGGGACTGTGCTACATTTAGAAACGTCCTCATCCTGAACGACAACCTGAAACTGAGCGAAGGAACACGGCTCGCCAGTCATAAATCTCTTAAAATCGGAGAGCATTTTATTCAGCAAAGCAAAAAAAACAACAAAACTTCATAACATCACAGAGATACAACTGGACAGAGGTGCAGTTTACCTTCATATTTATTTAATAGCTAACAATGATTATTTTAGGAATAAATAATGTTAAATAGTTATAAAAGCTCACTTTCATTTGATTGATTCTGGGTCTTAAAACCTGGAATTGGACAGCTGGTTAGAGTGCAGCTCGTATTTATAATATCAGATGAGTGCAAAACAAAACAAAAAATAATGAGGGTTGTTTTGAACCACCTACTCTTAATCACTGAGTAATTAAAAAGAGAAAACTGACAACGTAAGACAAGGAGCCATACAATTTTCCACCCTGCGTACCTTTCAGACGGCGATGACAACGCAAAGGATGTCACGTGACTTCCACAACGACACACACTTCAAGTAAAGTGTTTGTTTTTAGCGGATGGTGCCAGTCAGCCCCGTTGGTGCTGATCTCTATCTGGCAAAAACGGAAAACAAAAGGAGGGCAGGGGCCGGACAGGAAGCGCTCGGTAGCATCCCCAGGGCTCTACTTCCTGCTTCTGAACACCATCGGTCACTGTCGCAAAAAGCTCATTTTAATTAGCTTCCTTCGTGTCCCCCTAGTGCTCTTGTGTGCAACTGCAGTCGCACACCGGAGGTCCTAGACTTGTTCTGACCCGTACAAACACGCACATAACGTGGCTAATAGTTGTACGAGCATAGTTATGCGTTCACAAATTTCCGTGACGACAAATCTGGATTGAAAAGAAGCTGAATTGGTGACGTGTGATTATTACTACGTGAGTATTTCGCGTGTCAAGACCTTGACTGGGATTTCCGCTTCTCAATAGCTAAAAGAACAACAAAAAAAAACCCTAATCAATAACTGTCACATGCCTACTGTGTGTGGTGATTGTTGCTCTGGTTTTGACGGCAGTGGTAAAGATATTTTCCTCCACTTAGAAGCTGGAAACAATCCCGGGACCAACTATTCAAGTCAAGCCTGCCTCAATCGTGCGAGGCTGTAAAACAGAATCGTGTCAATTACCGAAGCAGTTTGATTGATTTTTTACCCTAAATGTATTTTTGTTTTCCATATCAAAAGTTGACCATGAATGGCTGTGCCAAGTGTAAGAGCCAGTGTCTGATGTACTACCAGGGTTTTTCCTCGGCCTAATCGCACCCGTGAAGACCATCACCAACTAGAACACTTTCCTCAGAAGGCCGAATTCCAATCACTGCAAAAACAAACCTCAACATTTTCAAATTGAAGTAAATTTTTGTGGATGTTTTTTTTTTTTTTTTTCTATTCTCGAAGTAGATGTCATATACATGTCCTACAACATTAACATGCTGTGTTTTTCTGCATGTCTTTAAATAGTTAAATATCCTTTATTTGTTAGACAAACTGTGTGTAAAAGCCACTATTCTTGTCTACCGTTCCTATTTGGAGAGGAACTTCTACAGATCAGACTGGGGTTAGAATTTAGGCTGAGTAAATGTTTTCGGACCAGTGAAGGTTCTGTCGGTTCAATGTTTGGGGCCATGAATTGTTTTCTAACACTGATATGGACATGGCTGATAGGTTTCTTCCTTGGCCACCAAAGAAAAACCCTGATAACACACCGGAATATATGTGGCCTTGCCTCGTATGTGTGTGTGTCTGTCTGTGTGCGTGCATTTGTGTGCGTGTGTGTGTGTGTGTGTTATTCATTGAGGCTTTATCCCCGTGTTGTGGAACCAAAGGTGTTTTCTCCGCTGTAGGCCACGTACAGGAAGCCGTCCTCGTCCTTCTCCTTGTCGTACAGCTGGCCCATCGTCAGACTGCAACACAGCAAAAACACACAGTGACCTGGCACGCCAAAGCAAAAAGCCCCATTTTTAGCTCTTTATTGAAATGACTCTTAAAACAAAGAAGAAATTGATGAAAGACAGCTATTTTTTTATTAATGACTTACTATTTATATAATTTCTTCAAGTTCGGTGGCCCGGATTAAAAAGCTTAACGGGCCGCATATGGCCCCCGGGGCCGTAGTTTGCCCATGTCTGAGTTAGGATCACACCGAGAAATGATCCTTGGAATTAAAGACAACGCTCAAAGGCCAATATTTTTGGAGAGTTTGTCACCTCTTGCTTTGATCAAGTCAAAAGGCCTCCAGGAAGGTTTGCCTTATTAAAAAAAACACCAAGTCATCATTGTACCATTTGGACTCGCTGTGTAAATTCTGTGCCCACACCTTGCTGGACTGCTGAAAGACTGGCCCTCTGTCACCCCACTCAACGTCATCGAGGCTGGGCTTAATAACAGCACTAACTTGGTATTTGGGTGTGGCAATGACCATCACGTCCTTGCAGCTGCAAATTGCAGCTTATTACAAATACTTGTATTCAGTCAAGCAGCCCAGAAAGGAAAAACCTACGTCGGCCCCAAACTGGCCAACACCCTCGGAGCAGATTCTCATCGCCGTTCTCTGACCGGCTCTGCTCCTTCTCTTTATATTATTGTTTTTGCTAGTCGAAACAAATGATACAATTTGCAAGCAATCTGTAGAAAAGTGACTCTGTGACCTGATGCGCCTGTCAAAAGCAGAAAAGGGCTCCTTTGAAAGAGCAGACAGAAGAAAGTTCTTAGCTGGCCAACGGGGGTTTTTTTTTTTTCTTTTAAAAAGTTAATTCCCTGAGTGGCTCCAATGATATCTCAGTATAATTGCGTCTTAGCCTGTTAGCATCCTGGCAGTCAGTCCAGGCCTCGGCTCCTGGAGCCCATCTCACAGCACACTCACTGCGAGCCAGCATCTCCATCTGCTGCAGCAGATGCACCAGTTCCTGAGGTGCAACTCAGGGTAGCTTGGCCCCGCTAGTTTGTAATCAGTTTCCCTCCCACTGCCAGCCATTTCCTAACCTCCTTGCATCTGATAGCCTGTTTAGTCACCTAATGACTCCACTTAACGACCTGATAGCACTACTACTACTTCACTCCAATAAGTGTTTGGTCTCTCACACTCAAGTTGGTATTGACTTTGCAGTTTTTAGCGTGAGGTGCAGCGTTTTATCGGTTTGTTTTAAAGTAATTTGGAACTATTCCAAACAAAATGTACTTCCTCTTATCAAAACTCCTTGCGTTACCGGTATTACACGGACAAAGAGCCCTGGATCAAATTGCTCACATCCACGCACTGTGTTTTCGCCACGCTGGCATTGTGACATCAATGAGTGTAAAATGAGAGGAACAATAGGGATGAGTGTAAATGGAGAGCCACTCTCGTTCCCGCTGGGCGTTGACTCACTCGCAGAGCAAGGTTTTGTTTCCCTCTGCAGTCATGCAAATTGGCTAAAGCGCTGCGTGCAGCACAAACTACTTGAGCCTTAAACTGCTTTTCTTACGATGCGTTTTCACCTCGCGGGATGGAGAGCGGGGATACTTCACCCTGACCTTTTAGTTATTCATTTTAGTTGAAGATAAGAAGCTCTCCAAATGCCAGGCCAGCCTCTGGGAAATGATATGGATACAAAGACCGACGTAGCTTTAAGAATTGTCATTTTTGTTTCATATCCATAAATAGTATCTTCAAGTAGTCCAGTGGAAATTAGAATTACAGGGAAGAAAGGTTACACTTATGTGTACTTATAAGCACGAATCCAAATGGCAGAAAGGTCATCGTCAAATTTGGCGGCGTCCACTTGTTAACCACGTTCTGGCACTTATCAACCAGAACTGTCACTGCTGTATCTTTTGACGATGGAAAACTCAAAAGTCCCTGGACAGAGGAGGAAAGTCGTTGCCTCATCAGGCTGCATTCAAGCCAAGCTCCAGGGCACGTATCGCAACAAGCCCATTTAGTTTTTGCCACTGTCGCAATTAAATGACGTCATACACTGCACGCGCTGGATGACGCCTCCGCTCCGACGTCGTTGCTACAGCAGCTTGTCAGATGGGTCAATAATGTGGCCCAGCCTGAACAGAGCCACATCCCATTTGGACACTTGCTAAAAAAAAAAAAAAAAAAAAAAAAACAGCCCTAAAAATGGACAATCAGCCCTTAAATTGGATTTGAGAAGGATTGCCTGCAGTCTGAACGCAGTCTAATTCTTCTCTATTCACGTGACAGGTGCTGTTGCGTTTGATGCTCTCACCTGGACTGCGGGACGGTTTTGTCCACAAAGAGGAAGATGGCTTTCTCTGAAGGCAGCTGGATGCGTTTCCTGATGATCCACATGAACTGGGCCACCGTGATGTCCGAAGGCACCAGGTACTTCCTCTTATCGATGTCCACGATCTGAGAGCCCGAAACCTTCTCCACTATCACCTGCGGGGCGTGCACACGCCAACAGAGAATCTGGCTTTTAAATGTGAAACCAAACAAGCTTGCGTTTGAACAGCTCCGGGTCAGTGGCGTGCCAGAACCTCTCTGATCGCTGTTGGGCAAAGTGGCACTGAGTTACTTCACTCCCTGTGTCAGAAATGTCACTCTCTGGTGTTTTAAAGCTGTGGAGGTGGGCCATAAAAGCCTTTTTCCTCAAAAACTAAGGTGCTGTTTCAGAGTTAATAAGGCCGCTGTGAGCCAATCAAGCTCAGTTGTGGGCTGTCAAATACACAAAACTGAAACATGGCCTAAGATCAACATGAGAAATCACACGTTGCCTTTTCAAAGACAGGTTGCCGCTCTTGTGCAGCCCCCTTCTCATCAACACACTGTCCTTCAATCCAATTGGCACTCAAATGTCAAACTCAAGATTCTTATATAATGGCAAACAATGTGACAATGAGCCCCGGAGCTGACATTTGTTTTGCATTCACTGCCTTTGGAGAAATGCAAGAACGAGACAAACGGATCGTGATTTCAAGATAAAAAAAAGCCCTGAAGTCCACTTCCTGGAGGCGTGCAAGTTGAGCACCTAATGCTGTCTGAAATATCACCCCATGTATTGGGCCGGGGCTTTTGTTTGCTGTGTGGCAGCGTGAGAATTTAGCACCTCGAGGCGTCACCGCCCGATCGTGGCTGATGGCCACAAGGTTTTTCTGTGACGCATTACACACGTTTTCTGTAATTTTTTTGTTTGCTAGTGGCGACCTTTTGTCTCTTGCACACCCAGCAGGAGAATGTCACGTGTGTCATGTGGATGTTAATATTTACAGAATGATACGGAAGAAATAAATACATTGCAAAACAGGGTGAAAAATAACTTGGGGGGGGGGGGGTTACTTATTGAATGTTTCCTTTGCTTCATTGATTGTATTTTGTATCATCACTGATATTTTTTTCAGTTCTTTTTTCCTAACTTTAGCACTTGCTCACGAGTCACTCAATTGTAATCTACTGACTGTGTGTCGCTCAGTGCGTGTCCCCTCCCCCGCCAGCGCCACTCACCGGTACTCGGTCAGGGTACTTGTTGCGTATTTTGGCTGATTCCACACATCGGTGCTCTGAGGAGAGAAGGAAACAACAAACAGGAGGTCAGAGGTCACCGGGATGCCAGAGGCCACTTGGAGGCACCTCTTGAAAAGCTCGCTGCCGTCGAGCAGATACACCAAGGGCCGAGAAGTGCAGGCCCTGAAATATGGTGCAAGCTTCTTCCAATACAGTTTTTCGCAAAATAAAAGCACAATTTCTAAAATTTCAACAAATTACGTGACCAGTACACTTGACGCGATCTGGTCACGTGACCCCATATGTCACGTCCGTTGACGTATAAATTAATTTGTGACACTTTTGCTATGTACCTCTATATCGATACGTCTGAAAACCACCTGATGAGAGCATAAAAACCTTTCAGAGGTTTTTCAAAGTTTAGGTGTTTCCATGACCAGTTTTTTGTTGCAATATTTAGATTTTGCGCAATTCTAGGGGTAATCGAAACGCAGCCACTGGTAACACCATTGTTGGCGCAATGGCTGCCCTGCTTTGATTCAGTATTGTGCCGAACATAATAATAATAATTCTAGTGGTAATGATTATAATCTTTGCGTAAAAAGAGCAGATGGCCACATCTATTTCTGGCACAACTTGAGGGCAACGGGAGACACTAAGCAGAGGCCACAGAGACGAGGCTGAGGTGATGGTGATAAGATGTGGTGGATCCATTAAGGCTCTGCATGTTGCCCACTTTCATTAGCCCAGATAAGAGGCCTACTTTTGGAAATACCTTCACAAAGCTATGCTGAACCAACTGTGACTGGCTGGCCACCACTGTCAGACTTTTTTTTTTTTTTTTTGGGAGGGGGGGGGGGGGCTGTCCCAGTTGACGAGACGAGGTCTCATCACAGTGTTGAGCGCAGAGTTTAAGTCCTGAGTTCGACTAAAAAAAGGAAATGACTGCAAACTGGAGGTGGAACTAGAAAATGACACAACTCAGCTCGATGTGCTGTGAATGTTACACCAAACCCCAAGCAAACATGGTTATCCCACGTTAATGGTTAGTTGTCCTGAAACTTTCTGACTTATGTTTGGCAAAATTCGTACACCAATGTTTTCCAACCTTGATTTGTCTCTAGCCTGTCAGTGATCCCTTCACAAATGAGAAAAGTCAATCCGTTACGTTACGTCTGACACACTTTAGACTTAAACACACAGTTCCGGAAAACAGTCAATTGTGATGTCACAAAGGGCATTTAAACCTCACCTGTACCAATCACCTGTTAGTGGTCACCAGGGGCGGCTGTAAACAGGGGGCTAACTGTGTCACTCTTACTGGGATATAATAATAATAATCCAAATGTGCATCCAAATGTTATAAATTCCAGACGCTCTACTTTCCGTGTTGGGGTATTGTTAGTTTTTGTTTTTTGTTTTTTTTACCGACCTGAAAGCCACAAACAAACCAAACCGGAAGTGTGATACAGCAGTATACAAGGGGTTCAAGCAGTTAGGACCAGAGTGCATTTGGATTCTTGCCCAGTACACCTCTGGTCTGACACGGGTTGCAGATCTGACGCAAGTACTAGGCCAACGTAAAGCACCAAAGTGACGAACGGAATTTGGTGGCGGTGACATCCATCATATCCAGACAAACACGTTTCAAGGAGAAATCCGAGACGAGACCACCGTTCGGTGTCTTAGGTTAAGCCTTTTGTAGCTGTTTGTACTTAGCAGGCTAGCATGTTTTGCAAAGTCATCCGGCGGCGGTGTCCGCAAAAGGATTGACAACCATAATTTGCTGACGGGCTCTGCCGTTAGAAATACATGAAACGACCACAGGGAGAAGGGAAAAAAACAACACTGCGCGGATGAAGGAAAAGAGAGAGGGAGGGAGAGAGGGAGGGCTTCACGGCACGACGAGATAGAGCCTGATCTGTTGTTTCATAACAACCCGGAGCCCCCTTTTTTTACCGAGGGAATGGTCCTCTTTAAACATCCATTTCATCTTTGCTGGATCCCTGCGCTCGGGCGTGACGGACGTGTCGAAGTCGGGGAGAGCGGCCCGGGGAAAAAATCCACAACAAAGGCGATCAAAACAAAAACGTCAACAGAATCTATCCTCCACCCAGAGCTTCCGTCCGTCCGTCGAGCTGGGGGTGACGTCACCGTCTGACAGAGCGCCCGTGGTAATGCTGCTGCGTTCAGGTGCGCTCGGAAAAATATTCAATCGATTAAATCTTTACGGACAATTGCAAATGCGTGCACTGTGTCGCCAAGTCCACCTGATCCTTTACCACCCTTCTACATTTATAGAAGCAAACTTTCATAAAACAGAAGGTCTCGAAGTACAAATACTTATTTTGTCTTTAATCTCACAACAGCTGACTTTATTCTCTAACTCTTTGAATGTTTCGACACTTTTCCCCTCGAGAGTAGCCCTCACGTCGCGATAAGATACATCAATTTATGGCCAAATTTTGATTATTTATTTTAGATGAATTCACAGAAGCGTGACCATGTACATTTCCAAGCAAGTTGCCGAATGAAATTCCCGTTCCTTTACAGAGGGAACGCCGTCACCCGCAGCCATGGTAACCGCTCGACGCTAAGCAAGATGGCGCCGTGCACTGACTGCACTCCTTAGCATGCTAACGTAGACGTCACAGGTTTTCGTTGAAACACACACACACCAAGAGGGATTTTTTTATATTGGTGTATTGCTCAAAAAGTCCATTCTACAGGTGGTCGTAATTTTGTTGACGTCGAACATTAGCTATCAGTCTCCGGGATCCGGTTTCCACACAGCATCGGCGCTACTTTCATTATTAACCAACTGGCAAGCCGACCGAGTTGCACTCACTATGGCTTTCTATGAAGTTTATTCGCACCCGGCTCTGATTCGATACAAGACGAGCGTTTGCACAAAAGCTACTCTGTTCCTGTTTGTTGTTACGTGTCTTACGTACATCGCTCCATTGCTGGTCGCCTACAGGAGTCAAGGTACTGTTCACTGAACTCTTATAACTGTTCAGCCTTAATCACTGAAGTATTTTCCTATATTCCATATTGTGTAGAACTAGCTATTAATTGAGAGGTTACTTTAATTGGTGCTTTACATTGTGTTATTCCAGGTTTCTGGACCAAGAGAAGCACCTACGAGGAGCAGCCGGTGGTGAGGTTTCAGTACCAGGTTCTGTTGGTCGCTGCCACCAGCACTCGTGGAGACTATGTGGCGTGGAGCACCTTCCCTCATCTCAACAGGATGCTGGGAAGCGACCTTCGGATCCCGAGCCTCTCTGTAAGCGATCAACTGTATTTCTCTCCCAGCTCAGAAGTCTTGAATTTGTCAGCCAAGGGGTGTTAAACTCGTTTTCACCTAACTCTGCACCCTGCAGGTGAGAGAAGAGGACCAGAACCGCGATGGAAAGTTGGACCTTTTGAATCTTCAGCTTCGGCTTCCTCTCAAGGCTGAGGAACAAGTGTACAGCGTCCAGCTGCTGCTCACCTTCAGCTACCAGCTGTTTGTACGTATCTTAACTCGTTCACTCTTCACAGCAACCCCATCACATCCATGACACTGAAAGGCTGTATCTTCTGAGCTCAAGGGGACATGTTGGAGTAGAAAGTAAATGAGGATTTGCTCTCCGGCCAGATATTGTACAATCTCACAATAATATAAATAATAATATGATTTTAAGATCTTATTGGGTTATTATTTGGGCAAAGCCCCTTTGAAAAATCTTTGAAGTTGATTGGACAATTGTTCATCAGCTGCACTATTATTAACGGTTCTTATGGTAGCTTTTTGTTTCCATTATAATTAAAAGTGGCCTGTATCCTTGCCTTTACTCTTGACACGACCTTAATTGTTAACTTGTATTTGGACTTATGAAGACATATTAGGGACAAAATTCACAGAATCAGACTTGGAATTTCAGCCAACCATATTTGTCATGCAGAGTAATAAAATGTTGTTTTATTATTAGATGATATTATTAGATAGAGATAGATAGAGATTATTGACAGGGTTGAATGAACAAGCCCTCTGAAGGCCTTTCTGTGTTTTGTTGTGCTTTCTTTTTTCATGCAGCGGATGTCGACAGTGGTGATGCAGAGTCTGGCCTACGTGCAGCACTCTTCCTCCGTCCCCGGAGCCAAGCTCTTCATTAACGGAGACCTGAGGCTGCAGCAGAGGACACCTTTGCCCCATCGAGGAATGCACAATATTTACAACGTGAGTCAGCACCTGAACTGCGCTTTTTTTTCTCTTCTTATCCCTTCCTTTTCCTGTTCAACCCCTTTGTGGTTATCAATTTTTATGTAGAACAACGTTTTTGTTCATGCCTTACCAAAGTATTCGGCAAATGTTTGGTTAAAGCTTCAGTAGCCATTCCCTGTATTGTACCAACAGACGTCATTCTTTGATTGCAGCCTGTCAGAAGAATGTTCCGTTGTTTTGTGCACGGCAGGAGAGCAGATTTTTCAGTTATAAAAAAAAGGACAGTCTTGCAAGAATCCTTGGTTTCCTTGGTTGTGTACACGTACTGACATTTGGCATTGTGCAGCTCAGTGGTTCAGGCAGTCAGTGCATACAGCCACAGAGCATCCCAATGCTCTGTTTAATGTATCGTGAAATATGGCCCTGCAGATGATTGAAAATGTGCTTTTAATAATCATGTATTATTAAGTCAGTACACGAGTACTTTAAACTGACTCTAAACATCTGATCAGGAGCATCAGTTGTATGGTTCTGCACTTTGTCCACCACTGATCATGATGCGATACATTCATCTTCAAGGGGAAGTTGAGTGGTTTTTCTTTGTGTGCCCTCACAGATCCACACATTCAGCGGTCATGCTTTATCTTTCTCGCCTGTATGTGTTTAATTGGGTAACTCCACCACAGAAATATTTCAGGTGGAAAAAATATTTTCACGTTTTATTCTTAACATGTATGTTTTAGTAATCTTACACCAGTTTTAAGAGTCCGGGCCTATTTCTACACCAGCGTTTCAAGTAGCTGTTTGCCCTGTTTTATATTGAAGAAATTATAAAGGGGAACCAACAAAGTTTCTCAAGCTGACATTCTTGTTTTCCCCAATGCGAGCCTTCTCGGTCGATCACAGTTTCGCGCAGCGCAATCCTTGAGGAGAAATTTGTCTTGTGTCTTCAGATCAAAATGCCACACAATGTACATATCGTTCAACAAATGCAGCTGAACGGACTTTATCAGAGACATGACTTCTGCGTCTACCCCCTCGACTATTCATATCCATTCTGCAATTAGTAGCACAATTAAGGTGCAAAAAAAAAAAAAAAAAAGTGAGAAAAGAGCTTAGTGAGGCCATTAGCCATTATATTGAGTTTTGAAAGAGAGACGTAAACAACGTAGTCTCAATAAAATTGTCTTTATGACACTTGTTCAATCTGAATATTTCAACCTGCCAAAAGTTTTGTCTTGACTGGATGAAAAATTAATTATTTACTATCTTTACCAAGTGTTGGCTTCAGGTAGATTTCCTTAAAACTCAATCATTAGCTACATTACTCATACTTGGTTTATCCATTATCCAAATCATAGATTTATTCGTTAAAGTTTCACAAACTTGTCAGAGTCGCTGTAAGCTAATTAAATAAAAGAAATACGCTTGGACCCTACAGTTTTAAGGCACAGAGTTAATGTGACAGCCAAGAAAAACCAACAGATTATGCAGAGCAAGTGGCCAGTTACATTGTGAAGATAAGACCGCAGTATAATTGCTGCTCAACTCACAAATGGCTAAGTGCGAACAGATGCTGCGAGATCCGTTCTCGTGATCCAATCACCCAAAACAGTTACAAGTGACCAAGTGAAAACAGGGCCTAACTTAGCGTCATTTCACAGCCCTATTTTGACAGTTGCCAACCCAGCAGCTGACAACTCTCATCACCTGCATGAATTAATCAGCATTAAAAGGTAATAGATAGCTGATATTTGGACGGAGGACAAACTTTCCACTCAGTATCTAATTGCAGGGATGAGGGCTGGAGGTGAAATAAGCCTGAGCCTGTTGTGCCTCCATGCCAACGGCTGCCACGGCCTCAGGCAGTTCCATCCATCCCTCTCTTTCTCATCATCACAATGGCTCGGCAGGGCTTTGAAAGGATTTCCCCAAATGCAGATGTCCGTTTGGACTTTTGTGGACTGAATGTGTTCCCGCGTTTCAAAGGTCACTGCGGCTGGATCGGAATATCCGTGGCCAGGGTTGGAAAAGCAGCGGACAGACTGGATAAGTGTTTCAAGACGCTGCTGTTGCGAACAGATTCGTCATGAAAGTTTTTTTTTTTTTTCTGAGAATTCTGACGAGGTTTCTTTTGTAATGTAAAAATAAAGTGAAACTGCAAGGTTTATCAAAACTGAACCTGTTTTCAGAAACAGGAACTACTTTAGCTGAGTTCTGTCAGGCTGCATAGGTTTATCAGGGGCCACCAGCACAGCAAAAAGATTGTTAAGCCTCTGTTTTTGTTTGTTTTTCAGTGACTAGCACAGAATGACAAAAAACGTCTTACAAATCTGTCAGTCACTCAAATGCCCATATGAAACAATTAGGAGTGGAAATGGCCACATACGTGTGTGTCTGTGTGTGTCTGTGTGTGTGTGGATATGGAAGAAGTATCATTGACTGAAAGCGACTCTAAAAATGTTGTGGCGCTGAGATTGTTTCTGTCTTCCTGACGTTATTTCCACCAAGGCGTCCATCATCGACGGCTCCAGCCCGTTTGCAAGTTCGTACAACCTGGACAGCATAATTGGGAGCTACCAGGACAGAAATTGTAAGTTGACAGAGGCCCGCATTCCGTTCACTAGTTGCATTGTTTGTATAACTTCATTGACATTCTCATACCGTGGCTGAACTGAGCTCTCTGTCCTTTGTCCCCCAGTGACCACGGTGCTGTCCTGTCCCATGCCAGTGTGGACTGTGGGCCGCGCTGCTGGTTCTCCCTTTGAGATCAACGTGAAGATCCGCTACCCTCTGGAAGTCATCAGATATCCTTTGCTAAAATGTTTAGCTTGGTGCAGAGGGATGCCTTTAAAATGTGCAGGCGGCTGTAAACGGCGTAATATTTTGAAGTAATGCATTGAACATCTGCTGCAGCCTTAACAACAGATGTCAGCTGCGCTGACTAGATGGAATTTTAGAAAAAAAACATCTCTCATATGGATTCATAGTCCCGGTTGTGAGGATCTCCTCAGTAGATCCACAAATGGGTAGAAATTCTTGTTAACTTTTCACTTTCATTCTCTGGCTGGCTGTGAACCTGAACTAGACACACCTGAGACAATTAATAAGCTTCGTGCTGCTTAAGGTAACCTGTCAAGCATTTTTTTTGGACAAGAAGGCGTCAGTCAACGGCCGGCTTTGTGTAGCATTGTTTATGGACACAAATAAACCAAAAACCAACCAATCTTAATCCCTTAATCCTGTGAACAAGAAAAGTAAAATTTGGACTTCTCCGTGTGAGTTCGTGATCGTCCAGAAGAACCAGTAAAAGTACGAAGGCTGGTCCTAATAAAACGCCTTGGGGCCGTGTGTACATTTATCACTCGGATGTTCTGACAGCTCATACCAGTTTGCACGTGGCCAGCTCTTCTCTTCACATGCATGATAGAAAACATGCATGAGACGAACCTGCGTGAACAGCAGTTAAATGCAGGACGAGCTCAATTCGCACCGCTTTGCCTGCGTACCTCAAAGTTTCATTTGCACAAAACATTTGCCAAAAACTGTAAATATTCAGATTTGAGTTCATTTGTTTGGCTTTTTTGTGACACTGCTTGTGGGTTTCTGCCTTAACTGTCCCCCCCCCCCGGTCCCACCTACCGCCCTGGCTTCTGGGAAACCATCAAACTTGCCTGGATACAGTACGTCAGTGTGCTCCTGATTTTCCTCTGGGTGTTTGAGCGTGTTCAGAGATTTGTTTTCCAGAACCAAGTGCTTACTACGATACCGGTATCTGTGAGGAAGCCACACCTGTCGTGACACGGAGGGACTGTGCTGACGATTCATGAAACCGGGACGTGTCTCCTTACACCAAATCGCCAAGAGTTTCTTGAACGGAAATCTGTGGCGTGAGGTTTTATTTGTATTGTACACTTTTTGACACATTTCTTTATGGGAGCTACTTTGGTTCTTGAAGCAGAAATGTCCTGGTTTTTTTTTTGTTTTTTTTTTAATGATGAATGACTGACAAAAGCATATGAAACAATGTTTTGATCAGATATTTTCAAGTTAAATATTTCGTAGATGTGCCTGTTCTGGATTTTGTACAGCTTTTAGTAAATTGACAATAAACTATTTTTACATTTTAACATGTTTTGTTTTTCTGAACATTACAGCTTTTGACAACAAATTTAAACGCTCACGTTTCATTAATATAAAGGTTTTTAGTGATATAAAAAGTATATGGTCGTCCCATGCTTTGAAGTGCTCAACCAAACATCAAAGAACTGCTTGTGCTCAAGTGGTGGGATTGAGCGAACGAGGTACCTGGCCGCTCTAAACTGAGAAAACATGTTGCACAACTGCCTCTTCTGCGATCTGCTTTGTGTGTGTTGATGGTTTAAAGAGTGGTTTTGCATTGTATGGTCATAATGTGCAATATTTATGAGGTGACACTCAAGGATTTTATTTTCCCTCTGCATCAGTGACTCAGACTGACTTATTTGCATGACATTACTATTGTGTGTGTGTGTGTGTGTGTGTGTGTGTGTGTGTGTGTGTTATTCTGGAGCAGCATCAGTGTATTAGGTCATTTAAACCCCGCAGTCTGCCAGACTGGGGTGGGTGGGGTGTGAAGAGTCACACCCTGTTTGCTCAAAAAGGACCAAATATAATTTCATCTGCCCTCAAGATGTTTAGAATTGAGCTATTTCAGAGCCACACTCTTCACGTGTAATGTTGCCCAGTCAAGCTGACAAACGCAAATAATGTTATGATAGGATGGATACGAATCCGCCTGAAGATGTTGTTGAAAGTCATATCAAGGCAATATTGAACTTTGCAAAAGTAAATAACAGAATACTGAAGAATAATTCCAAGCCAACCTTACTGAAGACAGCAGTTGCAGGTGGCACCTAAACTGAGCCACAGCAAACCAGTTAGCCAAAAATCATTCAATTGGCATAAAGCCTTTTTTAAGCAGATTTAAAGCAACTGGAATTTTGACTTCAAGTACTTCTAACTTTTAAGTTCTATTTGAGATATAGCAACAATGAACCAGTTAATTCCATGTGTGCACCACATATAGAAAAACTACTGCCAGAAAATTAAAACACATCTTGTCTGATCTTATCTTGTCAAGTCTGCTGCCATGTTGGCCTGCTAGTGCAGCAAACACACTGCCGGCTATTGGTGTTCCTCTGTTGGTTCTGTGGATTTCCCCTAATTATTTGAACACAATCCCAAAACATCCCAGACGTTTATACTGTACCTGCATTTACTGCCCATTGAGTACTTCCAAGTGCAAAGTGCCTTGAACTAGAAGGTGCCAGAACACCCATATTTATATCACAATAAAGTTTGCTATGTAAACACACACAGTACATGGTGCAGTCATGAAGGAGATGGTTTGTAGACATCGGAACCTGTGTATAAGTGATCCTATATTTGATGGCCAGTGAGCAGCAACACTGTGTCCAAAATTGTAACAAATCCAGTCAAGACATTTGAATGATTTAGCACAGAATTGTTTTGATGTCTCACTTCAGCTGTTTGAAACTGATTCCAAGTCAATACCCCGGGGCTTCTTCACCCTCTCCGTGTTTCTCTGTTCATCCAGCAGGCATTTACTGGTGACCAAAAAACAGATGGCAGGAAATGAGTTTGGCTCATACAGGAACCAGGTGTATCCTCTTTTTCCTCTTTTTTTTCCCATTGTTGCTTTCTTTTGATTTGTCTTCCTATTGCAATCAGCCCTCAGTCACCAAGGCCTGGAGGACTTCAACTCAAGGCCCACTGTGTGTTTGATTCCTACAGGAACATTTGCCACACAATGTCTGTTGACTGTCCCAGAGTTCCAAGTTAAAGTTCAATAGCAACAAGTCAGCTGCACAGACGCTTATCAAAACAGTCGTTTCATTTTATCTTCTTCACTAGATGGCTCAGTCTCCAACCACATTGCCCCACCTTTTCTCTGCTGCACTTTCTCTTGTTGTTGCTGCCTGCTGGACAGTTGTTTGTCTACAATTGTCTACAATCCAATCCAAAATTCATTGCAAACAATACACAATGGTCTCAAAAAATTAAAGTGGCACGATGCAATTTTCCCATTCCGACAGATAATTTTGATAAAGGATTCATTTCTATTGGTTGTGGAAGTGAACCAGATGAACATAGCCTTTTCCCCTCTTGATATGATTTTATTTTTTTGTCTGTGACAATAATAAAATAAAAAAAAGAAAGAGGAAGAAGAAGAAAAGGCAGCCAGAGTAGAAATTTAAACAGTATGGACTTTTACTGGGGAAGGGAAGTTGCCCAAACCAGTCACGGTCACACTTTCAGCATGAAAACATATGTGGATCTCATGGGATTTTAAGAGGAATAGTTCACTCACCAAGTGAAATTTCACAGACTCTCTTCTTACTCTTACGAGAGAGGGGTCTTTGGTGACATTTTCAGTTCAATTGTTCTTGAATTTAATGGAGAAAGAGAATTGATTCAATTAATGTCAGATAAAATAGAATATAACATAAGGGGTCTCCCCAAAAGAGCTCACAAAATTCGGGATCCTGTCCTCTCTTTTGTTAATGTCCGACTACAATAAATCAATTGCAGTTGCATCTACACTCATTCCTTTGTGCGTGTGAGAACTTTGGAATGTTACTTTTCGAAAGAGCCCAACCACATGCATGTACTCCAAAGGGTTCAAAGACAAGTTTCTTCTGGTGTGTGCTGGACAGGTGTTTTATTTATGAGTTTTTGTTTGTTTGTTTGTTTGTTTGTTTGTTTGTTTGTTTTAAAGGACTAACAAAACCATAGGAATTGACGTCTGACTACTTCCGCATCACTGTCCAATCAAGTGGTTTGAACCTTTACTTCTACATCCTGTAGTGATCTACATTGTTCTTTGCCTCGGTTGTTCTTTTTTTTGTTAGAGCTAAGCAAATTGTGTTGCTTTGGTCAAATGATGTCACAATGTCTTGTCAGATATTTCACAAATAACAACCCAAATAGACAAATTAGACAAAAGGACCAAAAGTACAAAGGTAGTAGCATTTGATGAGCACATTTGATAATAGGTAGAATACAACGTTTAGATCAGCTTTATTGACCAAGTTTGTACGTGCCAAACAAGGAATTTGACTCCGTTTTTTTTCTCTATCTACTACTTAGGTTAAAAAACAAAAAACAAAAACTACAGAAAAAGTAAGGGTAAACAAGTAAACAATGTGCAACCGGAAGTGCTACAGCACAGGACCAGGGACCAATTAAATACATGATGAAATAATTAGCCGTGGTGTTACATATATTCACTCAAGACCAGTCGTGACACGGCGCCCCACTCTACTACTCCCCACCACCACACACCAAAGCTGTTGGCATCGCTATGACGTCGGCAGACACGCAGCACACTGGCCACCGCCGGACTCTTGAATTCTGTAGCACTTCATCGTGCGAGCTCAGCGCGATGACGTCAGCAGACACGCAGCGGTGAAAGCGGAGGGGGTGCAGCTTGCCGGCGGGCGCGACACCCCGCTGGGAATTCTAGCCCAGGATTCTAAACTTGCGTCAAAGCCTCAGTGTCACAAGGCCATCCCTACCATTCAGACTCGAAAGAGCGAGTTTGACAGGTAAAAGCATGAAGTGCTACAACACAGGACGCTGAAGCCAGGTAGACCCACCGGGCTGCAGCCTCAGCCCCCGCCGCCACAGCGCCAGTGAGCTCCGCACACAGACAGGCGCCGCCACGTCCCAGAAGCCGCGTTGTAAGTGCACCACACCGGGAGGAGAGAGTCGGGCGGCTGGCGGTCGAGGAGGACGCCGGCGAGGAGAAGTGGAGGGGCAGGGATAGACAGAGGCGAGGCGAAACAAGAAAGAAACAGGTAGGATAATTGTGTTTTTATCGCCTTTTTCGGGGAAGGGGGGGAAATAGTGGGGCCACTTTCCACAATAGACGAAGTTTGTTTTTCTAGGATGGTAAGGCTACATCGGAACCCCCCCACGCACGCACACACACTTGTCCCCCATGTATCACCGGTAACTGTACACAAGTCATAAAAAAAAAATAAAAAAAAAACTAAAGAAGGAAGAAAAAAACTTTATTCCTGTTTTTGTTTCTTTTTTGACCAAACTAGCTGTAAGGGTCCATGGCGACCCACCCCCTACCTTTACCCCCTTCCCCTCTCCTCCTCCCCGGCATGTAGACACAGGGAGCCCCTTGACAAAATAAAGCGGTTCTGTATTTGCACTCAGGACACACGGCAGGAGTGTTGGGACGTCGGAAGTAGAGCCGAGAAATTTGGCTTCACGCTGTGATAATACATTAAAACATTTGGTGGCGAGCCTTGTTGTTGCGGTGTCCCACGGAGCGAGGCTCAGTGACTTGACTTGCAATGGACCCGGCCAGAGGACAGGGTCATGGAGGCTATGACGTGTATTCAGCACGGTTTCCCGTTATGTATGGATTATACAGTATATTGAATTATATTGAGGGTGGAACTGAACTGTTGCAGGAAAAAACATCCAGCGGAATTTAACTACTGCCAAGCCCTTAAATCCTGTTCTTATGAAAAATAGTGAAAGCGTAACAATGTTGGTGGGCAAACTCAGTTGTTGTTGTTGTTGTTGTTGTTGTTGTTGTTGTTGTTGTTGTGAGCAAATAAAGTAGCAAAAAAAAGTACTAAATTGTAATCCAACTTTGCTTTACCTAATTTTGTTGACGTAATTATACAGAGAAATTGGATCAAGTTGCACCAGTGCGCCTGAATATCACTTGAGCCACTAAATTAGATCATTAGCGCAGTTGTTGTATTATTGAATTATCATGTATCCATCTAAGACGTTGCATTTGTTTGTATGTTTCTATTTAGGTAACGTTGCATGATGTTGAGAAGTTGATTATATGCATTTTTTCCCCACATCTCTTGAAAAGTACATGCAAGTACATGAGTACTTTTCTTGTGTGCTCACATTAATGCGCCACACGTTTAAAGCTGTGATACTATTTTTAGAAGGTTCATGCGAAAGAAAAAAAAAACTTGTATTAAGAGGCGGAACTTACACTTTTCAAATAGCACAGCATGCAATAGGCCCAGCCCCAGCTCGTGAGTTCACAGGAGAGTTTACTTTGAGCTGTGGTCTCTCTTTCTGCCTGAGGTGTGATTCCTTAATAAGACAATCTGAAATTTATGTTCCTTATGTTCAAAAGGTACAGATAAAAAAAAGTTTATAAAGACAGAAAAATGGAGGAAGAACATTTCATCATCACTGTCAAATATACTATATCATTTTTTCCAAAATTGAAATTGAGAATGAAATATTTATGAGGCTTATAAATTCCATTATACAATTATATTACATTAGTATTTTGCAGTGGTGGGCCGTGCGTTTCACGCTAAGGCCATCAGTGATATCATATTTAGTCCACCCTAAGTTGACAGACCACATAATATCCTTAATATGACGTTACAGCTCAAGAATTCAATCACGCTTACACATTACAATAACAATAGCAGGTTCTTCTTTAAGGATAGAAAATACTACAAGGCTATGTCACGGGAAAATAGTGACGTGGGCATCTAATTATGGTCATGAGATAATAAGTAATAAAACCGCAATGTGTTTTTCAAGTAAACAGTCAGTGTTGACCTTGGTAGCTGTAGAAGAAGACTGAAGGGAAATGAAGGGAAAGAAAGATATGAAGGCAGAGGAAGGGAAATCTGTCATTATGCCTGTTGTTTATCTTTGCGTCCTTAAGGTGAGATGTACACGTTGGGGCTTGTTCAGTGAGCACAAGCACATTACGGTATGCCTGGATCACCTCCGTCTGCTGATCACCAGTCCTGGTCTGCAACCAGACGTTTAGAAGAACACGACGTCTGTTTCTGTTTTCCGGTGTTGTTCTTGTATAAACGGTCTGTGCTTGTGTTGCGACTGGGTTTGGTTCGGTACTCAATTTTACGAGGCTGCTGTGTCGTGATTACAATTATTTCCTGCCATAAAGTTAATAGAAAACAAAATGTTTTTATTGCAATGCGTGAAGACAACGGAATGTTCTGACAGCGAATGATTGCTGAGTGATTGTTGCTCTTTGGGTTTGAGTTGTGAAGCTTGTTTTTCAGTTCTTGAGCTTAGTGCTGTGTATATACCTAAATACTGTCAAAAAAACAACCTCACAGGTAGAAAATATCTGTCAGTCTTTACGTGACTTTTCCATCAGACGTGAATAATCCTTGTCCACAACAGTTAGAATACTATAAACTAACGAACTAATCCTTCCAGTTCAGGTGTCGTGACCCAGGGGTCAGGGTCTGTGGCTCTGCCAACAATCCCACACTAGCATAGATGCCCAACTTCTTCGGACACTAAGTGAGTACACATGTCCCGTGTTAGGCGGAAATACAGTCAAAAATTAGCAGATGACCGGAAACGTTGGTTAGTGTTGTGACTGTCCACTTCCGCCCTCCCCTTCACATTGAATATTAACGACTTATAAGCGTAGCTACTGTAGAGCGTTGCAGCCTCTTCATTGCAGAGTTAGTGATGGGCTTGTTGCTGAGTGCCTTTTTTCCCCACCTGGCAGGAGGAGGATTAAGTTGTTGCTGAGCAGAGGTTAGCTGGAAGAAGAAAGTGCTGCAGACTAAAGCTTCTTATGACCAAACAGAAGCCCCTGCCAGTGGTTGTAGTACTAGTGAAGGTTAGTTAAGAACAAGGTTGTTCTGTGATGGCTGTAATCAATGAAAGAGGGACTCGCCTCGGTCACCGTTGGTTTAGTTTTGCCTCTGTGGTAAGATTCGGTCATCTGGACTCCATCCAGGAGGTGACGGATTGAAGGATGTTGGCCAAGCTCACATCCATCAGGAACAACACCACACTGTGGAGAGCCTGAGCGGCTCCTTCAGCTCAAGGCTGCCGCACCCTCAGCGCAAGAAGGAGCTGCTACCGCAGGCCATTGCTGCCTGTACAACGGCACACATTAAAAAAAATGTATTTAGTCGATCAATCAACTTTTATTTGTGCAGCGCTAAACCACAACCAAAGGCATCTGAAAGCGCTTTGTACAATCAGAGAGAGACAGAGACAGAGACAGAGACAGAGAGAGAAAGAGAGAGAGAGAGAGAGAGAGAGAGAGAGAGAGAGAGAGAGAGAGAGAGAGAGAGCAGTAGCCAGAGTGGCAGACAGGCCAGAGTGAGTTGCAAGGTGAACAACAAAGCTCCCATAATGTAGATGTAAATACATGAATAAACAATTCAAATATAGAAATACAGAAGGACATGCGTAAGTGTATGACATATACAAATGTTAACATGTAGATGTACAGTATATAAACAATATTATTTTGTAATTCGGGACTGAGCCTCAGCGAAGGCCTGCTCTCATCAGAGCAGGCCTTCGCAAGGCAAAGACTCGATTGTTATTCGTATGTTTATTCTTATTCTTCCGCCGCCCTTTTGCGCTCAAATTTGACCACCTTACCATACAAAATATGTAAATTAAATCTGCCCCATATGTTAGAAACTGGTGAAGAGAAAAAGGCAAAATTCCACTCTCTAGCGCCCACTCGAGGCATCCAAAATTTAGAAATGGGCCTAGCTTCCACTAGGGGTTCCAGAAGGTCGAAAAAATATGGGGAAAAATTCCACGCGTTCGTCTCTTCAAGCCCGCCATTTAGTACTCTCTAACTTTAGTCACCCGACAAACAGGAAGTGAGTTATTTCCACTTTTTTGAGTGGAACGGCTGCAGTTTCCTTTACGGAAGTCCTACAGATGTCATTCAAACACCTACGTGTTTGTCTTCTAAAGGCCTATATTTTACGTTTGACAGCCACTTAAAAAAAAAAACTACAGGTAAAAATCTGCAAATCAAAAAGTTTGCAGCTTTAATTTCTTTATTTCTTTTTAAATTCACCCCTTTGCACTCTTTAATTCTTCTCTTTACACCGTGTATGCTGCTGTAACTATGCAGCAATGGCTGGGCTTACTGGGCAGTGGCGTGGTCCCAGAACGAGGTCACCGCTGGCTTTCGCACCTCATCGGCGCCGGACCGTCGAGGGTCGCGTTAGCAACGGCCGCAGGAAACACACGCAGGCCAAAGATCGTCTCGTCTCCCCGCTCGTTCGTCACTCTGTGTATTTTGAGCATTTAGTAGAGTTTCTTAGGGACGAGCTCACTAACTGGAAGGGTACAGGGGCACCAGTGCCAAGAGTGCAAATCCCACTTGTACTGAGATGTGTACACGCGGGAATAATTTGACTGTCAGCAGTAGCAGCACTGGGCTGCCTTTGCCACTCACTTGAAGAAATTCATTTGTACTATTATTCTTGTGAATTGACACGTCGCCGTCTATCTTTTAGTCGGGATGACATAATTGATCTTACAGGACATATTTGCAAACTACACCCAACGTAGTCTGGTAGCATCAACGCTGTTGCAAAACGCCGTCTATCTCCCCTTTGGTGCAGTGGTCAGCGCTGCCGCCTCACAGCAAGAAGGTTGTGGGTTCGATTCCGGGCCTCGGACTCTTCTGTGTGGAGTTTGCATGTTCTCCCGGTGTCTGCGTGGGGTTTCTCCAGGTTCTGCAGCTTCCTCCCACAGTTCAAATACATGCATGTGAGGTCAATTGAACATTGTATGGTATGTGAGTGCAAGTGGTTGTTTGTCTCTATGTGGCCCTGCAACGAACTGGCGACTTGTCCAGGGTGTTGCCCTGCCTTCGCCCAGTGACAGCTGGGTTAGGCTCCAGCAGACCCCCACAACCCTGGGCTCAGTAATCGCTGGAATTAATTATGCAAATTTCCCTAATGTAGGATTAATAAAGGCATTGTATTCTATCTATTCTATTCTATTCTATTCTATTCTATCTATTAAATCCTGTCTATTTGACTCTTTCTACGCAGCCTCGGCCCTGGCTTTCCCTGAGACGGAGCCCAGAGACGCTTCGCTCCATCGGCTTTGATCTCCGCTCGTCCTCGCCATCCTCCTGGTCGCGATGTTTCGCTGCCGGGCAAACATCGGCACCCTCATCCTCCTGTTCGCCCTCCAGGGGGCGACGGTGGTGTTCCTCAGCGGCTGGTACTACCAAATCACGCCGTGCGCCTCGGGCCCCCCGGCAAGCAAGGTCCACGTGCTGCTGCTGTCGTCGTGGCGCTCGGGCTCCTCCTTCCTGGGCCAGGTGTTCAGCCAGCACCCGTCCGTCTTCTACCTGATGGAGCCCGGCTGGCACGTGTGGTCCAAGCTGCACTCGGTGCAGCTGCGGATGCTGCGCGCGCACGTCCGCGACCTGTTCCACGGCCTGTTGCGCTGCGACTTCTCGGGCCTGGAGGCGTACCTGAGCGAGACGCACAACGTCTCCAACGTGTTCATGTGGAGCCACAGCCGGGCGCTGTGCTCGCCGCCGGCGTGCGGCCTGACGCCGCGCGGCCTCCTGAGCAACCAATCGGAGTGCGACCGGCGCTGCGACGCCATCGGCCTGCAGGGGGCGCACAACGCCTGCGCCCTCCACAGCCACGTGGTGCTGAAGGCAGTGCGCTTCTTCGAGCTGGAGTCCCTCTACCCACTGCTGCGGGACCCAGCGCTGGACGTGCGCATCGTGCACCTGGTGCGGGACCCGCGCGCCGTCACGCGCTCCCGCGAGCAGTCGTCCAACTCGCTGACCGCCGACAGCGAAATCCTGCTGGAGCACCGCAGTGTGCCGGCGGCCGAGGTGCAGGTGCAGGCCATGCAGGAGATCTGCCGCAGCCACGTGCGCATCAACGAGCGGGCCGTGCGCAAGCCGCCGCCCTTCCTGGCCGGCCGCTACAAGATGGTGCGCTTCGAGGACATGGTGCGCGACCCGCTGGGCGAGGTCAACGCCATCTACCGCTTCGCTGGCCTGCAGATGACGACGCGGCTGGCCGACTGGATCTACAGGGTGACCCACGGCAAGGGCACGGGCAGCCGCAAGGAGGCCTTCTACATCACGTCGCGCGACGCCAAGGACGTGTCGCAGGCCTGGCGCACGGCGCTGCCCTTCAGCACCGTCCGCCGCGTGCAGGACGTGTGCAAGGGCGCCATGTCGCTGCTGGGCTACAGGACGGTGAGCAGCGAGGCCGAGCAGAAGAGGCTCGACCTCGACCTGCTGCTGCCGCTGCAGCCGTACAAGTTCACCTGGCTGCCGGCCCAGAAGGACGCCCCGGACCAGAACAAGACCGCACGCAACTGACGGGCCGACTGACAACGGTGGTGGTGGACGCACTCAACTGAAAAATGTGAATTTGTTCTGAAATTCCTTCAGTGACTGTTTTACATTCCTATTTAACTTTCATTCTTGTTTGGACAGTGGTTACGGTTGTGCTTTCTCTTTTCGTAGCGTTTTGTTTTATGAAAAGAGACATTGGAAAGGTTGTGAGGTTTTATCAATCTGAGTGTTTTGTTTTTTTGTTTTTTTTGCTCTGATTTGTAACAGATGTGTGATCGGTAGAAATCTTGTTTTGATTGCAGGAATATTATTCTTGGGGTACGGTACGGCGTTTCAAGTGATTTCACCTTCACCAACTTTTGTTGTTCATCGTCTTTATTTAATTTCTTTCCACACGTGTTTTTTTTTCTTTAGGTTTCTCCCCATACACTGTTTCTCATCCCCCACAAACACTTTGCCCGTCTATAAAAAGAAGTTGACCGCTTTAACGGTGAAGAAGTCCAAGTCATCGCTCCAGGGTTGGGGCGGATGAATGACTGTGCAAAACTTCCTGCTGGCAATTTCAGACAGTCAAGGATACAGGTCGCATGTTTTATACAAATAATAAAACCACTTTTATGGTTTTTGATGTTAACCGTAGGCCTTATCGGACTTCTTGTCAGTAAAACATTAAGTTTAGTTCAAAGTAATTTTTCAGGGCAAGGTTCGGCGTCAACTTATTTAACCTTCACCAACTTTTATTAATGCATATCGCATTGAAAGGATAAGGAAGAGTGTAATGTTTGCATTATAAAGATTTGTGGATTGTTGTTTTTTAAATTAGATCCTAAATAACCGATCATTTCATTGTCTCATGTTCTGGAATCCCGTATTCATTTCTTAGTAAATATAAGGGCCCACGTATTTTCTTTTTGTTGTATCGTTCATCATCTTTATTTAATTTCTTTCCACATGCACTGTTTCTCATCCCCAACGAACACTGTGCCCGTCTATAAAAAGAAGTTGACCTCTTTAAAGGTGAAGAAGTCCAACAAGTCATCGCTCCAGGGTTGGTGCGGATGACGGTTTGAAGTTTTGAACTGTGCAAAACTGGCTGCTGGCAATTTCAGACAGTCAAGGACAAAAGCTGCATTCACTTTCGCTCATTGTGTAATAGAACAACTCCGCGGTCTCTTGAACATTCTTCTCTAACCACAGGATTGTGTTAAATCTTCTCATGTGCAATGCATCTATACCCAAACTGACTGATGTGCTTGCCTCAGGCTTGTCGACGTCATGTTTTTGAGTGTTTACTATAATTCTAACACCCCTCCTGGTCTGGGTGAGATGGATGGATGGATCAATGTTATGGAGATCTGTCATTCCTTTGCCTTAGCAGCCCTCTTCCGCCTGGCAAACTGGTCGACTCCTCTCCTCTGTGTCTAAATAGCAATCACCTTGTGAGATGAAGTGACCTTCAGATAATATTTTAAAACAAGCTCACGTGGAAGGAAGGAAAACTGTTTTGAAACAACGTACATCTTATCAAATAGTTGACATGCAGTTTTTGCATTGCACTGTGACATCTTTCATGCTAAACCAGATGGATTAAGTCTGAGCCGCGTCTTCCCCTGGCGGAGATTCAGATCCTTCACCTACATCACAACAGCTTTCTGTTGTTTAACTTGGTTCTGTTCATTTTTCTGTTCCTGGTAAAGAAATGTGTTGTAATCTGTTTCATTCTTTAACTTAAAAACTCCCTCAATGAAAAGATTGTGACACATTTTCAATCTGAGTGTTCTGTTGTTTTTTTTATTCTGATTTGTAACAAATTTGTTATCGGTAGAAATCAAAAGCATAACATTTTGAGTGCAAGAACTTCAGACTTTTGTGGGGTTTTTTTGTTCGTTTTGTTTTCTCTTGTCCTTTATGGCCATAATGACAAGCAGAAATGTATCTGAATGTCTTTGTGGCTGACAGATTGTATTGTTAAAGGTGTCACCTGAGGGTGTGAATTACACAGGTCAGTTTTATTATTTTATTAAAGATAATAAAACCATTTTTATGGGTTTCGTAGGCCTCATCGGACTTCATGTGAGTAAAAAATTAAGTTGAGTTCAAAGTAATTTTTCGGGACGAGGTTCGGCATCAACTTATTTAACCTTCACCAACTTTTAGTAATGCATATTACATTGAAAGGATAAGGAAGAGTGTAATGTTGGGCTGTGATGAAATGACATCCAACCATCAACAAATAAACCCCTCCCTTTACAATGTGTCACAGAAATCTTATCTAATTTATGAAATTTACTAGTCTAATCATATTCCCTTCTACAGTAGTTTCAAAGGTGGTCCGGTGATTGTTCTGGAATGATATGAGGAGCCTGACAAACATTAACCATGCTCACGGATGTATTTGTTTGGCAAAGGGTTTATTGAGAGGTTCTCTTGTGGCATTACTCTGAAGATTTCGCACCCAGTGTCAAGCTTGTCAAAGCAGCACAATTCTTACTTTAGGTACAAATTGACATCCTGTTTGGAAACTATTGTCAGTTTCACTAAATGGGGACGCGCTTGAGTATGTGTTGCTTCAATAACCAAGCGCATGATGTACCTTCTGTCTTAGACAAATTAAAAGCTGGATGGAGAAGATGGGGGAAGGCTTTTAAGAATAATAATATTTTATTAATCTTATGTATGTATTTCCAGGCAGTCCCACTCCCATCAAATAGGAAGGATGGTGTGTTGTCCTCACTTACTGTATTATGCAACCCCCCAGAGTGAGCACATCGCGTCCAGTAGGGACTTGCACTGTTCCATCATCAACATTATCTCCTTTAAAAAGCAAAAAACATCTCTAGTATCAATTAACGAAGAATTAAACAAAACAAATTCCAATTGTGAAGAGAGAAACTGATTTTTGTCGTCTTGAGTTTCCACAAGTTAACGTTAGCATATCTGCCTGAGTACAAATTTGATTCAAACTAGAAAGTTAAATAAATCGCACCACAGCCCTTTGATCGTCACTTGGCTGCTCCATCAACCACTGATGGTGGTTTGCTACAGATAGTTCCTTCATTTCACTTTTTCAATTTGCAGTGAACAAAGGAACTGCTGGTCTCTTTAGTGGCTCCCTGTTACCGTTAGAGATGATTCTAAATTGTTGCTATTGACGTAAAGAATGCAAAATGGCGTGCCACCTTTGTACCTCAATGATTTCATTGCTGTCTGCGTGCCTATGCAGTCCCTGTGCTCTCAGGGGAGGCTTGATCCTTTTATTTCTTTGACATTTTTTATCATTCTGTTGTCTGGTTTCAAGTGTGCAGTTTGTTTGTTTTTTTATTTGACTTTTATTTGTCAAATAAATCTAGTCTTTATTTGACTAGAAAAGAATAGAGATTATATTTATTAATAATAGAGATATTTATAGACTAAGAAGGAGCAAACACGAAGAAGAAGTACTGGCCACTTGCACAGTGTCACCCTGCCTTCACCCTGTGATAGCTGGGAGAGGCTCCAGCAGACCCCCGCGTTCCTGGAGGAACCCAGGAGGAAGCGGGTATAGAAGATGGATGGATGGATAGCCATTCAGTTCCTAAACATACTTTTTGTAGTTTGTCCCATCATGTATTGTTGATTCACATTTGTGACTTTGGATAAACAGCACTGACCCACCTGGGTCGTTGCTGTGTTTCTGTGGAATCTGTCTGTGATCTTCAGTGAGGAGCTGCTGCTGCTGCTGCTGCTGCTGCTGCTGCTGCCTCACCTGCAACAGGTCTTGGAGGCCCACGAAGTGGGTATAGAAAACGGATGGATGGATAATAATGAATTGGTGTGACATTGTACTCGGGTTAGAATTGTACCAACTATGCCTAAGTGAATCATGCAAGGGTTGCGTCTACAAGAACAAATAAATTGCTTTATTTAAAGATTGACGGTCAACTGTAGTTGTCGTTGTAGTTGTGAAGTTTCCCACTTTGGGATCAATAAAGTATATCTATCTATCTATCTATATTGTATCTATCTATATATCTGTCTATCTATCTATCTATCTATCTATCTATCTATCTATCTATCTATCTATCTATCTATCTATCTGTGCTGCTTTCTGCCGCTGCTCCTGCTCAACTTTGTTGTGAGAGAATGTCACTGACTGAATGTTTACCAGGCGAAAAAACAAAAACTTGGCATATGGAGGAGTTTAACTCAGTAAAACTTCCTTCTGGTTTAGAACCAAGAATCTCTTTGTGACAAACTATGTTTACAGAGGCTTAAAGCACTATTCAAGTTAATCCCTCGGACATGCTCACTTTGAAAATGTCATGAATGGATATAAATTACAGGATTTTCCCACTCAGCCCAAACGACATCTGACAACGGTTGGATGCTCTTGACACGACCTCTTGAGGAAACGGGTCATGAGTGCATGGCTACGTCCGTGGTGCTTGGCGGTTATATTACGTGTTTGGGCGCCCTCTGTTGGTTGTGTCTTGTGACTTCTCCGTAGAATTTAGATTGTTTTTGTCTAATTCGAATAGTTATTTATTCATCTAAAGTGGGAAACAAAATTATTTTTGACCGTCTTGTGAGAAAATTCTAGATTTAATACAATAGCATTAATTATGACTTATTGGCTTTTTGCCTTCAAAATAATGCCATGACAGTCCTGGAAAGGTAATGGGCCACTTCTATTTATTTTTTTTTTCATCAATGAAGTGAAAACTGCTCGATCACTTCCTCATCGCTCTTGTAAAAAATCAAACGTATTAATTTAAATATTGTTATATTAATCTAATTTAAACATAAATAAGGTAGTTGTGTGTTGTTATTGTATGTTGAAAAGTGTGTTGTCTATTTGGTAGAAAACGAAAGCAAATGTTTTTAATCCCCCCCCCCCCCTTCCCTTCCTATGCCCCTTTTTCTTTCCTTCCTCTCCTCTGCAGCAGGTGGATGACCGTCTCACCGAGTGCCATTTTCCTGCTGTTTCATTTGTCTCATATCCCGAATTAACCGGAAAGAAAATCACTGGAGTCGCGATCGCAGTTTCAAAATAAAATAATATATTAGCTGACCGGATCCAGTAAGTGCAGTTCATTGAACGAGCACTTTTCTGAGTGGGTGAAAATGAACGAAATTGACGCAAAAGGAAAAATGACCACCGAAGGAAAGAAAGAAGGAGAAAGAAAAGAGTGAAACAAAAGTAGGAACAGTGTGATAGACATCCTGACTTAAACAGCTGGCAAGTTCAACCAAGAAGATTGGGGATTATTTTTTATGGACATTAAAATGTTGCTAATTTATGCCCAAATAAACATTCAAACACTCTTTTATAATATGGCCGGTGTGCTTATGAGGCCCTTATATTGCAACCATCATTATTGTTGAGAGTAGTAGTAGTATTCACTCTTTGCACTCTTTTTTAATTATTATATCGTACATGTTGTTGATACATTATCTTCTTCTTCTTCTTTGTTATGAACCACTCTATCCATCCAAATAAATCAATATGTACTCAACTAAGTTGACTTGTAAATTTTTTAAGGCAGCCTGGCCAATAAATAATCATAGAATTAAAAGACACACGAAGTTGGTGTACTTAAAGTCCAGTCCTAAATGCAAAGAACAGAATTATTAACACAATCAGGAAGCAGTTAGTTCGTAAAATGATATGGAATAACATTATTATTTCAGTAAGAATCATTTTCTTGTAATTGTATTATTAAACATTTCTATCTTACTTTGGCGCTAGTCTAAACGAAGCGCAATAAATGCACTATGCTTTTATTTTCTAGAGCGAGTGCACCGGAAGTTCTGTTTTTGCCATCTACCTTCACGCTATCATTGTAATCGGCCGCAGCTGCGCAAGTTGGAGAGCGGTTGCGCGTCGAAGGAGGACCAGGCAGCAACACACACGCAGACACACAAACACGCAGACACACATGGCCTCGGCGTCGAGTGACGAGTGAACGATGGGCTCCGCGCCGTCGCAGTCATGGCCAGATTCACCAGCAGAGCCGCCGAGGACGGGGACCCGCGGCGGGTAGCCGCCCGTACGGAACGCGGCGAGCCGCGGGACCTGGCCGAGCCCCGGGAACTGTCTCTGGAGGAGGTGCTGAAGTCCTACGAGCAGCCCATCAACGAGGAGCAGGCATGGGCGGTGTGCTACCAGTGCTGCAGCGGGCTGAGGCTGCCCCGCCCGCCGGCGGCCACGGCCGGCCGGGTAAAGGAGCCCTCCTCCATCCTCCTGCACCGGGACGGAACCGTGTCGCTGCGGCAGCAGCACGACGACGGTAGGTCCGCTAACTTCCGCTGTAAACACCCACCATCCCACCATCACCACCACTCTTCCCCAAAATACGAACCAAAAAAAGTCGAAAAGTATGGTGGCCGAGCTGTCCCTCTCTAAAAATAAAGTTGGCGCTGGCAGTTTGACATTGCCTATGAATGGCAGCCGAGAAATGCAAAGTGAAATCGAAGTGAAGGCGGTAAACAAATGCACTTGCATACCTTGTCGTTGACCAGGTGTTTGTTTTTTGTTGTTTAGTCGCGGATTCTTGAGAATGTTTGTTAAATATTGCTTTGAAAGTTACCACATCACTATGTATTTCCTGGTGAAATAACGCCGCTGGGAGTGACCGCCGCTCTGAACGGAATGAGGTTCATACCGGAACATGATGCTCCTCTCCTGGATGTCGGGGTGGAGGGAGCAGCCGCAGCAGCAGCAGACGGGACTGTTGCAGACGGAGTCAGGTCGTGCAATAACTTGATGATTCTATGCACAGAGTCATCAGGACGATGTGCAAATCTCGCGCAAATCTACAACTGCGCTCTCTCTTGGGAGATAATAAGTGTGTATTTTTTGTCGCACTCCCGGTGCCAGCCAGGATGACTTGTGTTCTGCCCGTTAATGATTAATTATTCATGGAGCGCAGCTTCACCCGAGCGTTCCCTTCTGCACGGGTTGTTTTGGAGACATCAAAGGCTGGATAGCACCTCCCCCCCCCCCACCCCGCCCCCGCCCCCTACTCCTCCTCCACCCCCCCCCCCCCCCCAATACTTTCTCTGCATTCTTCTAGTTGATTCCCCGGGTCTGTACCTGCATAATCACATTATAACAGTCAGGTACTTTTCTGCTAGCAGGCCTCAAGAAACGTGTCCCCAGTGTTACCTCATAGTTAAACGAATCCGGATTAATGTGGATTGCAAATCCCTGTGCAAATGATCTACTTTTATACCTGCTTTGACAAACTTGTATCACTTCTTATCCAGCATCTCGTAATGCTAGCTGACATCATATCTTGAATTTTGGCAGAACTTTCCTCACCCTGGGCATCGTGTCCCCAGACATTGACCGACCATGTAGTGGTCAATGTTGGCGAGTAATTTATTACTAAGTAATCCACTACTGGAATTAAACTACTCTTTGAAATAATGTAATGTAATGGGATTACTGTGGCAAAACTGGTAATTATGTCATAATTACTTAGTAATTACTAAGTAATGTGTCCGTTACTTTTCCAAGCTAAAAATGTCTTATTATCTGTAAAATGCGGCTGTGCAAAAGGCACCAGTGGTGTACATGAGAATGTTCTGTGTAATGTGCAGTAAGAAATTGATTACAGTTAACAAAGTAATTAGATTACTTTTAAGTAGTATTTAGTGATCAGTAGTTGGATTACTAATCCCAACAACACTGGTAGTGATTGCTGATAAATGTGCTTCCAATGGCAGGAAACCTGTGAGATGTCTGAGATAAAATAGTTATTATCTCATAGATAAGGACTTAATAGACAATGAAAATAGAATTAATAGACAATGAATCAGTCTATTACCTTGTCTGACTGGTAGTAACAGTAATGGCGTTGTGCACAGCATTCACATCCCTCTGTTTTCCAGAATTCTAATAATTTTAAAATTAAACACATTGACATTTGCATGCATGTTTAAAAAGAAAATTTTGTTTTTTTTTTGTTTTTTTTTCAAAAGTCAAACTTGCCTTAGAAAATCACAATAATAACCTCTGGAAGTACACTTTATTGCAGTAGCATTTCTGCCTCACCTCCCAGTTGGCGGTCACTGCAGACCTTGAAGATCAACACACCTGCATGGTCAATTGAAAGGATAGGCAGGGCTGTGAAGTGTTTCGGCTCTTGTTAGCTCAGTTTCCTGCTCTTTAGCGCTGCTGGTTTTGTCTTGTGACAGCTTTTGTTTTGGGAGCATGGCGGTAAATTTTACAGGTAGTCTCCAGCTGACGTTCGATGCCTGCTGCCTGGCAACGAGGTGACACGTTCCTTAGTTTCTGTTGATATGCGGGAAAGGTTTTCATCCTCGTCAGTCGTGACGCTCGGATTTCACCCTCTGAATTTCCCTCCGTGACCGACTCGCCGAGCGTCCGCAGAGATTTCAGAGCATTTAAATAATCCACGCGCTGCGCAGGAGCTGCTTATGATAATTCTCCCAGTGAAGGTCGCTGTTAAGTGTTTTTTTTTTTCCGAGTACTGAAATTAATTTTTTTTGGTTATTTTAAAAAATTGATCATTTTTAAGGAACATAGAAAAGGAACCGAAAAAGTGCAAGGTTAATGATACATGAGTTGTTTTGTTTTTTGTGTGTACGTCCATGACGTGTCATGAGAATGAGATTACACCGTGCAAACAAACAAAAGAGTCCAAACAAAAACAAATCCAGTCCACAAAATAACTTTATTTTACTATTTTGAAAATTGAATCAGCATCAGTTATTCTCCTATTCCAAAAAAAACCTCTTATTTACTTTCTGATGATGATGATGATTGGATTGTGTGTGTGTGTGTGTGTGTGTGTGTGTGTGTGTGTGTGTGTGTTTATTGACGTCACTGACATCAGCTGTTTGAGTATTGAAACCTGCTCCCACTTCAGAGCTCCAGCCCTCCAACGCAACAGTCACAATCCTGATTGAATCACACACTGTACTCCACATAGTTCAGGATCAAATGTTAAAAAAATGATCCTCAAATAATTCCACGAATCACAAGGAAAAATACACAATTGCACTGATATATTGATAATGTTTTGTGGCGAAACAACTGCTGCAATGTGAGTCCACTCATCAAGAAGCAGAGGAGGCAAAAGACGTCACGTTTGGACTTTTTCTTTATCTAGTTTTTCTTCAACCCAAATGTTTTCTACCAGCCTTCGTCCGAGCCTTAAAAAAAAGCCCCAAAACCATTGACTTGCTCAACTGCAGTGGTTTTGGCGCGGCAGATGGAATGACTGCTTCACGGAGGAAAAAGAAAAAAAGACGGCCAAGTGTCTAGACAGTCGGCGTCCTTCGGTTGAGTCGAGAAAGGAGCAGAAAGGAGGAGACACCTGACTGTGTTTGGTAGCCACAGCGATCAGAATCAAGCTGAATCAAACAAACACGCAAACAAACATCGTCGCTACTTTGTGATTCAGGGACGCCGCAACACAGGGTGCGAGCGTTGTATTTATAACTCGGCGTGCCTCATGGTATTCATATTGCGTCCCACTAAAAAGATGATTGTCGTCGTTCCTCCGGCGTGCCGTCGTCCCCGAGTGCTCAGCTCAGGACTCGTCTGCGTCGCAAAGCGGGAAAAAAAGGAAACGCAAGACAACTGAGGAGATGAAGCAGGAGTGTTGAGCATCTTCCTCAGTTTGGACTCGGAGATTTTTTTTTTTTTACACATTGACAGAGCAACAGTGCAGGGCTGAAGCACAAGGCCAGCAGGGAGTCAAGAGTCCACACCTGAATCGCTCCATCCAGAAGATCCAAAACAAAACCTTTGTAAAGTAGCTGTCGCTCCTCAGCAGACTGATGTTACGATGCTCCTGTTGGTCTGATCCAGACTGCAAGACTCTGCCCGACTTCCTCCTTTAAGATGAAAAGATGCACCGTAAATACACGTACCAAACAGAGGAGTGCACATTCTATAAAGACGAGACTCATTACAATATATTTTATTGTGTGTGTATTTATCGTTATTCGTATTATTATCATTCTCATTGTAGTTTATGGTTCTTCCTGCTCTCTTTCTCTCTCTCTCTCTCTATCATTTGCTAGCGGTGTTTTTTTTTAAATTTTAATTATATAAATATATTATGTTTAAACTACAAGCTTGCTTTATTCCTTGGACTTTATTTGAGCTTGTCAAAGACAAATTAAAAGTGTAAAACAATAACTTTTCAACACAACGTTTGTGGGTGCTCAACGGTCTGAACGACTCAACTTGAAAACGTTCTTTTTTGTCGTGACTGCGGCCCTGCCGCTGCACACACACACCGGCAATCTTGAAGAAGACGTGCAAAGGTCACCCGTGATTTCTCCAACCGGGTGAAGGTTTAGTTGCCGCTCCAGGCCGGTATGTCGTCACTCTCCAGGAGGAGCTTCTCCTCCACATGTCTTTCTTCCCTCCCTGCCGACCGACCGTCTTCTGTTTCCTGCTCCCGGCTGCCTCGCTGTCACTTTGTGCCTTCTTTAAATTTGGTCTCGCAGACCTCATTACCATGGCAACACATTGGATGGCAAAGTGTGTGTGTGTCTGCTGTATCTTGCATCTTTGTGTGTGCTTCCCCTCACACTGGACGGATTTTCCTGACGTGAACAAAAGTAACTTGTGTGGATTCTTCATCTTCTGAGCGAGAGGAGCCATCGGGTCGAACTCATTCCTGGCAGCTTCAAACAGGCTCTGCTCATCATTCTGCTCTCACTGTCCTCTGCTTTTTTTTTTTTTTTTTTTTTTAGCTGTGATGGGTTTTTTTGTCAATTCTTTTCACGTTTCAGCAAAAAGTTACGAGAAGTTTCATTACCATGACCAGCGTCTTGGTTCATAATGGTTATTTTCCAAAGCCTAGGTGGAAGTTGAAGAAATATCCAGAGAGAGTTTACCGTAAAATATTCCACATCAGATGCTTCATTGTCTCTTTCTCGCTGGTGATGTTGTGATGGAACCAGGTCAACTGTATCTTCAGCTTGAAGAACTACTTGTGCATTAAAGATCAGTTTAACTTCAGGCATTTGAACACATCATTCCTATTACATAGTAATTACAAAGTAATGACACATTTTGTTTGAAATACAGCACTTTCTTTTCATCGACATGGCCAAAGGTTGCCTCACATTTACCTTTGATTTAATGGAAAGACGTTTATCATTCATTTCTAACTGAACTGTCCCTGAAAATGTAATTGTTTGACAGAAGCCTAAAAGTTTGGCCTCCATACAAGCAGACTCTACCTTTAAGTGGGTTACTTTGCCGTCTCTGTGCTCTTGAGCCTTTTGTCATTCACTCTTTTGTCGTCCGCTGACCCTGAACGGTGGGAACCGGGTGGAGATATCGCAGCTCTCCTTACCCCGGGCCACAGGCGTGCATTTATTCCAACCTGCGCGGCAGGTTTTGCAGGCCGCTCTCATTTCATCGCTGCGTCGGCTCCGGCCTTTAGTCGCAGGCTCGACTGACCGGTGTCATGTTCTGGGTGAACGTGTTGATGCAGCGTCGGTCCGAGTGCCGAGTGTTGCTCTCAGCACTTTGTGGTTGACAGGTGAGGGGCCTGCAAGGGGCTGACACAGCCTCCATCACTGACTCTTCCTCTCCTCTGCCTCCTCCTTTCATCTGCTTCTCTCCTCCCTGATCTATGTGTGTCTGTGTGTATAAGTGTGTGTCTGTGTGCATCTGTGAATGTCAGTGTGTGTGTGTGTGTGTGTGTGTGTGTGTGTATATCTCAGTGAGTGTGTCTGTGTCTGTCAGTGTCTGTGTGTCTGTTTGCGTGTGTGTGTCTGTGTCTGTATGTGTCAGTGTGTGTCTGTATGTGTATGTGTGTGTCAGTCTGTGTCAGTGTCTGTGTCTGTTTGTGCCTGTGTGTGTCAGTCTGTGTCAGTATCTGTGTGTGTCTGTCTGTGTCAGTGTGTGTCTGTGTGTGTCAGTCTGTGTCAGTATCTGTGTCTGTCTGTCTGTGTCAGTGTGTGTGTGTGTGTGTGTGTGTGTGTGTGTGTGTGTATATCTCAGTGAGTGTGTCTGTGTCTGTCAGTGTCTGTGTGTCTGTTTGTGTGTGTGTGTGTCTGTGTCTATCAGTGTGTGTGTCTGTATGTGTCAGTGTGTGTCTGTCTGTGTCAGTGTGTGTGTCTGTATGTGTCAGTGTGTGTCTGTCTGTGTCAGTGTGTGTCTGTATGTGTCTGTGTGTGTCAGTCTGTGTCAGTATCTGTGTGTGTCTGTCTGTGTCAGTGTGTGCCCGTGTGTGTCTGTGTGTGTCAGTATCTGTGTGTGTCTGTCTGTGTCAGTGTGTGTCTGTGTGTGTCAGTCTGTGTCAGTATCTGTGTGTGTCTGTCTGTGTCAGTGTGTGCCCGTGTGTGTCTGTGTGTGTCAGTCTGTGTCAGTATCTGTGTGTGTCTGTGTCAGTGTGTGTGTGTGTGTCTCAGCTGCGGCCCCTCCTCCTGTTTCTCCGCAGCGAGACCTGCTGATTGAGGGGGTTTCGGGCCCCTCGGGTCTCGTCACCGACATCTGAGCAGGGAGCAAAAAGCCTTTTAACCTTTTCAGACCTGCCGCAGCTGGTCAGTGCTCTTAGCTCCCGTGACGCCATGCCGCATCTGAGTGTTTCTCCCTTTTAGCGGCGACTGCTGCAACCTGAGAGTCTGTTTAGGTGACGTCACTCTCGTATTGGCTCTCAATGATGCCGCCGTTGTGTGGACAAACATTTGCTCGTCTTTGTAGAAAATGTTTTTTTTTTTTTTTTTAGAGCTACACACACACACACACACACACACACACACACACACACACACTACCAATCTGTGCTACATGGCCAGGACTTGATTTTTGAACATATGTTCATTACATGTATGATCCAACTGGTTGGGTCAGTTATTATATTGCAAAGAAGTTCTCTGATTTGCTATTGACACAAAATAGTGTTTGAATTTTACAAGAAAAATCCAACATAACATTTCTGAGGAAAATCTGCCAAAAACAAAACTAAATTTCTTTTATAAAGAATAAACTTTGTGCCTATTCTAAAGTATTTGCATTTACAAAGCGGTGCTGCAAGTCCTTGTTGCAAGGTCTCTGTGCTGTGCATGCTACAGTTCCAAAATGATAAATAAAAAGTTAAACTTATTCCAATTTAAACAGGGATTTAAGTTTTAAGTGTCAAACGGCTAACTTTTCAGAGGGTTGCCGAATCTGAAGCAATGTAATTAAAGAGTGGGAAAATAGGACGGCCATTCCCAGAATAAAACACTTTGCATTCTGAGAAACAAATCACCCAAACTGTCCAAAGCTGAATTACAGAGAGAGGTTGGAACTAACAACCCCTTTGCAGCAAATAGCGCGCAGCAAGAAGACCGTCTGATGCCATTTGATATTGTTTTGCATTCATGGGACAACAATCTCAACACAAAGAACATTTGATCAGTGGGAGGGAGGGAAAAAGAATCAGCCACCTTTGATCAGCAGAGCATTCAGAAGTTCGACTGTTCCCACATTTGACTGAAAGTAAGAAGGTAGAAAAAAATTCCACTGGCATAAATTATAAATGAATAATTCCTTATTAAAAAGAACATAATAAATCTTTGAAGGAAGTTTCCTTCAACGGAATTGAAACTTGAAATGCGATGGAGTTTAGATCCTGAAAACGTAACTTGATCTTAACAAAAATTGTTTTTCTTCCATCACGTGTCAACTCATCAGCACCTGCTCCACAATTGACAGGTTCAACCGTCTTTTACATCTTTTAAAAACACAGGAATAAGGGAACAAATTGCATGAGTTCAGCATGTTGTTTGAACCAAACGAAACGCTGCCTTTTTACCAAACTCCTGTGTGTCTCAGGTCCTGATGGCTTGTGTGACACCTCGGCCGTATCTTCAGGTGACGAGCTTCCGCTTCCACATGCCAGTGAACGTCAGGTGGGACTTTATTTTCCCCCGTTTTTCAGTAGTCATTACATATGATTTGTTAGCCAAAAATACATCTTTCCAACAGTAGAACATTAGTTTTGGATGTAGTGGAAAGTATGGTGCCAATAACAGTATCCGGTATCGGTGTCGATACCAGTATCCGGTATCGGTACCGATACTGGGGTTGAGTACTAAGAACAGCATCCTTAGCAAATAAATGTTATTACAATAAGGGATGCACCGATACCGAGGTTGAGTACTGTACTCGTAAAACATGTGCCGATACCACCTCACCGATACCAGTTGCATATGTATGCATATGACTTGTGACAGTCCCCCCATGTTCTGGAATAACAGGATGGAAATAACAGAACAGAAAAAAAAATCAAAGTAATTCTGTAATGTGTCATGGCCATATTAAGTTTTCGGTGTCAGTGAGTACTGAAATGCAAGTACTTGTACTCTGCATGTTCTGTAATAAGTGGTATTTGTGCATCCCTAAACCTGAGCATGAATTCAAATGGTTAAATCCTGTTTTTAGACCTACTTTTTTAAACCGTTTTACCAAATAGGATTATTTTGACAACTTGTGCGCCCTCCCCCAGCTGGTCCAGTCTCTGGGCGTGGCCATCTACCGGGCCCTGGACTGGGGGCTGGATGACAGCGAGGAGCGCGAGCTCAGCCCGCAGTTGGAGCGCCTCATCGAGCGCATGGTGGGCGGCGACCATGGCGGCGGCGTTGGGAACGCCACGACAGATGAGGGCTACAGCGGCCAGGAGGAAGAGGAGGAGGAAGAGGAAGCGGGGGAGCAGGACGACCAGGAGGTGGCGGCGGTAAAGCCGGTGTGCACTTTCCGCCAGGTGATGGCGCTGTGCGCTTCCCGTCTGGCCAACCCCAGCCTGGCTCCGGAGCACTACCAGGCGGTGTGCCGGGCCCTGCTGGTGGAGACCCTGGAGCTGCAGACCTTCCTCACCAAAATCAGGGACGCCAAGGAGGTTCGTTCAGCCGCAGCTAAAAACATTTGGTGGGTGGGTGAGGGTCATATTTAGTGATGTCATATTTAGTCCACCCTCAATTGATAGACCTCATAAGATCCTCAATATGACACTACGGCTCGAGAATCCATAAAGAATCACACTTAGAGTAACTAAGGCCATTGATACTCTTTGAATTTAAGAGATTTCTCAACAAAGTTTTACTAAGTCCACCATTAGCTTAAACCCTAGTCCAAACTTGTCCAATAAACTGCGCATTGTCACCGAATCGTATGAGAGACCAACGAGACGACGACAAAACAAACTTTTGAACTATCAAGCTGCGCCACGTTATTTACATTTTCTCTTTCGACAACCCGATCTCTGGGTTGAGTTATGTCTGTAAGGTTCTCAGGGCTTGTCCAATCACAAGATGCTTTTGTCTGATTGGCTATCGCAACCAACTGTGTTCCGTTCACTACCAGCAGACAGAGGCCCGCTGTGTTGGTTCTACAAATTCCACCCTCATACACAACAATGGAAGCAACGCAACCAAGTGGCTATTATGTAATGTGAACAAAACAAACTATGGAGAATAACTAGATTTATAGGGGAGGTAGTGATTTTCAGGATGAACTGGAACCACCTTGTGGAGTGGAGGGGAAGTGATGTTTGTTGTTTCTAACGCTCATATTTACAGGAAAGTACTTTTCTCAGCAGAGAAGGCCTAGCTGGCCCTGACGGCCCGCCACTGACGAAATATATGCGTGACCTGCTTCCATTTTTGGCAGTGGGCTCTTCTCCCGCCTCCCGTGGCCTGCACCTCACTGCGTGTGCACCCTCTGAATTTGAATTTCCTGCATCAATATTCCTGTTTACACACAGCGAGCAGGGAGCATTAAATGAGCGAAGCCGCCGCCGCCGCCGCCGCCGCCTCCGTGGCTTCCCTTGGCGCGACGCCAGGAGACTTGTGTTTATCCAAATATATCTCTTGTCGTCTGACCGAGCAGCAGCAGCAGAACCACTGAGGTGTAGCTCAGGTGGGAGCCTCAGTGGACGGTTTCACATATGCAGCTCGAAAAAGTCCCACAGGAAGTCAAAGGACGCTGCGGTAAAACAGCCACAAAATTACTGTAACTTTAAGTGGTCGAGCCTGAAGCTTAAATACGGTTGATGAACTAATTGGCTGCAGTTGAAGGTTGGTTTGGCACCACACCCTCAATGTATTGCCACTATTTATAAATCCACTCTGCAAAATGTCCTTCATGTGTCTTTTACTGCTATTACGAAGGCATGAAAGCCTTTATAAAGCCAACTAAAATCTTTAAAAAAAAAAAAAAAGATAAATATGAGAAATTAATTTGAACAAACATAGAACAACAAACTGAGCTGATGATGACACAGAGTTTCAAGCCTGCTGCTGCGATGATTGGTGACTCACTGTGGGAGCGCGCCACCATTAAAACCAAGAGTGTGCGTGTGTGTGGGAGGAGGTGGAGGGAGTCACTTTTTTTGTTGTTGCTGGAGACGAACTTTCCGTTGTAGACCGTCGGCGCAGACTGAAGCCAGAGCTGCATGGCCTAATGATTTGGCTGGGCCATTGCAGGATGCTCCTGTTGTTTGTTCGTTATTTATTTTCAGATGACGCAAGACTGTCTGAGCACCACGGCTGCTTGTTATGTCACGCAGCCGTGAAACACAGCCGCAGGGTCAGACAGAGTTAATATAAAAGGAAAATTGTCTATCAGAATGACTTGTATCCAGGAAGTATCCTCACCTCAGTTGGGTTGATTTTGTTTTCCTCTGTCCTTCATTGAAGAATATTTGTTTGGGGGTTCAGGTTTTAGCTACTGTTAGCCAAAAGAAATATTTTTGGACGCCTCAGAAACACTTCCATAGGTGTTTAGATTGCGCGATGCATTTAAAGACCACGAAAGGAAGGAGACTCTAAACCAGGCTTGGCAAACTACGACCTGGGGGCCATACACGGCCCGTTAAGCTTTTTAATCTGGCTTGAACTTGAAGAAATTATATTAGTAGTCAGTAAATTATAAAACAGCTGTATTTCATCCATTTTTTTTAAGAGTCATTTAAATAAAGAGCTAAATACCGTGGGTCTTCAAAGACACAGATTTTGTTGTAACTTTGCTTGGGTTCATTTTCAATTGACATTAAAGCTACATGATGTATTTTCTACATATCCCTCATACATATTTATAGGCTCCTCTGTTTTAGAGGTTTTAGAACCCACTGTGGCCCACCAGTCAAAAAGTTTGCCCACCCCTGCTCTAAACTGTAAATCGCAGATTGCAGTCCCACTAATGAGAACACCCAAATTGTTTTCATGGCCAGATGCTGAAGAAGATCTCCACCGAGGAGTCCCCGGAGGACAGGTCCACGTCTGAGCTGGACGCCCTGAAACACAGAGACTGGGTGAGTCTGGACGACACCGACTGTGTGTGTTTTCCCCCCTCCTTCAGGGGAGGAGGTGCAACAGCGCCGTTGTGTTTGTGACGTGCGCCGCCTCGGCCGCTGTCTGTTTGCAGGCGCGGCTGTGGGTGCAGCTGATGAAGGAGCTGAGGCAGGGCGTAAAGCTGAAGAAGGTGCAGGAGCAGCCCTTCAACCCGCTGCCCACCGAGTTCAGCCTCACGCCCTTCGAGATGCTGATGCAGGACATACGCGCTCGCAAGTTCCAGCTGCGCAAAGTCATGGTGAGGGACCAGAGACCAGATCACGACGGGTTTTGAAGGACATTTTGCACACATTTCAATAGACACCAGAGCACAGTTTCTACACATCCCATTATATATGGCTCACCAAAACACTCCAGTCAAAACGTTTGCCCACCCCAGTGCTTGAACATCTGAATCTAAGGCATATTTGACTTGAGGTGCCGCAGTCTAAAATAAAATAGGAGGAAATAAAATCTTTCAAATAAAATGTGCAACAAGAAATTTCCGAAATCTCAAACCTCCTCCTTCTTCCAAACATGCAATATTAAGCATTTTCCCTCGATTACGACAAAACCTGTCAACTTCACGTTTTATGTCTGTGGATAAAAAAGGATCCAAGAAATATTGGGATTTTCGACTTCCCCTAATATTTGCGTAGAAATAGTTGAAAGGTGTGTTGCCCACATCTGAGTCATTTGAGTATTTGCATTTGAAATGCTGACCCCCTGAGAAAAAAAAAAAAGAACTGGACTGTGCAGCCTTTGTCACGATAGGGAAAATGCTGCGAGCCAGGCACGCACACGGCAGCCACCTCCAGGCTTTTCTCCAGATGCATAATTCAGCCTCGGAGCACAAATATTAATGAAGGCTTCTATCAGCCTTCTGCTGTTCTGGCAGCAGTTGAAATCAGCACCCAACTCTGCTGTTCCGCGCCGGCTCCGGGGGAACCGCCGGTCCACTCTGAAGATACACCCGGCTCACACACTGATTTCTTTTGTGCTTTCCACAAAGTCGACACAAGAAAGGCGGCAAATGGTCGCAAGAATAATCATGACGGAACAACAATTTAGTGCCTTTTTTTTTTTTTTAGCTGTTTGTTTGCTTTTACTGATTTCAAACGTCCGGTTTTTACTAAGAATGCTCTGATTGCCAGCTTCACACAATGTACACATCACACAACCAGAAGGGGACAATTTTGAAAACTGGCTGGTCAGACATGTCAAGCAAAATTTTCTTGTGAATAGTTTGTACTATGGATGCAAATGATCGATTAATTCATTAATTGTTAGTTTATTGACCTTATCGATCGAATGATTAATTGATAAGCAGCGTTTTTTCCTGAGAAGCTAAATTTCACAATGAAAAATGTGTGAAGAACACATTATTTAACCCTAAAATAATGTTGAGGGTCCAATGTGACCCGTTTTTTACATTAAAGAACAGTAAAAACACCCTAAACATTTATCCTCTGACATTAAGTTTACTTCTAATGGGTCACAATTTTTCAATTCAATTCAATTTTTGTAAAAAATGTTTGAGTAATTGCGACTCATTTAATTTAATCAATTGTTAATCGACAATTAATCGATAATCGATTGATTGTTAACAACCCTAGTTTGTACATGATGGTGAGTACACAAAAGAGGAAAAAAAACACTGATTTGCGATTAGCAAAAACATACACACATTTGAAATGTGTGTTTTAACAGAGTTAAACATGTGCAATATGGGGCTTTACATCACCTGTCTGTCACTACAGCGTTTTGTTCGAGTTGCAGTTCATCCACTTGCACATTACTGGTGTTAAATGCCCCAAAGTCAGTCTGCGATCTCCAGACGGCTGCACGGCTACATTAACTATAATGTCTCCCCTCTAACTCAGGTTGGTGGCGACATTCCGACTAGGGTGAAGAGGAACGCTCACGAACTGATTCTGGACTTCATCAGGTCAAGACCTCCACTTAAACCTGTGAGTCGCTTTCGCTTTAGCGAGAGAATCCCGCTAAATGAGATGTGTGAGCAGAACTATACACAGTAGCTACAGAAACCCTGGGAAGAGTCTGTTCTCACGGCAAACGTTGAGATGCAGGCGGATCCGGATTCATTTCAGGCTTATGGTTCTGCTGTCACTCATCCGGAGGGTGCATTCTGTTTGAATTCTTTTTTCTTCGTTAGGTTTCAGAGCGCAGCCTCCCGCCTCCTCCTCCCCAGCAGCCGTGCCTCCACGACCGGGTCTTGGCTGGGATCAAGCAGGAGAGGAAGCTCCGGCCGGTGGCTCTGCCTTCCGCCAGGCGTAAGAAAACTCTCACTGACACCTCCTGCTTTTGTTCGTTTGTATTTATTTTCAGATTCTGAAAACAATCAGCACCTGCAATTTAATTATTGATTAAATTGCAATAATAAAAGAAAAAAAAGGGAAAAAAGAAAGGAAAAAAAAAATTGCAATAATAATCTTCAATAAAGACCATCACGAAATGTCACTTTTTAAACCTGAAAATTGAATTACTTCTTGATTATTATTTGTTCATTTATTTCGCTATTCACTGTTCACTGTTTGTTTTGTTCACTTAATATGTTTTGTTATTCATCTCCTGACCTGTATTGCCCTGTAGAGTCAAAAGCTCCAGCAGGCGTTTGGTTTCTGTGGTGATGCATTATGTTGTCTGTGAATGAAAGTAGTGATCTGTTGGCTGCTCCCAGTTGCATAATGGATTTGTTTCTATAGTGAATGAATGACCTTCACCGTCTTTTGTTTTTCTCTTGCTGAATTGAGAGGGAAAAAAAAACGGTCTACTGAAGGTGACGTCCAACTACTGCAGGACTGTCAGTGTCACAGCGCAGTAGTTTGCAACAAAGAGCGTTTTTCCCCCCCTCCTCAGAGCTACCGTACATGTGAGGGAGGCATCGCATTTCATTCAGTATTGACCAGCTATTTACAGAACAAGGTTATTCGGCGCCTCGGCCACTGATAACCATGTTACTGAGTCGTCTCCGGCTGTTTGTTTTTTTTCTTTGTGTATTTTGTGTGCACACACAAGGAGAACTAAAATCATACATTGTGGGTTTGTTAAGCTGCTGTTGCAAGGTTCTTTGAAACCAGAGCCACTCTTGCTAAAAGACAAAATACATATGAAAACGTCTTTTGATATTTGAATTGCTGCCTTGGACATTACACCACTTGGTGTTGTATAAGACCACTAAAACATACCTCTAATAACTTTATTGCTGGTTTCATATTAATACTGACTTCTCCGTTCACTCTGTTCCTCTCTAATGTTTGTTATGCTGCATTGAAGTAAATTTTGCTTTGTGTTTGACTCACTGAAAGCACCAAAAAGTGGTAGAAGAAACTGCAGAGCAAGTACAGCTTGTTCCAAACCAATCTGTGCTTTTTTTTTTTTTTTTTTTTTACTAATTAATGTGTCAGAATATTGTGACATTTCTTAATAGCCACCGAAATGCTGGCCAGGATTTCTGTGGGTAGTTCCACCTTCTGATCCCAGCGCTCCTGACTGTTTTTCTTGCTCCCTTCCCCTCCGCCCAGCCTTTGGATCTCTGCCCTGCCTGGCTGAAACTTGTCCTTGCAACGTCAAATCTACTTCCTGCATTGACCTGTCGGTGTCGGAGCCCGGGTCCCGCCTGTCTTCCCGCCCGCGCGTCCTGCTCAAGGCTCCCACTCTGGCCGAAATGGAGGAGATGAATATATTTGAGGTGAGTGGCGCAGGAGCCTGAGCACGGAGGTCATGGACCGGTGGTCAGTGGGAGCATTGTTGCTGCTGCCGCTGCTGCTTATCTGCACATGTTTTTGTTTCCAGGCTGAATTAGGTTAAGGTTGCTCCTGTGCATGAGACAATGTAGAAGAAATTCTCCTCTGGTGGGGGTAAACCAGGCCTCTTCTTCTCCCCCCGCCTTTGCGTCAGCTTGTGAAACTTGACAAGCTGTTTTCCCTGTGCACTTCATTAGTGGTCTGTACTTGGGAGCTGGCTGCAGGACAAAACACACCCGTTCGATATTGCAAGGGAATGGCAAGTTTAATTGTTAGACATGCAAATTCTCTCAACTCAACCCAACCCAAATTCAGCAGAGTGTGTAATCCCACAGATCATGGGTGGGCAAACTTTTTCACTGGTGGTGCCACGGTGGGTTCTAAAATTTGACAGAGGGGCCGGAGCAGCAGCAGATGGATGGAGTGTTTTGGTGACCCACCTCATAGGAGAAAAAAATGTATCATGGGATGTGTAGAGTAGCCCCACTGTATTTAGCTCGTTATTGAAATGCTTAAAGCTAGGGAAGTCCGAGATTATCGGACGATAAAGGCATTAAAAATTAATATCGTAAGGTTCTGGTATTGGGAAAAAATATTATGAAAATATGATTCCTGAATTTAGTAGTCATGCCAAAGAATTTATTCCTCGAATTTCCTGGTTTTACAATATCAACCGATTTCTTGGTATCAGTTGATATCGGTATCGGAAATTAGGAGTTGGACAATATCGGGATATCATATATCGGTTAAAAAAGTCAATATCGGACATCACCACTTAAAACACTGAAAAAAATGAAATGCATAATCTTTTCAACAATTATTTTAATTAAATAATCAATTAAATTTATATTATATTAGTGATATTATGAATAATTAATTATGACAATTATTTCATTATATTTTCTGATATAAATCATTATATAATTAAATACATTTCATAACAATATAATGAAAACATTTAGATTTTATTACTGACTTACTATTGACGTTATTTCTTCAAGTCCGGCGGGCTGGATTAAAAAGCTTAATGGGCCGCATATGGACCCCGGGCCATAGTTTGCCCATGCCTGCCTCAGATCCATCTTAAAAAGCTCTGATCTACCTTGTTTTAGGCCAGTCAGAGTACGACCCCACTAATTGGCATCATTTCAAGAGGAACTAGACGCAACCAGGACAAACCAGCAAATTCAGAGAAGGCTGTAAACAGCAGCAGCAGCCTGAATAAATTAATTCTTCCACCTTCTTGGTAACCAAATTTTCCGCTCCAATTTGCTCTCTTCTCCCTCTTCTTCCTCTGCGGTACTTGAACGTCTCCTCACCCTCCACGTCCTCTTCACCGGCTTCCCCCACTCGCCCACTCGCAGGAAGAGGAGTCTCCTGAAGGCAGCGAGCTGAGGAGGGCAGAGAGCTCCCCCACACCGCTGAAAAGAGACCGTTCCTTCTCGGAGCACGACCTGGCTCTGCTGCGAGGGGAGATGCTTCCCTCCTTCTCCGAGTCAGCCCAGCTGGACGGAGCTGCCAGGCTGCGGGGCGAGAGGCCTCGATCCAGGACCCTGTCTGGGGCCCGGCCACCACCGCATTACAGAGGTCGGTAGTCAGAGACTCTTTTTTTGTGTGTGCTCAGAACCCGGTGTTAGCGCCGTTAGCCGCTACCGCACAGATCCCTGCCAAACACCGCAGTAGCCCGAGTTCTTTACGCCTGGCGGGACGATAATTGATGATCTCAACTGCTGTAGAGTTTGTTTGCCATGAAAACCTGCACGGTCCTGGCCCTCTGCGCCCAGATTACTGTTGCACTCTTCACTCTCCTCCCACAGGGGGAGACAGCGTGCCAGTTAGGCAAACAGCACCGTCTATTCTGGTCCTCATTTTCAAACTTCTTGACTGGAAGGCCCCTCTCTTCCAGCCTGAGGCATGAAGTGAAAGTGGTGATGAAGTACAAAGTCGAGCCTCACATCTATTGCAATTCAAGCACCATCTCTTCACAGAGTGCATTTTAGAGCAATGAGTTGAATGTAAAAATGATTTTCAAGAGGTTTTTGTTCCCATCTTAGAGCAACATTAAAAACACAGGCAATGTTTTTTACGACATTTTTCCCTCTTTTTGTGATCCAACCTGAGACACATGAAAGTTATGCAGTTGTGTAGCCTCGCTCTGAGTGCCGAGCCGGCCCTGCATGGGCAGTCGGCAGGCTCACAACACACAGAGGAGCTGCTGATGGATCCTAATCAAATACAAAGATGCGCCGATAGCGCCAGTCAGAGTACAGGAGGCCAGAGGCTAATGGCTTTGAATCGTGTGCCGCGTGCAAGCGAGCCTGAGGACGTTATCTGAATGACTCGTGCATTAAGCGGCACTACCGTCCATATTTAGAGTCGATTGTCTGGAAAAAAAAAAAAAAACATTGCCTCCACTCCAATCCCTTCAGCGGGGTCGAGGTGGCTGCAAGCTGATCCACTCTGCCGCCACCAGCAGCCTCAGACGGGGATAAACCTCCAAATTCTGATTTATTGGGACTTATGATGCAGTTACGCAGCTTTGCCAACAGGGGGGATCTGGCAGCTCCGCACAGATATGAAGAGCGTAAAGCCGCCTGTAAGCCCCCCCGGCTGTCATCGACAGCTTATCCAAATTGTATGTACTGATGATGTTTACCAGCCTGTTTGTTTTCCATTAGCGCCAAATTGACACCTACCCTTTTGTTTGTGTGTGTGCGTGCATGTGGTGTCTTTTTTTTTTTTTACTGCCTCCCACCTTCTGATTGACTGTGTGGACGCCACAGGAGGCTTTTCACTGGGACCTCGGCCGAGCAGACGTGCCAGCAGGGTTGAATCACTCCGCTGAAATCTGATGAATAATACATGAGCGTGTCGAGGCGGTTGGGCTGCACCCGGAGGTGTTGAGATCTGAGGTGGAACTGAATTGGAGAGAGGGCATAAAAGCTCAAATTTTATTCACAAACTTGTTTAACAAATTTTGCCGCTTCTTATTCACCCGTCCTTGTTAGGTTAGGTTTCTGATAAATAAAAAACAAAATTAAAAATCAAATTTTTCCTCTCTCTGACTCGCCACCAGCGTCCTTCCCGGCTCACGGCTGGGCGCCTTCCTCTCCGGCCTGCCTGTCTCTCAGCTCGGTCGACGAGGCCACCGAGGGAGTCTTCTCTTGGTCCAGGAGCGGGGACCATCACCAGTGGATGGTCAGTGACTCAACCGACTTGGCCAGAGTCGGATAGAGATGGAGTCGTTAACCGACTCATGTCATGACAAAGTCGCTGCCCCCTGAATGCATTTATATTACATTGCTTTACTTTAATAAAAAGCCTGCAACCGTGAGTGCTGTAGGAAGAAAGTATAGAACAGGGGTCACCAATGTGGTGACCCCCGTTGGCACCAGGTAGCCCACAAGGACCACATGAGTCGCCCGCAGGCCTGTTTGAGTAATAGCACAACTCGTTAGGCTGTGTCTAAAATTACATTTTATCCAACCTTGTTCAGGCATTATTGTCAATTATTGAGAACTCATTAACTTAATAAGTGTCTTCACGTTGATGAGCGTCGCTAATAATAATATATAACTGAGAGAGTTTGTTATTTCAGGAGAGTGTAGCAAACTGGTAGCCCGTGATATGAACAGGAACAATTAGAGGAGAATCTATCTCAGCCGATCACTCACCGGGGGTTTTTAGCTCTGTCTTTACAATTGCATTTTGTAGCGTCACAGAAAAATCTGGGTTTTGCATCAGAGTGAAAGACGATTCAGTGTTCCGTCCAGCCCGCCATGTTTTCCTCTGCAGTGTGATAACCATCATTTCGCCTTAAAAGGACTGGAAGAGAAACGACGACTGCACATGAAACCACACGTAGTTTCATTTGTTTCAAGGCTTTGCTTTGATCAAAGTTATTACCCGGTGTAAAATGTCTCTGTAGCCTGGATGGTTAAAATGCACAAGCACAGCTGCATTTTGAAGCCCTGAATCAGCCCGATGATGATGCAACGATGAGAATTCTCTCCTGGGGCTCTTCTGGTTGTGTTCAGGAGGAGTTCAGCCACCCGGTGGAGAGCCTCGCCTTGACAGTGGACGAGGTCATCAACGTGCGCCGGGTGTTGGTCAAGGCAGAGATGGAGAAGTTCCTTCAGAGCAAGGAGCTCTACAGTAACCTGAAGAAGGGCAAAGTATAAACGCATGATCAAGTTTTCTCGAGGAATCGACCTCTGCGCTGTTTGTGTGCGTTTAGTCCAAGAATTGAGTGTGCGTTTGTTTCAGATTTGCTGCTGCTGCAGGGTGAGGTTTCCTCTCTTCTCGTGGCCCGCCACCTGTCTCCTGTGCAAAAGGTGAGGAGAAGTTTCTCATTCGGTTTTAGCTGGGGATGCAAATTATCGATTAACTCATTAATCGTTAGTTGATTGACCTCATTGATCGATTAACGATTAATTGATAAGCGCCGATTTTTCCTGGGAACCTAAATTTCACAATGAAAAATGTGAAAGGAACACATTATTTATTTTTAATTATTCTTTCCTGCCACTACACTGTTATAATGATGTTAACTACCCGTGTAAAAAAAAAGTTCAATTAACTGTGACTAATTTAATTTAATCGATTAAATTCTTAATCGACAATTAATCAATAATCGATTAATTGTTAACATCCCTAGTTTCAGCACAAGTTAGTCAGTAAATTGAAAAGAAGTGCAAGTCTCCTAGTTTCATCCTTTGACCTTTGCTCAAATGTGTCTAGAGTCTAGACACATTTAGACACTCTAGACATTATAAGTCTTCTGCATGTATACATGTATGGCATCCCCAGTTTATGATAAACAATCTCTTGATTTTTTTTCAGATCTGTCTGCAGTTCATGCAGCGCAAAGGTAAAAAAAAATATATATATAAATGCAAAGCATCACATGCCTTTAATTTTATCCTAATATTGATTTGTGCACAATCTTATTTTAGACTTCTGTGCTTCTTTATCTCATACAAATCGCTCTGTTTGATCAGTCGTCCGCTGACGTGTCTGGTATCTCTGTTGACGTCAATCTTCTGTTGTTCCTTTGTTGGTTCTGATCCGTTGCCTCAGTCCCGTCCCGTCTCGGATGTGTGTTCTGCGCTCTTTAGGTTTGACATCTAGGCTGTTTTGTGTGTTTTTCTCTGTGTGTTTTGTGATTTTCTTTTTTTTTTTTTTTTTAATTTTGAAACGTGTGTGTATTTTTTTTGGTGTCGTCTTGTGTAACATTGCTGTGGTCTATCGCCGAGCGTGTGTGTGTGTGTGTGTGTGTGTGAGCTTGTGACAGCTTCTTGATTTGTACGAGTTTCGTGGCAGTGTGTGTGTTTGTGTCGTGCTTGGCGGATGGTCGTCCTTGCAGATTGTGAAAAGGAAAGTCTTCAGAACCTGCTGTGTTTTCTCACCTTCCAGGAGCTGCTGCTCCTCGACTTTTGTCCCTCACTGTTTCCCTGTTGTTGTCTCTCTCTCTCTCCCTCTCTCTCTCTCTCTCTCCCCCTCTCTCCCCCTCTCTGATTGTGTGTGTGCCGCAGATGAAGATTCCCTCCAAGAAGATGGCTCACATTCCTGTGTACACTGTGGGCTTCCACAGCACTCCAAAGAGCCAGGGACACAAAAGCCAAGTCTATAAGTGAGTCTGCTTGTCCACAGAGCCAACCGTGAGTTCATAATAGCCGGCTTCACAACGGGGATCTGGAACACGCGTGTCCTCAGCCACCTCGTATGACGGAAAACTTTTGGGATTTTATTATTATCATCTCTTTTTTTGGTATTTAACAGGAGGAAAACACTAGAAAATTGGCAGATATAAAACACTAGAAAATTGGCTGACCGTGGATGACAAATGTCCTGTCACACAGGACAGACATGGCCAAGGAGTTGAGACTTTAGAAAAAAAATTCTCATAATCGTTTCAAACCAGCATCAAGTCCACGAGTGTTATTCAAGGACCAAAAAAAAATTTGTTGTTGTTTTTTTTTTTTTCAAAACTAAATTATAATCAATAGTATCAACCATCAAATAAGTAAACAGACTGATAAAATTGTAATTAGGGATACACTGATTTTTACAGGAGTAGAGTACAGGTACTTAAAAGTTCAGTACTCATTGATACCGATACTGAGTACTTTATACTACGGATGTTCTGTTTTTTGAACAACATTCCTGAGCATGTCTTTCTAGAATAGGTTTCACTGCAGTGCAAATTTGACAAAATACTGTCACATACATACATATACAACTGGTATCGGTGTCGCGATACCAGTACGTATTTCACAAGTCGAGTACTCAACCCGGATATCGGTGCGTCTCTAATCGTAATAGCAAACATTTATTTGCTCGGGATGCTGTTCTTCCCCTGTATCTTCCCCTCGTTGAGTTGAGTTGCCGTTTGCAAAGTGCAGTGCCGACGTTGATGGTGGGATATTTTCATTTGACCTCTGTTGTGACACGGTTACCTCTCAGCCAGCCAGTCGCACTGCTTCAATCCAATAACACACACACAGGCACGCATGCTCTCTCTAAGAACACATGGCAAAGAAAGAACATGTTAAGTCTTCTTAAGTACCTCTGCCCTCCCGCCCACCGTCCCCCAGCTTCACCCCCCTGCCCTCCTTAACACACTGACTGCTAACCTCCTCCCACCTGAGCAGGTGCAGGCCCTCTGCTGCAATCCAATCACCGCCGCTGACCCCCTCATCCACCCTCCTTTTGTTATATAATCAGCTGAGTGCCTCCCTTGAGCGCCTCTAAGCAGCCATTATGTAATAATTACTCAGCCGTCATTAATATCCTGGCTTATTGTGCATGCGTGAAGACGGACGCGACGAGTGAGAGCGAGGACTCTGTCCAAATGAGATCTGGCTCTGTTCAGACTACCTAAGGAAGGTGCTTTCAATCCGCTTTGCAAAAATGGGATTTCGTGTGATTATTGACTGTTCAGACGACAAAAGAGCCACCCGGTTTCAATATGGATGGGCTGGAAATCGGATTTTGTCTGGCAATCTGAACGCGGCTAAAATGACTTCACTGGATGGTCTCTTCTTGCTTAGTTGATTTTGTTTCTCAAACTTTTCAATGGTTTGCAGCAATTTAAACTGGGCTAATGTTAATTCACAGCCTGGGGCAGAAGACTATCGAGTTTTCTTTTTTTCTCTGCTTCATGAATTGTGTAACGCTGCTCTACTAGAATGTGAGATGAAAACTAAGAATGTGAAAGTGGGCATCAGAGGGCGCTTTAAAGGAGAAAAAGAGAACTCTTTCTGTCAATTGGATTCTTCTTCGTAACCTTTAATCTCATCTAAATGCTGACAACGGTTTTCCAGCAGCGCTCGGCTTGGGTCTGCACTTCAAATCCCGACCACAGCGAGTGATGGAAGGGACTTAGATATGGTGATTTTTATATTATAGCCTCGAACCTGCGGCGCCTGCTGTCCCGTCCTCAAACTTTCCTGTAGTTTATGAAATTCTCCAAAGCAGAAGGAATTTTTTGTTTTGTTTTACCAACTCCAGCTCAGAGAACAGCAGCTCATCACTCACATAGAGACACATACCAGAAGTGATGCAACAATCTTGCACTCCTTAAAACTGTTATCTATATATTTTTGACACAGTAGATTTTGGAGAACTTAAAAGTAAAACCACGAACAAACCAAAACCAAACAATTTTTTGTGATAAGCTCCATGTGTTCCAGTTGGCCTGTCATATAAGTGTGGTGGTGCAGAAACCAGTGGTTAGTATTCGGGGAGGTCCCTGATTGTTACACACAGGACCGGTTTGGTCCACTTGGCAAAAAGAATTGTGAATAATATTTTTGTGCACATACATATGTATTTGTCACACTGGCAGAAACCATAAGAAATCCCGACTAAATTAAAGTATATTAAAGTTAAATTAGCTGTTGAAGTCGTTATTGTACATGTATGACTCCTCTGCAGAATACTAGAATAATTCCCGACCCTGTGCCACGCTGCAGGTCGCTGCGCAGCTTGTCCCGCCGCTCGGTGGAGGAGGAGTTCCCCCACCTGTACGCGCACGGCTGCACGCTGCGCGACATCTGCGCCGACTGCACCAAGTTCATCGCCGACGTCATCTCCTCAAGCCGCCGCAGCCTGGACATCCTCAACAACACTCCCAAAAGAACAGCCGGAGCTGCTGCTGCTGCTGCTGCTGCTGCTGCCGCTGCCGCTGCAGTGGCTGATTCTGCTTCCGCTTCCGCTGAACGACCACACTCACCTCGTCACTCCCGCCGGGAGGCCCGTGCTCACCCTCCGCTCCCTCCTCAGCACCTCCAGCCGCAGCAGGGGCCTCAGACGTCGCCCTCTCCATCCCAGCTGCGGCGCTACGCCAACGCCGAGACCATCAACCGTGTGAACCATTGAGCAGACTGACTGACTGACTGACTGACTGACTGACACTTTTTTATTTTTGGCAACGCTCCGCAACGAGCCGGTCCACAGCACTACACTTGCACACAGACCAACACCGAGGAACAGGTCTCTTACTTTTACGGAGTCTTGTTAGTTTTATGCGTTAGTACTGACTTCATTGATAGCTCTTAATAAATGATGATACATAACCCAGCAAAGATTGTTTTATTCAGTGTGACTGGATAGCAGGCAGTTGCACCACGACATACACTACCGTTCAAAAGCCTGGGGTCACCGACTTATTTCTGCGTTGAGCTCCATTATAACCAGTTTCATGGATGAATCTACTGGAATTCTCTAAGAACATTACCAGTGCAGTGATAATCAGTCAGGGCGTGATGAACACACATGGGATGGCTTTGACCGTTGTTGCCTCGAATGTCTAATTGAATGTGGTTTTTGAGAATGAATATCAAGTGTGCAACATCATCAGACTTCATTTCTAAAACAGTTTTGTATTACGATCACGCTTAGTTGTGTGTGCTTAACCATTAAAGAGTAAACCAAGCGTCATGGTTTATATTTTAGGCTCTTTAAAACTGCCTCCTCCTATTGTGTTCACAAATGTTTGCACTTGGAATTCTCCCAATCACTCAAAATGTTCCCGTTTTCATTAAAGCACATCTCGACTGATTTCCGTGCGCTCGTCGTGATCGCTGAGCATTTCATGATTGTTACTTCACACAACTGGTTGTCATGTAGTTCGATGCAGGAACTTTGGAACGGTGGCATATAAAACAAAAAAAACCCAGGTGTGCTCATGATGACTTGACGGTCCCTTCCAATGGCTCAGAGAGTGAGGAGCAGATCTGTCCGCGTCCGCCTTATTCACAGCGCCGCAGCTACAGGGAGAGCTGAGGGGCGGGCGAGCAGTGTGTGTGTGTGTGTGTGTGTGTGTGTGTGTGTGTGTGTGTGTGTGTGTGTGTGTGTGTGTGTGTGTGTGTGTGTGTGTGTGTGTGTGTGTGTGTGTGTGTGTGTGTGTGTGAGAGAGAGAGAGGGAGAGCGTGTGCGTGTGCGTGTGTGTGTGTCGTCTGGGTGGCGGTTTTGTTTGAGGAGGATAAAAGCTATGCAGTGTAGAGTCAACATGTAAGCCCTAGCCATTTTAGCTCGCTGCGGTTGCCTTGTTTTTGCCATGAATGTAACTTAGAGACGCAAAAAGCAGAGTTGTTAAATTATAAGCTCACACACACACACTCACGGCATAATTACATTTACACTCATCCTCCGTCCTTTAAAAAAAAAGGGGGATTTGTAGCAAGTCGCTGCTGCTGTTGCTTATGGGAGGGCCTGTTTTGCATTTACAGCTTGTAAAGTGTCGCGAACAGACGGACGAAGGCAGTGACACTGTGAATGTGAAACTGCAGACTGCACAATCATCGACGCAGCTCGCCGCCGCCGCTGTAGAGCAAGCAGATGAAAGTCATGCTGCTCTCACCGCCCCCCTCCCCATGGACGCTTTGCAATCTGCTCTGGTTTTGTAAACACTAGGCAAATCTCAACTGCAATAAAAGCTAATGACAAACACGAGAAGCTCTGGGTTTTTGTGAGTTTTTACAGTTGGCTGTCGGGCTCGGCTCTTCCTTGATGTTTCTTCTTAAACCTGACACTGAATGTGTTGCTTTTTCACTGTTTCACTGTTAAAATACTACTTCAGTACAAAGTATAAATTAAAACAATATTTTAACGGATTATTTAAAGTCATTGCTGCTTTGGTAAGGAAACAGTATTGGGTATGTTTTATTCAGTGTGAAGTAATTTGTGTGCAGTTTCTGATTTGCATCTAAACGTGTTCCTCTTTGGGTTTCCCAGGAACAGAAAAAAACAAAACCAAACACATACCTCGCACATCATAACAGTGTTTTTTCAAATGGGTGGAGAAGTATCAATCACCATATACAGGAAACGCACTGCAGCAAAGTAAAAGAAAGCTGGCACGAGAGGAAATGAGGTGTGAAGCAACCCATATTTCAAAGAAGGTGCCCAATTTTTTTTTTTTTTCTGTGCAGTTTTTGCTGTGGCAGTAACATTCTGCAAGTCATTTGCAGCACTTTCTGAATGAAGGTGAAGCAGGCTGCAGCGCTTCACAATCTGTCATAGAAATTATGAATTGGAGGTTCAGTTATGAAACCACCATCAAAGTCATTCTCACAACCTTAACTGACCATAATTTCCTTAAAACTGGTAAAGTGGTACAGGTAGAAGGTTCAGTATTAAACATAATGAGTGAAGTGATGCTGGTGACCTTATATGTGCTTCTATATATATTGGCTCTATTGACGCCCCGCCCATGCCATCATGAATAAATAATCTGCAGTTCAACATGTCTATTGGCTGTCTCTGTCATCCGGCTCACACTAGACACACACACACACACGCACACACATACACACACCCCGAGTTAAGACATCATAAATTGCATAGGACAAAACAGGAAGTTAGCCTATTTGACTGTAAAAGTAAAAGCATAAAAGGTCAATTTAACCTTTTGACCAAACTTTCACGACTCTATTTTAATATTTCTTCACACTTTATTTCCTTCAAAGTCTTTGTTATTCATTCATTCATTCATCTTCCATACCCGCTTACTCCCGAGCTCAGGGTCACGGGTCTGCTCGAGCCTATCCCAGCTGTCATAGGGCGAAAGCAGGGTGAGTTCAGTGATACAGTGGCTAGCACAGTCGCTTCACTCCAAGGACTCTGTGGGTTCAATCCTGTGTTGAGTTTGCATGTTTGCCCTGTGTCTGGGTTCTCTCCAAGTGCTAAATCTTCCCACTGCAGTCCAAACACATGCACATCACATTGACTTGCAACTTTAAATTGTTTGTAGGTGTGAAATGTGGGTGCGAGTGTTTGTCTCTCTGTGCTGGCCCTGACCTGGTGGCTCGTCCAGGCTATACCCTGTCTTTGGGATAGGCTACAGCACCAAACTGAGGACACGATAGACAACTATTGAAAAAGAATTTCATTGTATGGGAGCATCATTGGTTCAGTGGTCAAAATGAAACATTTGTATTATTCTATTAATCACTGTGAAGATAGATAGATAGATTTAATATTGTACCATAAATGATATATAATACTATAACATAAATGTCTGTCTGTGTGTCCAAGACACAAGAATACATATATGGACACATACATACATGCAAAATTACATAGACCTACGCATAAGCTTTCGCCTTAATTCCCCTGTTGATTGTTGTCTATCAAGTCAAAAACCACATAAGAACCCATTCAAAAGTTCTTAAACCAGGTACAGAATACGTGAAAGTCGATATAAAGTATATATTTAAATGTATGTAGAAAAAACAGAAGAAAAAAGATTTGCATCTCCTTCCCATCTCACGGTCGCATTATTTATTTTCGGTTCTATCCATTTTATCTTGAAAGGTTAAAGCGGAAATGCCTCTGTTACACTATCGCTGCCTTTGCAAGTGGAAGTCGAGCAGCTTTAGGGCTTGAAGTCGACAACAAGCCCTCCGAGGCTGCCTGGCCCATCGCAGCCAGTTGTTCTTTTCTCTCTCCCTCCCTCTTTTTGGGAGTCCTTCAGGGTTTCCTTTTTTCTTTTTTCCCCCCCCTCCCAACTCCCCAGTCCTCATTCAGCCTCACTGGGAGGAGTGGGAGTGTCGATGCGGGCCAGTGTGCTGCTGTAGTAGTGTAGTCGCCGCCGCTGCTTGTGCGCACTCTGTGTAAAAAGAGGGGGGAAAAAAGTTGAGGATGAGTTCAGTGTGAACGCGACCCGCCTCGGAGCAGGCGAACCACCACCACCCCGGCATGGCAGTTTGGACCCGCGCCGACAAGAACGGCCAGCTGGACCTTCTGCTCCGTGACCGCTGGATCCGAGTGGCCGCCGAACTCACCCGGGAAACGCTCACTTTGACGGCTGAGGCGGAGGTTAGCGGACACGGGGGCAATTACTGGGACTACGGCAACTCTCCGGCGGGCCTCCGGAATGGCATGTCGAACGGAAACGAGCCGGGAGCGGCTCTGGGGGGCTCCGGCCGCGGACAAGACCAAGTTCAGAACCACGGGGTGCGGGGCCGCAGCGGCGGAAGCAGCCCGGGCCGCGGGGGTGGCAGCCGGGGCCAGTACGACGGCAACTACGGCCCCGTGAGCAGCCCCGGAAAGTACCCGAATAACGGCACAAACTCTGACTTCGGAAGCCCGGGTTCCAGTTACGGGAGTCCGGGCTCCAGCTTCGGGTCGAGGCAGGGCGACTACCCCGTCAGCCTGGACGGCTCCTCGGAGGCGGTGAGGAAAGTCCGGGTTGTCAAGCAGGAGTCTGGCGGGCTGGGGATCAGTATCAAAGGGGGGCGGGAGAACCGGATGCCCATCCTCATCTCCAAGATCTTCCCGGGGCTCGCCGCCGACCAGAGCCGGGCTTTGCGGGTGGGAGACGCGATCCTGTCGGTGAACGGCAACGACCTCCGGGAGGCGACTCACGACCTGGCGGTGCAGGCGCTGAAGAAGGCGGGCAAAGAAGTGACGCTGGAGGGTAAGTTGGCCAACGCCAGAGCGCGGACTCGGAAAGGCCGAGATTAGGCTTCAGCGGTGCGGCCACACACACCCCCGGACACCCACCGGTGACTTCTCGCTCTAGTCTGTCTGGTGATTTGTCATACATAAACAACCGTCGTTGTGTGTTTAAACTGAACAGCATTACATTGAATTAAAGGGGAAAAGATGCAGACTGAGGAAATAAATCATGCCAAAACAAAAGCAAAAGCAAAACAATCAACAACAGTTGGTCTTCTGCTGAAAAGTTAAAGTGATTACCTTAGGTTCAAAAATAGTTCCACAGTAGTTATAAATATATATATACAAATAAATATATATATATTTTTTTACAATTAGTCTAACAGTATAATCAATTTAACCAGTTAGGTCCTTTCCTATAAAACCCCCCTGGCCCGATTTATTATTCATATATTTATTATTTAAAACACATTTTGATACAAGGAGCAGGTATTCCCACACTCAGAGCTGATGCGGGACCAGTGAGGAGGAGGAGGACACACAGAGCTGAAGTAACGTCAGCGGAGCAGAAACTCTTCGATTTGTGTAAACAGGAAAGTAACCACAGTTGTGTGGTCACGGATACATTAAACTACTCTGTATCTGAGTGGCTGCGATGAGCTGAAGATAAGCAGTCACTCCAAACATCAGCAGAGGAGATTCGGCTCTCACGAGCGTATAGCTCCAGCGTGCTGTTCCGCTGCGTCCCAGTGTATATAGCTGAATGTGTTAAAAACAATGACTGCGAGTCACGCACCACGTCTAGTCAATGGGATTTTCCTGCTATGAATTAGAAGATGAGTGAATCAACAAGTCGCTCTGAAGAAACTGCAACTTGCAGCTGTAAAAGTCATCATTATGACATTGCTATTATGTATTCATTGTTGGCAAGATTTATTTTACAGTTAGCGCAACACCCTCTTATTTCCTTAACATAGTTTTTGTGCCCAGTGTCACTGACATGGAGCTGTTTTAATGCTGTCCTTGTGGCAATTCTAGTAGCTTTAAATAGGGGCAAAGATTGGCGGTAATTACTAACATGCCACATTATGAAATAAGACACTACAAAAAGCTTTGTTCAAAAGGCTTCAAGCTTTTTTCATTATTGTATTTCATTTCTACTCAAGAGAAACAATATGCATAAATAATAATGCAACTTTTCAGCAGCCAATCCGTGAATCCTCCACTGTAGTTTTTGACCGAACATCCTCAATCCCTAAGAACATGTTTTCTTGTTGTTGTTTTTTTGTTTTTGCAGCAGCAGCCACAAATAGTGCAACAGACAACAAAACAACAGCTGTTGTGTTTGATCCGGACAGTTTGATGAAGTTGATCGCGTTACCCTAATTTATTAAATTTGACAGATCAGTCTTTGCAAGGGATGCCAAGTGGTGGGTGCTAATTGTGCACCGTGTGGCCTTACTTTGTTGTTGCTGGCCTTTTATTTTCTTCTCCGTAGCCAGTTGTACCTTGAAAAAGGGCAGAAACCTCACTACATGACAACAATAGCTTCAGGTACCCCAGTGAATGCAGGAAAAGAGTTTGTCAGGAGATTGGTGTGTTGGGTCAGAATGGAGCTCCATGGAGATGACTTTGCTTCCTCAACGGCGCTGATGCAGAACGGTTCTTTTTTTTCCACCAGAAAAGCGGAAAAAGGATGAATTGTAGGCCACAGAGCGCCCCCCCCCCTCCCCCCGGGGGGTTTGGAAAAGTTAGGGGCCTGAGCGGCTAAATGCAGTGTTTAATGGTTTGGAATGAACGCCGGATGAATACTGACGAGCGGGAGTTGGAGGAAGTAATCGATGTAGCTGCAGCCCAAACGAGGCCTCCCACAATAAACGCAGGTGAAACTGTTACTGGGTGCCCGCCGGCGGTCCGTCACTTCAGTCAAACGGTCGCATATTTTAATCTGTTGATCGTGCACGGATTTATCGCAGAAGGGGTCGAGGTCTTGCGTGATTCCGCATCCACTGCGTCAGAAGTCAGGAACAGTCGGCCGGGGATGAGGTCGCGCACCGCCCGTGACGGCCAGGCCTCGCTTTTCTGAGGAATGTGTCAGCTGTCTGTCACTGTTTGTCCGTCGGACGGCCAGCGAGGCGTCTCGGTTTGCGGACCCGCTTCTTCCTCCTTCCCATCCCATCCCAGCCCTGCCAGACAGAACGAGGGCCCGAGGGCTCCGGAGCACCGGGCCTGGTAAACAGTGCACAGAACCCCCAGATATTCCCTCAATTAGCCAAGGTAGACCCACATTCCTGAACCCTCCGCTCGCATGTGCGTATTTAGGGCAAAGGTCAACAGCGGTGGCTCCAGCTGGAATGTTTCACGGTGCTCCGACACTTTCAATGCGTTTAATGGCTGTTTCTTTTATGAAGTGGGCCAGGAGCGTATCAGGGGAGGTGGTCTTCACCGCGGCGCTGAATATTTTGCACACCGTTGTGCATATTGAAGGACAGTTTACGCAAAATTTCACTCCCAGATGTCTCTCATTGGTTCTTGCCATCTTTTATTTTGGCCTTTTTTTTCTCCAAACAATTCCAACAAATGGAGCCCAGTTGAAATCCAAAAGAATAAAAAATAGCAACAAAAAGAAAAATGGGAAAGCTCTCCACGCTGCTCATGTCATTCCAGTGTCCCGAAGACGTGGCAGTCCAGTCCATTTCCACCAGTGACATAATAAACTGTGTTTTTCGCCAAAATATCTGCCGCAGCCTCCACCTCACCAATGTGGCTCCCACAAGTAGAGCAGCGCTCTGGCAGCGTGTAAATTCTCATTCTGACTGGACTACATCCCTTCTAGCACGTACACTGCAAGCCGCAAAATATGCATTTTCACACTTACGCCTCAGGTCACGTATTCAATTCATTTCAACCTTTTTGTGTCATTGCTATGTGTGTTTTTTTTTGTTTGGTTTCTTCAAAACAAGCTTCTCTAAAAACAAGATGCTTATAAAGATTAGGGATGCAAATTATCGATTCATTCATTAATTGTTAGTTGATTTCACAATGAAAAATGTGTAAGGAACATATTATTTAACCCTTAAATAATGTTCATGTTCCAATGTGACCCATTTCTACATTAAAGAACAGTAAAAACACACAAAACATTTATCCTCTGACTTTAAGTTGACTTCTAATGGGTCACATTTCAACTTTATTTTTAACAAAAGCTGTTTAAAAGTAACTTGTTCTAGGTATACTATGACCATCACAGTGTCTACAGGTGAATTGTTCTTTCCTGCCACTACACTGTTATAATGATATTAACTACCCGTGTAAAAAATGTTAAGTTAGTTTCGACTAATTTCATTTAATCGATTAAATTCTTAATCGACAATTAATCAATGTTAACGTCCCGAATAGAGATATTATAACACATGCTGCACGGTATGTTTGGGCCTGCTGTCCACATGCTTACTAGTGTCCTCACGTTCTTTCTGCCTCTCCATCTCTTGTTTTCTGACTCGTCTCTCGTTCCCACGTGTGAAAACAAATGTGCAGAGCCACCTCTCTGACCTGCGCGGCGTGGTTTATCGCTCCCTGATCCTCCACTTGGACTTGTTGTCGTGTTTCCTGGACGGAGATACAGTATTTTGTCAGATACTCAGAAGCAGTGAGAGGGAACCTCTGAGTGGAGAAGGCAACATACATAACCCAGACATGACACAGCCCTGGGTAATCCTTCACTCTCCCCCTCCCCGACCGGCCAAATCCTACACACAAGCATCCGCATATCTCCCCCACTACCGTGATTGGTCGAAGCCTTCCGCCGTCTCTGGTTGCGCTGGAGGTCGGTGGGAGAAGATGCGGGACGGAGCCTTTGTCTGGTTAATTAGAGGGATAAAAACCGGTGCATACCAGACGCACAGGCCATTGATGAAACCGGGACAGCCGCGATGAGGAACAGCGCCTTCCTATTGTTCGCAGGATGAAACTGGCCAAGCACCCAGTCACCGCGCAAAGGTTCGAGGTGCGCCGGGGCGGCGTGAGTTTGCCGTCTCGTGATGAACTCGGCGGCCCCTTTTTTGATGGCGTCCGGCTGTCACGTGGTTTGTAAGTGACCCTCTGGAATGTGACGGCAGAGGGGAAATCGGAACGATCCCTGATTGCATCAGTCGGCCTGATGGCAAAAAATATGTTGCTTCACACTTTGGTCCAATAAGCGAAAAGACTCTGATTTCCGTCCTAAGAGATGGAATAGCTTAAACAGGCAAATACTTTGACTTTGGAAACACACGGGATGAATTTGTCACTTGTATAACGGTTGACAAAGGTGCAGATTCTCAGAAGAAGTCACATGACGATGTTGTTGAAATGAGGCCACTGCAGTTCCCTTCCTCATTACATGCATTTCAGTGAATTATCTGGGGTTTGTTTGTTATTTTCAGCTGCTTCACTCCTCTGTTATCTTCCCACTTTTTCCTTAGTGCAGATTCAACAGGAAGCGTTTTAGTGTCTTTTTTGGAAGTCATTTGCAAATTCCTGCACAAATCAAAGAGGATTTTAACAACTTCAGATGACAGCCAGATTTTTTTTTTTTTTTTGAAGACATCAGGCCAAAGCAGCAATTTAGAAAAAACAATCTATATTTGTTTGAGATTGTTTTGCTTTGGTGCCTCTGCAGGTTACCTAGGGGAAAATCCTGACGCTGCGGAGAAACGTCAGGACTCACTAACTCGCCGATTTAGCCCTGCGACGTTGCCCCACTCCTCTGCATTATTGAACCCAAAGTGCTCCGTCCATTTGTAGCAGTTATGTAACGTGCTTCTAGAGGAGCTGATGAGCAGCGTTTAGCACAGGAGCTTAGCTAAAATCGAAACAAATGTAAATGAAATGTTTGGCCACTCAACGGGACGAGACGCTTCAGGCTCACTGCAGCCAGGTTACACATCGCATCTCAGTCTTAACAGTTAAAAACCCAGCAGGTCTATCAGTCCAAAATCCAACTCTGCTGTGAAATTAAAAAAAAAAAACATTCAGAAAATTCTGCACCTTTGATTCATTTGGCTAAATACCGGAGAGAGTCGCTGAGGCCGAGGGATTTTTTGGTCTGTGCTCTGTTCGCGCTGCGGCTGCAGCGTCGCCACAGCGCGGCCTCTCCACCAACACGCCGGGCGAGCACTCGTAATCTTTTGCAGTCACAACAGTATACAGAATGACGACTGTGATTATTTTTGTCCGTAATCTGCTTTATCCTTTGTCGAAAGTTGGCACACATATTCGGACACATTTTTGGACCGAGTGCGCTGCTCTTTAGAGAAAAAGTCACTCAGAGCCGCCTTTGCGTAAATATCGCGGGGATTTTATTTTGCACACACACACACACAGACACACATGCACACGCGTGTTTACACATCGGCTGCTTGATTTCCCAGGGGTCCCCCACTTCCCCTCCCCCAACCTCACCTTTGCTCCCCCGAGCCCAGTCTTGCCAGATGAGGGGGTCAGGTGTGACGGCGGGAACAAGGAAACGCTTGATGTTGTTGCGATTGTTGCACTGCAGTTGTGTACATGCGACTCCTTGAATTATTTAGTGTGACACCCACTCCGACCCCATACACTCCTTTTAAAATATTAAAGGGCAGTCAGTCCAGACTGTTTGCCTGACCTGCATGGGAATGACGAAAAATAACTATATTGAAAATTTAAATTTCTATTTAAAAAAAAAAAAAGTTAAAATCCTTTTGAATAACATTTAAAATTTAAAAAAAAAAACAAAGCAATATGAAAAACAATTGAATGTCCCACAAAATTTGCGGCTTTGGTAGAATCTTAATGACGTTTTAACAGAATATAAATGGAAAAACCATTCGGCAGTCAAGTAATCAAATGGAATGTTTCTCCAATCTGGTGTATTGCACTCAATGAGTGAGTCACTTCATCATATTGATGCTAAAATCCAGTAAATCCAATGATGGCAAAAAACAAACATACTCACTGGCGTTGGGCTTGGCATGCGAGGGATTAGCGGCGCTGCGGAGCTTCCAAAATGTCTTCCAAAATGTTGTAAATGTTTGAAAGCTGAGTTAAATTTAGCACCGCAGAAATGGAAGTGGGGGGGGGGGCAGCAAAACTATGAAATCCATGTGCTTAAAATCCCCCTCAATGCTCTGCAGTGCATCTGATGGTATACTTTTGCACAATCACATCTGACCCGCAGTCTTTTGGGCTCGACGTTAGAATAAACTCCAAGGTCATGCTTCAGGAAAAGCAGCAGTTTTCTTTTGAGCTCCACAACATTTCCGGAACTCTTGTCCCGACGTGTTGGAAGCACGTCACTGATGCAGAACAAGCATGTGACCTCAGGTTGACCGCTACAAAATTTCATTTCCTTTTTTATTGCTGTGTTTGTCAAGTCTGATTTAAAGGTTTACTGGCAGATCGATGCAGCCCCTCAGCCTCTCGGAAAACTCTGTCAGAAGCGGCCGCCGCTGTCATCTAGAAATGCCAAATCTCCACTGAAACATAATGTTCTGGAAAATTTTGATGACTTACGGTAGGGATGAGTCAGAGCGGAGAGTTTCGGCGGCTTCCTTTCATGCCGGTGTGTAAACACATTATTATACAGTCGGACAGCTCCGCAGAATTCAGAACTCTTGTCCATTCGTGCGCCAGTAGGTTCCCAGCAGTGCTGGAAAAAACACTCAACGACAGCTTTGGTGTTTTTTTTTTCCTTCTGCTTTTATTATGACACCGAGCCATGTGAAACTAACGTGGTTGTAGATCTTAAGCCTTACTACCGTTCAACATGTTGTGCAACAATTATTTCCTTTTTTACAAAGGAAAACCTGGCCAGGAAATGTTCAGCGTTAACAGATAATTGGGATTTTCTGACTTTGCTCTGAAGAAAAAGAGACTCAGCAAATTGTACTGCGTTCCCCGTAATCGAGAAAAATAATTACAGGCCTGAACGTCCTTGAACAGTCACGGACCCGGTTCTGTTTTTCCACAGGACCCGATTCGGCCCGGCTTTGGTCTTTCGCTCTTCACCTGGCTTCAGTTTAACCATTTGGGCTGGAACCCATTTAGTTGTTTTTTTTTTTCTTACCTCATCAGTCGTCCGTGTCGACTGAGTCGGTGACCTCGCCGTAATTCCCAGAAAGGGCTCTACCTGCGTTCGGCCCTCGTGGTAAATAATCAGCCCCAGATGATTGCAAACACCTGTCGGGGTGTGCGAAGCTTTCCGCATCCGCAAGAATCGTCCCGTTGTCTGCTTAGCAACAGCAGCAGCAACCTGAAGGTGGGCTTCTCTTAGAGTGTCAGGATAAAGAGTTGAAAAGCTTCCTGACCCAAATGGGTGTGAATCCTGTTCCCCACTCTGAGGTCAGGAAAGTGTGCGTGCGTGCATGCGTGTGTGTGTGTGTGTGTATTCGTCCGTGTGTGTGTGTGTGTGTGTGTGTGTGTGTGTGTGTGTGTGTGTGTGTGTGTGTGTTCTCTACAAGCGATTCAACCATCTGGAAAGCACTTCTGACAGAGTCGGGGCCCCTTTCAGCACAGTGCTATTGTTAATGCTGGCTCTCTCGCTCTCTCGCGCTCTCTCTCTCGCTCTCTCTGTCACACTGCAATGACTTACTGGGGCATTTGGAACAATACAGAACACATCCATCTGCTAGTGCCAGGATTTAATCAGGTATCAAAGTAGTTTCGGGACGAACAAGTCAAGTTTTTTTTTTTTTTTGTTGCTCTTTGCTCAGCTCCTGGAAGTCGGGAGCGATAGGTTGTACTAACTGAGATTAGTTGAATCCCGTTTCAACGAAGGCTAAATGTTTTCCTCCGATGTGTAAAACAGCAATTCCACCGAAAGTGCAGGCAAATTTGACGCGTGGCTGTAAAATGTGAGATGCTGAATGTTAGGATTGTTTTGCATCTGCATACACACACACACAAATCCATTTTGGGGTTTCGTCATAACACACTGGTCTCATTAGGTTTCTGGCAGAAACAAGGTTTTTCGGGAGAAGGGGTCAGGAAGCGGGGGGCGGGGAGGAGCGGGCAGGATTAAGAAGTGAAAGACGGCTGGCGATGGGCAATTTTATGATATGTGTGGGAACGGAGAGGTGGAGGGCAGCAGCAGAAACTGAAAACAGAAGTTGGAGGATGCATCGAGAAGAAAGACTGAAGGGGAGGTGGAGAGAGAGAGAGAGCAGCGAGTTGAAGGCCAAACCACAGGGGAATTTCTGGGCAGCTCCGGGTCTGACAGTCTGACTTTGGCTGCTCTGCGAGCTATTATTTCATTATTCTTGGCCACTCGGTAATATGATTATTTTCAGTGTGTGTGCAGGCCGCGGAATACAACAGGAAGGTGGTCTCGGAGCAAGAGGGGTTCGGGTTTCACACATTTTGTCTCTTCCTTGCAAGCGTGCAGTAGATTCACAGATGCAAACATGCCTGAGCACATCCATACACACATGCACCCGATGAGTCCCCTGGGTATAGACCTAATTAGCTAAAAGTAGAGCTCAGCGACGGACCTGACACAGCTAATGAGTTCATTTAACTGCACCAAAGGCCAGGCAGGCGGATGTGATGCGGGGGAAAGTACTATAGCTGCGTTCTATTTGGTTGTATAGGTATTGTTTGTTCTGTCTGGATGCACTTTAAATCCATTTGGAACGGAACAGCAGGGGGAACTTGAATTTAGGTCTGTCAAGCTCTCCGACATGCGAACAAGGACCAAAAACAATTGCTCAGATGGTTTTAACTATCGGTTGCCCCCCCCCTCCTTTGTAACAATTCATCGGCGGATCTGACGTTTGAGTCCAATTACTCGCAGTTCTTTCATTTTGGAAAATCAAAACCATGTCAGTAAATGGAGACAGATGCATGGCGGTTCTCACTGCCGACAAATTAAACAACAAAGGGTTCAGTGCGGAAATGCAAACGGGAACTTTTGGTTTTCGAATCAATCTAAAAGACACGTCAGTGTGTCATTGTGTAGAGGACAAAGGAAGGTCTAAAAAAAGGGAATTTACCCTGAAGCTCTCCAACCTGTAGGGGTTTGTATTGATGGATTGGATTCTGGCCCTGCGATGAACTGGCGACTTGTCCAGGTGTCACCCTGCCTTTGCCCTGTGACAGCTGGGAGAGGCTCCAGCAGACAGACCCCCACCAGCCTAAGCTCAGGAAGAAGCGGGTATTGAAAATGGATGGATGGATGGATTGGATTCTGTTACACCTCAAAGGAGGTGGACTGTTCCTTTAGCTGTAAGAAGCAGAAGGGAATCGCAAGCAAGCATTTGGTTTGGGCAGTAAAAAGAGTACTGGTCACTTTTCTTTTGACGAGGAGAACCTGCTCATAAGTCAGCGGTTGCAGTTCCCCCCCGACAGGCAACAATAATCACTGAAAAAACCTGTGGCAGCGCCGGGAAATGAATTGTTTCCATATCCTCTTTTCCCTTCCTGCTGATTAAAAGGCTCAGTCTGCAGCACATCGACCAATTGTCTGACTCTATTTTTCTTCCCGCGGTCCGATTCAGGGTTGCCAAAGATTGAGTGAATAATGAACAGAACAGAACAGGAATCTGCAAAAGCAGGTGATGTATGTCCGCTTCTCTGGTTGCGGCGTCCCTCAGGGCCCCCCACCGCTCCTCCTCCGGATCCTCAAAGTTCTTTGTGAGCGCTTTCTCGCTGAATCATCAGTCTCCTCATGCAAATGATTTCTTGAACGCGTCAACGCAATTTATTATTCTGATTCCGGTTCAGGCACGCCTGAGCGCCAAACTCGCGTCTCGAAATTTGGATGCGTGCCCAGCCTCGCTCTGCCACGGAAAAGAACAGGCGACTCTGGAAGGGGCCCCGCCGAACCCTGACAACCGCAGCCACACCGCGCTCACTAATCTGCACATGTATTACTTTAAAGATCCAAAAACAACGCGCTTCCGCCCAGAGCCAAGGTTTTTTGGGGTTTTTTTGCGGGTGGAAAACATCTCTGCCGCGCGTCCGACTCACCGAATCTGATTATTAGGTTGAAAGTTGAGCCTTGCAGCAGCAGCAGCAGCAGCAGCAGCAGAGGAGAGATCATCATCCGCTAAATGACCCGCAGACATGAACGCGGGCGTTTAGAAATGCTTTCACTCTCGCTCGCTTATTCGTAAAACCACTTACGCTCGCAGAAAGGCTCCCGGGCTTTGTTAATGTGGCTGCTGGTGTGGTTTGCGAAGGCCGGGTGAACGGAGCTGCCAATTTTTTTTTCTTTTTTTTTTGCCTTCAGCATTAATAGCGGCCCCGCCCCGCCCCGCCCCACCTCCGTTGACTCATTCTGAGCGCAGCATAATGTACACAAAAGCGTGCAAGAACTCATCTCCCTCAGTGTGCTTATTTTAGACCCACGCATGCATTACTGCAGACTCCTGCCTTTTAGTTCTCTCTCTCTCTCTCTCACACACACACACACTCTGTCACAAACCTAATTTCTCAGCCTACATCCAAGAATGACCTCACCTCTCAAGAGTCCGTGTCAGGTTTCATAAAAAGCAGACGTACGGCAGTCCGGCACATACTTCTGGTGCAGACGCTCTCATACAATCTTTCAAACCGGCTTCGGCGCACGTTGCTTGTGAGCGTCAGAAAATGCTAAAGTGCGCGGGAGGGACCTGGCAAGGATAAAAGAGGGACGAGGGCGAGTGAAAGCACGTGGCGAGGCACCGATACAGGCGTTCGAACCAAATTTGGGAAGCAAACGACGCCGGCGGACGAGCTCGCAGCTGCACGGCCGGGTCGCCTCTTGTTATTGCCACGCGGCGGTGGGGGGTGGGGACGTTCGGGTCTTGAAAAAGGCATGCTGGAAGTCGGCGGGAGCTGTTTACATAAGTCGCTCTGGTTGGGGAGAACGATAAGCGTCCTGTATGCTCGAAGAACACGGCCAGACCGTAGGTGGGCAAACTTTTTGACTGGTGGACCACAATGGGTTGTAAAATTCGACAGGAGGGGCCGGAGCAGCAGCAGATGGATGGAGGCCCACCTCATTGGAGAGAAAAAAATATATCATGAGATGTGTAGAAAACATGTGCCATAAGGGCCACAAGGGCCGTAGTTTGCCCATACCCGGGTTAGACCTTGTCGAACCTGAGGAGGCCGATTCTGTTTTTTCCATCCAGAACGAGCGGCCGGGACAACGGGACCGCAGCAGCAGCAGCAGCAGCAGCAGCAGCAGCAGCAGCAGCAGCTCTCTGCTGCAGAGTTAAAATGTCCGACCCTGACTGGGCCCAGAAGAGCATTTAAAGCAGATTAAATACTGCCCTTCTCACAGAGAAAAAAACATCCCAGAGTGTTTCCTGACGGCCTGTTTAATGGCTGCCTGCGCCATATATCCTGAGTGACTGGCTGTTATTGGCTGAAATCCCACAGACATCCAGACTCTCGGCGCAGCGGAGGGTCGCCGAGCGTCGATGCGCCGCAGCTGCCGCCTTCAAACGGAGCCGCGCAGCAAATGAGGTTTATTGTTTTACCGAGGCAGCCGTTAGCAGGAGTGGATGGATGTGAATTCTAGTGCAAAGGTGGGCAAACTACGGCCCGGGGGGCCATATGCAGCCCGTTAAGCCTTTTAATCTGGCACGCCGAAATTGAGGAAATTATATGAATAGTCACTGAGTCATAAAACAGCTGTATTTCATCCCAAAACAAATTTCAGTGTTTTCAGAGTCATTTCAATAAAGACCTAAATATTGTGGGGCTTCAAAGACAGATATTTTGTTTCAACACTTTTGTTTATTTTCAGTAGACATTAAAGCACATTTCTACTCCTTAAATTGGAAAACAACATATTTATTTTGGGTTGAAAAGATACAAATTCTATATAAAGCAATTCACCTATTATTTCCTATTAGTTGTTGTTACTTGTAGTGGAGCTATTTGGCCTCTGCTGTTGTCCAGTTCAATATAAAAGCGGATGATATTTTACAGGGAGGTCATTTTAGTGCTTTGGGGTCAGTGTTCAGTAAGTTTTATCGTTATTAAAAGTGTAAACATCCAGTAATGGCTCACTGATCACAAGTATTATATTATACTATATTTAGAGTACTAAATCTGTTTTTTCATTTTGCAAAATTATCAAGTAATGAATTGTTTCATAAATGGCAAAAAAAATTACTTTTTAACTTAAGTACATTTCAGAACCTGCACTTTCTTACTTTTACTTTAGTAAACAATCTTTTACTTTTACCCGTATTTTTTCCATACTTTAACTCAATATGAATACTTCTGCCACCTCTGTGCCAGTTCCGCTGACTCAGCAGCGGGTGTCTCGGTCTCTCCGCAGTGAAGTACATCCGTGAGGTGTCGCCGCTCTTCAAGAAGCCTTCGCTGGTGGCCGACCTGCCGTGGGACGGCGTCCGCCCGCAGTCGCCCAGCTACAGCGGCAGCGACGACTCCGGCTCGCCCAAACACGGCGGCTCCCCGTCCCCCAAAGACAGGAAGGTCATCAGCCTGAAGATGTGCTTCATCAGCAGGAACCTCACCATGCCCGACCTGGAGAACAGGTACCGCTGCTCCCCGTGTTTTCCTTTTTTTCCCCTCTCCGTCAAACCTCTGTTGGAGTGGAATATATGTTCTGCAGATGATAACGGCCTTGGCAAAGTGCTCTTTCCTGTTTTCAACGTGTTTTTACCAAAAAAAAATGTCAAAGACAACAAAGTGAGGCAGTTATCAGGGGGATACCAAGGATGGAAGCAACTCACAGCAGCACCACAAACACTGTCAGTGTGACACGAGTACTCTCAGGTTGCAGAGCTGACAGCCGGTTGTCGTCCTTGACACACGGCCCTTTAATGCTTTCACTTCGAGTTCAAGTCAATCCTGAAGAGAGTAGAACTGATCTGCTTATTTGGCATCTCGCGATGTCGTCTTTTAATGTAGGTTGTTCTCGGTCGATTAGCGTCCGTCTTCGCTCTCTCTCCCGGAACTCGGTGATGGCCGGCGCCAGGAATTCATCGTTGCTCTTCGCAGCGACACGGATTTACCAAAATGTAAACACAAATGACTTAGCCAAGTCGAAAACTAGAGAAAGAACGATGAGGTCACGAGCCTGTTGTTTTGCGTCTCCGTGGCAGCGTGGTAAACACTGCGCCTTCAGATATGAATTTAAAAGCACTGTGTACACTCTTGTTTAAAGGCTCATCTTGATGCGCAGTGACGCTTCCTGTCGAGTTTATTGCACAGAATTTTGCGAGGCTTAAGTGAAGGCGTTAACTTTGAATCATCCCCTCAAAAATGACAGCGCTTAAAGGGTCCAATGTGTAATATTTGGCTTGATTCAGAATGTTTATATTGGTTAAAATAAAATTTACATTGGTAAAAACTTAACTTATCAATACATTAATAAAAGTGTCCCATCGCAGTACAATAAAAGTAATTTACTTTTCGTTCCCTTAAAACAGTTCTCATCTATATATACGAATCTCCTACTTGCCATGTTGCACCACCATATTTCTAAGGAAGCCTAGTGTGGACAATACAGCCCGACTGACAGCGGATTTCGTTTAGAATTTAGGATGAACACTCGCATCTTCAATTAAACCAACAAAGAAGAAAGTGGACGAGGTATCCAGGTTTGGGTGCACAGGCCACTGTAGTTCACTGGCAAAAATAGTTGAAGTTAAATGTGTATTTTCCTAAATGTACAACCAATAATTAGCCTTTACCCGTCAATTAGATTTCCTATTGACATATTTAACTTTATTATTATTTATTTTATTTTTTTGATGTTTTTTTTTTAAAATAATATATATTTAATCCTGCGTCCCTGTCGTCCCCTGCAGGCTGCTGGAGCTCCACTCCCCAGACGGACAGCACACGGTGGTGCTGCGCTGCAAAGACGGTGCCACCGCCAACTCCTGGTTCACCGCCGTCCACACCAACGTGGCCGCCCTGCTGCCGCACACCCTGGCCCACATCAACGCCTACCTGGGTGCCTCTTCCACCACCTCCACGCACCCCCACCTCAAGCACATTGGCTGGCTGGCTGAGCAGGTGCCCACAGTCTGACTGCGTGGTCGACAAGTAGAAAACAAGACGATATTTAACTTCTTTGTAAAGTGATTCCTTCATCCATCAATTGATCACTTGTATATTATTCAATAGGGATGCCACTTGGAATTACCACTTTTTGACAGAACGAGTATGATTACTTGCATTTCTGTACTCACTGATACAGATACTTCTTGATAACATATAATATTATAGAATTACTTTGATATTGACCTTGTTATTTGAACAACATTCCTCAGCATGTTTTTCTAGAACCTGGGGCGACTGTCACAAGTTTCACTGCAGTACCAACACAAATTTAACAAAATTATCACATACATGCAGACACAACTGGTATCGGTGTCACGATACCGGCTCGTATTTTACGAGTATAGCACTCAACCCCGATATCAGTGCATCCCTAATTGTAATAACAAACATTTATTTGCTAGGGATGCTGTTCTTCCCCTCAGTACTCAACCCTGGTATCGGTACCAATGCCCAATACTGGTATCGGTATTGGTGCATCCCTGTTATCAAAAAACAAAAATCTGCCCATTTAAAGTGCTAACTTGGTGTGTCAAGCAGAATTATAGGTCATTAGAAAAACATTGCCGTCAGATGTTAATTTGCCTTTCAGCAAAACCAACACCGTGTTGGTTCCTTTTTGCCGAATAAGGGGTAAAAGGTGTTTTTCAGTATGTTAAGGATGCTTGTGCACCTCTGAGCCTCTCTAGGGATTGCATTCACGAGATGAAATAGATTAAAAGTCATTTATAGGTCACAAAAATAGACAGCAAACACCTGCCACATTCACACGTGGCTCTCTAAAGGAAATTGCATCTGTGGCTTTTTGAGACCTTGTTTTTCTGTGTCGCCGCTCCTGCGTCGCCCCGCGGTTCAGCCTCCAGACACACTGGTCTCTCTGCCCCGACGTAATCACCTCTGCCGCACACAGGAAGAGCGTGTTTTCTTCAATTAGCCTCCCACCTAAATTTAAACTCTTCCGCCGAAAAGTGAACCAGGCCTCGTCTCAGTTCGCCCACCGGCCCTCCCTTGGAATGATGAAGTGTTCATTCACCGTCCCGATGCCCGCCTCTGTTTATCTGCGGCGGCTGCAGACAGGAAGCACTGATACAAGTTTCCGTTGCGTTGCGCTATTTCCTGCAGAGCCCACCTCCTTCTGGCCCTCCGAAGGCAAAGGCACCCTGTTTAATGTTGCTGCTTTTCATCTTCGCTCCCTCCCTCAGTCACTCAGACAGACAAAACACACTCCCTGGTTTTACTGCTGTCAGCAACGAGGCCAGACTTTGAGGAGCTTCTTAAAACAACTGCAGTTGAACACTTGCCCACGAATTACATCCCAGTACTCTCAGAAATACTCAACCAACCTGACTTAGATTTAACAGTTCTTTTATTGGGATAAACAACGTGTCTGGCTCAGGGGAGGGCAAACGTTTTGACTGGTGGAGCCACAATGGGTTCTAAAATTTAACAGAGGGGCCAGAGCAGGAGCAGACGGATGGAGTGTTTTGGTGAGCCATCTCGTAGGAGAAAACAATATATTATAGGATGTGTTGAAAACGTGCTTAACGTCAATTGAAAATGAACCAAAGCAAAGTTACAACGGAAAATGTGAAGCCCCAAAGTAGTCAAAGTAGCTCTTTATTGAAATTACTCTTCAAACACTGGAAAATGGATGAAATACAGCTATATTATGACTAACTGACTATAATTACTACTATATTACTACTACATTACTAATATATAATGTGTTCAAGTTTGGCAGGCCAGATTAAAAAGCTTAACAGGCCGCATATGGCCCCCGGGCCATAGTTTGCCCATGCCCGGTCTAGCTTCAGCCATATAGTCGTTTTTACCTCTTTTTTTTATTTTCTAAGTAGAACCCTGAAGAGAGAGCTGATGTTTTCCTCCACCTCAGGTCCAGCTCGAGGGAGGGCGCCAGCAGTACCGGCCGATGGTCATGGCCCTGACGGAGAAGGACATCCTGCTGTTCGAGTCGGTGCCGTGGAGCCGCGAGTCCTGGTCCATGCCTCTGCTCACACACCCACTGCTAGCCACGAGGTACCGGCTGCAGACAGCGTGGGGGGGGGGGGGGGGGGGGGGGCAAGGGCTCTAACCGTAGACTACTCACACTGTTCACACGACGCAGACCGCACGCACTCCTCCTCCTTCACGGAGGAGGAAGGGTGTGTTTGAGCAGCTTTTGAGGGGGGGAGGCATGTTTCTGTCTCACTTCAGAGGCCTCACAAGCCTTTTTTCATCTTGGCAGGTCATGTTTTCATTCAGTCAGTACTCAACACGTATCAGGTTCAAAATGAAAGTCGTGTCAGGTCCTGGAAGTTGAAAACGTAAAAGTGAAAGCAGACTCGATCGTTTCTTTTTTTAACTTATGAAAACTTCTGCCAGTAACTCCTGCCTTTGTGGAAAGTGTTGCTTAAAGCAAAGCAAATGAGAAACAACACGTAGGACTAAAGCAGATGTCAGATTGTACTATAATGAGCAGAGCATGTCATGCTGAGTTCCTCCTGGTAAGTCTTGGATAAGGATGCGTTCAGACTGCAGGCGAATATGATTCTAATCGTATTCCGTCTCAAATCCGATTTTTAGGGCTGAGTGTCCACACTGGTTTTAGCAAGTGTCCAAATGGGATCTGGCTCTGTTCAGACTGGGCCACGTTATTGACCCATCTGACAGGTTGCTGCAGCAGCGACGTCGGAGCGGAGGCGTCGTCCAGCGTAGCGTGTAGTGTGTGACGTCATAGAATTGCGACAGCGGCAAAAACTAAATGGACTTGTTGAGAATACGTGCCCTGGAGCTTGGCTTGAACGGAGCTGTCTCCCCACAGGCAGGCCGCGTAGAGGGACGTCACGGACAGTCAAAACCCATCAGTGTGTTTGGAGCTGTTCACACTGAGGCGCATCTGTCCAAATGCCATTTGAAATGACCTCCCGAAGGTGGTTTCAATGCCTTTTGCAAAAATGGGATTTCATGTGATTTGTGACTGTTTATTTGTGACTGTTTATTTGTGAAAGAGCCATCCGGGTTCAATCTGGATGGGCTAAAAATCGGATTTTGGCTGGCAGTCTGAATGCGGCTTTTGTAAAACTCTCGACAGACAGCGCAAACCACTCGCTGAAAACTTACCAAAAAAGGTCTTGCTAGTGCACGCTATCTTTACGAGTTATCTCTCACGTTGTTCCATGTCTCTGGCTGCCTGCCTGTGTGTTTCTCTCGTCTCTCCCTCCAGACTGGTCCACTCCGGCAGCGCCCGAGGTTCCCCCGCCCAGGGCTCGGACCTGGCCTTTGCCACTCGGACGGGCACTGGGCGGGGCATCGAGTCCCACATCTTCCGGGTGGAGACCCACTGGGACCTGTCGTCGTGGACCCGGGCTCTGGTGCAGGGAGCCCACGCTGCCGCCGAGCTCATCAAAGAAGTCTCCATCGGTGAGTGAGGGCCCGAGAGCCGATTGCACAGCACCGACACTGAGGTCTGAAACAAACGACAAACATTAGTGAAATAGCTGTTGAGATTTGGACAAAAAGCAGGTTGTTTTCACGTGGGGTCACATGGCTGGAGATGGAGGGCAGGAAGTGAACAGCAGGTCAGTTGTTGAGGATCTGATCAAATTCTTTCTTCAAAAATAAAAATTCTCGCCCACTTTCTGTCATGTCTACGAAATAAATTATTGAAATTATTGAAATGAATCGTGTGCCCAGCAAAATAAATGCCCAACATTTTCTCTATAAATACATACACATATATATACATTTTAAAATCCCTTTTAAAAAACAAAGCCACGACCAAATATAAAACTGCCCCGTGGCCAACTTTCGGGTCGCGACCCACCAGTTGGGAAACACAGATCTGAATTCTTTTGATTTATCTCACATATTGGAAAAGGCTCCCACTGAAATTTTAGCCAATTGGATGAACTTTCTCTCAGTTACACTGTGCTCAACTATTTCTTAGCCACTTATCTACAGCCCAAGGGAAGACTCACGCTAGGCATTCTGCACCTTGTCCGTGCTTGTTTGACCTCCAAAGTGCAGTTGGTTTGACCAGTGTGGGCGTTCACCACCGTCCCTAAAAAACAGTAATTACTCTTTTAAAAATAGATTATCTTTGCCAAATATTATTACCATGCCTGCTTAAAAACAGAGAGTCAGTGTCCTTCTGCCCCTCATCGAACAGCAGTTGTGGGCTGATATTACAGTAGCATCTGATTCCACTGTGTGCTACTAGACACACAGGATCTTGGTAGTGAACACAGCTCTGCCTTCAGCAGTCAGATTACCAGATATCCCCCACAGGAGTTGGCGAAACAAAGTAAATGAATGCATTTAATTGATCAAAGCTAAAAAGGAGAAGGAGCCATTTGGCTGAAATGGGAAACTTTTTCAAGTTCGGCGTACAAGATTCTGATGAAAGTCGCGGTAGAAACAGTTTCAGTAGTTTTGAGTGCGACAGGAAGCTCCTGGCTGCCACTGCCGGCTGGTCACAGTGTGTCGCAGTTCTGTGGAGGGAAAGCAGAAGTGGGAGCCAGCAGAGGGGAATGTGTTCCTTCTCTCAGAACAATAGTTGGCTGCTGCTTTGGCAGCGTTGAACAGCGTCCAGCACTCTTCTTCTCCTTCTTCCTCTTCGCTGTAACAAACGGACGCTTGTGTCGGAACATTCGGGGCCGGTCAGAGTTCGGCAGCAAATGTGGAAGCGCAACTCGGATCGAGTGACCTTGTAGTTTTGAATAAAAGATCCATTTGTTTTGAGAGACATCCCAGCTAATGCGACATTTGGAACCAAGTTTTTCCTGACTAGATTGATGGTGTTTACAGCTGTGGGAGTTGCGGCAATATTGAAAAAACAGGAGGGAAATCAGATTGCCTTAAAAATGCAGTCAGATGCATTTTACCCTGGAATAGTGATTGTTTTTTGTTTTTTTTTAATGGCATTAACTTGCAAAGTTAAGGAAGAGAATGTAGCAGTTTCCTTTGTGGTGCTTTCTCATCCTTTCACCAGGTTCTGTCAAAATATATTCAGTCATTTGCTGAGAAAAATAGCAACATTTTTGATCAAAGATCTTACAATAGCAAACGTGCCTCAGATCTGATCCAATAACTCTTTTGGGAATTTTCAAGCTTGTACAACCAGAATGTTGCTGTGTATCTTTCTAAAGTACTTAAAACATCTGATTAAAGTGCCTTCCAAAATAAATAATTGCAGGCAAAAACAGTTGGTGGAATCCTCAGAGAGTAAACAAAAACAACAGAATCGGAATTGTCCATTGTGCTTTAGAAGGTGTCCATCTTTCAGTCAGTTTTTAATGGCAAAGTCAAGAGTAAAAGTGACTTTTACAAACAGGCAGGCTGGAGGGAACCCTGGTTCTTTTTCACCTCCAACAAGAAGGTGGTTATCCGTTAGGGGCTTTCAAGAAAATGTTTACATCTCGTCTGTGGGCGAGAAAGTACGTCCTGACTAATAACAAGACACGGTGACACAGTTAGCTGAGACGCCTCCGACCAGAGGAAGAGGCTGCGACCGCTGCGCCCCCTTCAGGCCGCTCTTCAGACTGCCTCTCATTGGGCAGGAGCAACCTGAGGAGAAAATCACAGGACAGAGACGCACACACAAGGTCTCAGTCGGACAGTTCTGGATACACAATACTCAGCCGTAACTCACCGCCAACCGCCCCCCGGGGTCCCGGTCCTGTTCTTCTCTCTCCACCCTCCTCCTCAGGTTGCACCTTGAACAGACAGGACGTCCGCCTGACGCTGCACTACGAGAAGGGCTTCACCGTGACGAGGGAGCCGGCCGATCCAGCGGGGGGCGCCGTCCTCTACAGATACCCCTATGAGAAGCTGAAGATGTCGGCCGATGACGGAATACGAAACCTGTACCTGGACTTCGGGGGTCCCGAGGGGGAAATGGTGAGACTCACGTTTTGAGTTGGAGCCAAAAGACGAATGAATGAGAATGAATGAGCTCACGGCTCCGTCGCTCGAAGCTCTTTCTCATCACGGCAGTAGTGATCAGAGGAAGGCAAGCGGTCGAATTCCTTCCAGCATCTGCTTCCTGTCTAATCTCCGTCTCTGTCAACCGAGACATTTATTGCATCAGAGCATTTATTCAGGGCGAAACGACTTGGAAGCAGAAGAAAAAGTGCGTTGAAAAATGAAACAGACACAAGCCGTTTATTTTTATGATGTGCTTCAATTTTATCTATGATGTCAACGCTGGTTGCAACTACACCGACGGGCACACGCTGAAACAAAACACCAGTCTGTAACAAAACACAGTCGTCCCACATATGATGTCATACGCAAAGCATCATAAGTTCCTGGTTTTCACGAGACCCACATTTACAACAGAGGAGAAATGAAACATTACTCGGTTCCAACTGGATTTATTTACAGTGGGTCCTCTCCTCAACCTGCCCCATATAATGATAGTAAATTATCAGTATTAAAACTTTATTTATATGGGAGTACTTTTTAAGACACAGTTACAAACAGGCAAACAAAAAGTAGGACATATTTACAAACAACTAAATAAATAAAACAAACAGAAAAAGATAAAAGCTGATCTGCTAAACAAGGTCAAGGTGAAACAGTTTTTAAAATATAAAGCTTACAATGTCAGGGAAATATTTCAAATATTAGAATATTTGAGGTTGACTCCCCCTAGTGGTGGGGAAAATATTGATAGGTTAATACCAAAATGAGAGGTTTCAAACGTCTCTTTCTCATCCATCTCGATAATTCCTCCTAATATTGGATTGATGGTGTTGGTAGAAAACAAAGATTTAAGGAGGGTTTATCAGCAAACACTCAACCTTTTCTGGAATCAGAAAAAATATTGGAAAATAAAGGATTATTATTGTTTTCCTTTAATCCTTTATTATCATTTAAGTTGTTGTTGAACTTGCCCCTGTCCACCCTCTGTCCACCCTCTGCAGGTGTTTGACCTCCACTCGGGTCCCAAGCCGGTCGTGTTCGTCCTCCACTCCTTCCTGTCTGCCAAGCTCACCCGCATGGGGCTGCTGACGTGAAACTGCAAAATGTAAACGAACCAGGCACCACTCATGGCGGGTCAGACCCAGGAAAAGCCAGGCTGTGACAGAGATGCTCCCAAAAAAGCTGAAGCCGGCAATTAAGTCTTTCCTTTTTTTGCCCCCCCCCCCACCACCCCCCCGCCCCCAACTGTTCCCATAATCACAGCTGATGTTGTGCCTGCAAGGTGGTGCTCCGGGGGTGACAAATGTCTCAACATGTGCCTTCTCCCCAAAAGAAAGAAAGAAAAAAAAATCCCTTGCTATCACTCGTACTGCAAGGCCAATGTTTAAAAAGAAGGAAAAAAAAGGAAGTGACACTTTCCTGAAAGTCAGATGTGTCGTGACTGTTGACAACGCGCCAAAAAAAAAGAGAAAAAAAAATAGCTGTTAGCCGTTCTAGAACATTCCGCGTGGTTATCTGTCGCAATTTGTTTGCGATGGTCTCGCGCCGTCCACCACGGAAAAGGTGCGACGTCGCTGAAATACGTGTAGAGTAACCTAAGGATTCCTTAGCCAGTTAAAGCAGCTGAGCGCAGGCTAACAGACGCTGCCCTGTTTTCACTCTCTGCCTATCATTCCACGACAGCCTTTGAACTCGACAGTTTTGAACATCTGGGCGACGGACGCTGTCGTTGGAGTCACTATGCAGTACGTTGACCGGGAGGACGCCCCGCCCCTCCTCCCCCACACCCTGCGCGTCCTTTCTCGCTTCTCTCGGCTTATTAGTGTGCCTGCTGTCTGACGGACTCGCCCTTTACTTTTAGCTCAGTCCCTCGCTATAGCGTCGTCATCAGGATCGCCGACTGTGCCTTCTCTCTTTCACACACACACGCACGCACCCGTCTCTCTCGTCTCGTCTCGTCTCGTTTTGTATAATCTCGCATTATAAGAGACTTTTGGAGCTTTTGGAAAAGCGCCACATGCAATAGTATTACTCTGACAGTGTAAAACCATGTTATTTTGACTCTATTTTTTGACCTTTTTTTTTTTTTTTTTTATAAGTCTATTTTAGCAGGACTCAGCAGACCAAGTGTTACCTCTCCTCCTCGTCGACCAACACTACCACGTCGTCCCCGTCTCATTGTCGCAGTTTCTGATTTGCTGGAGACGCCCTGCCTCTTGTTACACTCAATCTACCATTTCTCTATTTGGCAGAAGACTGTTAAATAAGCTTGTTTAAAGGCAGGCTGACACAAGACGTAGGCGTCGTGTATTTTGAAAATCTCGTAAAACAAAGGATGCGTTGCACTTCAAGCACAGAGATGACTTAACTTTCATTTTATTTGTTTCGCTTGTCACAGAATATATTTTTCAATAGACAGTGCAAGCAATACAATCTGCTCTCCATGTCCACTAATTTCTCTCTTCACTTCGGTTATGTTTTTTTCATTTGATGAGTCTCCTCTAACCGTCCACTGGCGCCAAGCTGGCGTCGTCCCCTTCCCTTACAATCACAATAGAGCTTAAAGGACTTCGATGGTTCCAGAGTGAATCTAGCTGTCACCGCAAAGGTCGCAGATACACTCCCAAGCAGAGCCGCGTCCCTCTTTACGGCGTAAATTCTCAACACAGGTCTTTTGATCATCGTCAGAAATGAAAACAAAGGGAAGTGCTTATAGTAAGACTATATACATATATATATGTATATGTATGTATAAATATATATATATATATATATATATATATATATATATATATATATATATATATATATACATATATATATATATATATATATATATATATATATATATATATATACATATATGTGTGTCATGGTACAGTGCCTGTGGGGACACATGCCCATTTAATGAGTTTAGCATTTTTGTAACCTTCAGTTAGTCCACAGCAGGTTTCTGAAGTGAACCTGCATCAATGGAAAACACAAGCTAACCCCTCCACCCTTCACACGACAAACGCAATCATCGGACCTCAGTTCTATTTTGGACTCTCGTGTCACTGTGACGGGAATTTGTTTTTTTTAGGATCGGTCCAAAAACTGTACTTAACGACTCAACTCCTGCAGCTGCACGACTCACTTTTAAGCTGTAGTTAATGAGTACGAGCATGCTTTGCCTTCCCCGAATGGTTTTGTACTTGCCGGAGGCCTGAGTTATACTTAGCTTCATCCTCTGCCTCCCCACTTCATTTCCCCCCCTGCAACACTTGGTGTGATAATGACTGGGCTCTCATCACCAGCCCCGCATCTACAGCACAATAAATGTTCATTCATCATGTTTCACAGCCCCATTGCACAGACGTGATCGTTCCAAGTCGGTCACTCTTTCAAAGCTTTAGGCCGTCCGCTGGATACACTTGCCATTTCCACTCAGTTAAACCTGCGAATGTACAACTCAACTGTCTTTTTGTCCTTATTTGTTTATCATTTTTCTTCCAATGCTCTCACATCGTCGCTATCCTGTCTATGCAAAGCTTCAACAGTGGAGGGATCTTTTTTTTTTAACCAAAGGTAAATACTGTCCGTGGCAGCTTGCGTCCAACACAATCAAACTAAAAAAAAGTCAAAAAAGAATTTTGAAAAGTGCTGCTGCAGTACCTGTCGTATGCAAAAGTATTTTAGACTTCCTTCCAAGATACAGTATATGATGTATAATAGCAGTGTAATAATCCTAAATGTAAATACCAACCAATAAAACAGTTACAAATATGATACAGCTTGATGTGTGTGTATGTGTTTTTTTCGGGTTCAGTGTAAACCTAATAACCTGTAGAAAAAATACGTATTCCCATTTACGAGTTCGACGCGTTGGACTGCCAGACCGAATGAGACCACCAGGGGGCGGTAGGTATACTCTTGTGCATATCCCACAGCCGCTGTTGTTGCTAATTGATTGACGTTGTTTATTAAGCCAAACGTGGGGAAATCAGAAGAAGAAAAAAATAACATCAGACTGCATTAGTTTCTGTGGCAAAACATCTTGATGAAAAAGAAACCTGCGTGACACTTGGAGATATGTGGGTGCTGTAAACCAGCATGACAGGACTGCACAATCCGTAAAACAATCAATTATAGTGATGTTTTGTTTCTGAGGCTCAACCACATACTTACTTACATGTGTGAATACAGCTGAAGAGACAACTTTGTTCTCATTTTCTCTTCTCTGGAACTCTCTGTTCTCTGCCTTCCTATCCAGATATTAACAGTCAGGATTCCAAAAACAACTCCTTTAAACTTAACCTTGAATTTGTTTATTTGCTTTGTCAAAGTCAAATTTTTTTTTTTTTCATGATCAAAGTCCAGAAGCTTAAAGACACTCTTGGATCAAAGTTAAACTCCTTTTTTCATCAAAGGAAATACTTTGACTTCAAAGTGTGCTTTTTGCTATATAAGTATGATTTTGCCACTGCTCATTCACAGGTGTCCCTCTAAAACTTATTGTTGGTTAAAAAAAAAAAGAAAAAAAAGAAACAACAGACAAGTATAAACAGCTAAAAACAGTGTGTATAGACCTCATCTTTCAGTTCACTCATAAAGGACGAAAGAAGCCATAACTTCATCACTCTATCCAGACTAAATCAGGCAAAATGGTGAGTAGAAGTCAAAATAATTATTTTTATGAAAATTAGTTTTAGCATTACGATAAAAAAAAAAAAAAAAAAAGCTTGCTTTCTCATGAAGCTTTCTCCTTTGCTAACTAAATTGGTAGTTACATTGTAGATTTTGATTTCTAAACAGTTCACTTGGCAGATAACTGGTTGAATCATTTGGAGCATTACATTTCAACATAACAGGATAAACCCTCCATTTCCCTCCACAGCGTGAGTGTATCTCGATCCACATTGGCCAGGCTGGCGTTCAGATCGGCAATGCCTGCTGGGAGCTCTATTGCCTGGAGCATGGAATCCAGCCAGACGGACAGATGCCCTGCGACAAAACCATCGGAGGAGGAGACGATTCCTTCAACACCTTCTTCAGTGAGACTGGAGCAGGGAAACACGTCCCCAGAGCTGTCTTTGTTGACCTGGAACCTTCCGTAATAGGTGAGTCCCGAATAACGACTGAAGCACATTAAATCAAGTCTATTTCTCCTGCTGTGCACGTCGAGCCCTGTTATGACCTGTGACTTCCACACAGATGAGGTGCGCACTGGGACCTACAGGCAGCTGTTCCACCCTGAACAGCTGATCACAGGCAAGGAGGATGCTGCCAACAACTACGCGCGTGGACACTACACAGTCGGCAAAGAACTTATTGACATGGTGCTGGACAGGATCCGAAAACTGGTGGGCAAGATTTCCTGATTTGGCTTCAGTTCTTTAAATGTTTCCTGAATTTCTAATTATTGTGTCATTTCTACCCTCTACCTCCAGACTGACCAGTGCACGGGCCTCCAGGGTTTCTTGGTGTTCCACAGCTTTGGAGGTGGAACTGGCTCCGGTTTCACATCCCTGCTGATGGAACGTTTGTCTGTTGACTACGGCAAAAAATCCAAGCTGGAGTTCTCAATCTACCCAGCTCCACAGGTGTCCACAGCTGTGGTGGAGCCCTACAATTCAATCCTGACCACACACACCACCCTAGAGCACTCTGACTGCGCCATCATGGTGGACAATGAGGCCATCTACGACATCTGCCGCAGGAACCTGGACATTGAGCGTCCCACCTACAGCAATCTGAACAGGTTGATCGGGCAGATCGTCTCCTCCATCACCGCCTCCCTTCGTTTTGACGGTGCCCTGAATGTTGACCTGACAGAGTTCCAAACCAACTTGGTGCCATACCCCCGTATCCACTTCCCTCTGGCCACCTACGCCCCCGTCATCTCGGCAGAGAAGGCCTACCACGAGCAGCTGTCCGTGGCGGAAATCACAAACGCCTGCTTCGAACCGGCCAACCAGCTGGTGAAATGTGACCCTCGCCACGGCAAGTACATGGCCTGCTGCATGCTGTACCGCGGCGACGTGGTGCCCAAAGACGTGAACGCTGCCATTGCCACCATCAAGACGAAGCGCACCATCCAGTTTGTGGACTGGTGCCCCACCGGCTTCAAGGTGGGCATCAACTACCAGCCCCCGACTGTGGTCCCCGGTGGAGACCTGGCCAAGGTCCAGAGGGCCGTGTGCATGTTGAGCAACACCACTGCCATCGCGGAGGCCTGGGCTCGCCTGGACCACAAGTTTGACTTGATGTACGCCAAACGAGCTTTTGTGCATTGGTATGTGGGTGAGGGTATGGAGGAGGGGGAGTTCAGCGAGGCCAGGGAGGACATGGCTGCTCTGGAGAAGGACTACGAGGAGGTGGGAACAGACAGCCTGGGTGACGGAGCTGAGGAGGGAGAAGAGAACTAGAACATGGATCCTATCAGAACTTCCCAACTATCTTTTATCTAGTATCCAGTCTTGTAACATTTACCACACAGTGCTAATGCAAATTTTCCTTCAATGCAATACCTGGTAAGTACTTCTCTTATAGCCAGTCACTTTGACATATTTAGCCATGCACCCTGAACCTTTGAATCAAGTTAACAGACATGTATTCCTCATTCTATCTTTATTGTACCGCTGTCAAAATAAAAGTATATGCTTCCTGCTCTTGTTTTCATTTGTTTTTGTGAGATTTCTAAAGACCCATACAGCAAAATGTTTTCTGCCAAATGACCCAAGAACTGAGGGGCTTCACCAGTGCAAGATGTTTTGCACTATGCAAAGATATGGAATACAATGTTGGATTTAACGTTGTCCTCAATGTATTCATTGAGATGGCTTTGAAGATGTTTTTCTCACTGTGTTTCAGCATGGTCATAACTTGCTTTGAAGATGTTTTTCTCAATATGTTTCAGCAGGGTCATAACTTGCTTTGAAGTTTTTATTCTCATGTATTTGAGCATAAAACCATTTGGATTTTCTCACTTCACCTCTCGCAAAACATGGATACTGAGGATGAAAAAACAACCTTGAGTGTGGCACTAAAGCAATGGTTTTGTATGCCAGCTGCCTCAGAGTTATGAAAAAAATTGTATTTAAGATTTATATTTAAAAAAAAAAAAACAAGGTACTGTGTCCAAATAGTTTTTCCCCTCGGTGCATACATTTAAAATTAAAATTTAAGTTAAGAAAAAATATATTTAAAAAAATATTTGAACACAGGAAAAATAACAATCTCTGTCAAGACAGTGTGCGTAACAGTCGTATTTTGACAGTCTGCACCGGAAACCGTGAACCAAGTTCCTTTGGTTTTGTTCGGTCGAGGCGGAGCTGCTGCTGACATATTCGCGAGCTAACGGGTTAGCCTTGTTTTGCCATGTCAAGAGCACAGCGTCCCCGCGCAACATAGGCCAGTGACGATTCCGTTTCATCACACGTTCACCCTTGGGTCGCGACAGAAGATAGAAATCTGGACAGAGCACACAAGAAGTGAAATGAAATGACAACGTCAACTTTACAGGTAAGCTACCGTTAGCCAACTTGGCTTTATCCTTCTGCAGCATCTCGAACGCATGCTAGCACTGGCTAGTAGAACAGCTGACGACAAAAGCTGCCAACGCTGTTTTGCCAACCGGTTCAGACTGCTTTCGTTGCCAAGTTAATGACATCGACGCGCATTTCAACACTGCTTTGCTGTGTACAGCACAAGCCCGGGGATAATTGGCTACGTTTTGGTGGGTCCTTTGTGCGTGTGTAACACAACCTCTTCATTCGGCTGTTGATGGCAGCAGCCTTGAATCCCGTTAGCTGGGCTGTGGCGGCTCTTGCTCTAGGAACTTGTAATAAATAACTACTTAAAAAATAATAACAATAGTCCGCCATTCGATTTACCTGACCACTCCGCACACTTGGAACAAATCATAGGTCTTATTGTGGGGCGGAGCTGTCGTGTTTATTTTGAACTTCCACTGTTGACATGTGAACGTGTGCAATACACCTATACATGTCCCATTGAAATACCTCGAATACAGTTTAAATTAAGGTATTCGATGAGTGATGATCTTGAACACCCTCAAATCAATCAACTTCAGCCCCTGATTCTATGGCCGCACTTTTTTTCTTTTTCTTTTTTACAGAAAGCAATTGATCTTGTGACGAAAGCCACAGAGGAAGACAAGGCAAAGAATTATGAGGAGGCCTTCCGCCTGTACCAGCATGGCGTGGAGTATTTCCTACATGCTATCAAATGTGAGTAACACTTGGGAATCTCATGGAGCATTTCCCCGCTGTTGGCATCACCGTGAGTGGTTTGCATTTACAACTGTTCCGTCCTTCCATCTTCATCCTTCAGACGAGGCCCATGGCGACAAGGCGAAGGAGAGAATACGGGCCAAGTGTGTGCAGTACCTGGACAGAGCTGAGGAGATCAAGGACTTTCTCAAGAATAAAGAAAAACAGGGGAAGAAACCTGTCAAAGAGTCACAGGGAAATGACAAGTATGTGGTCTGGTCTTTGCCATTGACTCAGAAAACATTGTCATACCCTAGAGTTTAAATATGTCTGATGTGTGTCTGTTTGTGTGGTTGTCAAGGAGTGACAGCGATAGCGAAGGTGAAAATCCAGAGAAAAAGAAACTGCAAGAGCAGCTTATGGGTAAGGAACTGAAAGCTTGTGTCAGTCCCTCACTGATTGTGTGATGGTAACTTTTGTTCTTGTTGATAATTGTTTTTGTGTTGCTGACTGTTGCTTCCCTAAAAAAAAAAAAAAAAAAAGCACTACAAAATGCAGAACTATGCTTTGTCTTTGTGTCAAGGTGCCATTGTGATGGAGAAGCCTAATGTCCGGTGGAATGATGTTGCTGGGTTAGAGGGTGCAAAGGAGGCTCTGAAGGAAGCAGTGATCCTACCCATCAAATTCCCTCACCTGTTTACAGGTAACTGTGGAATTTTGTCAGGCTTTGTGTCCGCCCATTTCTTTCATTTTCTTACATTTTTTTCTCCCCATTAGAATTGAATAAACAATGTCTCATTTTGAAGTTGTAGAGATAGTATTATTGTGTAATTAATTCGAAAGGTTCGTTAATTACTGTTGTAAATACAGCAAACACTTTAAACATTAACAGCACCGGCAGGTCAAGTGAGTCACAGAGATCTCATTCTTTAATGTTCATCCATCAAGGTACATGGCTCAAGGTTCATCATGTATCACTGTATATTGGATCTTGAGGTAATGAGATATTATTCTGTCCCCCACTCTGCAGGAAATATAGAACAATAGTTTATTATCTAAGAAACAATTTTAATAATCAAAGGCTGCAAACATTCTGTGATTCAGATGTCTGAAATATTACATTTAGCCAATTTTTTTTTGCATGTGTGTAATTAATAAACACTACAGGGAAGAATCGCACAGTTCCTCTCATTGTACATTGCTGTGTCCTCAGGCAAGCGCACCCCCTGGAGAGGAATTCTGCTGTTCGGTCCCCCAGGAACGGGGAAGTCGTACCTTGCGAAGGCGGTAGCCACCGAGGCCAACAACTCCACGTTCTTCTCCGTCTCCTCCTCAGACCTCATGTCTAAGTGGCTGGGAGAGAGTGAGAAGTATGTACATACTTTGAATATTTTACCTGTAAGAAAATGCTCTAATCTGTTTCGCATGGTGATCAGGAATTTAATATTTAAACAGTATTATTCAAATACCTTTCTTTCATCTATAATTGTACTTTTCCCCATTTTTCCCACTTGTCCAGGTTGGTGAAGAACCTGTTTGACTTGGCCCGCCAGCACAAACCCTCCATCATCTTCATAGACGAGGTGGACTCGCTGTGTGGCTCCAGGAATGAGAATGAGAGTGAAGCTGCCCGCCGCATTAAGACAGAGTTTTTGGTTCAGATGCAAGGTGAGGAGCAAATAAGTGCAGAGCAAACGGCATAACGATGCAGAGCAGCCGTGTGCCTGGATTCATATTACCTAGCGCTATCAAACGCATCAAACACTGGAGCAACAAGCAGGAAGTTCGGTGCCCAATACGCAGTCGACTGAAGCTCTACTTGCATCTTGCAGGTGTGGGAAACAACAACGACGGCATCTTGGTGCTGGGAGCCACAAACATCCCCTGGGTGCTCGATGCTGCCATCCGCAGGAGGTCAGACATCCGTTCAATACGTAGACTAATTAAAGGTGAAGCGTGTTACATTTGGAGATTGATAAGAAGAAACAGCGCCATCAAGTGGTCACATTTTAGATTGCACCGCTCTTTCACTCGGGGATCTGTACCCTGCCTCTCCCGAGTTTGCCAGTGAACTACGGTGGCATGTGAGCACAAACATGGATTCCTCGTCCACCTTCTTTCTCGTTGGTTTATGTGAGGACGTGAGTGTTCACCCTAGATATGAAACATGCTGTCAGGTTGGCTGGATTGTCCATATCGGGCTTCCGTAGAAATATGGCAGTGCAAGATGGCAGCTAACTGGGAGCAAGACCCTTGCTCTCTCTCTATATATATATTCTTATATACAAACAAGAACTGCTGTATGGATAAGAATAGAAAATTACTCTTATTGTACTGTGATTATACACTTTAAATGTACCATGGGCAGTTAATAAGCTGTTACCAATATAAAAATCCTAAATTAAGCCAAATGTTTTACACACTGGACCTTTGAGCGTGATCCACGTTTCTCTGATGCGTCGTGACACTTCTTGGATGTGCGCTGGTCTCCAACGTTCAGGAAGTCTCGCTCTCTCGCTCTCTGTCAGATTTGAGAAGCGTATCTACATCCCGCTGCCCGAGGAGCCGGCGCGAGCTCAGATGTTCCGCCTCCACCTGGGCAACACGCCGCACAGCCTGAGCGAGGCCGACCTGCGGCAGCTCGCCCACAAAACGGACGGCTACTCCGGCGCCGACATCAGCATCATCGTGCGCGACGCCCTCATGCAGCCCGTCAGGAAGGTCCAGTCGGCCACACACTTCAAGAAGGTGACTTTGTTAGGAGCAACAAAAGCAGAACAATCCCAGGTTGGTTGACCCCCCCCCGAGTGGCCCGTTAACGAATGAGTGACTCCCTCCAGGTTTGCGGGCCGTCCCGCAGCAACAACCAGGTGGTGGTGGACGACCTCTTGACCCCTTGTTCCCCCGGTGACCCCGCAGCCATAGAAATGACCTGGATGGATGTGCCTAGTGACAAGCTACTGGAACCCATTGTCTGCATGGTGAGAGACACTCTGATAAAGAGTTGGGTTCAGTTTGAGTTTTGAGATTTTGCTGAACGTGTTAAAAAACAAAACAGAATGAAGGCAGAATCAGGATTTACTCCCACACATACCAAACATCAGCAGAAATGAACAAGAAATAATACTTGCGCCTGAAGTCACTGTAATTAAACCTCATGTTCAAAAGGAGCTGCGTTTCCATTACCCCTAGAATTGCACAAAACATAAATACTGCAATAAATAAACTGGTAATTGAAAGCTAGGAACGCCTAAACTTGGAAAAACCTCTCAAATATGGCTGAAAGGTTTTTGCACTCTCATGAGGTGTTTTTTCAGACATATCGATGCAGAGGTAGATCACAAACGTGTAATGGAAACACTTTTTTTTCACATTTACACATCCATCGTGATCCACAGTAGCAGAATTTCGAGGGTGAAATCAGACAGCAGGGGATCCAGGTGACACATCAGTGACTGACGTGTAAACCTCTGCTCCCTCCCGCAGTCGGACATGCTGCGCTCTCTGTCCACCACCCGTCCCACAGTCAACACCGAAGACCTGCTGAAGGTGAAGAAGTTCACAGAGGACTTTGGGATGGAGGGCTGAGGCCTCACGCCGCCCCGCCGCCTCTCCTCTCCTCAGCCCCATCAGAAGCGTCAAGGCTGCTCAACACTCCTCCAGCCGCCCCTACCCCACCCGACCCCAACTGCTGTCCCATTCTGTAGGCTTCAGTCTCCGCCGAGCGCTTTGGTTCACCGCCTCTCATGAATTTTTTAAAACGACTGGTCCTTTTCCCAACCCACGTTGGGGAAAGTAAACCTGTATCTTAGTCAACCCCCCCCCCCCCCCCCACACCCTCCCCCTCTCCACTTGCCAGGTCCAGAGTTTTGGAATCCTTGGAGGAAGTTGACCAAACGCTACATTGGGAATAAAAAAAAAAAAAAAAAAAAAAAACTCGGTGTGAATTTAGTGGTCGGACAGTTAGAGCCCATGTCCCGTTCCGAAGCGGCCGCCGCCGGGGCGTCAGACCGGCGTCGGCGTGAGGGAAGCTGCATCCGAATCTCAACGGTAGATTCTGACTGAAGGACTGTACGTCTCTGTCGCCGTCATGCACTTTTGATTTCGATGGCGTTGAAGGACACTCGAGGATCAAGAGAACGTAGTTCTGGCAAGCATGCAGTTGCGTGAATGCATCCAAGTATTTTTATTCATTAACTCGTGTGTTTTAAATGTGTTTGTCTGTACGCCTCCATTTATCGCCCCCCTCCGCAGCTTGTGTGTGTACTTTGGCGTGCGCAGCAGACTGAGCGGAGCTCCAATATTCTCAAGAGATGTGCTCGATTGGAACGCAAACCGTCGCATTATTGAAAAACTTGAATTAAGACTTTTTGTTGGAAGGCCGTTTTCTTGTTAGGCAGTTTCTTCCTTTTGGCAGGCAGGGGTTGTTTCGTGTGTCATTGTTCAGAGTCCTCTTTTTAAAAGCTCTGCGTCTCGCCCACACTGGCTTGAGTTTTTAACCTACGCAGGTTTGGATAGGTTTCTGGAAAAAAAAAAAAAAAAAAAGGGTATCACAAGCTGTTCAACTGCGAACAAACGGCTCAAAGCCGGGGCTCGAACTGAGGAGAGTTGCGAGATTGATTTCTCTGTGCTGTGACTGTTGTGTTTTTCTTTTGTTCTTTTTTTAATCTGTGCTGAATGTAAATACTCAATCTCCTCCTGTCAAACAGAATCAGTCAAGCACATCTCTTTCAATCCGGACGCATTTATTTGGGTCATTTGCTACAACAGTAATGTTTTTCCAAGTGTCCCAGGTCGACTTATATCATCAAACCGCCGCGTCAAACTTCACCAACTGTCCCTGAGACAAATTCTGTTTACACTTGAATAATTTTTTTTTTTTCTTTAGCAGTTTCATGAAGAAGTTTCCGGTGCGTGCCGTCTTTTCGAAGGCAAGCGGCGCACTTGCAAGTTCTGGCCCTGAGTCAAAAACACTACTAAGTTGCTTCTTTACTGCCTGCTCAGTATTGTTTTTCCTTTCAACAGACAATAAAGAAATCTACCTTGAATCCCACGAGAAGTAGGATAAAGCGAAAAGGACGTGAAAAACTAAAGAGCCTGACTGACATTGGTGTTGACCGGTACCAACCAATAGACTTCACATTAGGGTGGAGGAAAAAAAATAAATGGTACCAATATGTTAGAACTATCTTCAATCTTTACATTGCTTATCTCCTGCAATGCTAAGCCAGACCTACTATTTATTATTATTATTTTTTTTAAACATGGTTCATATAGGTTACCGTCATGATAAGCTAGTTTTTAGGTGCAGCCGTCAGTCAGATTGGTCCGTTTCTTGGCTTCCAGCTGCGGCTGAAGACAAGAAACGGTGGCTATTTTGTCAGCGCCATCGCTCGATCTCGACTTCTATCTTCCTCCCGTCGGACTCTCTGAACCACTTCAGGGCCTGTGATGGTCGGGATTCCTCCCAAAGCTCAGCGCTGTGTGTTTGTGACGGTGCGGGGGGGTGGTGGGGGTGGTCATTTTTATTATTAACGTCCCTGTCAAGGAGGTGAACCCCCTTGCTGGCCTTGTAAAGCATCACTACTAATTTAATCCTGCATTAATAAAGACAGACATTTCAACAGACAGGTCCAGGCGTTTGGTTGTGACGTGTTTACTTTGCTTTTCCAAAAAGCTGCAGGCTACAACAGTACATGGCTCCACGCCTAACATGTTCAGCATCTACACCACTTGGTAAACAAACCCCAGTCGTGTTCTCTTACTGGCTGCTGCCAGATGAGGTCACTCGTCATTTTACAGTACGGTTCAGGCGTTCAAGCTGGAGCTTTTCATGGACTTGTTTTGACACTTTACTCAAGCTTATTTAACAGAGGGGACTGGTACTACCGGCGCTATCTGCATTTCATGTCCTTTTTTTTTTTTTTCAAATTAGGCATGCGATTGAAAAATTGAAAAGACGGCAATGGCAGATCGCTTGACTGTGGAGAGGAAGAAGATGGCAGCGACGACAGTTTGGGTCCCAGCTGCCTCCTCGCGAAGTGAGCTTGTTCATCAGCAATACGTGAGGAGGAAGCCGGATCGTGTCGTCTCGCCTCAAGGACACTTTTGACACAACGCAGCAACGACCAACTTCAAGTCTTCCTTTCGCTGTCTTTTACTTTGTACTTTGCAGGTACGGCAAACACGAGTCCAGCTTGCTGACCGTGACCAGGAATCTTTTTCAACCAGTTCACATTGCTGGGAAAGTCAGATCCACCAGGCCACCACGCAGCAGGGTGCTGGCGTCTCGTCGTCTCCTTCACCGCGTTTGTCACACTTTGCTGCGCTTGGAGCTGCTTTCTGCTGCAGGCGCGGCTCGTTTGTTGCGATGGTGAGGGAAGGTTGGCATCAGCTCCGGTTCACAGGCTGCAGGGGAGCGGACAGTAAATGGCTAATGACTTTCTGGACAGCCAACAGGTGAAGGTGGTTTACTGCTGATATATATATATACATATATATTTTAAACTCACGCAGAGGTTTCTCTTTGAAGTAGGAACTCTCCAAACAGTCTTTAGCTGTTGCCCTGGGTTTGAGAATCAGAAAGGGAATCAGCCGCTGAACAAACTGATTATATTATACAGTGACCCCAACGCTCTTAAAAAAAAAAAAAAAGGCAGAATAAATTGTAATTCACGGGAAAACAAAACGTCCTCTCACTGGCAGTATTAAGTTATTTACATTGTCCACCAAATGCTGATGGTTGCTTTTTATCTGATATTGCTTTGGTGTAAATGTAGCGCAAAACCAGGACATCTTGTAGTGAGATGCGATCAGACATTTCCCCCCTATGAGTAAGAATTAGGTAGCCAGTGGCCATCAGCATGATGAAGGTAAACTGATAGACGTAAATCTTCACAGGGACAGAAGAGACAGAATTAAGTGTGTACATATGTGACAGCGTGCACACCTGCGCTGTGGGTTGTACATGAAGAGCAGGTTGAGCAGTCTGTGTCCAGCATCAGACAGCCAGATGAATTTGTTCTTCAGATTGTTGTACGGCTGCTTCTTCAGACTGTACTGACCGACGAGAGGCAGCTTGGAGAAACCCTGAGGGGCGCGCGCACACAAATACGAGACATAAGCAACATCGAGTAGGTATATTAGGCTGCGTTCAGACTGCAGGCGAATCTGATTCCAATGACATTCCTTCTCAAATCCGATCTTTAGATCCGATTTAGTCTTGTGTCGCGTAGAGCGACGTCACGGACGGTCAAAACCCATCGGTGTGTTTGGTGCTGTTCAGACTGAGGCGCATCTGTCCAAATGCGATTTGAAACGAACCTCCCGAAGGTGGTTTCAATCCATTTTTGCAAAGAATGGGATTTCGTGTGATTTGTGACTGTTCAGACAACAAAGGAGCGATCCGGTTTCAATCTGGACTGGGCTCAAACGGATTTTGGCTGGCAGTCTGAACGCGGCTTTAGTTTTGTCTCTCAGCATGCTCACCGGCCAGATGTTTTCATTGGGCGTCCCCAGCAGCTGCACGATCAGGTCCACCTGCTGGATCTCAGAGGTTCCTGGCAGCAGAGGTTTGTGAGCCAGCAGCTCTGCCAGAATGCAGCCCACGGCCCTGCGAGGGAAACATCGCAGTTCCCTCCGTCAAAGGATCTTACTGACCTCCGCTTTGCCTGATTTTGTTAGAATGTTTGCGTCACAGCCTCACCACATGTCCAGAGCTGTAGTCTGAGACTTGGTCCCTAGGAGGAGCTCCGGCGCTCTGTACCTGCGGCAGAGAAGGTGCCGTGACAGCCAGGTAACGCAACTCATTAGCGGGGAGGATTAGTGGGCGGGATTAAAGCCGTGAGTTTCCACTGAGGCTGCAGGAGCGTGCGTCTCAGCAACACAAAGGTTGGGTTATCTGCGATGAGGCAGGCGTGACCTGCTATGACCCGAACGATGGAGGCTTTCTGAGACTTTATGAATGGCTGTCATGAGGTGTCACTGGTTCAGTGATGTCAACTTTAATGTGAAGTAGGTGAGGTTTAAAACAGGAAGAAGTTAAAGTAAACTTATAAGTAAACTGTATATATATGTGTGTGTGTGTGTGTGTGTGTGTGTGTATATATATATAATATATATGTATGTATGTGTATATATAATATGTATATTATATATACAATATGTATATTATATATACAATATATATATACACATACACATACATATATATATATTTATGTACACACATATATGTATATACACACATATATATATATATATATATATATATATATATATATATATATGTATACACACACACACACACACACCTCACTGCTGCTAGCTTGATTTAGCCACTTTCTCTCAGCACTCTCTTCGTTAACGGAGCTCAGGGTAACAGCAGACACTCACCACAGGGTGACCACTCGGGGGGTCATCGGCTTCTGAGGGATGCCGTACATCCGGGCCAGCCCAAAATCAGCTGCAGACAGCAGGATGGGGAAAAACTGGTGAGTGAAAATGAAAAATGCAGCATAGACACTCGGGTTGCATTGAACAAATGATTCAATATGAAGCCAATGTCTGATCTTTTAATTCCAATAACCAGTTAACAGTGTGAATGGTAAGATTTTGCTGAGATTACAGTTAGATATTGATGTTGGTCTAAGAGCTCGTTGGTCAGAGACGGTGAAAGTTCAAAGGCCAGCTCTGGTGTTTAGGGTGAACGGCGGTGCACTTATAATGGAATTAGAGAGTTGGGAGTGTGAGCTGCAGCAGTGGTTGGGTTGTGGCAATGAGGAAGACTTACCAATCTTAACGCAGCCTTTGTCTGTCATCAGCAGATTAGACACCTTAAGGTCCCTAATGAGATTAGAATGGAGAATGAGCCAGCTGCCGCAAGATGACTCCGAACGTTCTGTCTCGCTTTTTATACCAATATACCGCTTTTCTCTTTTCACTCTTCACTCGTCTGCCTGTTAATGACTCTTAGCTGTGTTCCAGCTGAGCTGCGACATCAGCGAGCTCAAACACTTAAGACTTGTCAGTTTAGGCTATTGTCTGAAACTGACCTGTGAATTATAAAGTTGTGGTGCAGATACTCCAGACCTCTGAGCAACTGCATGCAAATACATTTCACCTGAAAAGGAGGAAATCATATATATTTATTTTTTTAAATATATTTTTATTCATTGAGAGATGCAGATATATATTGTTATGTAAATAAATAGCTTCTTCGTGATTGGCTCACAGTCCTACCTGAGCCTCAGAGAAGGGTGTTTGCATGTTCTCCAATAGACTGGCCAGGTCCTGTTCACAGTAACTCATCACCAGAAATAAACTGAGACACACACACACAGACAAAGATTTTTTTTTTTAAATTAAAGAGGAATAGATGGAATAAAATGTGTGCAACCACACAGCCAGCCAAGGTTGCAAAGGTGTGCGTGTGTGAGTGAGACAGCGTGTCTTACCTCTCGAGCTGGCTGCCAACCACCACCTCTTTCAGCTCCACAATGTTGGAATGCCTCAACCTCAGCAGCAGGTTAATCTCTCTGAGGCTGCTGATGGGGATTCCTGTCAGAGAAAAGGGCAAAGCACCAGCAGCACGTTCACCAGTGTTGCAACTATATGCAAGTCATTAGAAGAAATCACCGCTGCTTATTTCTGTTCTTGTCACTTTTAAGCATCGATCTCTATCGATCCAGCTGCAATGTAATGTTTTTAAGTGTCTAGACTACAGAATGAGCAACAACAAAAAATGTTTAGGTATTTTGACACTATAAACCAACAGCCAAAGCTCTTACCATCTTTTTCTTTGTCCATTCGGACCTTCTTCAAAGCTACAATCTCATCAGACTTGGTGTCTCTGGCTCGGTCTACAGAGACAACACCTCATTACATCTTGAGACACATAGAATAATAACAAAACAAACAACAAAACAAGGGTTCATCACCCATGATGTTTGTAACTCACACACAATGCCGTAGGTTCCTTCTCCTATACGGTTGAGCTTCTCAAACTCTCTGACACTTCTGCAGCTCCCAAACTGCAAAAGAAAAGACGTATTTTTATTTTGTCGATTTTTTTTTTTATTCATCCTTGTGCTGTACTTCCCACCACATGTGAGTAAATGGTATTTGAAATGTGTTCAATGGAGAGAAACGGCAACATTCCATCTGAATGTCTCACTGTAACGGCGAACAGCTCTGTGTGATCAGACATAAGTGTAAGAAACGTAGTAAACGGTCAACGTGCGTCAAATACACCATGAGTTCACGGTGACGTGGGACGCGCTCACGAATTAGGGTTCATCAAGGAATCACAAGATGACGTAGACCGCTAATGAGATTGGCCGCTAACGGCGATAAAACTAAAGTGGAACGTATATTTTCAGAGGCATCACTGGCTTGTATTCCAAGTGAGCCATTGCAAAAGGCGGTAGCGTCACATTAGTATTTAAATAAGCGTGTAAGGGAGAACTTTGCAAGCTTCTTGAAACCAGCAGCTAGCTGCCTCTGACGTCAGTTTTCTTTTTCCTACCCTGTCGTTCTGAGGCACCGTGAATACTCTGTTGTTCTTCAGGGACTTGAGCTTTATAGGCTCTGGTTCCTCTTCCCCAACGGTGTCCATGTTATTATTACTATTATTATTATTATTATTATTATTATTATTATTATTATTATTATTATTATTCTCAGTTGTTAGACACAGCAGAATCACTGGGCTAGTCTGCCTCGCAGGGCGCCGCCATGTTGTTTTCATCCGGGTCTTTGGACAACGAGGAAATAGCGCCAAATTTGCCGTTTTCCTGTGGACACAGAAATCAAAAGTTATAAACTGCCGTTTTAAACACTTCTTCTCACATGATGGTGCTCTATTTCTCTAGAACTCCCCCCCCCCCCCCCCCCAACCCAAAAAACACCCACAAAAAAACACGCACATTCTAAATGTTTTTCTTTTCTTTTCTCATTGTTTTTTGTCATTGTAAAAGACAAATGGAAAAAACATGACAAAATATGGGATTAGATGATGATGATTGATTGCCCCTAAATAATATGTCAATTGCAGCCAAGCAGATCAAATTGATAATCCAACATTCACAATTTGGGAGCGGTTTACCTTGTGTGTAGAGTCACTTTTTGGCCGCAAGTTTCCTCCCCACTACTATAGGTGTAGATGAAGGTCTCCGCTCTTTTACAGCATTGGCTATAGTCATGTTGGATTGAGAAGCATAAATGTCTTCTTTTGATGGGGCTGTGACGAGGATGACCGGGGTACCCGAGGAAGTTTCTGCTGAATTCGGCTCCGCGTTTGGGTCTGAGGAGACTGTAATTGGTGGGGGGCACATGTGCAAAAGTTTCGAGTGAATAATGGTTCCAAATGTCAAGGATTTTGAAGCATAAATGTCTTCTCTTGATGGGGCTGTGACGAGGATGACCGGGGTATACCTGAGGGCGTTTTTGCTGAATTCGGCTCCGCGTTTGGGTCTGAGGAGGCTGTAATTGATGGGGGCACATGTGCAAAAGTTTCGGGTGAATAATGGTTCCAAATGTCAAGCAGATGTATACTGAGTCACTGAAATATTAATGCAATGTCCAGTGAAAAAGCTTCTATGTCCTGCTGTTATTTTAGCCCCTGATAATTATACTGAGTCATCATAACTGTAAAAGTATTCAGTGTGCTTTCACTGGTCCAAGTTCATGGCAGATTAGTATAGATTTATAGATTTGCTGACCAAAGAATCTCATACAGTGTGTGTGTGTGTGTGTGTCTGTGTGTGTGTGTGTCTGTGTGTCTGTGTGTGTGTGTGTCTGTGTGTGTCTGTGTGTGTGTGTGTGTGTGTGTGTTTTCTGTCTGCTTGAGCGCAACAGCACCTTTCAAATTGGATTGTACTAATTTCTTAAGAGTGTTATGGTGTGCCTATCTCCAGGAGCACTACCTCAAGGAACTCGAATGGCCGTTGTTTACAATATTATAAACCACACTGTTATGTTTAATAAGCGTTATTTCAGAAGATATATATATATATATTGCCAAAGAAAGCACTTTATGCTGATGAAGACATTGACATGGTAGTGTATATGGACGGTAGTATTCACATAACTACAATCATACAGATATCTTTTTGTGGAGATTACGATTGTAGATTTGCTTTGTTGGTATTAGACATACTAATACTGATTAGCATAAACCAGAATTATGATAGAGGTTAACAGTGTTCCCATCTCGCTGTCGTCCTTAGACTTGTACAACTGAAATTACAGAACAATTAGTGTTTTTTTGGCTTAAAATATTATTTTTTTTTTATCAGCATCCACAGCTGCTGTGTGGTTAAATCACCTGTCCAGACTAGGTTATCTACTGAGGTCACTTGAGGTTCCCTACAGCCATACCTGGATCTTCCCTCTGGCTCGCTCCAGACCCCATCAGGCTTCAGTCGGCTCCGGCACAGGCACTAACATTTTGCTTGGCTTTGGCTACAGACTGTACAGTCTGCAGTACAAAGGCTGCCCTTTGTTTGACGGTGCTGTCGCTGCTGCTGCTGCTGTTGCTCCTTACCTCTCTGTCTCGCTCCTCCTCCCATCCCTCATTGTGTCTGGTTAAATACATTAATCCTTTGCGGTTAATCACAACCGTAAGAGAGAAAGTGGACTGAAAGGACATTTAGAGAAAAGTACCAGTTTGGTGAAATATCTTTATTTTACACATTTGCTCCATTATGATGTTTCTAACAGCTTGAGTTTGGTCAGTATGAGAAAGAAATGTCAACTAAGACAAATTGTGAAAAAAAATACAATAGCATTTAATCAAATATAGGCAGAAATAGACAGAATGGATAATTCTATATATTAAAAAAATCAATCCCACAATATGAAATAATAACAATAGGATAGTGCTAAATGATTTTAAAATTAATATTGTAGATTGCTTTTAAAAAAGAAAACATTTCCTTCGTGGAACCACTAAACTCATAGTAAACTCTACCTCATCATAATCCTCATTGACAAGCAAGCATGTGATGTGATTTTCATCTTGACACTCAAGTTCTAAGAAATGTGTTAATTTGGACATACAAAGTGGTCTTCTTTAACATTTGCTCACTGTACAGTTATTTTGTGTGTCTTTATTTTATTTTATATATATATAATAGACCTACTATAATGTATTTTACTTGAACTGCCAGTGTATGTTTGCAGAACTTTTTTTTTTTTTTTTTTTTAAAGATTAAGAAAAAAAAACAACGACGTCATGCCTAACCACAACTCTCATGTCTGGGTGGAGCTACCGACCTCTAGCGGAACGTTAGAGGCAGTATATACAGCTGTACTTGAATTGAAAACCTGCGGGGAAACTCAGTAGTTCAACACGACTTTGCATCATGGGGAGATATTAGTATTTAGAACGTTCTTTTTTTTTTTTTTTTTAGAATTCTAACTTTAAAGCAGGAATTAGTCGTCTCATGGCTCCGTTCAAAGCGTCTGTCTTCAGTTGTATTGGCGATATTAAATTCCAAAAGCGACTAACACTGCTGCAGTACCACACTTTCCACACCAGTTAATTGATGGCAGTAATGCGTCACAGCACTTTTTGCCGACGCTCGAGATAACCGTGAAGAAAATCGGTGGGCGGACGAGTTTTGTCACGTGACCACTCTTCCGCACTGCCCAGCGTTATAACAACTGTCCATAACAAAACAAGACTAGCCTTTTGCGGGAAGAGCCAGACTCATCTTCAGCGATTTCCCCACATCTATTTCATCTCGACATGGATGGTATGTCGAACTCCTATGTCTCCACGGTCATTTTAGAAGGGTGTTGTCACTGTTGGGTGTTTTGACAGCTGGCTAGTGTTAGCCTGCTAGCTCGTGTTGACGTTTAAGCCAGCCGAGCTGTCAGACTTGTTAAGATTGTCGGTCTATTCGTCACTTGCGGTAAAAGGTACCGCACAGCTCATTGTTGACTGGCATGCGAGCCTTACGTCGCCAGAGACTGTCGCACCAGGAATGTTACTCCATTCAAAATTCTCATTGTCGCCCCAGTGGTGTGTCGCTTGTAAATTGTTCATTTCTTCCGTATGCGAAAATGTAAGTTTTTGCCCAATAACCACTGTGGCCAAGGCAGAGACGTGATTTTCTTCTTATTGTTCCTCTTGAAATATTAATGAGTATGATCTTATTTAACGTGTCTTTTATTTTGATACCTTCTTTTGAATTGAAAGGTAGTTTTATGTAAAGGAAAGACTGGCTACGGAGCTGTAGTCATTTGGGGCTTGTTTTAAAGTGTTTTTGTTGTTATTATTATTATTATTATTATTATTATTATTATTATTATTAGTGGTAGTAGTAGTAGTAGTAGTAGTAGTATGTCTTCATTTAAATTGCTGGGAGTGCATTGATATATCTAATGAGTGCATCTCTGGGCCTCTCACCCTCCACAGACACACTCTTCCAGCTTAAGGTATGTATCTAGTTTGAATCCATGTCGGCGTTTCATATGCCATATTATTCAGTGCTGTGTCAGCGGATTATTATTCAAATGAAGAAAAAATGTTTCTTTTTCTCTGAAGTTCACATGCAAGCACCTGGAGAAGCTGTCTAGAAAGGCGGAGAAGGATGCAGAAAAGGAGCAAGCCAAGGTCCAGAAGGTGAGCAGTCCAGGGGGTTGTTCCAGGTTTGAGGTTCATCAAACCGAGTCTAATCCCTAACTCTGAGTTTACTGTCTCTGACCTGGAAAACTCTTCGTACCCGCTTCTATAACGGCTACTTTGAACTAGTTCAATCAACTCACTTTTCAAATTAAGTTGAACACCTGCACCAAGACGGCACAAAGCCCACATTAATGGTGCGCTGATAGTACGAGTTACCGTGGCAACCGTCCACTAGTGGAAGTCAACGTACCTCAGCCCGCAGCCTGGAACAAAACATTTTCATCAACTCATATGGTGAATTTGAACATATTGTTTGATTGAGATATATTGAGATTGTTTGGGGAAAAAAACACTGCTGAAGTAGCAAAAGAGAAAAGTGTCATGGCAGAAAATTTCTGAAATTAATTTGAACGGTGTTATTTAATTAAACATGTACTTCGGTGAAAATGATTGGAATTGTAAAGAACATAAAACTCAGTTTTTATATTGGCACAACTCCACATGCGAAAATGGCTTTTGGAAACTGTAAGACATGGCAGGTCTGCCACAATCAAACCAGCATTCATTTATTCTGACAGAGGGGGACACTTTGGGTATTTCAGGGAAGAGACAGAAGGAAACTCTTGAGTTTTCTAGAATAAAACCTTCTGTGGACCAGGTTAGTTTCAGAGCAACGGGACGGAGTCAAAGTTAACACTCTTTGTGAAACAGGCTAGAACTGAAAACTCAGCGTTTCCCTCATTTCCCCAGTAACATATTTAGAGTTTTCACCAAACCTGCTTTCCGGAATACCCCCCCACCCCCTCCTCCTCCCTCTTGCCCAGCAGTTTCCTTCCATCCTCATTTACCATCTCAGCCAGCAGAGGGCACTAAAACCCAAGAAATCAGGGCATTCCTTGCTGGTAAACTGAAACAAGTCATACCTCACCGCTGAGTCACTTCTTGGAAGATGCATACTTGTTTCACAAGAGAAATGCCTCTACCACGAGGTCATTGATTAACTCAGACACTGTTTTAAGAGACCGTCCTCTAATGATTCCCTCTAACACACGGCATATACTTGGTCAGTATATGCTTATTTTATTAAAAAAAAAAAAAAAAAAAGATGATCTACTTGTTTTTTTTATTAACGGAATCAATCAATCTGTATATTTTGAAAGAATTCTCATCCCTCTGTGTGGTGTGAAAGAAACCCAATCCAGTACATAAAAATACAACACAGCTTTATTTTGGAATGTCCTGCTTATGCATGTGTTTGTTTGTAAATACACTATGTTTGTCTTTTGACCAGGCCTTGCACCAGAAAAATACGGAATGTGCCAGGGTTTACGCTGAGAACGCTATCCGCAAAAAAAACGAAGCTCTAAATTTGCTGCGCCTGTCATCTCGGGTCGATGCCGTGGCTTCTAAAGTGCAGACTGCTCTCACCATGAAGTCCGTAAGTTGCTTTTTGACCATCAACTCACCGGCCGTCATTGAATGATGTAAAACGCGTGGAATGAAATGCAGTTCTCAGGTTGAATTTGCAGAACGACAACATTAAACCCCCCCACCCCCCCCCAATCAGCTCACCAAAAGTATGGGCCAGGTCACCAAGGCCATGGAGAAGGCTATGAGCTCCATGGATCTCCAGAAGTTGTCATTAGAGATGGACAAATTTGAGACCCAGTTCCAGAATATGGACGTCCACACCTCGGTGAGTGCTCGCAGACTTTGTGCAATTTGTTTTCTCTTCGTGTGTCTTCACTCCTGCAACTCATCATTCTCACCCGCTAAACAAGGTGTTGGAGGACACAATGGGCGCAGCGACAACTCTCACCACGCCGCAGAATCAGGTGGATGATCTGATCCAACAAATAGCGGAGCAGAACGGCCTGGAGGTGATGGACAAGCTCAACGAGCTGCCTGCTGGCGCCACCTCGTTGGGAGGCGAGAGCTCGAGATCTCAGGAAAAGGAAGACCAGTTGTCCAAGCGGTGAGGACCAGCATTTGCATTTGGCTCTGTGTGAACTACTGGGGTTGTGGTCAGCAACAACATTCTGTTTTTTTTTTTTTTTTGTGAGGCTGAATGATACCTATCTCACGCTGGCTATTGTGCCTCTACATTAACCAGTTACACAAGCTCAACATGACAACAATGATTAGATTGAAGGAGCAGCTATGGTTCCCACACAGGAAATCTGCACTCAAGTGAATAGATGCGCATTAGCGTCGTAATGACTTAGGCATGACCCAACACTGCCTCTCACTCTCTCCCTCTCACTCTCTGTCTATATGTGTGTGTGTGTGTGTGTGTGTGTGTGTGTGTGTGTGTGTGTGTGTGTGTGTGTGTGTGTGTGTGTGCATTCAATGTCCATATTTCTGGAAGGTTTTGCCAAAACAGTTTATTTGGAAGAACAGTCTTCGCATCCGTATGAACTCGTGAAGGAAGCGAGTCAAGTTCTCTCCCGCCTGACGAGCCGTCGTGGGGGTCTTTCCATCTGATCACTGAGCTATTTTTAGATGTCGGTAATTGGGACACAACACAGGGACCCGCTCGCACATTCCCGACCTGTGAACTGCTCGTTAGGCACGTGTTTGTCTCATTATTGACAGCTTTCTGGCAGGAAATTGTGTCAGGAGGGTTATTGAAGAAGGTTGATGGCTGAGAGCTGTAAAGATGGAAAGATGCCCTGTTCTTATCGCAAAAATGTGCTGTTCCAATCATCGTAGGAGATTTTACTGCAGAATATTTAAAATTTTATGTAAAGAAATATACATAAAGCCTCTGGCAATATTTTTCAAATTGTTAAATTGCATCAATGTAAAGCCTCAGTTGAATGCTCTGACGGAAGAAAGAAATATAAATATTGAATATCATTATCAATATGTTTTTCAATAGCATTTTGCAGTAATTCCAAAGCATCCTTCCGGCTTGTTGATCTACTTTTTTCAGTTCTTAACTTTCCACTGAACTTTCAAGCCATTGCCTCTCTTTCACATGTTGCAGCTTGGCGGGCCTGCGGAACTGAAGCATCCTCCAGCTCAGGTTGAGCTTCCGTCTGGGTCAAAGCAAACCAGCTCTGTGATGGAAACAGGAGCTGCGGGTGTTTCTGTCGAACTGTTCCTGCCAGGAGGACTTAATGAGCATATTGATTACTATCCCTGCGCTCTATAAATACACACACACACACACACACACACACCCGCTTACTGGGTTGAAATACCACCAGAAAAGGCATGAATCTCTCTGTGGTTCACCTTCCCCTTTCGATCCACCTAATCCTGTTTTTGTCCCAATAATTCCCCCTCCAGCTCTCAGATTACTTTTTTTCCTTTTTTCCCCCCTTTTTTTCCTTTTTTTTTTCCTTCCTCCTTTTGGCTGCATTGTGGTTCTAAAATCAGACGCCCTTGGATGTATCCTCCATATAAATATTGGGTTTTACGATCTGTAATGTAAATTATGAACATAGCTTAAGTTTTAATAAATAGCGGTAGTAAATACAGGTAAGTTGGACAGCCCTGCGTATAGGAAGTGGGGGAGGGGGCTGCAGGGGTTTAAAATATATATCTACATGGGTTTGTTCTTTTCATGAAGGGAGGAGATGCATAGTTACCTGCAAAGCGTTGAATTACATGCGCACGGCACAAAGTTAGTGGGTTTAGTTTCAACAGACACTATTATTATTTTATGGTATAAGTCGTGTTTTATCACATCAAATCATGATCGTAAGGTCAAACTAAACGATTTCTGTTATTTAATGTTTTTCCGTTTACCTCGACGTCCGTGTTTGTATTTGATTATAATGCCTTTTTGATCATTTTTGCATGGGTGCCGCCAGTGCCTGAAGACTTGTATTTTAGAAATGAAAAATCAAAGAGATTTACACAGAGCTTTGGAAAAGCAAACATCTCATTCCTCGTACTGCTAGTAAATCCTGGTTGTTTTTTTAGTTTATTTGAGCTGACAGGATTCAACTCTTGAGCATTTAACATGAGCTCTGGTTGCCCGGTTAAAAACTACTGAACTCACTGCGACCCTCACAACTCTGAACTGAAATCTTTTGAAAGCGTCTCAGTTTCCAGTAAACATCGCATTTGTTTGAGGCTGAACAAAACTTCAGTGACTCTGTTTCCATCCGGTTGTCCATGTTAATTTAAGGCGGGGGTTTATTTACACTCGGATATCTGCTGCCTTTGCAATGCTTTTGTTTTGTATGCGGAACTTCAGAAAATAAAAGTTGCTCCCTGATGCAGTGTCTCGTCAGATCTCCGGTTTGTGTTTTTAGTGCAAACAGAAGCTTTTGCAGATGCAAATTCAAGTTTACAAAGGCTAATTTCCAAGGTTTCCATCAGTCTTTGCTGAGCCAATTTTGCATTAATACACATTTTCAAAGGCATTTATTACAGCGAAATTACAGATTTTTGCACAAGAATCAAACACGAAGAGACAATTAAGAGAAATGACAGCTTCCATTTGTACTACCTCTTGATATCTGTGTCTTCAGTCAATGTTGATGTGTACTTTTGTAGAATGAGTCATGCTCTCTTTAGTATTTATGACGTTCTGGCCCTGCACTTGTTTAGAAAAATTCCAAAGCCTTTTGACAGAGAATACCCTCGTGTGACCCGGTGCTAAACCGGCATTTCAGGTCAATAATTTAGGATTAGTCTGCACGAATGCTTTGATGTCATTTGGGACACGAGGTTGATCATGACTGCAGCTGCAACAAGGCTCATGAATATTCATGCAGACGTTGTCTGTGCTGAACCAAGCCTAATACAGGCGTGTCTTTCCTTTCTCTCTCACGCACAATTCAGAGGGAAGCACACGGCAAAAATATTCTAGTTTCTAACTTAACAAATGATGCGGGGTTTTAATGCTAGGCTTTTTTTTTTTTTTTGCTTCTGTGTCACCGTCATGCTTTCGTGTTTGTGTCCTCCTTTCACCGCGAGTCACGAGGTGAATTTTCAGAGCACGAGTAAATAATTGGAGAGCCCAGGGACAGGAGCAGCATTAATGCCAGGATGGAAATATGCATGCCTGGCAGCCCCATAACAACTGGCTGTCGCTCCATGAAATGTCAAAGAGGAGGCCAAAGCGATCACCACAGCAGGTTGTCTTGGCGTGCGCTGAGTGTTTCCACTGTGGCTACCCCCACCCAACCCTTTCCTTTTCTGGAAGGCCTGACTTAGCCGTGGTGACAGAAGGAGGACACACAAGTCATCAGAAACAGTAGCGATGATGAACAAGCTGTCCTGGGAGGGACTGACTTAAACGCGGGGACCAGTGGCAGATAATCAGTGTTGGCGAGTAATCTATTACTAAGTAATCCACTACTGTAATTAAACTACTTTTTTAAATAATGGAGTAATGTAAAGCGATTACTTTGGCAAAACTGGTAATTATATCATAATTACTTTATCAAGATACGATTCCATTACTTTTTATATATGTATATATATATATATATATGTATGTATATATATATATATATATGTGTATGTATATATATATATATATATATATATATATATATATATATACATGTATATATATATATATGTATGTATATATATATATATATATATATATATATATATATACATATACATATATATATATATATACATATATACATATATACATATATATATACATATATACATATATGTACATATATATATATATAGATACATATATATACATATATATACATATATACATATATATATATACATATATATACATATATATATACACACACATATATATATATGTATATATATATATACATATATATATATGTATATATATATATACATATATATATATATATATACATACATATATATATACATATATATATATATATATTTGAAAAACAACCAAAAACAATGATGTTGCAGATTATTTTAACAATTTGGGCTGTGCAAAAGGCACCAGTGCTGTACATGAGTATGTTCTGTGAAATGTGCAGTTTGTGTTCAGAGAGCAAACAATGAATGTTTGCTCTCATGTTAAGAGGACAGAGGCAATATTTGAAATTGCAAAATTTTCACTTTATAGAATGAATTTCAAAGCACTGAGCAACTGTTACCTTAGGTTTTTTTTTTAACTAAAGTAATTAGTAATTGATTACTTATGAAACAAAGTAATCAAATGAGTAATACTGCAGATACCACCCTGGATAAACGGGGGGGCGGGGGGGGGGAGTTCTTCACTTAAAAAAAACAAACAAAAAAAACGGAGCTTGTCACTAGAAAATGCCTTCAAAATACGACAGCAGGAGCTGTTACAATTAAAACAGGCACTGACCAGGTAATGCTGACTGAATGGAGTTTCCCCTGCGTGTCACATCTCTGGGATGAACAGCGATATCAGGTTCCCTTTTGGTGTCTGCTGTTTGTGTACGACAAATAGGCAATAGTCTGCGAGCTTGGCAACCGCGTTGAAACTGGAAACTGAATATGGGGTGTTACTGTGTTGATTTCCCTCCAAGGGGATAATGGATCTGTGTCACTAAATAGGCTGGGGTCAAAGGTCAAGTCGTGTAAAAATTATAGTATGAACCAGCAACAAGAGAGTGGAAGGAGAAAGACTTCAAAGGTTGTGAAAAAGGATAAAAGCAATGTAAAAATGGGCCACCCTTCCAATTCCGCGTTTTATTTCAGCCTTGGAAACCGAGCGCAGGTCAGTGTCTGTAAGTGAAGGGTAATCCCTAAACCCCTCGACCCCACCACACACACGCAGACAGATGCCGAGAGAGAGGGGGGGTGGGGTGGGGGGAATCATGGTATTCCCTCTCCCATGTGACCTCCCCTGCTCATTGGCTGAGGGGAGAGAGGTGACGATTTGGGCCGCTCTGATTGGATTACTGAAGGCTCGCGTCAAGGCAGACTCAGCTACCTAGCGAAGAACCGGAAGTGATGGGATGTTCCGAATTAACTAAAAGGGGGAAAATATATTTCAATAATTCAAGTACTCATAATATATACTTGGAATCCCATTTGCGCCTGTAAAAAAAAAAATAGATTAAAAAACGTAGCCTTGAAAAACATGGTGAATCGAAATAATGACATTTTAAAGTCAGAATTATGAGACAGAGTAAAAGTATGAGAGAAAAAGTTCTAATACAAGGTAAAAATTACGAAATAATGTATATGTATTGATGTATATAAAATGAGGATAAAATTCTAAACTAGAATGAGAATGGCTGAATTATGGCATGCAGAACGTGCTCCTATGCTTAAACATTATTTAGCCTTGTGGTGGGTACAGTCCTACTCAGGACCCTCACCTCTCAGTACAATAAAGGTTATCTTTAATTCAAGAAAAAAGATTTTTCTTCTTAGTTTGTTTTAGACGTAAAAGAAGAATCTAACAGTCTCTGCGAAACTCTTTTTTCAGTGTGGAAGACTTTTCACACCTGAAACTTGGTGAGTGTAATACAAATTTTATTCAAAATAATGCAACTTATTTAGCCATACTGTAACCGGAAGTGCTCCCATTACAGCAGCTAGCTTTCCTAAAATAGCTCGGAGCAGTGAGGAGCGGGGGCTGAGAAAACGATGCTCCTAATTTCCAATAACTGGAGGAGGACAACCAAAGCAGAAAACAAACCTAGGCTTGGCCTTGAAGGGACGGACATCTTGACAGCGAGCAGACAAAGCGGAAGCCTCGGCAGACCGGCGGTGTGAGCAGCGTTTCCTGTGTTGCCGTGGGGCCGGGGGAGTTGCCGTTGCTGCTGTTGTTGGTGCTGCCTCGATAGCGACAGGACAGGGCGGGGTGATGTTGCTGTTCCGGTATAAAGGCGGCGGCGAGAAAATGGGAACCAGACGAGATGCGGAGCCGGCCGCTCAAAGTGTCACCGTCTCCCGGAGAATAGTATGAGGAGTTCACCGTCCTGCTGTCACGGGGAGGCGGTGTTAAACGCGTGAGGGCCGTCGGCGGCGCCGCCAACCGCCCATGACTGTCGGGAAGATGAGGACGCTATTTACATTCTGTTGTCTCTTCCTTGTTACGCGAGGAGCAAAACGGGCGTGGGCCACCGGGAACCTCACATCCGACCTGACTACCGCCAGCAGCGGAGGCGGCAGCAGCACCAGGTACATCCGGATCGGCGATGGCTCGTCGCAGGAATTCGAGTTTCCCGAAAACACCAACGGCGTGATCGTCATCTCCAGTCTGTACCGGAGCACCGCGGCGGACGTGAAGGGCCGCCCGAGCTGGAAGCAGACGGTGCGGGTCCGCTCCATGGATCCGGAGGTGCTGTCCATACTGAACGTATCCGACAGCGGCGTCGCCGGAGCCGCCACCAGCTACGTTATCAGCATCCGCTCGGGGTTTCAGGGCACAGCTCAACTGCAGATCCAGTTGCTGAACATGGAGCAGGACTCGGATCCGGTTCTGATCGAGGAGAGGAGCGACTATGCCATCAGGGTGGCGCCCAGTGAGGATGACCCGGCCACCCAGTTTTTCCACTCGGGCAGCCTGTCCCATTTCTCCGAGAACCCAGTGCTGTTCGCCTTGCTGCCTCTCATCTTTGTCAACAAGTGTGCCTTTGGGTGCAAGGTGGAGGTGGAGGTGCTGCGGCGTCTCCTCCGCAGCCCCATGCCGCTCGTCCTGGGCGTGCTGGGCCAGTTCTTAGTGATGCCGTTCTATGCCTACTGTGTCTCCCGGGTGGTTTCGTTGCCCAAGGCGCTCTCCCTGGGCCTGGTGATCACCTGCTCCGCCCCGGGGGGCGGCGGCGGCTACCTGTACAGCCTGCTCCTCGGGGGAGACGTGACCCTGGCCATCTCCATGACTCTGGTCTCCACAGTGGTGGCGGCGGCGGCCATGCCCATGTCGTCCACGCTGTACGGCCGCCTGCTGGGGGTGCACGCCGCCCTGCACGTGCCGTTTGTGAAGATCCTGGGCACCCTCCTCTTCATCGCCATTCCCATCTCCCTGGGCATGCTGGTCAGACTCCGGTTGCCCGCCCTCACGCGCGTCCTGATGGGTCTCATCAGGCCGTTCAGCTTCGTGCTGATCGTGGGCGGCATCTTCATGGCCTACCAAATGGGCGCGTCCATCCTGGCTAATGTCAGACCGCAGATTGTGGCTGTCGGCGTGACGGTGCCTTTGCTGGGGCTGCTGGTCGGGGCCATACTGGGCAAACTTGTGGGTTTGGCCCCACCGCAGAAGAAGACGGTCAGCATCGAGGTGGGCGTCCAGAACAGCTTGCTGGCTCTGGCCGTCATGCAGCTGTCGTTCCGCCGAGAAGAAGCGGACTTTGCGTCCCAGGCGCCCTTCATCGTGGCGCTGAGCAGCACCTCGGAGATGCTGCTCATTGTGCTGGGCTACTACTTTGCCCAGCGGAAGTTGTGTAGTTCTCCCGCTCCGGAGAGCGACGCCTGATTGTAGCGACAGATTTTCAACAATTTTGTTACGTCTTTGGAATTTCAGAAGAATTAACCTTTTCAAACAAACCTGTGGAGCTTTGGATTCCCACTGTTTTGGCTACAAGTTCTTCAACAATCACCCTTCACCATTGTGGTACACAGGACACTGAATGAACCTTTTGTGTTGTGTCTGGATTATTATTTTTTTTTTTGTATTTTTCATGAAAACCAAAGGCCTTTTACCCCCCTGAGATCCCTTTGTGTTTATATTGCGGTATGTACTTTTTAAAAACAGATAATACTGTGAGCTCTCTGATGTAAATATTCTTAACATGAGAAATATCTATAAAAAGAAAGATATTTTTTTTACCAGATTACTTTTTGTAATCAAAGAGCAAAGATTAATTTGCATCATGTTTACAAAGAGGTCCATGTGTCTTAGCCATTGAGAATTTCGGGGGGGGTTAAGTCCAATTGTTTCACAACAGGAAGGTGATGATGATGTTTTGAAAGTATTTTCTATTGATTGTGTCTCCTGGATCTGTGAATCCACATACTTGAACATTGGAGAGAAGAAATCAAATAAAAATATAATATTTTCATCGTGAAAGCAGTTGTCGGTTTGTGGAGACTTTTTTTTTTTTTTTCCTTTGAGTGAAACCAGTCTTGTTGGCTACCGCTAAAGCCAACAGTTGGTTTACTTTGTCTACATGATATTGTTTCAGGACATGTCCACCTTCTGGCTGTTTGCACTTGGTGACTGTTTGCGTTCATTTTTACACACAAGTGGTAACTGTAACATGAATGACACACAAAAGCTGCCAACATGCATAACTGAATTGAATAAAATGTGTTGTCGTTCAGTTGACTTAAAGGTGAAGTTTAAATGTAGAGCCTAGTTGTTGGTTATACATTTGTGATAAACATTTAATGGTAGAAGAAAGGGGGAAGGAAAATTGAATCCTCATTGTCGTGCAGATTGTGTTCCTGACTGTCATGACAGCGTTGTTTGTGGGAAAACATGTTGCTGTGGAGTTAGCTCTGTTTGGATTAGGGACAGAGTGCCTGGAAGAAAATCAAAGACTGAAAACAGAACCTAGAGCTTCTCCCACGAGGCACATTCTAATTGTATAGAGAGAGGAAGTTGTGTTTATACAACTTCACATGACCACAGAGAAGAATTGATGTCATAATTTAAGTCAAGATAATGGAAGGAAGTAAAGTACATTGGCTGGTCGGTCATATAAATCTGTGCCCCAGCAAATCTATCTGGAGCTTGTAAACATTTGCACCAAAGGTACAAGGTCCAGTTTTTATCTTTTGCCTTTTGCCTTCAGTAGGTCATGGTAGGACTTGAGCAGTTTCATGGATTTATTTTCTTACCTAACAGCCTCACCACTATTTCCTTTCCACTTGCGAATAAACGGTCGTTGTTTCCACTGAAAAGGAAGGCTTTTTTTTTTTTTAATGTGAAGTCTGTATTTCCTGTTTACGCTCGCAGGGCTGCGCAAAGCTTTCATTTAGGCCCCACGCTCACTGTGAAAGTTTTGTAATGGAAAACAAGAGAGTTTAGGCCTGCTGAAGTTTTGACTGGGCTCTCAGGAATGTAGCACAGCTGTAAAGCCTTCAGGGCTGAGCTGAGGTTCTTGGGTACATTGCAGTCAGTCAGCCGACTCTGTTGTGTTTTCACTCCTGCAGGTGTCTTTTGCAAGTCCTGACTTTTCTACCAGGTAGTTGTCTGAGGAGACTGCAGCAAGGGTATATGTCATGGAGATTATGTTGAGTAAATGCATATACAAAATATTATAGGTCTACTTTTTTTTACAGTTTGGACAACAAAAAAAAAAAATCAGCTTTCAGCTCTGACAGTTTCACTATTAAATGCAGCACTGAGGAGCAGACCAGTGGCCGCCCACACTAATAAAGCCTAATAAGGTATTTCCTGGTCCACAACAGTGAACAACATGATCAAAGATCATGGACCGAGATGGATAATTAAAGCCAGAGGTGAAGAATAATCACACAGAATGTTTGATAGTCATTCTGAAATGCATGATGGGTGATTTTCTTTTTTTTTTTTTTTTTTACATCCTGTGGGCTGGCTAAAGCCTCTTTGAAGGACTGCCGGAGAGCTGTGTGTTCAGAGAAACCTGGCACAGTAATCTCGTTTGTTTTTTTGTTTTTTTCAGTTGTACCATCTGCTCAGCTTGACTAAATTGAAATGAATTTCATGGCTTAAATTTTGCTCACTCGTGTCAGAGTCAAAGTCACATTAGGTTTTCCAAATTGCTTTGGATTTTTTTTTGGCAGTATAACAAAAAAATATATACCAGCACATCAGTTTTCTAAAGGTTCAGTCAGAGTCAGACAGTTTGATTTTGTGCACGTTTTGATTTCAACTCAAAAAGATGTTCGAACTAAATTTGAGTCAACCTTTTCTATAATTTGTTATTTATTCTGATGCTGAAGTTTAATTTTTGGTCTTGATTCCTCTGTAAGGAAACTTGAAACTTATTTTTGATTGATCAAACTATTCGTAATCATTGTGTAAGTGTACAATAAGTAAGTAAGTTAAAATGCTGTGAGTAACCAAATACATTGTTGAAATCACATTTTCTGCTGTGAGAAACCAACCACTGACTCAATGTTGGAATCATATTTTCCCTCAGCTCCAGGTTCCTTTCCTCCAGTGACTGATACCATTGTAAGTGAATATGTACTCAGGTTTCACTGTGAGTTGTTCTTCATAGTGCTGACAGGTGACAACACGCTGCCTTGCTGGCAGGTTTAGCACTCAGCTCAGTACATCAGCACTCCTGTTTATATTTCTATCACACGCATTAGGGACACAATAGGAGGAGTGGGCTCTTAAAAATTCATGAGGACACATTGCATTAAGTTTTCATGAGTTCCTTTCACTGGCTCCCGTGAGATGAGTTTCCTGCTGCAGCCGGGAAGTCCAGAAAAGACATGGCTGAGGAAAGAAGAGCAGGCCGTACACAGATGGTCTTCATTTCACCTCACAAAAGGCGAGTTTGAGCTTGCTGCTGTACAGTGGTGGCCATTTCTGTTGCGCAGTGTTTCCTTTCAAACCCTTGTTTAATCAACTGTAAACAATTCCGTAGTGATTTTCCACTGGAAAACTTGACTCACTTGTGATTGTCTTTCTGTTCTGAGAAACCACAGTGACCCGCTTCTTACAATGGAACGAGGGCTTTTCAGATTTTGAAAGCTTAGATTATAGCCACACCTATCGTTTATATTTTTATACACTCCCTTTTCCTTTGACAACACTGGAAACACAACACTAGAGAGGATGCAGAAAAATGCATTGCAACTGAATAGCTAAATTACTAAACCGTTTTTATTGTAATAAAAAAAACATTGTAATGGTGAAAGTAGAGATCAGGGAGATCATCATACACAACACAATACATAACATAGAAAAGGTACAACGTATATTGTAAAATATAAAAGAACACTATACAAGATAGAGTATTATATAAACAACAACGCACAATAATGGCGTTAATAAGCTGCGGAATGGCAAAAAATATATATCTTAAATTTGCACACAAGTGTCAAAACCCCACTGGTATCACGGAAGCCAATCTTCTATTGGCGCTCAGTGGTAACCACGTGACTGGAAGGAAGCATACTCGGCTGTGATTGGCGGAATGATAGGCCAATAGAAAACTAGAGCGCGAGGGCCAACATGGAGTAGAGCTCTTCCCAAAACAATTTTGCCGCAGGGAGAAAAGACATGAAGTACTCGTTTGCTCGTATTTTTCTCAATTAAGCGGTCCCACTAATACCTACCGCGGTCTATACAGACGTCAAAAATATTTAATATATCTTGCTAAAATGTCTCTGAGTGCGTCGTGTGAGTCGGTGTCTCAGAAGAGGACTCTGTCGACCCTCCTCGGTGAGTTGACAGCTGGACGGAGGCGACCATATTCACTCATTATTAGACCAGACGATGCGTGATGTACTCTGAAAATGTGTACCGTTTCTCCTGTCGCCGTTAAACCAGCTGGCCGTGTGGCAAAGAAGCCGAAGCAGGAGGACTGCGGGCGTCTCCACGAGGCGACCATCCAGCTGTTGGAGCAGCAGCAGAACCTGCGCAGCCTCTTCCGGGAGGTCGGGGTGAGCAAGAAGACACCCACAGCCACAAAAATAACAACCTAAAAGAAAAAACAAAACAGAACAGCTCACTGTCAGCAATGAAGGAGACATTTCTGATCAACTCTTTCATATATTTGAATTGCTGTTTATTTTGTTTGTTTTTCTTCCCTCCTGATTTTTTGTAGAATCGATCATTGAAGAATATCTTTCCTCAGAAAAGAGAGCAGAAGCCACCAGAGTCTGAGGACATCTCATGTGCTTTTACAGGTTCACTGCTGAGTGAGTCTTTGTTGCAAATTTTTGTAAAAAACAAAACAAAAAACTATTTGTTGTGCCACATTCTGGTCTGGTGTTCGGTCAAAACAGATGCCGCCGTGTAACCTGAGCCGAAGATGGTTTTCGCTTTGTAAATGTGCTTTATGAAGCATGTCTACTGTTGTTTCTCTCCCTTGATTAATCTCTATGACATGACGACCCGTTGACAGTATGCGAGCTGAGGCGCCAGGCGTCTAAGTTGGGCGTCCCTGTGGCAGCTCAGGGAGTGAAGATGGTGCTGGAGACGCTGGCAGAGATCACTGGAGCCGAGACGGCGAGGGAGGTCGAGAGCATCAGAACAGGGCTGCTTACATCCTCGCAGCGAGTTAGTCTCTGATTCTTATCTTACTTTGATCCAAACCTTCCTACCAGTCTGTAGACATAAATGCAATGTCAGTGTCAATGGCCTAGGGGGGTTTGTTCACTCTCAAGCCGCAATGTGCCGCAACATCTCAGATAAATGCTTTTATAAGTATCTTTTTTTTTTTTTTTAAAGTGCAACCTCCATTACTCTGTAATAATTATGATGCATTGGTCTATTGCCATACACAGGTTCTGGTCTTTCATTCTCCTCTTAATACACATAATAGCACTTTGTGATGGTTTGTTCTCGGTTGAGCTGTTCCAGCAAGGCCTACACTGTTCATCTATAATTCAATTTGTGCAGGAAATGAAGGAGTCCCTATTTACTGGAACAAAATGTTGCTCGTAGTCAGATGGCTGCAGACGGATGATGCAGGAAGAAATCAGTATTGAATTTTGAAAAAGGCATTTTGCCTTATCACAGAGAGATTGTTCGAGATGAAATGCCAACTTCCCTTTCTGTTTCCTGTCCAGGCGCAGCTCTGCGTCCTGCTCCAATCCGCCAAAGACCTGCTATCACACGGAGCCTTCTGCCCTAAACTGCTTTGGCAGGAGTACAGACGGGACAAGGTGTGTGTTTTTAAAGTGTGCCAGTGTAAGAAAACAGGGTACAGTCGGTCGGAGCAAAGCCGTTTTTTCCAAGGTTTATAATACTCACGTTCCTTATTCACGCTTGTATTACGTTGATATATCTGCAATTTGTAATTTACAGCTAATGACTGATGAGTCAAAATTAAAAGTTCAAAGTTTCTTTATCTGTATATAATGGGAGAAAATTGTACATTGAAGAAACACATGACACTCAAAGACATTTGATAAACACAATTAAAACAATGTTACGGATGTACAAAACCAGCATAAATTAAAAACATATTCAACGTGCACAACATGCACGCAAATGAACTCTGCTTCATTTGCCTCTTCCTCCTTCAGCTTCTCATTCACCAGTTTGGTGTACAGAGGATGAAATTCTCTGTAAGCAAATGTGCCAAAGAAGGAAAGAAAGGAAACATTGTTGATTGTTGTGGCTGCTTCACACAGTGAAGCAGGTGTAGTTTTAAAATGTGATGCTTTGCAGAGTCTGCCTGACCTGGAGGTGGTTTACCATCTTCACTGCTACAACATCCTCCCTCTGAAGTACATCTTAGAGAGGTGAAATATGCATTTATCCTATTATTTAACCTTACGTCACCTTTTTCCTCCTTCTTGACCTTTAAACTGATTTAATGCCGTGGCTCCACTGTCTTGACTTGTGCAAACAAAATAATACATAGCTATTAAAATGCGCGGCTGACACTAACACCTACATCTTTGCGCCGCATTATATTTAACCTATGACTCAGTGCTGTGCTTCTGCCCCGTTTACTTTGCTCAGTGAGAAAGAGGTTCAGCTGTGGTTGGTGACTCAGCTGAGGACTCTGAGCGGTTGGACGCCCCTGGAAGGTGAAGAAGAGACAGTGCAAGTTCAGCAGAGCGTGCTGTCAAGTAAGATGCATGTGCACTTTGGATTCAGTTGAAAAACAATAGAGTCTAATGTGACATTAATGATGACTTAAACCAAAAGATATAACCAGTTTAGTTTAACTGCATTTTCAGTGAGATTGGGGCACAAGAGTACTTCCTTTGTCTTCGGAGATATGACAAATTAACCCTCAATAAGCTCTCAGACTGGAACATTAACACTATTCCATTAAAAAAAAATGATTTTGTTAAATCAGTTAGAAATTTCTTGCTAGGTAATAATTTTAAGTTCTCATCTTCTCATCTAATTCATTTAAAAGTTATTTTTTTTCACACCCATTAAAATGATCACGCATTTCTAGAATGAGACAGAGTAGGAAATCTTATGTATCCATGAAGATATCCTTACAGTCACACTTTAGGTCATGCTCATCATATGACACATGGCATGACTGAGAGTTTGGCTGTCCTGTGTTAAAGCCGTGGTTGGTGTTTTGGTGGCGACGGCCTTCGAGCCGAGCTCCGGGTCGACCGCAGCGCCCGGGAGGACGCCCCGACTCTGCTGCTCAGTGCTGGACGATGTGCTCTTCTGTGAGTCCCAAGTCACTGTCACGCCGATCTGCTCCACCACGTTGATGAAATATTGAGGACCCATTTTGGTTCACACCTCCAGCATGAAAGCTGCTCCCTTAACTGCTAAAACGTCAGAGTATCGTTTGCTCTCCTTTTCTCTTCCTCTCTCTCGCTCCCTTTTTTTTTTTTTTTTTTTTTTAATATTTCAGTGTTTGTCTGCTTGCTATCTTCAGGCCTTCTAGACACTGTGGAGGAGAATCAGACTCTGCAGACAGTTGGTGCAGGAGCTGAGAAATGGTACTGTCTGTTATATATATTTAAATATATATCTTTTACTTTCAAAAAGGAGTCGTATGTCGACAGAGAAAACAGCAATCTAAGGACAATAAGTGTTTTTTAATATTGAATGGCACTTGCAGACCTCATGGAATATTTCCTATACCTTCATCCAGCTTCCTGAGAAGAAGTGCATAAAGGCGCAGCTGTTATTTATTCATTTTATTTGCACCGTAAAACAGAGACGATACATAGATAAACAAAAAAACAAAAAAAATCCAACTATACAGAAAGTGCTGGAGACGTAAAAATAAAACAACCCAAAATGGGCTTATTCAAGGAAACCTCCCCAAAAATAAAAATAAAATAACAAGTTCTAACAACAACAAAGACAACAACAATAATACAAATACCATATTATAAGACAAAAAAACAGTATAAAATTAAAAGTAGAAGCTATAGAGTCTTGATGTATTGGACTTCAGTCTAGACTTAAAACTAACCTAAATGTAGATGTTTTTGCTATATGAAAATGTGAATTCCAAAGTAATGAACCCCTGTAAATAAAAGAAAGTTGACTTTGTGTCATACGGCAAAAGGGAGTACGATTAGCAAGCAAATGTGGAGAGTAAATGCATTTGTAAATAAATATGCAGGATTGAAGGGTATTAATGCCATAAATTGACAAAATGTTAAGTTGCATTTTTTTTTAAGTATTTGCACAATATGTGTGCTGATCTACATCTGCCGTGTCACGCGTGAATTAGACGATGATATAAAATATGTCTTTTTGGCAAAACCACGTGTGGTGTCGGCCAGAATTCTTTCCATGTGAAAACGTTTGGATTCATCAGCGGCGGCGGCTGTCTCGGCGAGCCCCTCTGCTCTCGCTAAACTCCTGGCACCGGAGTGTGAACATACCTGCCGCTTTACCGCTCGTGAAATGCCGGAGCAGAGCACCTGGCACCTGCGATCAGTCTATTTAAATCTCGGTGAGATTAAGTGCAACCGACTGTCTCTGCCTCGCACGGTGACTCACAGCTGCATCATGGCGGGAGTCTCGGAAAGATGTGGCACACAAAACCAAACTGCGTGCGCGCGTCTCCGCAGCCTCAAAATCGCGGCTGTTGAGTGCCGTTTCCTCATACTTAAAGGTCATCGGAGACTTTAGTGGCAGTTGCCTCACGTTTGATCTTGCAAATACTATCACATGTTTCAGGCCTTTTTGTTATTCCCTGTATTTTTTTGCAGGAGCCACGTGTTTGATGCTTCGCTTTGTGGAGCTTCAGTGTCTGCAGAGGCTCTCCGTCGCTTCTTCACACACTCCCTCACGCACACCCTGACCTACAAGCCCCGGCTAACAGGTGCAGAGTCAAGTTGTCCGCCGTTTTAACATCTGGATCCTGCATTTGCGTCACTTTTTGCAATTTGGAGGACGTCAAACAGTGTTTTTTTTTTTTTTTTTTTGACTTCATTTTAAAATCACAAGTCATCAGATGAAAAGGGGCTCTGAATAGTGAGCGTCTGTGCTCCCTAACAAATATCGGCATGACTTGTCCTCAGTGTCGGATGCCATCGCTCAGCAGGACAAGTGGACCTTTGCCAAAAGCAGCCCACTGCTGACGTGCATCTTCAGAAAGGTGAATGACTCCTGTCGTCCCTTCAGTCTGCTTTTGGTACCTTCACACGCAGTGAAATTGAACAGGTCAAACAGGTTCCAACTTGTAAGAGCATATTTTTGTGGGCGCGTGCGTGCGTGCCTGCTTGAAATATCACTGCCTCAGGGCTTCCCAGCTGGACTGCGTGCTGCTCTTCCTTTACTTCTGAAATTGAATCGATTAAAACCAATCAGAGTTTTTTGCAGTTTTTCCTGAACAGCACTGACCCGCCTGTGTCCTTGTTGTGTTTCTGTGCTAGTTGTCTGTGATCTTCAGCGTGGAGCTGCTGCTGGCTCACCTGCAGCAGGTCTTGGAGACCCACGAGGTGAACTGGAAACACGTCCTGAGCTTTCTCTCCACTTTGCTGGTTTACAACCCGCAGGCTCAGCGCAGCCTGAAAGGTACGTCGAGAGACGTCTGGTTCAGGGTTATCATTTGGATCAGTGCTTCTCAACTGGTGGAGCCACAGGACCCGCATTTGTTTCCTTATCATGAAGTCGTGACCCAAATTCCTTCCACAGCACTCAAATGTATTCCACAAAAATAAAAATGCGAGATTAAAATTAATCTTTTAATCCAGTTTTAACAATAGAAATATTCCTGCTGTAGTTTTCTGCATCTGTAAGCAAATCGTAAATACAACGAAAAGCTTCTCCTTCATATCAAGACCATCTGTTGTCGTCAGAGCTGCTGTCCCGCCTGCTGACCTCTGCGTTTGAAGGCTACGACCTGGAGAACATGATCACCGCCTTCCTACTGGCTCGACAGGGTGGACTAGAGGGACCCGCCATCTTCCCCTCCTACAGTGACTGGTTCAAGGTCACATATTGGATTTCTCAAAACCACAAAATGCCTTATTGATCTGTCGGATGTGCGGTGCTGCTGTTAAGAGGCCGTGTATTACGTTCTGGCTGTGGTCAAAACCACGTCAGCTTTTAGTTGTAAAGTGTATGAAATCTTACAGCTTGGTTGTCTTCAGTTGACGAAGCCCGTTTTTGTTTTTCGGCTGCTTCAGATGTCTTTCAGCGGAGGCAGCAGCCACCATGCCAACAGTAAGAAATCCCTGGTGTTTCTGCTGAAGTTCCTCTCCGACCTGGTGCCCTTTGAACCGCCACAGTACCTCAAGGTGGATATTTCCTGTACATTTACATTAACACTGATAATACACCAGAATACATATTTTGGAATATTTTAATCACCTGCTAATGAAGCATTTTAAAATGTCTCAATATTCTACTTCAGTAAAACGTATTAATGCCACACTGCTGATTCCAAACCGGCATCTTGTCCTCGATGGGAGTTAGACATACAGTGTGAAGCTGCAGGAGAGAATACTGGGAACACAGACTAGAAGTCTTCCTGTGATTTGTAACACATCTCTGTCATTTTCCCCGGACAGATTCATATTCTTCACCCACCGTATGTACCTGTGAAACACCGCAACCTGCTGATGGAGTACGTCTCCCTGGCCAAGACCAGACTGGCTGACCTCAAGGTGAGTGGAGAGGCCTAAACTTTTACAATAAGTGGTTTGATTTATTTATTTTTTTTAGAATTTTCAGATTTTTAGTGTAAAAATTTTTAATGTTAAATTCATGCACTTGACTACCCGTGTTTCTGCGTTTGTGTGTTTTCACATGCAGGAGTCAGTGGAGGAGATGGGTCTGTATGAGGACGTTTTAAGTGCAAGAGGAGCATCTGTAGAGGTAACAGTGACATCTGCTGTCAGCAGCAGCAAACACTTTCTCCTGCCAAAAGAGAAATAACACAATGTATTTCCTCCAACTCAGTTCATATGAAGACGTGAATTTGATTTTCTATATGTTCAATGTCTGGCATTCTCATAAGTTTTCGTGTTGTTGTATTTAAAAGCTGCTCTATTAATGTATCCAATACAAAATACAAATACAAAATTTATTTTAGTCTTTCAGAAACGACATAGTTGCATGGACATGCATTTTACTGAACTACATAAATACCACTCTTAATAATTCAAGTTAATATATAGCATTTCCTTTACGTCAAACAGTATTTTTTCCTGTTTAACGAGTGAGGTTCGTGTGTGTGTGTGTGTGTGTGTGTGTGTGTGTGTGTGTGTGTGTGTGTGTGTGTGTGTGTGTGTGTGTGTGTGTGTGTGTGTGTGTGTGTGTGTGTGTGCTGCAGTGCCAGGCAGTCCAGGATGTGGCGAAGGCAGTGTCGCTGTTTGAGAGCACAGGAAGGATCCCAGCCACAGTGATGGAAGCAAGGTACTCACATCTCAGCAGTAGTTCAGTTTGTGGTTCACGTCAAGAAAACCGCTGATCCTGTCTGCGCTCACAGTATTTTCAGGAAGCCCTACTTCTTGACACGATTCCTCCCGGCTCTACTGGCCACAAGAGTGGTGAGAACATTCGCCCGTCTATCAGTAATTTTGTTTGATCATCTTCTGATGCCAAGAAGAATGAAGTCTCACGCATTAATCCGTGCTGCTTTCATTTTAGCTTCCTTTGAAAGCTGACGCTCGGATGACTTTTATAGATGCTCTGAAAAAGTAAGTGCTGTCGAGGTGCAGATGAAATGTTTTGGCCTTCCTTCCCCAAAATGATGATCATCATTATTGTTTCCAAATACCTTTTTTTGTTTTTGTTTTCAGAGCGGATAAAATCCCTTCAGCGCAGTTTTCATCCTATGTTGAGTCTTGCCAGAAAGAGAGGCGGAAGCATGGTGCGTATTCTTTATTGCGCTCATTTGGTTCACGCAAAAAAAAATCTCTTTCTTCATGCAAACAGTCCCATTTAAAACAGTCCATTGCAACCTCAGACAGATGTTTTATGGTACAAAGGTGTGCAGCGTGTCTTCTCTGCCGTGCTTCCAGGCGCTAAACAGAATTCGAGCTCCAGCGACGATCCTATGGACATGCTGAAGGCTCAGCTGCAGGACTTCACCCAGCGGCTCGCTGACGGGAAGGAAGGAGGTGGGGGTGCCGGGAGGAAAACATCCTGATGATGCGACGAGTAACGGCCGCGTGAATCGATTCCGCCTCACGTTGCCAACTGTCGTCTGCAGAGATGTCGGCGCAGCTGTCCAGGATCTCTCACACGCTGAGAGTAATTTTTCCCGGCGGCCCTGATGAGCTGATCGGACAGCCGGTCGTCAAACTCCACACGAACGATCCATCAATCTCTGAGCTTCACCTCAAAGTATTCGCTCAGAATTACACAGGGGGTCCCAAAGAATTTGACATCATTTCACAGGCCAATACTTTGGGCAATTGTTGTTGAAATAACCTCAATTTTTCACAGAATGTATAGAAACAGATCAAGATTTTATGTTTGATGTTTTATTTTGGTTCGGTTTTCAGGACGCACAGCGATCCAAGACTGCAGCGTGCTTTCAATGCAAAATTTGGAAAAACTTCACCAACTGGCAAACAAATCTGGAATTGGGACCAAAAATTTAAGGAGGAAGGCTGCTTACGCAGGTCTAAAGGATCTGGTAGACCAGCATCAGAAGAGAAGGTCGAGCAAGTTCATGAAAAACTCTTGCAAAGCTGTTCTTATGCGCTTCTTGAACTTGCTGGACCTTCTCTTCTGATGTTGATGATGGTCTACCGGATCCTTTAGCCTTTCCTTTCTACCTGACCAGCATATTCCAAGACGCAAAATGACTTCTCTTTGGGAGTGAACGGGCGTGGCTCAACCTGATAACAGGACCATAAAATATAAAATCTTGATCTGTTTTAATACGTTGAGGTTATTGTATAATGTGAGGTTATTTCAACAAGAGTTGCCAAAATTATTTGCCTGCGAAATGATGCCAAATTGTTTTGGAACACCCCGTATGTTTCACAAGCATTGACTGAATGCACGTCGGTGGTTCTGTCTGTTATTCTCATATACTCTACGTCTCTCATCCTCAGGCTGTCAACATGCTGCTAAGGAGCTTCTGCCAGTGCCTGCTAGCAACTTCCCGAGCGAACCCACCAAACAAGTAAGCAGAGCCGACTAAAGTTATCGAGCGTTCCATAGCATTGATTTTTTTCCAAATTGCTCAGGAGTGGTTCTGTTCTCTGTGCCAAAGTGAACACACTGAGTGATTGTGACTCTGTGTCCCCAGACAAAACATGTGGGCCTCCATGTTCGCCACTGTGCTGCTGGGCAACACTCAACTCCTCTGCAGCGTTCTGCACCGGCTCTGGGATCTGTTTCGTTACCAGGTGTGTGATCTCATGTAAACTCAATCATTCAAATCTAATTAAAAAATGACTTTGTTGCATGTAACGCAGCTGCTTGTCCGTTTTTAAAACCCGCCTCTGCCGCAAGGAGTCGTCGCTGAGCGGCGCACACTTGCTCGGCCTGGCGGCGTTTGCAGTGCACCTCCACGCCTCCTCCGTGTCCCATGGTGCTCTGGTTCAGCTGGTCCCGCCTCTTCTGCCTGAGCCGGTAACGGTGGGAGAAGCCTTGAGCTCGGCGCTGGTCTGCACCACTCGCAGCAGCATGATCTTCTGTGTCAGGTGAGGTCACTAACTTCTAGATCTGCGAAGGACGACACTTTGTTTTTGGAATCTGCTCAGTCGACTGAGTTTCCTCGTTGGTGTCCAGGTTGTGTGTGGCCGCTGTGTGTTACGGGATGTGCAGACGGGACTCGGCGCCGCAGCAGCAGGATTTCATCCCCAGCAGCTTTTACAAGAAGGTAACGCAAATTATGACTTACAGCAGGTGATGAAAAGCTACAAATTTTTCTCCAATTAATAAAAATCAGATGTGTTTTCTTTTGAGATTTTTTTTTTTTTTTTTTTTTAATCCATACTGTTTTCATCACAAAGGAAGGTAGATTTTAAGATAAGATGATCCTTTATTAGTCCTGCAGTGGGGAAATTTCCAGCATTGCAGCAGCAAAGTGGATAGCAACACACATTATAAACACTGAACAGGTAATATAGAAAGTAAACGTGAACACTTGAATAACAAAAGAAAATAGAAATATAAGCAATTGAAGACTTTAAATTTTTTTTACAAAAATTGTAGAGCCTGTTTAGCAGATTTGTGTATGTCAAGGCTCAGACATGTCCTGCGAGTATAAGATAATAACAGTAATAATAAATAATTTCATAATTGATAATTTAATACTGAAGAGTTGAAACGTCTTCAAGTCCAGTTGACCCAATTGAACCCTTCTACATTAATTTAATACTTATTTTTTCAAGTTAGGCACAAGTTCACATCACTAAGGTATCAAAAAGGAGCTATTTTTAGAACAAGTTTACACATTTTTCATTTTTTTTCAATCCTCATCCGACTGTCTTTGCACAGCTTCTTTACATCATCCCGAGGCTGCTGCCCGCCACCAGAGGAGCTGCTGGATGCTCAGCCGGCGCACAGGAGGAAAAGGAGGAGAACCCGTCTGACCTGTGGACCGGTGCCACCGACAGCAGCAGCACCTGGAGGAAAACTGCGCTGCAACTGTGGAGGCATCCTGCGTTCTGCCAGCGAGGAGACACGCCTGAGTACCAGGTAGCAGTTAGTGTGCACCAAAGAGAAGCAACATCTATCACTGGTTTTTCTTCTTAATAAAGTTCAATAATGTCTCAAATTTACGGACCGTCTGAGCTGTTCTATTCGATTTTATTCATCCAGCTGTCATTGCAAGAATGGCTGTCAAGTGAACTCAGGGTCCAGAGAAGTGAAGATGCCCTGACAGACCCAGAACGGTGGGACTGGAAAAATGCTCACACTATATTTTGGAAAGTAAAATAAGCTCATTGTTGTTATGTGTGCGTTATTTATGTGTGCAGTCAGGAGTACCAGCAGTGGGCCTGCTTGGATTTTTACCTGACCCGACCGCAGGAGCAGGGAGGCTGTGGAGGAGACACCAGGAGCCTCTGCCGCCACCTGCTCAGTGCCATTATGGACCAAGAACTGCGGTTTGTATTCAAAAGAGGCGATTTTATCACCATTTTCTGTTGACAATCGACATTTGACAGGTTTGTAGCCAATATAGCCGATCACAGAGACCATTTTGTTCCTCCTCTAAGCCCTTGCTATTCCACTGCAGACACCACGGCAACACTTGGATGCAAATTAGACTCAATTTGTAACCACACAGTCAACATTGGCGCATGAACGACTCACAAGCTGTGTCGTGCGTGTGTTACGCACACATTCCAGTACTCTACAGGGTAACAGTAGCTGGCCGTTTGAGGGTGATACGATGCCTTTTATTTGAATTTAAAGCCTTTTGCTGTTTGTGTCTCTCAGTGGCGACCACAGCCTGGAAATGGCCGAAAGAGGGACATGCATGCCAGACATCCTGTCCAGAGTGCAGGTGTGAACTGTTTCTCACTCTCACTCACACACACACAGGTTTATCTGATAGAAATGAAAGCAATTCAAAGATATAATTCAACTGCAGTTTTGAAAAAAACGGATGCTTTTGCATAACTTGCGTTTTGTGTTTGCGTAGGAACTTATCTATGAGATGCAAGTGAGCGACCTCCCTGCCAGCCAGAGACACCGAGCCGATGTCCATGACTTCCTCTTTGAGCTGGTGTCCCAGAGATGCTCCGTGTCCACTGCCGCCTCGCAGAGCGTTGCTGTCGGGTGCAGCCTGCAGCGCACGCTGAACTCTTGGAACAGGTGCACCCCTAATCCAGCGCCACGTGCATATTTTATTGCACTTTTTTTTTTTATTATTATTATTATCATTATTCACCAACCCTCTAATCCTTTGTTAGGATTCTACTCGCCCTTCCTGCGGCTTTGCTCATTAGAGTAAAGAGGGAGGGAGGAAGGACGAGTTTGGAGTGTAGCAAGCTGATGGAACATATCAACCAGCATCAGGTGAGCTGCCCAACCATGATTTCATTCTCAACATGACAGTTTTTTTTTTTTTTTTTTTTTTGTAAAACTGTCCCCTTTCTCGCGTCGCAGAGGAACACCTGCTCTCCTGCTGGCTTGCTGCCTCGCCATCTAACGGGACACTTCCTGAAGGTCAGAAGCACTTCCTGTATTTCAAGGCTTTTTTCCGAAGGTGCTGGATGGAAAATCCGAGCAGTGAATCTATTGCCGCTTCCCTCCCAGGGCGTGCTGTGCGCCGGTGTGCAATGTGGACACCCGACAGAGGAAGTGAACAAAACCATGTCCCAGATCAGCCTGTGCTGCCCCCTGCTGCTCGTTTCCGCAGTGGTAACAGTAGTTTCATACTGCAAATAACAGAACTTTGCCTTGTTGTTTTTTTTCCAACAATATACTGCCAAAAGTAAACAGCAATTGCAAGCATGTTCATTCTGAAAAATAGATTGATGGGTAAAAAAATGAAATGTTGGTCAATTTTATAAAGTACAGACACTTAGCAATGTATTCAAGCACAGTGAGGACTTGTGCCTAAGTTTCTCCTGATAGATAATTGTTTTAAACGTTTGTATTGCATATCATATGTTCTGATTTTATCTGTGTGTGTGTGTGTGTGTGTGTGTGTGTGTGTGTGTGTGTGTGTGTGTGTGTGTGTGTGTGTGTGCGTGTGTGCGTGTGTGTGCGTGTGTGCGTGTGTGCGTGTGTGTGTGTGTGCGTGTGTGCGTGTGTGTGTGTGTGCGTGTGTGTGTGTGTGCGCGTGTGTGTGTGTGTGTGTGTGTAGCACTCCTGGCCGCACTTGTCTCAGGTTCTGTCATCCTTGTGGTGTCGCCTGCGTGACGGAGAACCTCTCCCCGAGCAGCTGCAGCTCCTCGCCACTTGTCGGACTTGGGCCTGCAGGTAAAAATCTGGATTTTGCTGACGATTCAACTGAATTCTCCTCATATTAAGATTGAATTTTAAATGTTTTCCTGATGTCCAGTTTGGTAAAGGGTTCGTCACTGCCACCGCCGCCGCCGCCTTCAGCTCCGGCTGTGCTGCTGGCCGCCTGCCTTCACTGCGCCTGCGCCTGCGCCTCAGACACACACGGCCTCGGCGCCGCCCTCGATCAGCTGCGTCCTGAGACAAATAAACAGCACAGACAGGTGAGACGAAAGACGTATCTCAGTGTCCTGCAGGTCAACTGCATTAGTCAAACCCTGGCTAGTCAAGCAAAGTTGCTTATTCAATGATATCAACCAAGCCTGACTTGCACTGAAACAACAAAGCTTCCATCCAGATGATTTTTTTTTGTTTCTCTTCACCTTCTACCATCTCCTGCTTGCTACCAGATGCTCGTCTTCCTGCTTTCCTTGTGTGTCAGAGACCATCTGTCAGCCCTCCTGTATCCCCAGGTGAAAAGCCACACTAACCCAGAGTGATCCACAAGTTAGCCACAGTTTGGTAAATTAGGATGCACGATACAAAACCCGAAGGCAAACTGTTCATTTGCAACGACAATGTGCACAGTCGGGATCAAGAGTGTCTGAGACGAGCCAACCCGTGTTCTTGTCGCTGCAGGAAAGGAGCCAACAGAGAACTTTGGTGCTTTGCTCGGACCTTCTGTCAGTGTTGGTGGAAGCCGCAGACTGGCTGTCCGTCTTTACGCCAAACCGTACGTCGCATATCTGACAAATTCAGTCTCTGTTTGCCGTTCAGGCTTGAAATATGATTTAGTGTGAGTGCAAGTGTCAATCAATCAATGACGTCTTTGATTTAACACATAGTTGTGTGGAAAGACTTATTTTTTCTTGTTTCTTAGAACAAAGTGTTTACCTGGTGATGGCCCTGGTGACGTCCGATGACTCGACTCGCTTGATGCCCTGGGTGTTTTTCAGGTTGTTGTTTTTTTTCATATTATATATATTTCAATTATCTTAGTAACGGTCGAAGCTGCTTCCATTTATAGTGTTAATATGAGCAAGCGACCCGAACCTTTATGGACCAATTATAGCTGGAAAAAAGGAAAGAAAAAAGAACAGATTCTTAATTGTTTCAAAATATAACTTGCATTTTCCAAATTGCTTTTTTTTTTTTTTTAAATGTCTGTTACATCTAAAACACAAATTGAGGACTCAAATTACCTTTACTCTGTTTAATCTGGTTGTTAAGCCAAATGATCCTTTTGTCATTCATGTTCTAGCTGACACCAAGTTCAGTGTTATAACCACCAAAGTTCACGTCAGCAACATTTTATAATAGTAAAATACTAAGTTGAAGAGTTCAATGGCCTCGATTGTTGACATGTGACCCAGTCACATGTCAACATCAGGTCATACAGTCTGAGGAAAAGTGTGTGATCTGTCAATTTGTCAACATCGTGTGTGTGTGTGTGTGTGTGTGTGTGTGTGTGTGTGTGTGTGTGTGTGTGTGTGTGTGTGTGTGTGTGTGTGTGTCAGTCTGCTGATCCATCAGAGTTCTGAGCTGCAGCAGCGAGCGGTGACTTCTCCAGGGTTCCTCTGGACTGCCATCCTCTGCTACGTCAGGCTGCTGCAGCTCTTTGTGGAGGGGCAAACCAGCAATCTTCCCGACAGTCAGGTGACCCAAGCCTCACATGACCAGACGCTGACCAATAATTATCCCATTATTCCGTCCGCTTATCTTCTTTTTCTTTTTTTTTATCGGACCGCCAGGCAGAGCTTTCAGAGATTTTGAGCCTCGCAAAAAAGTTCCTGCTCAGAGCAATTTCCCTGGCGTCTCCAACTGCTCTGTCCTCCAGCCAACTCAAACAGGTAGATCGTGAAAGTGCGCGCACACACAGGCACACACACTGTGTCATAACATTATCTGAAACTTTATACCCTTATCTTTCATTCCTGTCTGGCCTCCTTCCTGTTGAATTTGTGGCTCCAGCTGGAGTCCCAGTGTGCAGACATGGACCCAGAGGTGGCAGCAGCTCTCAGTGTGCACCTCGACCCCCCCAGCCTAAGCCCAGAGATGGACTTCCTCTAACCAACAGTGACCACTGTCTACATAGCAAATCCTAATCATCTGGTCACGCGTTCGCACACAAGCTTGGAAAAGAACAGTCTCCATTTTATTTACAAGGCTTTTGTACATAAAGCACCAGCTGTATACATCTACACCTGAAGCCCTTCTCACTGTTTGCAATACAGAGATGAACTCTCTTGATGTGGATAATCTCACCGTGAACTAAAACATTGGAAGTCCTGTCGCGCAGCTGCTTTCAATCAAGCTGAGGTGGGTACACAGCACCTGATGGTGCTTAACATGTATTTACATGGCAATGTTGTGGTTACAGGCCTTTAAGCTTCATTGTAATGGGGTGTTTATATGTGGCTGTATCACAGTGCAACTGACAATAAAAAAAAAAACAATCTGTTCTTCTATGGTTATCAACACTAAATGTTGTGTTAGCCTCAATCTCAATGAGTTTGTTACAGAAACACCATATAGTTTCCCTTGACACTGGAAGGCAGAAGACTTTATGTGCCCGGTCAGATTGGACTGGTGTGTTCTTTGCAAGTTCCATGGTCCCAGACCAGACCAGACCAGACCAGACCAGACTGGAATGGTGTGTCAGTGGCAGGATGTTATTAAATACATACAATCATGATAATCATTCTAAAAATATAATTTCAAAGGTAGAAAACTAAATAGTGCTGCTTTAATGCCCCCGCCATTGATGTTATGACTGGACAACAAAATTCAAACTGAGGAATTAAACCTTTAAAATTAGACGACCGTGAATAAAACTGCTCAGTGAGTAAGTTGTGAAAAACAAATGTTACTGTTCACAAGAAGTACAGGAAGTGCGCGATCCAAGGAGTCATATTAAAGTTACACATGTGGAGTAGATGGTCAGTGACTGTTCTGAGAGCTTTATGAAGCAGGTTTCACACTGAAGTCTCTCTTGGTACGAGCGGAAACAAAGAATCTTTTCATCTCCAATATTGAACCAATTTGCAATACAAACTTGTCAGACATTTGTAAGAAGCTGGCGTTCTTTCTCACTTTTTGGTATTAAAAGGGATTATAACTGCATCATGCATCTACTTTATTATACTGACGTTTCCGAATGCAAGTGTTTCCGTAACTATAGGGCAACTTCATGAGAAAATGAAATAGGCCTGGAAGGAAAGTTTTAACCTTAGTTTCAGCTTAAAACCCAACTGATCTCTGACCTCCGTATACCACCAAAGACAAGTTCTTTTTCAATTTCATCAAAGGACTTTTGTTTACTGCATGTTAAAAGGCCACGGTCTCGATGAAAATCATTCACACAAAAGAATGAGCTAAACATTTTTTTTTTTAAATCACTTGGATTTAGAATAAAAGGTTTGTGCACATGACCTGAATTTGAAGAAAAACTCAAAATAAGCTGCTCAGATCTGGAGTGAGTTTCAATGTTCACGTGGCTGTGCAGCAGAGCAGGACTTCCTGTTGCTGTGTCACCTGTCCTGGTCTTGCTGGGTGACGGTGTGCAGGTCATACAGCGGCTGTTGCTGCTGCTGCTGCTGCTGCTGCTGCTGCTGAGGCTGCTGAGGCTGCTGTTGCTGTTGCTGCTGCTGAGGCTGCTGCTGCTGCTTGCTGCCGCCCGACTTGGCCTGAGTCAGCGGGTGGATCATGGACATGTGGACATTCAGGTTGTGTGCCTTCTCAAAGCGCTTCTTGCAAATGAGACACGCAAACTCCAGGTCAGCTTCAGCCTTGTGTTTTGTCATGTGGTATTTCAGAGAGGCACGCTGGCGACACTGGAAGCCGCACACCTCGCATCTAGAGGAGAAATAAAAAAGCGAGAGCATTTTTTTTCAGTAAATTAAAAAGGGAAAAAAAGAAAAATTGTACCAGTAAGTATCGGAAAAATCTGCTCTCATGGGGGTTATAAATAAAATCCATTTGTTCCAGATTTGGTAAAATTTGTCTTGTTGGGTTCTTAGCTGGAAGGTCAATTTTTCCATCCTAAATATCTCTAGAACAGTTGGTTCCAAACCAGTCGTCTTCTAGATCATCATCATTTTCAAAGGTCCGGCGTTCTGCTACTCACTGCAGCGGCTTCGCTCCTGAATGCCTCAGCTGGTGAACGAACAAGTGTTTCCTCTGTTTGAAGGTTTGGCCACACTGGTCACAAATGTAATTCCTCTCCTCTGAAAGCACACAGATGACAAATTCACGCTAAAACCTCCAATCTAAAGCCTCAATCAACATCACTCAGGCAAAGGACACTGAACAGGCCTCTGATTTTGTTATGATGTGTAAGAAACGGTGCAGAAAGACACCCCCATCCCCTCTTCCACTGGCCCCCACCTGTGTGGATGGCCTTGATGTGTCGCTGCAGGTAGCGGTCGATGGTGAAAACCTTGTTGCAGCCTGGGTGGGGGCACGGCCGCTCTCTCACCTCCTCATGGTGCTCCTTGATATGCTTCTGCAGAACCCATCGTTGGGGGTAAAAAAAAAAAAAAAAAAAAAAGTGTCACTATTTATCTGCAAAAAGCAGCAAGAAGCAAGTCGAGCCCAAACTAACAGGGCGTGTATAACAAGAGTGTGTGAAATCTCACCTTCCGGACATCAGGCGATTTGTAGACGGCTGTGCAGCCCTGATATGGACACTTGTAGATGTTTGGCAGCTCCTCCCTGATATTGAAAACAGTGACTATGTTACAATGAGCTGAAAAACCTGAGCTGAACTGATGTTGTGCGACAAAACAAGATTATGTCAAATGAGACAATGCACCGTTTCGGTTTGAACTTGTTTTTCCAGCCAGGTTTTGGCCCAGGCTTCTTTCTGATTTTGGGCTCCTGCGGGACCTGTTGGATCCTCGGCCTCTTGTTGGAAACAGTTGCCCTTCGAGGCCTGGGGGAGAGGCAGAAAGGTTCAATCCAACACACTGTGTGCGTTCCTGTCAGTTGTCATTTCTTTGCTTTGTCCTCCCATTAAAGGTTACAGTGTGTAAAACTTGGCTTGATTCATGATTATTTTTTATAATCGAAGGTCCGGCCCATAAAACCATGAGTAAAAGTGTATACTATATATCCACACACATATGAATATACATATAGCAAGGGCCTTGCTCCTAGTTAGTTGCTGTCTTGCCATTTTTAAAGGAAGCCCTTTCTTTAAGAAAAATGCCCTAAATACGAAACAAGCTGTCTGGTGGGCTTCCCTAAAAAATTTGACACACTGGACCTTTAATTGATTATTAATTGGTAAGAACAATTTTAACCACCTTGTGTTCGAGTGCGGCTCAAACAACTCGTCGTCCGACGCTCCTTCTTTCCTTGTCTCGTCAAAATCATCGTCAGAGATGACCCTGTGCACACAGGCACACAAAGACAATTGAATTGGAACTTGAATTTGTCAAATCGTGGAAGTTCAGTCAGAGCTGAGTGACGACGCGAACGGAATGTCCAACCTGTCAGACATCTCGCTGTCGACGCCATGGTCTTCCAGCTGTACCGCCGCAGAAGACGCTACAGGAGCAGCACTACCTGATTGAGGGGAAACAAACGTGTGATTTCTGGGAACACGGAGTCAAGGATGACACAGCAGGCACTGGAGAGTACTTGGGTCTAGTTCACTGATTGTATAGGAAGCCATCAATCTATTTGTGTTTTAATCTTGCTGATACATCCATCAGTGCTTCAAGGTGCATAATTAGTCACAGCGCTAGTAGTTAGAATTGCACTGTCAAAATACAATAATATGAGGCTGTTTCAATTCTAAAATGATGGATGACAACTTGTATATTTCCCTCCTCTGTATCACCTCATTTTCTTTGACTACTTCAGTCCCTTTCAAAGGAGCTCAGTCGTACCTTTGTTGTTAGTGGTCCAGTGATCCGGCGCTGAGCTCTGAGTCTGTGGAGTGACTGCAGGTGGACTGTTTGAAGATGGAGTGTTGAGACTTCCCCTGGGTTTCCTTCTGTCCCTGCCGACCCGATCTTCTTCATTCCCCACCACTTCCTGTTCGTCCTCCTCCGACACAACTCCATCACCGCTGACTCTCCCCAACCCGCCACTGCTTATGCTCAGCGTATACCTCAGGTTGGTGGCGGTGGACTGCTGAGTGTCCATGGTGTATCTGTGGCCTTCAATACAACTCCACACAGCCTTCACAGAACCCAAGCACTGGCCCTCCAGCACCTCTTCCAGGCTGGGGCAAGAGCGGCAGGCCTCGCCGTGGCGGTGAGCCCAGGACACCAGGCTGTGCAGGCACTTGGGGTCTGAGGTAAAACACGGCGGTGCTGAAACAGTAAAATCACACAAGAGAATAATGTATCCAGACAGTCTGCCAGAGATTTTTATGAAGAAAATGTGTCCACAAAGGCAAGATTTACCTGTTGAGCAGTGGTTTAGTGAGGAATCTGGACAGTTTGGAGCTTTCCTGAAAAAAATAAAACAAGATAAAGTTTAATATTAGGTCAAACAATTTAGACCCCTACAATTTATGCATTTTCAAGCTGATGCTAAGGCTGCAGGCAAATCTGATTCAAATCAGATTCCTTCTCAAATCAGATTTTGAGGGCTGACTGTCCATACTGTCTTTAGAAAGTGTCCAAATGCGATTTGAAACTACTTCCCGAAGGTGATTTCAAGCCGTTTTGCAAAAACAGGACTTCATGCGAATTGTGACTGCTCAGATGACAAAAGAGACATCCGGTTTCAATCTGGATGGGCTAAGAATCGGATTTTGCTGGGCAGTCTGAACGCGGCTTAAGACTCACTGGTTCCTATGGTTCTCTTTCTCGACTGGTGGGAGGTTGACCCTCTGCAGAAACCTCATCAGGATGCTGTGGCACTTGTAGAATTTGGTGTGGCATTTCTTGCAGACAAACTCAGATAGTTGCGGGTCCCGATTCAATGGGACCCCAACCAGTTGCTGGAAGTCCACATGGAATGTGTGGAACAAAAGGGGAGGTGACTGGGCAGCAGCATCCAACTCCTCCTCAACGACAGCATCCTGCGGCCACTGAAAGGCGTGTCGCAAGCTGCGTGGAGAGAATTTTCCGTGGCAGAGGCGGCAGATGGCGGTGCTGAGTCTGCCTGTTGGAATAGTAAAAAGATGAATTTCAATTTAGACAGTCAGTTAGTTGCAGAACTTGGTCAATTCAAACCACTTTTAGTTCTGATGATAATAGGTGGAATTTGATATTAATCAAATAAGTCTTACCCTCAACATAACAAGAAATCATTTTCATTTTCTATAAAATAAAGAAAACAGAGTGGAGCTGGTTTCAAGCCAGGTACCTGAAGATCTGAACTTGACCTCTGTTGGTTTTTGCATGCCATCCGTCGCCTTTGCATCCTTAAGGCTATTGACGTTGCAGGAGCTGTTCACGGATGTGGTCTTACGAGGTCTCCCTCTACTTCCGGGCAACTTTTTCTCCTTCTCCTCACATGTCCTGTCGTCAGTTTCCCCTGCCGTCAGTTTCCTGCTGGACTTCTGAATTCTGCTTCTCTTCTTCATAATTTATTTATATTTACGGGCAGTGGTCAGTCCTCCTGACTCGTACACTGTAACGTTGTAAAGTCAAGCACCAATTGGATGAGTAATTGAACCATTACGACATTCATTTTTACGTATTTTTTAAACTCATATCCTCTGCCTAGTAATAATAGTGTTTATTGTATGTATATGTTAATAAAGAGCACAATGTAACTAGAAATATGTTCAGAAGCATCAATAGTTATAATAATATTATTATAATAATTGCCTTGGATGCATCGATACATTAACAACAGTTATAGTTGTTTTGTGTAAAAACAGTCAAACCAAGTCCCCAAACAACTGATAATACTAAATCTACTGAACAACAATATGTTGTGTTTTTATCAGCAAATTTAGACTCTAATAAACAGCGAGGGACTCCCAAGTTTTAAAAATTAGCATTAGCCAGTTAGCCTAACAAATGGGCTGCGTTCAGTGAGTTTGGAGTTAAAACGTTTGTCTGATGGTGACAGACCGTAGTCTGACGTGAACTTACCGTCTGAATGTTTCAATCCAGGAACATGTCCATTTCCAATTAAACAGAAGAGACAGTTAGACAACTCCGTGCCTGCAACGATGCTGCACTTGTAAACATTAGAACCCGGAAGTGCTAGTAGTGCCAGAACAAAATCCTGCTGAAAATACAAACAGCGACATCTTCTGTTTTCTGCTATTCGGTGGTGAAACGAGGAATGCGAAATCATGTATCATTAGCCAAGTGATGAACAGAAGTTAATACAAAGGTATGTTGTTTTCCGCTAAAATTGATACAGAATTAAATGTCAGCTGAAGGGCAATTAATTACAATAACGCAACTTTATCAAGCACCTAAGCATATACAGTCCCAATGTATAAAACGTGTCTGTTGTCGAAAAGTCTTGGTATGTCATTGTTTGGATTAGAAAGATATTACGGAAGCGCATTGTTTATAATGTGAAACTTTCACAAAATAAAGTGATCGTTTTACGTTATACGCCTACGTTTCACGAAATTACGTGATAGTTTCACATTATAAATTGAAAGGTTCATGATACTGAGCACTTTTTTTTCTCCCCCTAGTGTGGCAGCAATGCGCTTCTGTGAGAGAGGACTATGACACGAACAGTCCCTTCCACTGGGGGGCAGCATGCACCTTTACCATTTGTCTTCATCCTGCTGTGACAGAAGCAGGAAGGGGGAGGAGTCAAAGAAGAACCGATCCACTGGGAGCAACCATGGCTGCCACCGATAGCGGAGCTACGCCCCTACAAAATGCCATGAAGATGGCCAAAGTGGCCATACAGCTTGACGGAGGAAGCAAACACAAGGTTAGCGAGCAACACAGTGGGAGCTTCGCCACGACACGGAAGTTTAAGCCCGCACTCTGTGGTGTAAACACACCGGAGAGGACTGACAGTTGTGAAGCTGTGTGTGCTGCCGCTGTCTTCACAGCTTGATGTTTTGAATCTAAACCCATCTATGGGGACGTAGCTGTGGGCACACACTCATATGCTCTTCATGGTTATTCTACAGTAAAACGCTTAAATTGCATCAGTGACATTCTTGGCTGAGGAATGTCTGCATGTAACGATGTCATACATACTGTATGTTCCTACGTTGCTTCATTTGCTTTTCATAGTCTTTTGGCTCTGTAGAATAATGTGTGACATTGCTTCTTAAACTATAAGAAAACCATTAAGTCTCTATTGTCTTGAATCAGAAATACCCGATGGTAACCTATTTCCAAAATGGCATGTATTACTCTGTCATAACAGGCCTTTGAAGTCAGTCCTAAGTCACAGAACTGTAGACATGTAGAGCCAGTCAGGCAGCTTAGACTTACACTATATGAATACTCAGTTGATGCATTTTCTCTCCTAATGTGTCAGATATTTAAAAAGCCCTAAAGTTCACTGTTGATTTTAGAATATCAAGTTTTAATTCAAGTTTTGCTTGCAATTGTAGCTCATCACACAGGTGTCTACCTGGTACTTCTTTGAATATCAATACTGTCCGTCCATGTGCTCTTTTTGCAGGAAGCCTACTGTGAATACCTTCGTACCATCAACTTCATATCACTTGCACTTTTGGAGGAAGCTAGCTCGCAAAGTAGGAAAATTACCATTATGTTATGAACTTAAGCTTGAGTTGTGAGAAATAGTTCAGCATCGTACTGTATGTGGCTTTAAATACTCGTTCGTAACGTTCTGCCATAGGTTAGCTTTTGAAAACTTTGTTAGAATGCAATATGTAAGATTTGTAATTAAATATTTGGTTATTTAATGTAGATTATGGTTATTTAATGTAGATTATAATGTCAGTGTTTTTTTTTTTAATGATGTGCTTATTTACACGTATAAATGAATAATGGATACATTTCTTGCAATTACCCATACTGAGTTGTCTGTGATAGTCTAAATAATGGAGCCACATCATTTCACGTGCTGTTTTGGGCTATCTTTTGTTGACTTTTCAGTTGTGGTGCTCAGAGTGGTTTTTTTTCAGGAGGTTTGGGGGGGGGGGGGGTGTTTTTGTTTTTGTTACGCTTGAGTGCTCTTCCGAGAATCTTAGACCAAGGTGATAAGAGAGAAAAACTTTTGAGTGTCAAACGTTTGGTTGTGAAACCGGTTCACATCCCCGTCCCCATCCAAATGTGGTTAATCATTCTAAGCAGACTTGAACTAATCACGTCGAATACAATACCCATATGATAGATTACAACATTCATTTTACATTTATCCACAAGGAATGCACAATGCCATGAAGAAATTCAATATGTTGTAGAAATCAAAATAAACAGTAATTATTTCCAGTTTTAATCAATATCAGCTTTTGCATTTCTGTTAATGAAAACCTCAGACAGCTGGAAAAGTAAAGAATCAATGATTTAATTCCAGCCGGTTTTATTGACATAGCTCATAAGAGCTTATTTGGTAATGATTAACCAAATTAGTGGACGTTCTTAAAATGACCCAAGTTATTAATCTCAGCAAACAAATGGTACGTTGACTGAAATGTATTGTAGTTAGAGGTTGCAGTTCCCTTTGTATCTTGTTGAAACCCATGGGCCTTTGTTCATGCATAAACATTATTTTTGTTTTTATTCAGAAATGCCTCGTCTTAATGCTTTCTCCATCTTCTAATTTTCCATAGAGGAGAGCGAGACGGTGGCAGTGGAGGGGGAGCGCATGTTAAGGCTGGCCGAGCAGTGTATGGAGAGGGCCAAATCCTTTATAGGGAAGAGAGCCGCGCCCCCTGACCCCTCTACCTCCATCCCTGTTTCGTCTGCCTCTTCCCCTGTCCAGTCAGAGCCCCAACAGAGCAACGTCCTCCCATCGGCCAACACAGGTAAAAAATAAATCTTGTTTAAATTCGAAGCTCTAGTGTTTGTTTCTTAATTGTATAGTATTTAGTCTCTGCAAACTTGGAGCGTGTCCTGGAATAACCAATGAAAAAAGAGCGCTGTAAACCAACCACTTAACCACCCTTTCTCCCCACGCCCCCTCAGCTGTCACACTCCCTCCATCTGATTCTGCTGTTGACGTGGGGAGTCAAGAAACCAGTCCCACAAAGTCCGGTCATCGGAGAGCTATATCAGATGGAGGCGGGAAGCCCACCCCTTTTCTGCCTCCTGAAATCTTTCAGAGACTGCAAACAATGGAGTCACAGGACGCTAGTAAAAAGTAAGGGCCACATTATTATCAACCTAGGCAAACGTTGCTGTACTCAGTTCTCCTACGGAAAAAAACAGCAAGAATAACACTTTTTTTTTTTTTGCACTAGCACCCACGTCTACATTCCACACAGAGCAGGAAGTTGTGAACTTCCTCGGCATTCAGACTTAGCTCATTTAGTTATCCAAATGCTACCTATAACTGTATAGAAATACAATTACAATGTTTCAAAATGTAGTTTTATTCCTCCCTGTCATTTAAAGACTCACATTTCCTTCGTCCTTAATTGTGCTTAAAAGATAAAGTAAAGAACAGCATTACTTAAGTTATCAGCACCTTGTAAAAATCATGTATAGGCCCATGTGAGCGTCTCATTTTCAGTCATGTCTATTTAAAATACCCCTTTTAGGCCACTGCTCAGATAAACAGCTCAGAAATAACTATATGTTTGTTGACACTTGGATTACCTTTGACCAACACCACAAACCCACCCCGTTGTTTTTTTTTTACTTTGCGTGTGTTCATGCGTACCAGGGAGCTGACACCCATAGAGGAAGCATCACGACTGAACCAGAAGCTGAAAGCCAATTATGAGGCTCGGCTGGCAAGGCTTACTCCTGGCCAGGCCTACCAGAAGACATCTTTGGTATGTGACTCAATAGACGTGTCAGTGTGTGTGTTTATGTGTGTGTGACCCTGATGGCTCTCGTGACCCAGGACTCTAACCAGCTGCATCAGGCCCAGCAAAAACACGATCCAGATATATTCAGACAAGATGACTTTATCATGCCAAGAACCAGAATTTCCTCTTTTAGGATAATTTGCAACGGCAAATTTCAAGTTTAACAAAAACAGGTTTTCCTCAACATGAACTATTATCCTTTGTCAGTATCGTTTCTCCCAGGATTTTACTCAGGAACTTCATATCCAGACAAACATCTTTGCAAGCGCAAAACTCCCATTTGCAGTCAGAAAAGTAATATGATTGAAACTGGAAATATGATATGTTTGTGACATGGTCAGATGGATAAATATATCTGCTGTATTACTTCAGTTAAACAAAGTTCATCAGGTGAGCGGTCACTCTGCTTCAGGTTCAAGATGTGGCTTCTCTCTGGACCATTAAATCACTTCAAAACATTTCAGCCTGCAGTGTCTCTTTGGTTATCCCTTGAAAATAAAGCATTGGTGTTTTTAATAGCCATTGTTACGAAAGATATGACTGTTTCTAACTGGTTTCTAAGTGCGCAGTGGCTCTCCTTAACAATAAACGTTTCCAAGGACTTGTAAACAGCTCATTTGTTCTCTTTTATTTTATTGGGTGAAGTCTGGTGGTACTTTCCGAACCACGTCTTTGCGACTTTTGTCTCCAGTGATGAGGTTTGATGAGGATTTTTTTCCCCATTGAATTAATTCTACACTATTTGATACTTGATCATTGAAAAGTTGCTTTTGTTGTTATAGAGTTGTCTATAGAGTTGTCTCGTCATTTTGGTGGTGGAGCATAAGCATTTGTACATATTTTATTTATTTAGGTTTCCCTTTTAAATTAGTTCAGTAGCAATTGGGCTCCGTTTAAGGCGTAAGTAAGTTGTACCATTTAAAAATAAAAGAAAATGAAAAATGACGTCGCGGTTTCCGGTTCCTGCTAATTTGATGCGGAGTTGTCACGTGAACACGTAAACACATTAGCCATGTCCAAACGCGTAAAATCGACGCGCTTCGCGCCATTGGCCTGTTATTTGGGAGTCTCTTGCCACTTCCGGGTCCCACATTATTGGCGAGTTGGCTTCTTGTCGTCTCAGAGTTGATGAGATCAGAAAGTGGGAGTGGGCTTCTGGGTCATCTCTCGCCCCCCTCATGGCTTATTTAAGGCCAGGTAGGGTCCAGGTCGGCAGGCAGCTGAGTCTCTCTGGTCCTGTTTGTTTTTAGCGAGAGAGAAAAAATATACATGTTTAAATCGCCCAACAGGAACAAACATGGTAAGCAAGAGGCGGCGGTTTAACCAGTAGCCAAACCAATCAATAAGCCCAGTTGAATGTGAGGAATTCTGTTTGTGTGGTGATATATATACTTTTTTGAAAACTCGGTTCAGATACGGAAAATGTTGCAGTGTCAGGTGGAGCTCCGTGTCCGCTGGAAAGCACTGACGGCGTTTGTCAAGGTAAAATAATATCAGACGATTTTCTATTTTTATTTTATTTATTTTTGTTTGTTTGTTTGTGTGTGTATGTAGCAGAGAACGGGGGCGAATGATTTGTTTTGTTTCAGCAAATGCTATGAAGACTGCATGAATTTGGGGAAAGCCCTCGCTTGATACTCTCACGAGGTCTTTTGTTGTTTTGTATTGTTTTGTTTTGTCATTTTTGAGAATCAGAATTTGCCACATTTTGTTCTGCTTGGCAACAGTGCCACTCACTTCTATTTGAATTTTATTGATGAGATTTGCTTGTCTTTGAATGGGTTTGACAGTTCTCTGTAGTTACAGAAAAATAGTGTGATTATAATAAGGATTTCTGCATCCTTACATTATGGATACAACTCTGTAAGTGGAAGTTAAATCTACCATATTGCCCCCTTGTGGTTTTTGCTTTGTTTTCCCCCCCTGCCTTCTGTCCTCTCTAGCCTGTCAGGTAACTCCACACATTTCACACAGTGTAGGTAAAACGCAGATCTGGAAATTAGCCTTTGTGATACGACAAAGGGCACTGACATTTCACTGTCTGAGAGCGGATTGTGGCTTGGCTGCTTTGTTTTTGTCCCTTTGGGAAAATGTGGAAGGTCCAACAGGGCGCTAAAGCTGAGCTGGCTGCAGGCTGTAGGCGGAGGGCTCAATTTGCTGTTTTCCTGGTGATCTGTAGAGGGTTTTGGATAATCATTCCTGTGAGACTGCTCCACTGGAGTCCGGGATGAATGATAGACATCTGAGAATGGGTATGATATGGGCCCTTGATCAGATTTGGTTCCTCTATGTCGTTGACTTATTTGAAGCCTAACGCTCTGCTCTCCTCCGTTGCAGACGCTCTCCCTCCAGAGGCAGATGATGGAGAACCTCATCATCGCCAGAGCCAGACAAGATGCTGTATCCTTGTTGTGTTTGTTGTCACTGTCTCTGTGTTGCTCTCAAGGTAAAGCTGAGCTTCACTCAAGTCCTTTTTTTTTTTTTTTTTTTTTAACAGAATCATGTCACCAAAATAATTATGGCTCATTGTTATTTCAGTCCATGCTGTAATTGCTGAAATTAGATTTCGGAATCACTTCTGTGGTGTTTAGAAAATGTGTCTGAATTGTGCCTCTGGCTTCTCTTCTCTCGAATAAGGTCCACTCTTCACCACGACTACTATCTTTGGAATGTTTTCTTAATGTTTGTGCAAACTTTAGCTCCAGAGGAAGATGGAAGAGAGAAGGTTACGGCTGCAGGAAGAAGCCAACAGGTACATCTTAGCCTAGCTGAATCTTTCGAACTCATTTAAGTGCCTGAATGTGATTTGATTTCTATTTTTCAGTGAATTCACTTAAACCTGGTGGGAACGCATTTGAGCGCTCATCTTTCATGTTTTTGTACATTACAAATAATGTTAGGTTGTGTAGCCTCTGAAAACAAGCTTGACTCTGAGAATTTTTCTCGATACAGGAGATTTGCAGCTTCTGGTGCGATGACAGCAGAGGAGCAAGAGCAGCGCGTTCTCTACGCGAATATTCTGGAATACGAGCATGATCATGTGAGTGTCTGAAAAGATGCCAAATGTAACATTACTCCATTTTGTATGTTGCAAATGACAAAACTCTCACGACTGAAATTTCAAAAAGGTAATTTGACTGATTTTTGCCTCTTCAGGAGTGGCCTAAACTGTGGAAAGCCAACCTGAAGAAAAATCCCGACGATGTGACTGTAGTTTCTGGTCTTGTGTCCTATATGCTCAGGTAACAGTTCATGCATTTCTAGATCTCCAACATTCAAAGCCTGAAATTTTTGCTTTCCGTTATAAAGAACTTCCATCTGGCTTACTTTCATCGGATGTACTCCGTTGCGTCGTACATCCGATTGTTTGTTTGTTTTTATCCCACCGATGACAACGCAAAGCTGTCAGACAAATTATGTTGAACTTGCTTGTCCTGTTTATCTTCAGCCGCTCCGACCACCCAGTGGTGAAGTTGCTGAGGAAACACCAGTACAGAATTTACAACAGGCTCTACCCCATCGTCAGCAAAGGTCTCCCGCAGAGCCCTGCCCTTCTGATGAGGCCATCACGCAGCATTCAAAGCCTCAATCCAGGTAGAGCTGCCGCCGGATGCATGTGAACTATTACAGTCCTGTTGTCCCAGTCCACAGGTATTGAGGCCTATTTCTCTCTGTTAAAAAACAACTTGTTTTGTTGCTAGGCTTACCTTTTCACAACGTCTGGAAATTAGACCCTGAATGAGACATTTTTGGCAAATATCAAGTTGGTAGATCTGTGCTGGGATCTCGGCTCAGTTGAAAGACTGCAGGCTCTACACTGCCTTAGTATTTTTTGCCCACCAGTAATTTGTCTCTAATTAGGCTGCGTTCAGACTCCAGGTGAATCCGATTCAAATCAGATTCTTTCTCAAATGCGATTTTTAGGGCTGACTGTCCACATTATTTTTTTAGCAAGTGTCCAAATAGGATCTGGCTCTGTTCAGACTGGGCCACATTATTGACCCATCTGACAGGTTGCTGTAGCGACGACGTTGAAGCGGAGGTGTCATCCAGTGCGTATAATGTGTGACGTCATATCATTGCGACAGTGGCAAAAACCAATCCGGTTTCAGTCTGAATTGGCTAAAAATCATATTTTGGCGGCCAGTCTGAACGCGCCCTTAGTAGTAACCCGTAAGCAAAATAAATTTAATACATTTAAATAAAGAATAAATAAATTCAAGTGAAACGTTTCCAATCACACAGAATCCCAGAGGAAGCCGCCCAGAAGCATCAGCGGCAACCTCGGCAGCCAGAGCCTGAACAGCCTTCAGGACACCTATGATAAAGAGGGAGGGGAGGAGTTTCACACTCAGGTGGACCGGGAGAACTCTTTTGAAGACCTGGAGCAGTTCTTGACCCAGTTGGACTGGGCACCGCCCCAGGAAAGCCCTGAAAACACGGACTCGCACTCGGAACCTCATTGCGACCCACCTCTTCCGCTGGAGCAGGACGAGGTCCAGATCCAGGAGCTGGAGCTGCGAGCGCTGACGGAGCACCTGAAGGCCATCGTCAAAGAGATCCACGTTGCAATAGGTGAGCACAATGGACAGTGAGGTTTCAACGGTGCGATTAAATGTCAAGCTGCTTGGTGACGTTTGTTGTGTGTTGAACATTGGTTTGGTTTGTGTGTTGCAGAGCAACTTCTGTCGCTCTGCTTGCTCTCCTTTGAGAGTCTGAACATAGCCGCCTCCAAAGACCTCTGTCTAGCCTGCATCGAGGAAGCCTTTTTCACACCCCTGTGGAGCGCCCTGGTGGCTCTTTTCAGGTACTGTTGACAAAATGCCCCATGACCTGGAACATCATTTTGTAGCTGTAACCATTTCATTTAAATTTGTGTCACTTTATTTAACACATGATGAAAAGAATTCATTCAAATCATTTAGCAGTTTTATGCAATGGTTTTGTCTTCTCCTTGTTCCTCAGGAAGGTCTACAGAGAAAGGGAGCAGGCCTATGAGACGAGTATGAAGCTGTACCAAGATGCATCGCCCGTCGATGTTGGCGTCCCTTCGAAGCTGTTCCCCCAAGACGCCGGCGACCTGCAGGGTTCCTACCCCTACGAGTCCGCTGTTCAGGAGCTGCGGCTGCTGGTCACAGACGGCTGTCCTCAGAGGAAGCTGGAGTGTATCGGTGAGTCGCACTGTGTCTTCATTGCTGCTGTCTGTCGTTGAAGCGTGGAACACTAAAGGAAACCAGTACTGTCCTATTTTATTACCTAATCAAAAACAAATCCACAATTCATTCATTTTCCTCTGTCATACAGGTTAGCAGTACTCTACTCTAATTATCTTCATGGCGAGTCCCATTGGCAATCATAGTTAAAAGTCCAGTGTGTAAAATTTGGCCTAATTAATGATTTTTATATTGGTAAAAGCTAAACATACAGCACATTAATAAAAGTGTGTACTCGCAGTACAAAAAAAGTAATTTGGTTTTCTAACCCATAGAACAGTTCTTATATGTATATAAGAATATACATAGAGTAAGGGTCTTGCACCCACTTAGCCATCTTGCGCGTTGCATTTTTCTACGGAAGCCTGGGGTGGACAAACCAGTCTGCCTGACAGGGTGTTTCTTATATAGGGTGAACTGCTAGCGTCCTCAAATAAACCAACGAAGAAGAAAGTGGACGAGGTATCCAGGTTTGTGCACGCAGTCCGCCGTAGTTCACTGGCAAGCTCGGGAGAGGGAAGGTACAGAGTGGAGTCCCTAAGGGGACTTAAGTGAAAGAGTGGTGTAATTTAGCATTTAACCACTTGATGTCGCTGTTACTTCTTCAAAAATGTCCAAATATTACACGCATGACCTTTCACGATGAGCTCCATCGTGAATGTGGTGTGGACAGTGTGTGATGCTGTGCTCCGCTCTGTTGCAGTCAGGACTCTGCGGCTGATCTGCGCCTGTGCAGAGGACTACCGGTGTCTTCACGAAGTGGATTCTTCTCCCAAAACGGCCGCCATGTAAGTACACCGTGACCTGCAGCCCTCTATAGAGGCCATGACGACTAGCTCCCCAAGTCCAGTTATAAGGACTCAAACATGGATTTAAGGACTGAGTGCCTCGGCGGCTGCCCTGTCAGGACTCATCAGCGCTCCGTTGAGCCCAGCGCGGCAGGAGTCCTGCTGGGCCCTTTGCCCCCCCCATAGAGCGCCTCTGCCCGCCCGGCCCTGGCCCGAAAGTGGGTCGTCCTGTCTGGGTTTGGAACGGACCCAGGGCCCAACAATATACCAAGCTGGAGGCTCTGCTGAGAAGCCCTGCTGACGCACTGACTCACACAAAGGCTTATAAGAGGGAGCGCACCGGTGCACCGCGGACCCAATTTAAATTTTTCTCTGTTGACAGAGTTTGGCTGAGGGCCGGTAAATAAACTGCTGCAGAGGGAACTGTTTTTAATACATGTCACCACCGCCGTGCACTCGTGTGACCCTCTGAACCCGAATCTCTTGCACGAGCTGGGCGGAGAACGCAGCTCCTGTCAAACACCTGTAGAATCTTCAGGCCCAGCAGTGTTTATGTTTGTCATTGTTCTGTTGTCACGACACTGGATTCCTTAATTCTGCTGATCTGCGTCTGTGTTGGCAACGGTTTAAAGTTTCATGTTTGGACATTGGGAATCGCTTGTAACCATCTGATTTGCCGCTGATCCAACAAATACTCTTTTTTTTTTTTTTTTTTTTTTGTGCTCCTCTACTTCAAAGGGGTTGAATGGACAGAAACGTCACTAGAACATCCTGTTACTGAACAACTGTCCACCTCATCCTTTCCTCCTGTGTTGAATACACTAATGTTTTTTGAGTCTGTCTGTCGCCTGCTCCATATCTGTCTCCTTTTATTGGCGCGTGTGCCTTGCCAGCGGAGGCGGCAGGCTGGAGGGGTTGACCGGGAGGGCAGACAGTCCCCCTCCTCTCACAGCTCTTCATCCAGAAATGATAAAGTTTCCACATTGATGTACTTTTGTTGTTTGTGCAGGATTGTGGAGTGTGTTTAGTTACCTGGAAACATTGGATCAACTTATAAAACATCGGGAGGATTAATGGTTTTCCCTGTTTGTGTTTTCAGTGCCGGCACGGACGAAACGTCTCATTTATTTCAGAATACGCCGCCTCGTCTTTGTAGCGTGTTCAGAATTGAACCAATCAAATGCAGGCGGTTGACGGTACACAGTCGTCAACACTTCCGTTGTATTTTATGTGTCGTGCAGAGTTGCAATGACGTTTTTCAGCCCAAAATTGATGTTTGTGTCCACTTTTGCCAGCTTTGTTTGGATGGTATTTACCCTCTTTTTCCACCTTTTCTAAATACATGTTCTACCCCCTGTGTGTCTCAGACTGGGCTGACTGGCCTCCAAAGTTTGACTGGTGTGAGGTGGATATTTTTTCCCGCTGTAGGGCTGTTTTGGTGTTCGGCCGCCGAGCTGATTTGATTCGAGCCATGAATCTATTGTGCATATGATTCATTTTAGCTGTCTCTCTCTTTGCCACAGCGTGGCCACTTGGCAGCGTCTCTTGGCATTGCCTTCGCTGCACCCTTTGATTTCCTCACATTGCCATGTTGCTGCTCTTTGTCTGAGAGCAGCTAGAAGCTCGTTTGTTCTCTCCTTTTGCTTTTTATCCGGACCCTTTTCTCGTCTTTCATCTGCTTTGCTCCCAAATATGTTATCCTGTCGATGTCGAACCCCCCCCCCCCCTCCACCCCCGCGCTCATTTTTTTTCCTTTCTTTTTTTTTCTCCTTTTTACAGTGCATCGCAAAACTCTCATCTCCCTGGAAAAAAAAAAAAAGTATTCCCGCGCGCTGGGTGCGCAGAGCGCGCGTTGAATCTTCGGAATGCGGCAACGCCAGTTTAGCGTGCGAGGGGATCAATGTGTGTGTTTACAGTCACGAATAATTATAATTCAGGGTTGTGAGTGTGCGTGCGGGGTGTAGGAGGTCCAGTTCCCAGCGGTTACACGAGTCTGTCCAAACCTCGCGCAAACCTGCCGGGGGAGCGCGGGGGGGGGATGAATATCCAGTTGCACGCTGCTGCTGCGGGTCAGACCAGGGCCAGCGAACCTGCCTTCTCACGCAAACTCGCACGCAGGCGCTGCGCCCCTGCGTGTGAGTGGCCATAAACAAACGGTCACTGTCTGCGCACGGGGAGAATGCTATCAGGGCTGCCATCATCTCCCAGGCAGCAATTTGTTCGTCCCAGCAGATTATTCCTCCCCCACCCCCACCCCCTATTAAGAGCCGCACTTCATATTGTTTATGCCGAGCTCTCTGGGGGGGCAGGCAGCGGATGCCATCGTATTCTTTGAAAGTCACTCTCTATTTCTGCTGCAATCCGCTCTGTTTATTTACTCGGGTTTTTCTTTCTTTCTTTCTTTCTTTCTTTCTTTCTTTTCCCCCTCTTTTGCCGCCTCTGACCCGACAGCGGCGCCGACGACCTGTTGCCCATCCTGGCTTTCGTGGCTTTGCGCTGTCAGTGTCCCCAGCTGGTGTCCGAGTGCGCCGCTCTGGAGGAGTTCATTCACGAAGGGTGAGTCATCACAATGGAAAAACACGTCAGTGAACCCCCCCCCCACACCCCCACTCCTTCCCCTCTCCCGCTTCCACTCTCCTTGTAACCGACAAATAAAAACATGTTTGTTTAAATGGCTTTCAGCGCTGAATTCCTCTGGATTGTGACCCATGTGTTGCTTTCTAGTCGTGCAAAGCGGGCCGTCAGACTCGCGTGGAGTAGCAGCTCTCGGTTTAGCGGCGTTAGCAAGGGAGCGTGCATGAGGTTGATGCTGGAATAGAACCATGCTTGACTCTCAATTCTATATTGCAAATGTGTGTTAATGCGGTGAAATGACACACTAAACCATTTCCCCCATCACCAGGTTTCATTTTCCTCCGTGTGTTTCAGCTGTGGTATAGGAACGCTCCATGGACAAAATACTATCAAAAAAATAAATAAATAAATATATATATATAATTTTGCCATTTAACGGTTCATCATTTTTTGTCTTTGTGGCCAATGAGCGAGCCCTAAATCCTGCTCCTGCTAGATTTCTTAGTACCGTCTGTAGTCATTTTTAGTGACTATTGGTCTTGATGTAACCAGGTCTGCTTCAGTGCACAGTTCCGTTCTTACTTGTGCAAACTTTTTTTTTTCCCAGGGAAACAAGTAGATTTGTTTTTTGGCAAAATAACTCTATATCTATTTGTTTTAGCCACTGGTCAAACTTCTTGCTGATGTTTGTTTGGCTGCAGTTGCTGAGGTGTGTTATTTTCTTTCCCTCTGTGTTTTGCCAACCTCATCTGGAGTGAAGCTGTTAAATTTTCTTGAGCAATGACAAAAACAACAACACTTTTACTCCCTTGTCTTCACTCCTGTAATTGCAAAATATCATCCTATGCAATGCACATGCCTGATCTGGAAGGCTCATTCAGGCTAAACGTTTTTTTTGGGGTCAGAAACCTGAGAACAAGAAACACCCAGAATGTAGTCAGCAGACAGAGACAACACAACTAATCCTGGGTCTTATCCAACCGCCCACAGCAGACTCGAAACCGTTCACTCCTGCAAGGTTTTCGTTGTGTCCTGCAGGAGTCTGTGCGACCCAGCACGAACCCAGTTGACTAGCAAATCATATTCTATGTTGAGCATCAGTCAAATAATGCTGTTTCTGTATCTCTTTTTTTTTAAATATCAGTTTGGTTTTTAACAGTGCAGTTCATTCATATCCTCACATTTCAAAGCAGCTCTGCTTTTAAACACTTGTCCAAACTGCCACGCGCAGGTTAAATAGAGGCTAGCGCGTGGCGAGTTAAGCTGCCGTGTGGAGCAGCTGGGAGTGGAGATACTGCATCGCACCAAACATCGTCGCGTGTGAGCTGAAACCACACCCGAGAGTCTCTTGCTGCCTGCCACGAAGAAAAAAAAACTGAGAGTGTGTGAGGGCAGCAGTTTGAACAGGATTTGGCCAAGAAATGCCAGAACGTTCGGGAATTGTTGTTGTTGGTTTTTTCCCCCCACTCCTTTTAAAAAAAGAACTTGTTTATTTGTGGTTTGGTGGTTTTGGAACGGTTCAAGTTGAAGAAAGAGGTTGGTCCGAAACGGCTCTTTTGAAACGATTAGATGATGTAAGTTGTCCGTCAGTATATATATATAAAAAAAAGCCTCAACGTGCATTTTAAAGGTACAGTTGGTCAAGGTTGGCACTTCATATATGTGAACACTTGACGTGTGACTGAAGAGAGTGAAACGTAAAGCTCTTCACGCACCAGAATCACAATATTCTGTTGCGAATGAAACTCTTAAATTTGCAAAAAAAAAACTCCCCTCAAGTGATGAAAAACAACAGCTTGTTTTGAAAAACCAGCCGCATTGCTCACCCGAAGATGTCCGATCATCTCGCATGTGTCCCCTAGCTACCTAATAGGAGAGGAGGGCTACTGTCTGACCTCCATGCAGAGCGCCCTGGCCTTCGTGGAGTCACTGCACACTGGACGAGCTCGCCTCCCTGAAGACAAGCTCATGTGAGGTAGGAAATGCATGGCTACTAACTCGAGGTGAAGGGAAGTGGTGGCCAGTGAAGGCGCCTTTTAGACCGTTAACTTGATGATTTGATTGTTGAGTAGTTTATCAGGTCAGGTTGAAAAGATTTAAAAAGTCCAAAAGCCTTGAATGTCATCAGGCACAACTGATCATTTACTAATATTTTTTATGTCTCGTCCTCACATATTTGAATTCATGCATGATTCAGAGCGACTAAAGCGATCTAAGACGGATCTCATTGGTAGCTGTGTCACGACTGCATTGCGAGCCTTCTAACACTAACCCTCTAATAACAATAACTCGAACCAAGAAAACTGCAAATTACGCATGACGTTTTGCCTCCCGACAAAATTCACAGCGGTAAAATTTCACCAAAATAACCCTGTCAGTAGTTGAAGGGCCCCTCAGTGTTTTGGTGTCATGGTTACCAAAAGTTAGAACTGTTGCGACAAAATCCCTGTGAGTCAGGTTCTGTCGAAAGCCACCTGACAGACGGTGGGAGGCCGCGTGGACGCCGCCGTGAGATGTGGGACCGAGCGGCTGCCTTGGCTCTGCGGTTGCAGTGGGTTTGTTAAAGACGCCAGTGGCCGGCAAGTCACAAAAAAAAAAACACAGAGATTTTTGCTCATGAGGCGCAGGATTGTTGAGAAAGACTGTCATAAAAATGTTGTTGTGGCCTATATGTTTGTGCATTTTTAACATTTTTTTTGTTGTTGAAAAAATGACGTTTGATTCTACAAGCCAACGAAGAAAAATGATCTTTTCCACTCTGTCACAGGCGGCTGCTCTCACTGAAGAGACCCTCCGGACGGTTCCGCTCTTCAGCTGGGACCTGCAAGTTGCTCAGATGCATGTTAATCAGTGCACACAATGCAGACAGGATGTATTGAATGGGAGAAGGTCTCTTTGCAGAGGACTAAACCCAGTGCCTACTAGCTGTTCCTAACCAAATGAGATCCTGCACGGAGCCACACTGGCTCTTCCTGGGACACCAGAGGACATTTCTAACAAACAAACAAAACAATATTTACCTATACAGCTGCATCCACTAACACTTTTAGGTCGGAGTCACCTTTGGGAAGTGATGTCATCAATTCTGAAAAATACAGGGTGGAGAAGAAAAAAAAAAATACAGCCCGGCCTGCTACTAAGGGAATGTGATTGTAAACGATGCTGCAGATTCTCTCGCTGAACATTTTCACTTCACTATTTTTGGTTGTTTGTTTGTTTTTTTTCAGAACATACAAACCAATTTGAAAGGTGGCGAGTGCACGTTTCACATGCCCATTTTATTTTGTAAGACTGCACCCACAGGATATGTGGTGACAATACTAACAATACTTTGCACTTTGGGGTGTTCACAGGGGCTTGGGGAGGTAAGTGGTGGAGCTACACTGGGATGTTTTCAATTTACGCTGTGTCTGTTTTTTTTTGTTTTTTTTGTTGCTTTTTTGCAACAACAAAAAAGAAATTTTGTGTTCAGGTTAACGCCGGAGGAGCACAAAACTCACTACTTCACTGCGCTTGCATGTAACAGCATGTCAGCTAACGCCGGCGCAAGCAGGGGTGTGTGTGTGTGTGTGTGTGTGTGTGTGTGTGTGTGTGTGTGTGTGTGTGTGTGTGTGTGTGTGTGTGTGTGTGTGTGTGTGTGTGTGTGTGTGTGTGTGTGTGTGTGTGTGTGTGTGTGTGTGTGTGTGCGTACAACTTTGACAGCCAGTAAGTCATGAGGTCTGCGTGATCTTTCAACGCATCAGACTAAAATATGAACAAGTCGTCTCACCTCTTGAGTTTGCAGTCAATTTTGCAACTCCAGTGTGGTTGAATGCCAGCCTTCACGTCGAGGCATTGGAGCGTCGTGTGTTGCGCAACCTTAAACATATCAGCTGTGAGGAAAGGGGAGGGAAAAAAGGGATTGGGTTGCGTAGATGTCTTGACCAATGTGTGTCTCTCTTTTTGTCGTCTTGTGCGTTTGATTTTGAAATGCGTGCTAAGGACATGCTGGATGTTTTACTCTGATAGGTTGGTGTTTTTTTCCCCCCCAATGTTGTCTCTGTTTCCTGCACAATATGTTCCCTAACGGATCTTTTTCTTTTTTCTTGTTTTTTTTTTTTTTTTTTTTTTTTAAAGATTTTCCTTTTTTTTTAACATAAGACCATCTCATATGCAGCTACTGGTTGCCATTAATCCTGTTGTTCTGGCCTATCTTGGCTTCCAAGTTGTGAAACGATTCGCAGCAAAATAGCAGTAAAATGAATTACAACTAGAAGCCGGTTGAAGACGTGCCTGCATTAACTGTGGTATAGAAATTTGCAGCTACCTGACTGACGTCAGACACTGAAGGCTCCTGGAAGAGGGACAGTGTTCTTCCTCCATGCATTTACAAAACTGAAACCGATTGCTTAATAAATGGGCTAAAATAGACACAAATATATATTCCTGCTGATCTGTTGAAGGTGGTTTTGCTTCCACTATGATAAAACATTTTATGACCGTGCAATTTTAATTAACGATCGCTTGGCTGTTTACATGACTTTTACCTGTGTGGGTCCAGACGGTGTGAAAAGATGTCCAAGTACTTGCCTGACGTTTACCTCCAATTTGTTACATTCAAGTCAAAAATAGATATATTCTTAGGAGTATTACCTGTGTAGCCGGCGACAAGAGTGGCAGTATGCTGTGATGCTTTTGCATAGTGGACTAGGCCACTGTGTCACGACTACTTGTACATGTTGCAAAGCTGTGTGAAGACTGAATGTGTTAATTCCTCAGAGATTTATTGTGAAGGGTTGAGGATTTTTAGAGACTGGGTGAGAGAGAGGAGTCAATAAAGAAAAGAAATGTTTCAATCATTCATCGTTTGTTCTGGTCTGTCTGGCTGTGCGTCCAACTTGAGCCCAGTCATTTTAAAGGCTGCTCTCATAAATGAGCAATACATTCAGGAAAGACGACAGTTGAAGCTGTAATTGTAGGGCAACAATACAGGCAATGCTGGCAATATGATACTTAGTTCATCACTTAATATTAACATTTGTCCATAAGCGAACATATAGTTTCTAGCTGAGTCGATGCTGTAACATGTCCTGCACGCAGGCCTGATTTTCCCGCTGTAAGTAACAGTTGTACTAGTACAGCTGTACTAGCAGTAATAGTTTGCTGGTTTCCCCCAAACATGAATGAGAGGAATCTCAGACTGGTGGCTGCAGTTTGACAGCTTAAATATGGCTCATGATTGGAGATTTACTGCAGAGTTGCGTTTTATTTTATTTTATTTTGTTTTATTTTATTACTGGGAATTTCTTTCTTTTTTTTTTTTTTACAAACTCTGGAACTTTGGCTCCGAACACAAAGTGAAATGACTCCTCTGTGGTTTGTCCCTTGTTGTTACAACATGTTGTGGATTCATAAATTTAATAGATTAACTATCAAAGCAAACAAATGATTAATTGAGCTTCGCAACCCCCATGACCCATTTTCCCATTGTTATTCTTAGTTAATCTAGTTAATCTATTAACAGCGTGCCGTAACGTGTTCAGACAGGTCTGCTGTTCCACCTTGTCCTTCATTTGAACATGCACATATTTTTCATTCCAAAAGATCTGCAGTGAAACAAGGGTGAAAATTCCAGAAACAAAGATTCACAGCATGGGATCCCTTTATTACAGTCTTGACATATACATATAATATACACCACCAGTCAAACGTTTGGATACACTATCTAATGCAATGTTTTTTCTTTATCTTTAGTGCTTTCTACACAGCAGATAGATACTGAAGACATCAAATATATGAGCAAGATATATGTAATCATGCAGCAAAGAAAAACATAAATAACTAAATATGCTTTGTATGAATGGTGGCCTTTTTTTTGAAGAATTTAAATACAAAACATGTTTGACTTATTTTACTCTTTTATTGTTTCCTACATAATTCCATGTTCGTACGTAGGTTTGGTGCCTTCAGTGAGAAACTGCAATGTCAATAGTCAAATAAAAGACATTAAATTTAAAGGGTGTGTTCAAACTTTTGACTCGTAGTGTGTAAATAGACTTTATATTTATATGAATGAACTGAATAAAATTATCACACGGGAAAAAAAAAAAACCTCAAACAATACATTACACCAAAAGATAAAGCTGCAGCTCCCCTGAGTGGCCCCGCCACAAAGAGAATCTGATGTGACGTGTTTTTCTTTGATTTTCAACTGGGCTGTCACTGGCTGGGGCGTCTCATGCGGGCTGATGCCAGAATGATGCAGGCGGCGGCGACGGGCCACATGGCTGCACAGCAGCGGAGGAAAAAAACAACATGCCACTCCGAATCAGTCAGCGCACCAGCAGCAGCCACAACAGCAGTCTGCACGCCGACCTCCTCTTGCTTTTGACCGCTTGACATCCCGAATTTTCTCTTTCCGTCTGACTGTGTGTGTTCTTGTCTCGCCCTTCCCGCGCTTCCCTTCCTTGCTTTGTCGCTCGCGCCCCTCAAACGGGCCTCGGCTTCTGCAGAGTTGCTCGGGTTCATTGCAGGTCGTCGGGGTCACCGCTTCCTGCTCCAGTTGAAGGAAGAAAAAAAAAACCAACAACAACAAAGCAAATGGTGGAAAAAACGAGACGGCGCACACAGCGACGCGTGCGTCCTGTGATTTTTGCGAGTCGCTGTGTGGGGTGTGTGGAGTTTGTCGCGACCGCATAAGCTCTCCACGGCTGCTTCGGTGAGGTCTCGCCGCCCTCGCACGGAAGGCGGGTCGCCGCGCCGCCAAGCTCACCGCTTGTTTTCCCATCTGGTTTTATACTTTAATTCCCCTTCACTTACTCGCTCCAGCTTTTAATCAAAAGCAGAGGAAGTTGACACCCACTTTTCATAGACCCCTAAATTTCCCTGCAACACACACGCGCACACACGCGCACACACACACACACACACACACACACACACACACAAACACACACACAATTGGCAATCAGGTGCCCATGCAGCAGGAACACCATGAACCGCTTTCAGACGTTTTCAGGAGCACTTCCAACACCGTTTAAACAGGCATTTTAACCCAAAGTACTTTGGTTGCAAGGGTTTTGCTTTCCTGCATCTACACCTCAATATGTGAATCTCAGCAGTGATGAGATGCAACGCCGGTGATCCTCAGGGCATTGTTCTGTCCCCATGTATATCCAAATCTGCTGGAGTCTGTCCCAGCTGTCATAGGGTGAAGCCAGGGTGACACCCTGGACAAGTTGCCAGTTCATCACAGGGCCACGTAGAAAGACAAACAACCATTTGCGCTCTCGCTTTCCCTCTCTTTCTCTCACACACGCACACACCTACGGTCAATTTAGAGTTTCCAATCCACCTTACATGCATCTTTTTGGACTGTGTGTGGAAGCCGGAGAACCCGGAGAAAACATAAAACCTCCATACAGAAAGGCTGTCATCAAAAAGCCCCAGAGAAACTCAGGTGGTGCTTCCAATATGTTGGGCACTGGAAATCTCAAACAAGCTGCCTTGCATAGTGATGACAGTGAACTGAAGTCAACTGTAGCTAACAACGCAATATTTTTATTTTATTTATTTGATTAGTACAGTGCACATTAATTGACATGTCAGCAGTAGCATAAATGCTAATTTTATCAATTGTCTGTGTTTAAAAACATAGAAAAAAATACATTATATATACACAATACACTATGACGAATAGATAAAACATGCAAAGATCTTACAAACAGAATTAGTTCCAATTGGCTTGGAAAAGATAATAAGATTCCTCATGAGAGCAGGTCTGATTTGTTACTAACCAGTGTTTAAGGGTCTTTTTTAAAGGTGGTGTAGTTGTGACAGCGACGTTACAACCACAGCAGTGAACAGGCTACAATGTTGCTGAGTCAAGAACATCAAACGTGCGGCTGAAAAAAAGAAAATCCTCTGCTCTCTCTTTGTCAACATCAAATCAACGTTTCCTCTCACCTCATTTAACCTGTTGAGCCGCATTTCCATTCCGATGGACGCTCAGCCTGTTGAGTCTCGTACCGGCGGCCCCCTTTTCACAAAAGCCAGTTTTCTTTTCCTATTAGAATGAGATGAGCCGTCGTCAGAGGGAAGCCGGTGGGTGGTGTGTGTGTGTTTGAGCGTCTCCATTATTTTGCTAGGAACGAGGTGCTGATGAAAAGGGGAAGAGAAGAAGAGGGGCCTCCGAACAGCTCGGTAATTGATGTAGCTTGACCGAGCTGCCAAACAAATTCAGAGTAAATATTGTGACTGATCGGGTCTCGGGAAAACACTTGTGCTGTGTTTGTGTTTTCCAGGGTTTCTGCGCGGATTGATGACAATGAAGGTGAAGTGGCAGAGTTACATTAATGTGCTCATGAGCTCTTTTAATTTCTGTTGCACAGCATAACAATAGTCTTTTATAACGCAGCCGGCCGGGGCCTCAAACTCCGGCTCTGTTTATCTAAGGGACATGCTGCCCCAAATAACTGGTTGCATATAGTAGGGCCCTATAATGGGTCAAAGTCGGTGCTTCTGAATAGGATAGATTGGGGGCGGGTGGCCGTTAAATGTGTCAACCCACCAAAAAATATGCACCTACTTGTGGTAGCATTTTTGTCGTTGTTGCCATTGTTGCCGTTCCCATAGAGACACCAAATCAAATCGCTGTGGATGCAAAACGATTTCCCCCACAAATACTGCAGTGACATTTCAGGCAATGTACCTCTCAACAGAGGCCATAATGGGCGAGAACCATGATTTAGACTAGGGATGCAAATTATGCATTCATTAATTAATCGCTAGCTGATTGACCTTATCGATCGATTAACGATTAGAACCATTAGAACCATTAGAACCATTAGAAAACAGTAAAAACACCCTAAAACTCTGACTGCAAGTTGACTTCTAATGGGTCACATTTCAACTTTTTTTTTTAAGTTGTCGGTATATTGCGTCCATCACAGTATCTACAGGTGAATTGCTCTTTCTTGCCACTACACTGTTATAATGATATTAACTAACCGTGTAAAAAATGTTCAATTAATCGCGACTAATTAAATTTAATCGATTCAATCCTTCATCGACAATTAATCGATAATCGATAAATTGTTTACATCCCTAATTTAGACCTGATCATTTCAGAGTCTTGCAACATGTTGTATACGATATTGCAAACACCATGCAGCATTATCGTTACACAACATCAGTGTGATGTTGCCCTAACGGTTGCGCTACTTCAAATGGTGCTCAGGTCCAATCAAACAGCAGCGACGCAACAATTCTTTGAAAAGTTTTTTTATTTATTTTTTTAATATTAGACATGTACAAAAGTTACAACAGGCTATGAAAGAGGACAAGACAACAGACTACAAAGAAGTGCTTGAACTCTGGAGAGCATCAGCATGAGGGCGCAGCAAGCTGCGGCTGCGGTGGCCAAACTAGAGCTTTTTCCTTTGAAAGCTGCTTTTCGTTACAAGCCATGTTTCATGTGCAGCCAAATCACAAGTGAACAACTTTTACTCTTGACTAAAAGGTTTCATAGGAGGGAAAACAAAACATACTTTATTGCATTGAAACACCACATGTAACAAGGCACAGATTACTCAAATTGGACTCTATTTACATTTTTATTAGCTTTGTGAAGCTCCTAGGGACTCTAGAACTCATAAGTTTCCAATGTTACCACATTACATCAGCCGGCACCAGGAATCCAGCGACAACGTCCCGACTCTAATTAAATGAACCAAACTGGGCAACTGCAGTGTGCTTTCAGTTGGTAGATCTGAAAGGGGGAATTTGACGACTTTGACATGATACAACAAAACGTATCTGGCAGCTGGGGTGGACGGGTTGTAGTGTAATGTACGGTATTCTGTCCAGCAAATAATGCTAAATCACGACTGATAGGTAGGCAGCGGTCAGAGAGTAAAAATCATAACCGTCACACCGTTCTGTTTTGTTTTGTTTGGCTTTTTCGACAGGAATGTTAGACAGCAACACATGCGGGGAAAGCAGACGTTCACAGTGTGAGAGAAAGCAGACGATACTCTTGTGTAAGGGCGGATGGGTTAAAGGTGCAGGAGCAGGGAGAGAAAGAGAGAGTGAGAATGTGTTTCTGGAATGTTGTGTGAGCTTGACAGCGATGCGGCAGCTGCAGGAGAGCTACAGGTTTCCCTCCAGGAGGACAGTCTTTAGGTCTGCCGGCTGTCTGACCGTGTAGATGTTGTGGGAGGCCCTCCGTCTCTCCACCAGGGTGGCGACGGCCTCGCCCAGGGCCAGTTGGTCCAGGTAGTCGGGAACCACGTGCTCCGCCGTGTACACGCCTGCGTTGATATTCACCTGCCAGGGGCCGATCAGAGTGGAAGGGGAGGGGTTTATACAGGAAGTAAAGAGAGGAGTAAAAGTGTATTATGTAAGATGTTTTTTTTGGTTTGGTTTCAACTGTGTGAGGTTGATAGATCAATTAGAATCCTTAGCATTTTAATGTTATAATGATAATGCAAAGTTTAACTACTATTAGTATTATTGATAAGCCAAATGATGATGTTTAGCTTAATACGATCCAAAACAAATTGCCATAGCATCAGATAAATTATAAAACCTAGCAGTAAAATAACTTCTTCTAGGACAGGGGCCACCAACACTAGGGATGTTGACAATGAATTGATTATCGATTAATTGTCGATTAAGAATTAAATTAAATTAAATTAAATTAAATTAAATTAAATTAAATTAAATTAAATTAGTCGCAATTAATTGAACATTTTTTACACGGGTAGTTACATTATAACAGTGTTGTGGCAGGAAAGAGCAATTCACCTGTGATGGTCCAAATATACCTAGAAAGTTACTTTTTAAGTTACTTTTAAACAACTTTAAACAAAAAAAAAGTTAAAGTCAGAGGATACATTTTTATTTTTTTTTTACTGTTCTCTAATGTAAAAATGGGTCCGTCATTAACGTGATCAGTGTCTTCACAAAGATGAGTATCATTAATAATAATGTATAACTAAAGGTTAACTGAGAAAGTGTATTTCAGAAGAGTTTAGCAAACTGCTTGCCCTTTACACGACTCAGTACCCATGAAGTAACTCTCAGGTTCAACAAGGTTGGGGACCCCTGTTCTAGGATTTCTCTTGTTGTCCAAAATGGCAGTTCAGGTCCAAAGGATGTAAACTGAACTGTGAGGTCACACGTATCAGCCCCAGCATCTCACCTGGTTGAGTTTGCAGGGCATCTCGGGGTACTCCTCTCGTAGCACCTGGCAGAAGGCCAGAGCGCTGGCAGCTCCGATCGTCAGGAAGCCCGTACCAGGCATCAGCAACTTCTCACCTGCTCCACCTGCACAACAGAGCGTGTCAACCTTCAGACCATGTAAGTAAGTATCCCAAATGATGGATCTGGCGGGACAATATTTATATATATAAATGATTGTGTTGCAGCTACTAGAACCGGCACGAGAAAGAATCACCTGTGATGAAGGTGTAGGTGCAGCTGGGGTCGTCCCTCACCAGGGGAAAGAAGGCTTTCCAGGACACAAACGAGCAGAAGAGCAGAGTCTCAATCACCTGGTGTATTGAAGAAGAAGGAGGTGGAGAAGGAGGAGAAGTAGAAGAAGAAGAAGAAGAAGAATAAGAGGAAGCCTTTATTAATCCCACATTGGGGAATTTTGCATAATTACAGCAACAATACAATATAAAAGACTGGAGATTACTTTGACTATAAGAAGTAAAGAAGAAGATGAAGTCATCAATGTTCATGGGGAAACGTTTCAATGATTTTTGCATGAGCGCAATATTGGAGAACAATGGAAGATGTGCACGGGCACCCACCACTGCAGTTGGTCAGCATTGACAATGACACAATAAGCACGGCTCAGTGCTGCTGATGGTGCTCACCCAGTGCAGCTCTTTCAGGGACTGGGTGTGCGGGGGTCCCCCCTGCCACCAGCTGAATCCCAGAGAGGAGACGATGTCCGTCACCTTGCCCACCTCCTTCAGCACGGCCTCCTTCGCCTGCTCTGCTCCCTCCTCCGAGCCTGGAACACAGGGATGAGTTCAAAAACCACAATTTTAGACCAAAGCGTGTGATTATGGCGAGGCCACAGGCAGCGGATCGCCCAGTTATGTTCTCTCAATGACATTTTTTTATGGACCGTTTATGACAAGTTGGGGCAAAACTGAAGAACGTCGATCACGTCTTGGAGGTCCTATAACAATGCCAGATGAGGAATTTTAAACCAACTGTGTCACTTTTGATTTAGGCGATCCACAAAAGCAAATTGGAGATCCCGTGCAAGCGTTAGTCCAGTGATATATCTGCTTGTACTTTTTCCCTCCCTCCTGTTGAGCAAAGGCGTAGCTTCTGCAGATGGAGATGGATCCTACTGACGGGGAACCTACCTACATTCCCCACAAGGGTGGTGAGGTTGTCCTTTGTGGCTGGAGACACGAATGATCGGAGTTTCTCCAACCGGCTGCTTTCCCTGGAAATGACTGCCACTTTAAAACCTAAACACACACACACACACACACACACACACACACACACACACACACACACACACACACACACAGACACACACATACACACAAACAAAAGATGAGACACGGCATTAATCTGTGGGGCAGACAGACAGACAAAAGCAGCACCTTTTAATGCAAAGACTTTTGAACTTAATCCTGTTCACATTAAAGTGAGCGTAATCGCAGGAGCTCAATCGTTCCCCAAACGTGTGTATCGGGGTCACCCGCAGCGTAAGTGTGACGCCGCAGCAGATGGTCACTTTCTGCTCAGGTCCAACAAAGAAGCTACGCATGCCACGCAAATCCAAAGCCAGTGAATTGACTGCATGATCGGTGGGTAAAAGTGCCCGAGCCGAGTCTGATTCAGTTCTAACATGTATGGGTGACCTTTCAAAAACAAGAAAATCCAAAATGGAACGTGAGTATAAAATCACGCCCTGCGATGAACTGGCGACTTGTCCAGGGTGTCACCCTGCCTTCGCCCTAAGACAGCTGGGATAGGCTCCAGCAGACCCCCGTGACCCTGAATAGGAATAAGCGGGTACAGAAGATGAATGAATGAATGAGTATAAAATCACAACACAATAGTGCTGTGTCTTAATCATGTTATTATCCGTGTATTTACGACTGAACTTATTGCGATTCTTAATGCTATTCTCAATATTATTATATAGTAGTGACATGAGTGCATTTGCGTTTGTCTTTCTTTGTCTTTTTTTTTTTTTTTTTTGCATTGAGCAACTTCAAGAACTTGAACTCATGCTCATATTTCTTTTGACACTGATGGATGACCTCATGCTTACAAAAGAGGTGCTCTCACTATGAACCGTCACCCGTACAGTGCATTCAGCCAATTCCCGACACGCCCGCAGCAACCGTGCGTCACTGGTTACGGAGCAGCTGATTCTTGAATTCATCGCCTTGACAGGTCCATGAAAAACAAGTTGTGCGTCCACACAGTATTCATGACTGACTGAGGCATTTACTAAAAAAATAAGCTGCTAAAATGCGAACAATCTTTTTTTTCTGAACAGTAATTACCTCACAGCATATATATATATATACATATATATATATATATATATATATATATATATATATATATATATATATATATATATATATATATATATATATACATATATATACATATATATATATATATGAACACTATCCTGTTCATATCAGAAAACAATAAGGGGGTAAAAATCCTCAGAGTGGTCTCACATGAGATGCGGCCCCAGGTCCACTTACCTTTGTCCAGCAGACCTTTAACAATCCCGGAGCCCACCGTGCCTGCTCCTCCGAGAACCAACACAACCCTCTCTGAGTTGGACATGCTGGCTGCAGCTTCTCACAACCGGCGGTGGAGGATGGAAAATATCACTCAGAGCGCTCGAGGTGAAGCCGCTGATGACTCGTAGTGCACAGCATCAGTGCCCATCCAGGGTGCTTTAAAAGGGAGGCCAGGGGCCACGGTTCCGCCCTTCTCGCGCTGTCACTCCAAGCCACGCCCGCAGGTCAGCAAAACGACCTTCCGCACTGCCTTCATTCACGCTGTACGTTGTACACGGTGGACTTCACGACGGACAGTGTTTTGAGATTGTGATTGCGTGTGCGTGCACACACCTTAAGGAAGTGCAGTCGGCTTTATAGAAGTTTAGCTCAGGTGAAATGCTGCCATCCAGCGGAGGAGACGATAAAGGCTATGATCTCACTCCATTTAGATACAATTAGTAATGCTAATTTCTTAACGATTTATTTATTTTGTTTTATCGTTAGCATTTTGTAACGTTGGCCTCTTGTATAGTTAGCATTTTTTAGCACCATGTAACTTTTTTTCAGAACCTTGTAACTTTTTTTTTTTTAATCGCGTTTTATTACCCAGAAGTTTAGCTCAGGTGAAATGCTACCATCTAGCAGAGGAGATGTAGGTACAATTACTAATGCTAATTTCTTAACGATTTAAAAAAACAAACAAACAAACAAAACCAAACATTATTATTATCGTTTCATCGTAAGCATTTTTTATATATTTTGTAGCACCTCGTAACTTTTTCTTTTTTAATTATCGCGTCTTATCACCGCTTTCACCGGTCCGCCTCGATGCCTAAAACAAGCGCAACCGCTGCAGTTGGGAAAATCCAACACACGTGACAATGTTTACTTTACCCTGTTCAATCAAGTAGCAGTCAGCTGCTCGCCGGCTACTGCGTGGCCAGAAATGCTTTACACAATTGATTGACAGACATCTGCACAAAAACAGCCACAGGTGAGTGTGCGTGTCATCGTCGGCGTTTCAACCAAAGCCAGTTCTTGAGCCCAACTTTGGGACGCAGCCTCCCGCGGCTAGCTAGCTTAGCTTCGATACCAGTCAGGCAGGCAGGCATGTCATCCAGCTACCCGCATATCATTCACATTGTTAACTGGTTTAGCGCAGTCTTGCTCGTCGACATCATTTAGCAACTTTCCCTACAGTGGTCTTTATACCAGACTCGGCGTAAATGCACGCTGCCCTTCGGCCGTGTCTGTAACTTTGCCTACATTTTCTGCCACTTCCGGCATCTCTACCTCCGCGGGTGGAAGCGCTGCCGTTTACAGCTAAGGGCAGCCTGGCCCTGATGGTCCTAGCACTGAAAGTTGACTCACTGCCGGTTGATAGGCTGCGCCCCCACACAGAGCAGCGCCCACATTTCTGAAGGCGTTTCGGGAGTCATTGTAAAAGTTAGCGGTTGTCAAGTCCGGACTGTTAGCCCGTGCTAACAACACATCCCTGTGCTTTTGTTGTTGAACACATTTTGTGTGAAGTTTCTCGCCGTCTGAACGGGACAAAACCGAATCGACATCAGGTAACCGGGCGGAACTCACATCCGGACTAAACAAGGGAAGCTAGTGCTGACGTCAAAACGTCACCGAAGGCAGAAATTTCGTTTCCCGTGAAAGTTAGCTAGCTTGTGAAGCTGGAAGTCTTTGTTAAAATTCGTCAAAGTTTGACATTCCACGACTTTCACTTTCGTTCACAGCTTAACCTTTGTACTCAGAAGTTCATTTTAAATACATTTTTCTTTGTGGTATGTTTTGTTATATGTTGTATCTTACCTGTCTAAAGTTGTAAACGTCGACTAAAGTCAGCTTATTGTTCTTTTTTTTTAATTTTTTTTTTAAACTATTGTAATAATTAACATTTGTCTTGATTTGGTTTGAATATGATTTTATTAATGTCATCTGTGTAACATATACTGTGTAGCCTATACTGAGGAAGACATTTGAACTATGAAGGACTGAATGATCTTGACCTTACTCCCCATACGTTTCCATCCTTATTTCAAGACTTTCCCTGTTCTTTTTTCCAGCTGAATGAAAGAGATGAGCATCTCCAGACAGAGATCCAGGGACCTGGTGAGTGCCTATGAACACAGCTTGGAGCATCAGATTGTGGGGAAAGGCTCCAGCCTGGTGTGCCAGGATGAGGAGCTGCGGACGCAGGTTGAGGGAATGCTGATGGACGGAGATGCTCGGGAGATGCACCAGCTGGGTCTGGAACCTCTGAAGGTGATGGAGGAGTCGCTCAAAGCGGTAGCGGCCTCGGCGTCAGCGCCAGTCGCCAACGTCAGGAGGGGGAAGTCCAACAGGGGGCTTCAAGGCCTGGCCAAGGCCTTTGAAGTTATGGAGCAAGCAGCTTTGAACCTCTACCTTGGTCCATGGCGGGAGGAGTACAAGACTGTCAAGGTTTGTTGAAGAAGCAGCTTTTTATAGGAATTACACCCAGACCCCAATGAATACCCCAAGTTAAGTTTAGTAGTTAAAGTTATATATATGTAAAACATACAATTCTGTTTCTTTGACGACTCAAGGCATTTTTTTAAATAATAAAATCCTGACTTCTTTTCCCTCTTGCCTTCATTTTCTCCTCTTTTTTGGCCCAGATGTACTCCGGTACGTTCACCCACTACATCAAACCGGTGCTGTCGATGCCACAGATCGAGAAGCTGTTTGGCTTAATGGGCTACCAGCTCAGCTCCCCTCGCCACGAGCAGCTCCGACTCCAGCCCACCAGAGTCGGCGCCACCTCTCTGGACGACTTCCTGCGCCTCTCCTGCGCTTTCTTCCTGGCCCGGTGCGAGTGTCACCTTCTGCACAGTGCTCTGGAGAAATACGCCGGTAACGGTCAGTGGGAGCTGAACATGGTGACGGAGAGGCAGAGAGGAAACAGCCTGCAAGTATGTTTGCACTTGGTTACTTCATTGTAACGTGCTGATTGTCCGATTTTTTTATATTGTTTTTTTGTATTTTCTTTTCTTAAAAAAAAGCAAAAAGTCACAAGAAACTTTGAAAGACAATTTCTCCATTTAAAAGCCCCTTTGGGCATCAGAAACAAACACGAAAGATACACCAGCTGTGCTTCAATAGCGTTCAAAACATTATCAGTCCACTGCGTGTGTTGATGTAGATCCAGTTTTACTTTTGGTAAAATCTAAAAAGTATCTAGAAGATTATACCAGAACCTGCAGCCTGTACAGATACAAACCCGATGAACCAACGGCACCAAAACAGATCCTGACCAACCTGGTGATTATAATTTGTTATTTTTTAGATCTGAATCTAGACTTTGGGGTTGTATTATTTAGGATACTGGATATCACCTTTTAGAGTAGTGTTGGTCGGGCAGTAATCTCATTGACTGTACCTTGATAGCTTGTTTTCCTCTCTCAAATGGTCCAACTTATTCCTGTAGCCTCACACTAACTGCAGTCATCACTCCAGATGCACCAAATCCAGACACCCCCCTGATGCTACGTGATTAACAAAAGCAGCAGCAGCAGATGCTGTAAACGCATTCGTGCTAACGAGGGGGTCTGGTCTTCTGATGCTGACAGGTTGCCTTGGACAACACCAAGAAAAAGTTGGAAGTTAACCAGCCTCCGTTCGGTAGCGAGCAGGAAGTGGACCTGTACACAGACGAGCAGGTGAACGGGGGGCCGAGGGAGGCCGCCCTCGGCGACGACGGCCCCCGCTCGTTGGCCTGGGTCGGCCCGAACACTGCGCTGCCGCCGCTGTCGTCCACGTCCACTGCCAAAAGCCACAGCAACGGCTTGACCTTCATGTCCTCCCTGTCCGCCGCTCTGCCCGCCAAGGAGCCCGTGCACACCTCCACGCTCAACTACCACATCACCAAGAGCTCGGCCCTGCAGTCGGACCCCGCCAGAGGCTCGGGCGGCGTGAAGGTAGCCAAGCACCCTTGCGAGGAGTCGCCGTTCGACGCGGCCGACCCGGAGTCGCACAGCCTGCAGGCGGAGCCGACGGGGCTCCCGCAACGTGCGACTGGAGCCAGCCGCCCCTGCAGCTGCCTCGACACGCCTGGCGGTTGTGTGCAGCACTGCATGCATTGCAACGTCTCGCACAGCATTACTTGTGCCTTAGATGGGCGCTGCAACAGGCTAGGCCACCAGCTAGAGTACACCAACCTCCTGGGCGAGGAGCCGGAGTTGAGGGCGGGGTCGCCGACCCTGAGAGTCGGCGCATCGCAGAGTCTCAGCGGCAGCAGCGCGGCCATGTCTTCCTCGGTTCTCCACGACGACCCCCGAGCGATGACCCAGCACCCGCGTCCCATCAGCTACCACGAGTGCTGCAACCTCGCGCAGCTCAACCCTCAGGTGCTGTGCGAAAGCTGCCGGGTCTTCCACTCGGGTTCCTGCATGGAGAAGGATCGCTGCCAGGCGCATCATGACACCAAGCCGCTGGGCGTGTGCTCGTGCGGCAGGAAGTGCGCCAGGGGCCCCCTGGTTCTCTGCAGATACTGCGGCGCAGAGTTTTGTAAGGACTGTTGGTACAGGAGCCCTCTTGAATGTACCTGTGGCCAAACGTTTGACCAGTCATCCTCGGTGTGATTTTTGCATTGTGAAAACGTGTTGCACTAACGAGGCACAGCTAGCACAGTGTCACAGTGCCTTAAAAACCTGCGTATTGAAAATCAAGTTCAGTGACAAACTCAGATGTTGCCTAGAAACAGTGCTTAATATCTCTTTTTTAAAAATGTGGTCTTGCAGCACCTTGTGTCAAAGTGGCCATATTTAATGTTTATTATGACCATTTTTGAAATGTTGTGTAAAGTGAGACTTGAATACGTAATGGTGTTTGTGTTATTTTGTCACCTCATTGTATTTGGACAGCAAAGGGGAGTTTTTTTTTTGTTTTGTTTTTTTTTTTAAATCTGTACTCGCTGCCTGCTCACACTCTGAACTGAAGAGTCAATAAACAATCAAGTCTGTCACAACTGGTTTATTGTTAGCATTGTTTTATTTTGAGTATCTTTGATGGCCGTGCTGCCTCTGGTGCACAATGTAATTTTGGACGGTAATAAATTATTTTTAAAACACTTTACAAGGCGCTTTTAAAGTCCTGGAGTTTCACTTGATCTTGTAAAGACGCTTTCTCAGGAAACAGAGACTTCGCGCAAAAGAGGAATAGAAACTATCACGGTAAGGAAGTGTTCGACAACTGCGCTGGCAGCCATTATGCATCCCAGTCCGGATAGCTTGACTGTGCACGGCACAACGTAGAATGTTACGAAATAATTACAGTTTTGAGTCACGGTTATTCAGGCACTTGTTGCTCGTCCCCTCTATTCGTTGAAAGCCTGCCAGTTGACGTTGATGAACGTCTTGCTGTCCATGCGGTCGATGTAGAGGACCCCGTCCAGGTGGTCCATCTCGTGCTGGAGGATCCGGGCTGGCCAGCCGCTCGCCTGCCACGTCACTCCCTCGCCCTTCTCATTCAGCCCTGAAGGGAGAACAAGCCGACGAGAAATATAAACCATAGACGACGCTCTTAATCTGAGGGAACTTGTCTAAAAGGAACAATAAAGTTTGTATTTATAAACCTGGCTCTCTGTTGCCTGTACACTAGACTTACAAATGAATGTACAGTCTGCAAAACCACGGCTTTTCCACCCGAACACATACGTACCAGACACTTCCACACACCGGTAGCGTGGAACTGCAGCAGAGAAGCCAGTGATGCTCTCGCATGCCTCCTGAAAGATCACAGTCTGCCCATCCAGGACCCTCAGCTTGGGGTTTATGAAGATCCTCAGAGGCTGGGCGGAGAGACCTCGGAACTTCCTGGATGCTGGCGTACTCTCGTGCAGCATCTTCTCCGGGTACTCCAGGGCCAGGATGCGGAGCGGCACGCCCACCTGAGGCGCACTCAGTCCCACGCAGTCAAGCTTACGCATGACTTTCACCATAGTCTTGATGACCTGTTGGATCTCGTCCCCTTTTATGGCGGAGGGATCAACGGTGGCTGCATGTGAACGCAGCACAGGGTCTCCCACCTGGCATACGTGGCTGTAGGGTGGACTGGGTGGAGGCCGGATCTTGTGCTTCATGTACTGGAGGTAGGAGCGAACCTTCACTTTGCTGCAGTAAGAGTGACTGCAGGGAGCAGGCGCTTGAGGGGAGAAATTGGAGCGACATAAGCCAGCAGTGCAGCCTGTTACATTGGATGCACGCAGTCTGAAGCCCAATCTAGAGATCTGAAGCAAAGATGATTTTGCACTCATGTTGGAAGTTTCAGCTGGAATGACGATGACCCAACTGAGAGGCAATGCTGCAGGAGAAAAGACAAAAGTTTGTCGGCTATGAAAACACAACAATCACATTTTTAAATCTTTGTAAAAACCTGATTTGGTATGAATAAGGACTTTTAGTCCATCTCGCCAATCTACATCAAATGTCCAGGACAACCAGTCAATAAAATGATAGGATTTTAAAGACATGGTATTTTTCCAGCACTAACTGTTTTTATAAAAAAAACAAAACTTTCCAGCACTAGCTTAGATCTACAATTCTTCTTTGGCATGTTAAGTACTGTGACAAACAATGTCTTTCTAAATATAGCTGTTGTCCCGTCTAGAGTTGTGAAGCACCGCCGCCCGTCACCGGTGTAGCCCGGTGTATAAAACACGCAGTCCGTGCAACATTCACGACTTTCTCGACTCGAGCTACCAAGCTAGGTCACTAGCATTCCATCGCAATTCTTTTTTTTAAACATGAAAATAACATTGTAAAGTAAGCATAACATGTAGACATAAGGATCCTAAATAATTTGAGTTATCTTACACTAATGCGTGTTACTCCGTTTATTCATTTCCACCAGGGGTAAAGACAGGGGAAAGGGAAGCTCAGAGAGCAGTTCACGGAACTATTTCCTGGTCACGTCACAACTGCCTTCACAATAAAAGTAAACACGTCTTTCCCCAAGGTGGTTTTAAGGTTCGCTTTCTGGCAAAAACTTTATTTTGGTAGCGCCGCCGTCTTTGGCAGGGAAGTGATTCAAAAACGAAACACGACGTAAACACCGCCCAGAAGCTCCTGGCTGAAACTTGCCGTGACATGTCCAGCTGGTCGGCGGGCCCAATACACAAGCAGCATGCAGCGGTTTAAAAAACAGCACCGGGCGGATGGCCGCGGAGTTTCCTCTCGACACACTTCTGTACGCCGGAACAACAACAACACCGCATCACCGAGCTAATTAATGGAAGGAGGGGAGCAGCGTCCTGTCCGAAAATGTTTCTGCAGTTTCCCGAAACTGCGCCTGTGGATCCTGGAGCACGTCTGGGCGCACAAACCGACGAATTTACACCAAGGTTGTTTATTATTCCTAGTTGATTTAACTTTCATTCAATATTATTTCTAAACCGTCACTGCTGCGTTCACTTAAATATTAAGTTTTTATGCTCGTTTCACATCTATGTACACATTTTAGCTGTGTCTTACTTTGAAAGAGCAGACTGTAGTAAACAGGTGGACATTGTTTTTGCATCTCATTGACGTTACGCAATTTAATTAAAGGGTCTTAAACGAGAACTCCGTTCCAGTGGCCTGTTCGTTTCTGTTATCATTATGTGTTTCAGATATTTGATTTAATTCTGATAGATGAAAAATGATTTTCCAGCACTCACTCCTTACAAATTGTGTTTTCTCACAGTTTTAGACCTTTTAGTGTTGCCAGAAATGGATCTGCCGCCTCTGAGCCTTGAGGATTCGTGGCGGATTCGTGTTGCTTCTGCCCAGGTGTATTCCATCGTCAAGAACAGGGACGTAAAGAACTTTGAGAGAGTGATGGACCTTATGGAAAACGTGTACAGACTCCTGCCCACACTGGTTGCCCCAATCAAGCACATGAAGGTCGTGTTTGGCTTGAAGACAATGGTAGGGTTGTGAGTTGTAGCACCCGCGCTTCAGCGGCTGGTTACGGCTCAGAGCTGTAGCTGATTGATCTGATGGAGTTAATGCATATTCCACCTTCTGCTTGCTCCTCCTTCTCTTCCGTCCTTCAGTTCATCATGTGGATGCTGAGAGAGCGCAGAGGAATGGTGGAAACGATGCTTAAAATCAACCAGTTCTTTCCAAACAAACTCCCTCAGTACCAAGGCCAGTGTGTGAGTGTTCAGTGTATCATTATAAACATCCCGCCTGTTTTTACAACGTTTAAAATGCTCGTATTCTGTCTTAAAAGTTTAAGTTAAGAAGTTGTGGCCTACTTTTTTTTTTTTTTTTTAATTACCACTTATTTCTTTTAATGCTGTGCGTACATTTTTTTTTCTTCTTAATAATGTTCACTTTTTCACAGAGCCAACGTGACATGTTCCTGATGATTAAGAACCATGTGGACTTCCGGTCTGAAGCCCAGGCGCTCACAATGGACAGGGCCAAACTTAATGGTTACATCTTGGTGAGTTCAGCTCATATGCAGAATTGTATTAATAAAGCTGACTGATTTGCCTTCTGTGTTCCCCAGAGTTAAAAGTAGTTGTAGTTCTCTAAAATACATCATGGAATGTGTAGAGTTCCCAAATGTCTTCCTTTGTGTTTTTCTTATACGTTGATGGACCTAAATGTGTTTTAAACATCTATACTGATCGGTTCAGAAGCGTTTCTCCGAAATTTAATTGTTCATCCAATTCTTCCTGGGAATACAGAAGCTCTAAATTGTTGATTTGTTTTTTCTTACTTTTTACCTTTTTAATTGTGGTTTTTCAGAACTATAAAAACACTTCAAAAACCAAATAGTAAATTTATGCAAATCATAAATTAATCGTGGTTAGATGTCAGTGAGATTATTCTGCACATGTTGGTTTTCAGCGAGGCTTGAAGCAGGGGTTACTTTGTTCTCCTTTATGCCCAATTTCCCCACCAGAGGGCACTGCTGACTCACTGTAATTTATTTTCTGATAACAGGAAAATAGTCGTTGACACAGAATATTCAAGCTATTATGTAATGAGGTAATGAACAACCAACTTGTTGTACCTTGTAAGCAGACCTTATAAACTCCGTGCATTTCTTTTTGTAAAGAAAGAAATTACAGTCATTTCTTATTTGGGGTGGTAATGACTGAGCAAATTTTGAAAAAAAACAAAAAAACAAAAATTCCTGTAAATTCTGGATTGCAAGTATTAAAGTCCATTCAGCAAAGCATTAAACAAACAAGCATGAAGTACACCATTTGTTCAAAACAAGTTTATTTATTCTGTACTTACATAATTACACAAGATTACACAAGATTTTTGGCAAACCAGGTTATGTTTGCCGTTTGTCCTGCACTTGTACTTTTTGGCTTTTTACAATGTAAATGTTTTCCTTTGAAGTGCTTTTTTCCCCCTTTTTTTTACAGAATGAAATGGAGGGGCAGTACGGTGAACATTATGCCCAGAAAGTGGAGGACAGACTGCTGCACTACCTGAATGAGCTGGAGACCATGCTGCCGGGAAAAACTCACGTTGACGAGGTGTGTGTGTTTGAAAAGAATGTAAGCGTGGGAGGAACCTTTACCAGCCTTAGTCTGTATTTCCTGAAGTCTTTGCTGAATTATGACCGCTCCTATTCAGAGACCCCACATGTGGCACTCAACTAAACAAACGGAGATGACCAAGAACTTTTCCTTCCGGTGTGTGATGCTTTTAAACTAGATACCTGATAAAAGCGGTCCTGCCACTGAGGAGGAGAGGCTGCTGTTGGAAGTGGTCACCGCTGACTCTGCAAACGTGGGCACGGCTCTGAAGACACTGCTGCACTGTGGTAAGAACAAGTATCTTACATGCAGTGAAATTCACCCTGAGCGGAAGAAGAAGTTATTATATTGTCATTAAATTATTAACTTCCAGTGGCTTTAACTTGACTTCACTGGTGTTTTCCCTTTCTTGACGTTGTTCACTGTTTACTGTAAATGTATAAATTAGCATCAAGGCATCCTAAGGGGCCCTTCAGTAGGACATTCACACTGCTTCTGTGTGTTTGCAGAAGATGCTTTTGCAGACTTCTTTACTTTTAAACATTTCTTTTCCTTGAAGCAAATGAAGAGAATGTAACGAATGGATAAAGACCTTCAGGTGGATAATAAGTCCTGCTGGAGAAGCAGAACTTAATATATATGTGTAATAAAGAATTTATCTGGGATGTCATGTGATGTGATGTTCTTCCAAATGTGTTCCTGTCTCTTCAGACGTTGTGTGTTGCAGTCTGGACAGTCAGGCGCCAGAACATGGAACAAGCGGTGCGGAAAATGCTCCCCGTTCCAAAGTTCTGCTCCAAACTGCGGAGGATGAAACGCGGCAGGACCGCCGCCAACAAGGCGTTTGCAGGCGCGGCCCTCCGTTATTTGAGCGCACGAAGTATCGTCGTGACGCCGGCGTGGGAAACGACGAAGGTCTCGGGGAAGCGACGCCGCCTCCCCAGTTCTGCTCCAAACACGGGCAGTGGGTGGAGACCATCCTGCAGCACTGCACTGACGAGACCGAGGAGCCGGGCCCTGCTCCAGCATCTCCTCTGCTCTTCCTCTCCTCCTCCTACTCCTCCACCTCGTCCGGCTCTTCATCGGACGACCTCACTCCCTCCAACCTCGTTCCCCAACACGCACCTTCGCAGACCCCCAGCGTGCCTCGCGCTGAACGCACATCCACCGAAGAGAAGCCGAGCTGTGGATGGGCAGACGATGCCTCCCAAACACATTGGCCTCTTCAGCCCTCTGCATCCCGACATGGAAGTTTGGTAGATGTTGCTTCCACCAAAGGGACCTGTGATCTCTTTGCACCTCCTCAAGCATCTCCCGATGACGTCCACACAAACAGACAGACCACCGATAACTCCAGCAACGCTGCCACATTCCAGGGAAGAACAAGAGTCGGTGGAACCCCGAAGGAAACAGACCAGGGTCAAACATCTCCCGCCTCCATCATCAGCCGTCAGCCACCAACTCAAAAGTCTTGGTCTGAACCCTCCAGAATGTTCGAGCAGCTTTGTCACGCAAAAAGACCTCTGCAGGCTTTGGAAGGGGACGGTTTCGAGGCGCCCTCATCTGGCTTTGCGACAAGTCGTGCGTCATCAAGCGGTAACGTCGGTTGCTCCGGGCCTCTCGCATCCACCTGCACCTCTGAGTCGTTGGTGTTTTTCCCACAATGCTCAGCTCGCCAAGTCTCCCCCTCTGGCGATTGGCCTCAGAGCTCCACGGGAAGTTGTCACCAACCTCAAAGTCTCTCTGCTTTCCAGTCCCCTGCCTGCACCACCGACGACTCCTTCTCCTCAGACTCCACTCACGTGACCGAAAGATCTGAGACCAGCCGAGTCCGGAGACCCCAGCTGAAGTTGTCCCTCCCTTGTCAGGCCGCACTGCTGCAGTCCAAACTCTTCCAGCCCATTGTGAGTCTAACCAGGCTGAGCTCTCGGCAGAGGTCTTCCCAGCCAGCCAGAGGAGAGGAAGAAGATCCATGTTGTTCTTTTGATCCAAACACTCTTTACTCTAGTTATTCCTCCAGCAGCGGAGGCGATGACTCGCTAGTTTACGACCCGGACTACAAACCAAGTATAAAAAAGAAACAACTGCTTCTGGAGTATGAAGCTGCCAGGACTCTCATCTGAGAGCATTTAGAGCGACGGAATGTTTCACAGCGGAAGTTTAACGAGTTCAAAATCTTCACTTGTCAAAACCAGACTCGTAAAAATCTTTGACCTACCTTTATGTGGTGTTCTAATATTGTTACTGCTGTTGAATGTCATGATTAAGGCAGAACATTCTCACTTGTTTTATTAGCAAACAGCATTTGGCTGTTGTAAGTGAAGCAGGATACTGGAACAAAAGCAGCAGAAAAGGGAAGGACAAAGGGGATAAAAGCCAAAATGTAGCAGGTGAACAGGCTCGGCAAGTGTCTGTTCAAACATTCAAAAATTCAGAAGACTGTAATGTTTGTGAAGGTTCTCAGTCATGCAGGTCATCTTAAAGTAGACGGGTTAAGTTGGGGCAACTGGACTCCGCGATCGCAATCTTAAAATTCAGGATCACAAGAACAAGTGAAGATGTCCCAACCTAACCCTTTGACTAAAATGCCATAATATGTGCAATAACAGTTTCCTCCAGTAGTCCAGCGATAATGTGACTTTTTTTTTTTAACAATTTGTTAATATTTAAAATATTTTACAAAGCTGTTACAGGTCTGTGCATTGTAATATAATAAAGAAAAACATGGTATCAAAAATATTGTCATCGTCGTCTTGAATTGCTGAGTCGCAGGCAACTGGACTCGGTGAAAGGAGCTAAGGGTGAAATCTCCTTGAGTAACCAAGAAATATGTCCAGTTGTCTACAAGCCAGTGCTTAACGACAGGTGTCGGAGAACAAACACAGATGGATCGTCATCACGATATAACTGCTGTCAACAAGTCAAAATGAATGGAGTCAAATGTTAAAGCGTTTGTTGCAGTAATTCTATGAAAAAAGGGGAAATCTTGAAAATTATTTTTGTCTGCGGCTTGTACGTCATGGTTGCCTTTCATTTCCAAAGAATCTCCAGATACAGCACTCAGCATAAAGCAGTCTGAGCATCTCAGTCTCAGCAAAGTTGGCGGTCAGTTTCGTCCAGTAGTCGGATGCCAGTTCTTAAAAAGTCTCACAAACCGGCCTGAATGTGTTCGTGACTCAGCGGGGGTCAGTCCGCCTTATCAAGGTTGACGCGCCGAGATCCGCCTCCCCTCGGTGCGTGACGTCCAGCACTTCTTCGGCCAACTGTACGCCTCTCCTCTTCCGAATGGGCCAATCGGCTGGGCGAAAGTCAGCGGCGGTATTGCGCAGGATCCCGTGGCATGATGCAGAAGCAGCGATTGCGTTATGTGTGTACAGCGTTGGCTAAAACAAATGGAAACATACATTACAGCAGCTGATCACCGGGGGTCTGCGCTGGGGTCAGCAGGAGCCCCCCGCCCTCTGTTTGCCTACATGTGTTGACATAATCCTGTTCATGGGAATAGTGGATAACGGTTGAGGTAGGATGAGGATACCTGTGGCTGGGTCCGACTCATTCCTTTAGTGGCACTTTGAATGAGAAACTACAGCCTACTATGGGAACCGGAGCAGAAATCTGTCTCTGGTTGGTTTTGTAATTCAGTCATTGTGGTAATCCTTCAAATAAAGTAACAAGTCCAGGAAATCCAGAGCCACAATTTCAAACAGCTGCTAAGCCCGAGTCTACTTTTTAAGTTTATTCCCCTGCTGACATGTAAAAATAGGCTCATGAACTCTACTGTGTAAAGGTGAACAGAAGCTTTACAAGGCCTGTCTGGCCAACATCTATTACGTCTTTTTGGCCCACAGCAATCTGGCAAGACGTGCACCGCTCTGCAGAGCGCTTCAGTGTGCACTAATTCTGTTCCCATTGCGGCGACAAGTCATTACCCTCAACACTGGAGATGTCGCCTTTGATGCCGGGTTCTGCCGTGCCGCATGTTCTGCAGCTCCTCCACTCCAGTAGGAGCGTCGGAGCGCCTGATCGGACTATTTGTTATTTGTCTGTTGGTCTTGTGGACTTTATCAGCGTTGCGTTAACGCGCCTGGCAGGACTTGACTGTTTATTTATGTCAACAAAAAAAAAAACCTCACTTGGGATCTGTTTCAAAAAGTCAGTTATGTGAAAACTCTGGAGTTTGTTTAACCCTGAAATGGGCGAGAGTCCTGGTTGGTCGTTTCAGGAGGTGGGAGGCGTCTCAAAGCCGAGACGGGGTTAACATTATCCTGTTTCAGAAAGTGAAGTAAGTTTGTTAGCTAGCTAGCTAACAAACTTACTAGCGATCTAACTTACTAGCTAGCTATCTAGATAGATAGATAGATAGATAGATAATCTCTCCACCCCTTACATTTCATTCCTATGGATTCCTCTTTTGTTTCATGTTATGGCCATGTGAGAAAACCTTCATATGCACACATGACCCTGTAAAGATACTTTTGTGTTCTTGTGGGGATCTTCCTCTTTTGCATATAGGTGAAACTGGTGCTCCGGTGTCTTCCTCAATGGCATGATTTTGATTTAGGCGACTCACTTGTTCTCTCTTGTTCTTCATGATTTCTATATGTCCTCAGCAAACTGGAGACCGTCTCGTCTCCAGGATCAGCATATTTAGATTCTGAGGTAGATCAATTGTGTTTTTTTGTTTTTTTGTTTTTAAAGCGACTCATTCAAATGTTCCTCACAGGGACAATCTGTTTTTCTCCAAACTTGTGGCATCTAATAATTCCTCCAGGATGGGATGTATTGAAGCAGCGTTTTCTCCGCTGCAGGCATTTTTACAGCACATAGTGATTTATGGAGCTGAGGGGTCCCCTCCTCATGATCAAGTACCAGGCAATGAGTTTGCACTTTTGGACAGAACCTCAGCTAAAACATGTGAGCAACACAGTAATACTTTTTCTTCTCCCCCCCACCCCAAATATGCTCTTGTTTTGATTAAAATTGTTATTTCATTTGGAGAAATGCATTTAGCAATTTGGGAAGGCACGGACGGCGGCCGTAAAGAGAGGGAACCGTTTGAATGAGCCGTGGTTACATAAGTGGTAGTTTTCCACAGATGCTCATGCTCACCGCCGCCTGTCTGCCATTCCTGCGAGTCACTGATGAAACTGGGGGTTCACTAAAGGTGAGAAGAGTACGAGAAATAATTTGCAGAAATGACCCATATTCTTCCAGTAGCAAAACAGGCCCCATCATCGGCGTGTTGGTCAGTGTGATCGTATTGATTTGACAGTGTTTTGGGGCTCCCGTCAGGTAACACAGGAAGTCACAACATGTTTCGAAAACTCTGTTTTTTTCCGCCGGTAGTTCGTCATTTGGTCATAAATAAGTAACTTTTTGTTTGAACAACACAGGACCAATATGTTGACAACAGTTCCTTTGACTGTATACCTGGGACATAGCTTACTGTGTTGTTTTGACTGATATTAACATCACACTTTCCTGCGTCATTGATATATTTTGCAGAGTAATATGGTCTTGTCACTAATAAGGATGGGGGGAAAAAAATGTAATTCTAATGGTGTTTTCTAAATATTGGTAGTTAATGAGGCTGGGAAATGTACTACATTGTTTTATTAATCATATTGATTTATTATATTAAAGATACATACTGACGCTTCAGCATAAAGATGATTTATAAAATATATGTACTTAAATTGCAAAAAAGAAAACACAACACATGTATCTTTCAATAAAAGAGCATTAATGATTATTTTGTTGAATATTGTTTTCCTTTAAAAAAAAAAGAATTGTTTAATAAAAAGATTAAAAGTCCCGCACAATAAACCTTTATTCAAAAGGTTTTGCCGCCGCACGTGGAAGCTCATTAGCTCAGAGTTATTTAATCAACGGAAATAATATCCACCTCCTCCATCCTGAATATTTAAATACCGGACGCGGACATCGTGTGTCATCGATGTCACGCTAGTGACGCACATCTCCAGACGCCGGCGACTCGCGCGTGAAGGCCGGCCTCCCGTGCCCCGTTTGCCGACGCCGGCAATTGACTTTTGAAGCGTTCGAGACGGTATGGTTCTGGTTAGTGATGTAAGAGGGGTGTAAATGGCACAGCCCTCAGCCTGCACCAATGGAAATAAAGGAGTCGACTCCCATTTTTTGGAGCGCTCGCTATAAAACCGGCATCAAACATCTCATGCCGCTCAGTTTATGCAAGAGTTAATCCCACCTGCGCGCCGTCGTGTTTTGAAAGCAATTTGTTGAGTTCATCATGAGGTAAGTGCATTTATTATTTCTGTCTATTATTTATTTTTATTTGATGAGGAAAATGTTTCATTCACCCTTTTTTTTTTTTTTTTTTTTTAACAAGGATGCGTCAATGGAGTGCGCGATCTGCAACTTTCAAACAATGTCTTTTATTTACTTAAAGATATAAGAGTTTAAGATTATTATTGATTTTTGAAAGATTAGGTTATTGATAATTAATTAAATGCAATTATCGCTCTGTAGAACCGTATTTAAACGAATATGATGTAATGGAAACGTTTACATAATTATCAATGATATCATCTCAATCATCTCATTTAAATTTGGAAAGCCTTCATGTGGTAAATGTTTTTGCAATACCTTAATGATAATATAGGTTTAAGGAAGAAGTGACCAGGACCAGGATTGCATTCAGATAACTTTTTTTTTTCCAGTCAGTTAAAAACAATACGTGTCACATGTGACACGCAGTTACAGGATATGATTAACAGGGTGATTGGCAGGAATTTAAAATTCTTGTTCTTCAATCAATCAAATTTTATTGATGTAGTCCAAGTTCTCTGACACAATTTGCCTCAAAGCAATTGTAGACAGGGGAAAATCAGAAACCTCAGAGAACTGCAGAATTAGAACTATCACAACAGCAGTCATGTTCTTAAGACATGCATGAATGCAATAGAAGATGATAAATAACTTTTTTCTTGCCATTTATTTCAGTGTAATATTTTAAATAATCATTAGTTTTAATATTGCATAACTTTACGATACATTGTACAAGTCAAAGGTATTGTAGTAAATGATAACTTCCTACCAAAATAAAGTGGTGTTAGCATCACCTCTTAACTTGGGTTTATTAGTCTTGGTTGGTTTAGTTCCATCTTTACATGATAGGCTGGGTTAAAGCGTTTAAATCAACAACCAAGAGCACCTGATGTCGTCATCACTGAGCATAATACAGTTCATCAAATTACTGAAAATAATGGGAGCAAAATCCCCTCCCGATCTAAAAACTGTGACTGTCCACCACTGCCAGTTCCAGGATGGATAAGAAGCCCTACTTGGTTCAGAGGAACGAGAACGGAGTCAACGGGAGGAGCCTGAATGGGATGGGAGTCAAGACCAACGGCTTCCACCACGTCAACGTGAACGGCGCTTTGTATCCGGCCAAGACCAAGAGCCGCCGGCTGAGATGGGAAGTGAAGCCCTCAGACATGGCCAACAACACCCTCAATCCTATCAGGGCTATTGTGGACGGAATGAAGCTCACACCGAACCCAAACAAGCCCATGATCGCTCTCTCCATAGGTACGAGTCCCACGTTGGAGACGGGCTGCCAATATGGAATTATTCTTTGATCCAAAACCAATAGAAAAATTATAGATAGATATTCCTTTCTTCCTTTCTTCCTTTCATTTCATCACACTGTTGACTGACCTGTGGTGTTCCCTCCTCAGGAGATCCCACTGTGTTTGGGAACCTTCCCACAGACAATGCAGTGATTCAGGCCATGAAAGACGCCCTGGACTCCCAAAGATACAACGGCTACGCTCCATCTGTTGGTGAGTCATCAAGGTTTTAATGAGTGTAAATGACCGCGTTTTTGTCATTAAATCGTGTTTAAAATTGGCCAATGATGGCGTTTTCCTCTGATCATGTGATTGTGGCGTTCCCTGAACCCTCAGGTTATGTGAAAAGTCGAGAGGCAGTGGCCAACTTCTACAGCTGCCCTGAGGCTCCACTAGAGGCAGAGGTGAGCAGCACGTAGCTCACAACCTCTCTTAAAATGCACAAAAAAACTTTTGAATCTACTGCAGCATTAAATACTTTTGCTTTATGCTTTTTTTTTTCTTTTTTTTTTTTTTTTTTTAATTAAAATGCCTTTTACTCCTAAAAGTAAAGTGTACCACCCTCCCTTCCAGGATGTGATTTTGACGAGTGGCTGCAGTCAGGCCATTGACCTGGCTATCAGTGTTCTGTGTAACCCAGGGGACAACATCCTGGTCCCATGCCCAGGATTCTCCTTATATAAGACCCTGGCTGTGTCCATGGGCATCGAGGTCAAACTCTACAACCTGCTGGTAAGACATGAGACACCACTGGGTCAGAGTCTCTTCTGTCCTTGTCCTTTGCAGTTCAATTGCCAACAACAACAAAAAAAAAAACCCCAACAACACAAAAACATTTCAAGTTTGGTGTCTTTCCACATGTAACTAAGCTTCAGTTGAAGCTCTTTGATCAGACTGTCGTGTTTCTCCACATCATTTTGGGTGTCTAACAATGGAAAACCAAAACACACTGACTGATGAAGATTATGTTTTTCGCAGAAATTTCTGCCAATTGGACATTGTGGCAACACATGATATTAAATATTACAATACCACTGGAGAAACTTTTAGGAAAGCATTTATTTTTTAGGTTTTGGCAAGGGAATTTTGACTTATAAGTTATTGAACAGGTCTTTGTGCTATTTATTTATTTCATTATTATTTGTAAAAAAGGCCATTCCATATTAAAAAAAAAAAAAATCCAAACAGAAACATAACGGACAGTGTTGACCTTAAAATCAGTGCATTAATAACGCTGAAATCCTATTGGGTAACATTCCAGTCCGGCTGTGGTGCAAACAGAAATCCAAATGTTTAGGAACTCTTGTTAAACTCTTGGAATTGTGTCCAAGCAAAATTATGGGGGGACAATCTCTGTAAAAAAATGACTCTCCATGGTTATGTGTCTTTCTGCTGACGCGCACGTTTGCTCTTGCAGCCTGAGAAGTCTTGGGAGATCGACCTCCAACATCTGGAGAGTCTGATTGACGAGCGGACTTCCTGCCTGATTGTCACCAACCCATCCAACCCGTGCGGCTCCGTCTTCACCAAGGAGCACCTGCAGAAAATTCTGAAAGGTCAGCCGCGCTTTTGTGCGAGAAAAAGCTTTTTGTTTAGAAGCCCATCGGTCAAAAAACACATCATTCGACAACAATAAAGCCGTGCTCGTGTGTTTATTTGATTCTTCTCTCCGCAGTGGCCTCCAAACACTGCGTTCCAATTCTGGCTGATGAGATCTACAGTGACATGGTAAGTCCGGCGACATGCCGTCACGTACGTACAGGTTTTATTTGCAGGTGGTGCCTGGCACTCGGCAGCACCAGCGAGACACATTTTTTGGATCACAATGACAGCGGAGGTTGTGCTGTATTTGGCGGTATTTGCCCACTAGGCACCAAAAGTTGGTGTGAACAAACTCACATCAGCACACAGGGGGATTACGGGCCTTGTGCGGTGAATTAAACCTGGAAGCAACAACCAGTAAGGCGGGTACGCCGGGTGAACGGGGGCCAGTGAGGTCAGCAGGGGCAAGCAGCGGACGTCAGCCGGGGTGATGGCTGCATATGCATATTCAGCACCAAAACGGCGAGAGTGCCGCCCAGTTTTCATTGTGTCACAGAGAGAGACACACTTTTTCCCGATGGATCCGGTTGGATCGATGCGATGATGTGAGTCTGTTATTTTGATTTGGCGCGACAACGAGATTGCTCAGATTTCAGTCCCAAAGCTGATGAAATGCAGAGATTACTGCTCCTTGGTGGGCAAACTTTTTGACTGGTGGGCCACAATCGGTTCTAAAATTTGATAGAGGGGGGGGGGGGGGGGGGGTCGAAGCAGGAACAGATGAATGGAGTGTTTTGCTGACCCACCTCATAGAAGGAAAAAATACATCATGGGATATGTAGAACACGTGCCCTAATGTCAGTTGAAAATGAACCAAAGCAAAGTTACAACAAAATATCCCTGTATTTAGCTCTTTATTGAAATTACGCTTTAAACACAGGGGAAAAAAATGGATTTTATCACTTGCTTACTACTAATACAATTTCTTCATGTTCGGCAGGCCGGATTTAAAATCTTAACGGGCCGCATATGGCCCCCGAGCCGCAGTTTGCCCATTCCTGATCTAAAGGCACACAAATTGTTTCTTTTTGTTACGAAGTTTTGATACGAAGACCCGCTGATAAAGCTTCAGTTTACGACTTTTCAGGAAAAAGTCATTATTGTCATAGTACTATAAAACAATTCGTAAATTTTTGCCATGGGTAATTGTGAATATATATATATATATATTTTTTTTTTTTCAATTAAAGCAGCAAACAACCACCCGCAGTGACCCAAAAAAAAGCAAGCGCAAAGGAAAGAAAAAAACTAAAAATCTGGCCATGGACAAGTTTGTTGAACTTTTAATCATGAGCGAGGGCGCTTATAAATGTTTACTATCAGAGACCATCAGTGAAAGGGGTGCTGGCATCAATCTCGGCCGTGGTGAAATCTGTACCAGTCAAACTTCAAGTTCAAGGTTGTGCAAACAGGCGCAGACGTAACACACACACACACACACACACACACACACACACACACACACACACACACACACACAAAACTGCCCTCAGAGTCCAACCCATTGGACAAAAAAAGGGGAAAAAAAGGGGCGGGGGGGTATTTCATCTCTGACATTGTTCTGGGTGTCGTTGTTGACCCCACCATCTGGCCATTGCCAGCTAGAACACCAGAGTGACTCAGCACTTCTCTGCCTACATGTGTTTGCAATTATTGCATATTTTGTGTTTGGCAGCAGAAAGGGAGGGTGTGTGTGTGTGTGTGGCGTTAGTGAGGGCCTAAGAACCAGGCTATTTTTTACAACTTCAGTCCAAGTCAGTGTGTCAGTCACGGCTGCATATCACGTTTTTGTTTAATTGTTGCCGTTTTTTTTTTTTTTTTTACAACACCTGCCTCCATAGTTTTAACCAATTCTTTGTGCGTGATTATATGTCGGAAAACCTGATCACGTTAGCACTAAATTGCACGTATCCCTTATGAGTGAGACACTTGCATCGGCAAAATCTTTCTTTGTTTTGCTTTGTTTTGTTTTGTTTTATTTTGTTAAGCACTGTGGGTTGCACATGTTGTGTATGAGCAGTGCTATATAAATAAAGTTTATTATTATTATTATTATAAAGTCTGAAACTAGAGCAGTATGTAGACCGCACCACTACTGCACAGATGCACTGTACAATGCTGTCCTCCCATTCATTGGAGTCAGCCAATAGGATGCGGGGCAGATCCCTGCTCAGCAGCTATAATGGGAACCAGCTTTCTGGTGGTGGAATGGATCCGACTGCATCTTACTGGACCTTTGTTATACCATGGATTTCAAATCAGAGGGCTTTAAGCTCAGCCTGATTTGTAGCAGAACACAGAACATTTTCCCTCTGTATGAATGAAGCATGGTTAAGGAAATTGAGTGCCTCCTCCCTCCATTTGCTCAGACAAAATGTCACGTGATTTGTAGGTTTAGAATCACACACATCGCACTTCAATAAAACCGCTTATTACTCAACAGATCAGTGATCCAGAGATTTTGCAAACACTTAGCTGCTGCTCCTCTCTTGCCAGGTCTTCCCAGGCTGCGACTGCCCATCCATGGCTTCTCTCAGCAGCAGCGTTCCGATCCTTTCCTGCGGCGGCTTGGCCAAGCGCTGGCTGGTTCCTGGTTGGAGGATGGGTTGGATCCTCATCCACGACAGAAACGAAATATTTGGATCAGAGGTACGTTGGCTTTTTTTTTTTTTTCTCTCTCACCACAACAGAGACATTCACTGGATGTCCAGTAAGACGACGTACCGGATAATGTGCCGTTATTGACACGCGCCGTACGTCTCCTTTGCAGATCAGGCAGGGACTTGTGAAGCTGAGCCAGCGCATCTTGGGAGCGTGCAGTGTGGTCCAGGGGGCGCTGGAGAGCATCCTCAACAACACGCCAACAAGCTTTTACAAAGACACTATAAGTTTTCTCAAGGTAAACAAGGAAACTATGCAAAAATATTAAGAATATTAAGAATATTACAGACTTTGATTCACCGACTGTCTTGTAGATGGTTTGATGTTCCGAATGTAACGTCTCTCCTCTTGCACACAGTCTCTTCAAACTCACGTGACCAAATTAACCATAGGGCATTTATTTTTTCAGTCCAACTCAGAGATATGCTATAATGAGCTGTCCACCATCGCCGGCCTGAACCCCGTCATGCCTTCTGGAGCCATGTACCTCATGGTCAGTAGTCAACACGTGTCACAGGCTTATTTTGAATATTAGTAGATATTTAATTTGTTCGTATGACTTAACACTACTTAACTTAGTTGAACTTGACATAACTTGACGTACCATAGCGTAAGTTAGTGTACTGCAACATAACTTTACATAGCATGACTTAACTTACCGTGGCATTGTTTCACTTAACACGACTTGACCTTACGTGACCTTGATTGCTTCCGATGCATTTGACAAGGTGTCCATGTTTGCACATTTGCAGGTTGGCATCGACATGAAACACTTTCCAGATTTTCAGAACGATGTGGATTTTACTCAGTGCCTTGTGACCGAGCAGTCTGTCTTCTGCCTGCCTGCCTCCGTAAGACATTTCAATTGATTCAGTGTCTGTCTTATTTCTAATGAAGGCCTTTCCAGTGCAAAAAGAAAATTGTGCATTTGTCTCCTGTTTTGACGACTTTCAGGCATTCGAGTATCCAAACTACTTTCGTGTTGTGGTGACGGTGCCAGAGGAGATGATGGTGGAGGCGTGCGCTCGCATCAGGGAGTTTTGCATGTGCCACTATCGGCCCTCCAGCTGCGACAGCAATGACCTAGACCAGTAATGCAGCGTGGGTGGACCACTGAGACGACATGGACCTCACAAAAAAAAAACAAAAGCTTCAAACTTTATTCCGCTGTGATAGAAAGCTGTAGAAGTCAGTAATGTGTTAATGTTATTCTCTCTCTAAAAAAAATTGAAAGGTCCGTTCATGGTGTAATTTTTTTTAATGTAGGCCAAATATTTATATTTTATACATGAAACTTCTATTAACCTCTATTATATGTGTTTTGTGTATTTATATATATATTGTTTTTATAAAGCCTTGTGTGTCGATGTAATGTAACTTGGAGATGAACTGCAGGATCATGCGTTTTGCATGCTGCACACCTCACCTGCCAAAGTCCGTCTTCTGGAAACTTTGTGCGAGCTACAAACTAAACAACAAAACATCTTCTGTGTATTGCTTTGTATATTGATTGTGTCAAACCCACTCATATTATTTCCTGGAAAAAAAAAAACATATTGCCCGTAGTTTTGCTTATAGTTTCCTAATAAAAGAAAAATAACAACAAAATGTTGGGTCTCTCTTGATCTGTGGAGGGACAATCAGACGTTCACAAAGCAGAAATAAATGTGCTTGTTTATGCGTATCTGTAAGAAACTGTGTTCAACTTGCTGTGAACTGTGTGAATTGAAGTCACCTACAGTACCCTGGATTAATTTTGACCCAGCGTGGTTTTTTGTTTGATGTTCCTTGTGTCCATCTGTGTCGTTTTCGAATCTCTGCTATCAAATAAGGGATGGTACCAAAAAACAACAACAACATACATTCAAAATATAACCAATCTAGTGCCACCAACTGTTGCATAATTTGACAATAATAGTGGTGACAGACTTAAAGCAATCATTTCAGTTAGCTTTGATCCCAAATGTGTTGTTTACTGTCCAGCATAAATGTGTATATGGCGAAGGGAGTCTTTGTTGACACACATGACAACATGATTACAAAAGAATAAACCTATCACAAAGAAAGTCTAGCGTCTGTCAGGCTTCCGGGTTTACATGAGGGAGGTCTGCAAAGTCACAAGCTCTGACATCTCACATCCACAGGTCTGTTATTTTACGGTAATGGGCTCAACCCATCTGTTCCCAATCAACCTGAAGAGGGATCCATGCGTTGCTTGACCTTTAGGGTCACCTTTCTCTTGACCCAGACAACCCTATTTGTCATTTATATTGTAATTCTCAGGCTTGGAGTCTCTCTGCCCTCAGTAACCGCAAGACAATCTGAACAAATAAACCTCATGCCACTGTCATAAAACAAATTGTCACACTTCCGTTAGTGCATGCATCTACCAAGATCACAGATTACTGCATGATACAACAAAAGTCAATACTTTAAAATAAAATAAAAACATGCAGAACAACAAGGGAATTGTTTTTGCCAAAAGGCAAAAAAATAATAATGATAAATTGAAAAGACTCGCTTGAAATTAATTTCATTTTTAACAATTGTAGGCGAGGATAAAGCACAATGTTTTGTTTATTTCTATTTTATTTTACAAATAAATTGTTATTTCATTGATCATTGTAAATCCAAAACGTCTGCACTGCCACTGCAAAGTCAATATATACCACCACCTAATGTTTAAAGTGTATCATTGCAAGTAAATTTGCCAAGAAATTCACCCTGCACACACGCAGGCGGGCGCACACACACAGAAGTGACCTTTGCAACTGGTTCCTTCCTCACTGAGCACATACACAGACACTTCGCGGCACTTTGTAAGTTTGTTCAATAATTAACCATTGGCCCTAATAAGGTGGGGAAAGGAGTGAGAAAGACACAGTCTGAGGGCAGCAGTCGAGGAGCGATAGAGAGAAGAGAAGAAACACAGAATTAAGGTAAACTCAGAACACTGACTCAGCTGTTGCCGGCAGAGTTGAAAAGAGGAAGAGGAAGGAGTGTGGTTGTCACAGTGGTTTGCGCTGATACCTTACTTTTGATTTCCTCTGGCAGCTTATCATTTTACACCATGGAGGAGCAACAAGAGCCCAGGACCATAGAGCTGAATGATGGCAGAAAAATGCCACTTCTGGGTTTGGGCACTTGGAAGGTACCGTCATGTCTTGTTCAAAGACTCTGATGTTGTTTTCATACTGTTATGTATACTGTTATTGTCTTTATCATTGTTTTTAGTTCTTGTCCAGAAAGTCCATTTAAAAGTCCCCTAGAAAATACCACTGACTGAATCTGAATAGCGAACCGCTGCCATCCAGTTTAAATGGCATATTGGAAATAACTTTTGCGATTTTACTAGTGGTGCAGTTGTTTTTGCTGTTAGTAAATATGACTGTGATTTGATAGTTATATTTGTATTTTATGACACTGTTGGTGAATTGAGATAGAAGGCTCAAGACAATAAACATGAGAAACAGCTTTTGTGCAAAATCTTCCAAAGTTGACTGGAACTTGCAGGTTTTTTGCCACCCCATTCAATAACAGTGTAGTATAATTTATTTATTATTTTAATATTTATAGAGGAGATAAATATGAAAATTGACATTGCCAATATCATAAGCTTATTTATGGTTAAATGGGACAAAATGGATGTTGCAATCAGACTGCTGCAGCAAAAACTATCGAATAAACAGATTTCAAAGTAACAGACATGATGAGTAATAAATAATCAAATACACTGCAGTTTAAATCAGTAATTATCTGCATTTCCCCAATTTATTTCTCTAACATTCTTTTTCAGTTATTGCACCCTCTGATATGAGATCAGAGGTTACATTTCCAGCTCCGTGCAGAGCCACCAAATGAACAATTCAAAAGTTAATAAGAAAGAGAGAAGAAAGTGCCGCATTGACCAGATGAGACTCTGTCTCCGGATCTGTGTGTTGGAATACGAGATACTGATAATTAAAGTTTAACTTTTGCACACAAACATGATAGCAGTATCGAACTCCCTGTAGACGCAGAACCAGACCTGTGAGCTTCTGCTAATTCGTGTGTTGAAGCGAAGCTGCGCGTGGAAGTCGGTGCAAAGCGTTACCGGGTAAACATGAAAAATGCTACAACTGTCTGACCCCCTGCAGTCCTCCCACCTCCCCAGCAACATGGTCCAGGGAGCGGTGGAGACCGGCATCGCCGCCGGCTATCGCCACATCGACACTGCCTTCTGCTACAAGAACGAGAGCAAAGTTGGCAAGGCCCTGCAAGCCAAAATTCAGCAGGGCATCATCAAACGCGAGGACATGTTCGTCGTCAGTAAGGTGAGGTGCTGTGGAGAACGGAAATCATCCCTTTTTAGTTCTTTTTTGACTTGGAATGGATCATAAAAATGTCAGTTATGTTCCCTGTTTCTGTCTGACAGCTGTGGTGTACCTATCATGCCCCAGAGGACATCCCTCTGTGTCTGAACAAGTCCCTGACTGCCCTCCAGCTGGACTATCTGGACCTTTACCTCATACATTTCCCTGTTGGCCTCCAGGTTGAGTGTCTGTCCAACACAATGTGGCACGTTAAACACCAATCAGAACGTATGTGGCATGCGATGGACCCTTTCGCTTGTATTTTAATTTTCAATTTTTTTTTTAGAAGCTGGCTGGCGTTAGCAGTCGAGAGCGAGAAGCTTAGAATTTCAGTGTTTGACTTGCTTCTATTGCTCCATTGGCAATGTGAACGTAGTTGTGCCCTTAAACGAATCAGTTCAAGAACTGATTTGTGATTTCTTGATCTCGCTTGCTTTGTTCGGAGCTCTATCTTTCCTGCGTTTGTCTAATGACATGGACAAATCATAGCGTTTACAAATGCTAAAAGACGTGCCTTTAAACATGACATTAACCATTTCCTCCACTCTCTTCCTCCTAGAGAGTGGGTGATGAGCAGTTCCCAACGAAGGATGGAAAGGTCCTGACCTCTGACATTGACTATGTGGATGTGTGGAGGGTAAGAAAACAATGGAAACACTGAAGCTCATCAGCAGCAGCAGCATAAAAGTAGAGAATTTTTACCTCTCAAGTTCGTTGCTTGGTATTTTTAATCAAACAGGCTTCGTTTTGGGAGACGTACCATCTTTTGCTGTATAAAACCAAAAAACACTCAAGTAGCGTTCAAGGGACTGACCCTGCCAGCTGACGCCTACTGTTGATGCTGCGCAATTTATCTTTCCTTCGCTGGAAAACGGCCACACGGATCCGGCCGGCCGCCATAGCAGATGACTATGCTATTATAGCTTAGCATGAGACGGAGTGGTAGAATACAAAATCACAACATGTCAGTAAATTGAAAAGAATTGACATACTGTAGTATGTCAATTTTTGCAGTGTAAGAATTTACATAAACAACCTGAAAATCACTGAAATGACCGTCCTATGATAGGTAAGCCTTTAATTTCATTTATCATTTCTCTGTGTTCGAGGCAGCTGCATAATTTAATTAATCATTAATATAGTGTTTGTATATATTGATAACCATGCTCTTTTGCTTTGTTGGCAGGGAATGGAGGCTCTGAAAGAGTCAGGGAAGGTCAAAAGCATAGGCGTGTCCAACTTCAACATCATGCAGCTGGAGAGGCTGCTTGCTCTGTGCAAAGTTCCACCTGCAGTGAATCAGGTGATCGACATTTAACTTTTGAATAAAATGATCCAAATTAGCTAAAAAGTGGGTTTTTTTTGTATTCTCTAAAAGAAAAAAAAAATTCTTATCCATATTTTGAACGTTTAAAGTAACTGATCCAAAATTGGAACCCATGAAATTAATTTTACAGCGTTCACACGTGCACATGTAACTTCTCGCTGTGCCCTCCACAGGTGGAACTCCATCCGTACATGGTGCAGCCGGAGATGATCGAGTTCTGCAAATCCAAGAACATTGCTCTGACTGCCTACAGCCCATTTGGCTCACCAGAGAGACCACCGTCCATGTAAACTGCCTCCACGCTCCAAAGATAAAATGTGATGCATTATGTGAGAAACATGCGCTTGGATAAAATGAATCCTCCTCTCTCGGTCATTTGCGTTCAGGTTCAGAGGCGACGCTGACCCGCACAAGCTGCTGGAGGACCCGGTGGTGGGAGAGATCGCCAAGAAGCACCAGCTGAGCCCTGCTCAGGTCGGTGAGATGTGCAGCATGTGTGTCGCATGCGTGTGTTTTGCGGTCGAGAGTGTTGCATCACGAGTGACGGGACGTTCTCCCAGGTGCTGCTGAGGTACCACGTGCAGCAGGGCATTCCGGTCATACCCAAGAGCGACAAACCTCACCGCATCCTGCAGAACTCAAAGGTAAAACTTCCAGCCCTTCGCCACGTGTTCACGTACAAAACACAATTAGTTTAATGTTGAGAAAACAGGCTTATTTCCTCTTGAGGAGCTGTAAATTTGCACATTCTGATCTAAGGCCGTACAGTATTAAAGTTATAGTTGACTTCTTGATCATCTAAATGCACAAGACTCCTATCAAAACTCTACATTAGTTCCGCAGTTTGAGGAATCTTAACAACACCGACCCACAAATCAGTGAAGGTGGCAGCTGATGTTTCTGGTTGTGTGACTGGATGACAGCATTGCGGCTCTAATGGAATGTTTCCTCACAGATCTTTCACTTCAGTCTGACCGAAGAGGACATGAAAGCACTGAAGGGACTGGACCGCAAGTGGAAGGCTTGCCTGCTGGATGGGTGAGTCAACACAGCGACTGTGGGCCTGCAGGAGACGGGTCAAATTATCATCATTATTTCTATTAACTATTTTATTTAACTCATTTTTTTTGTTGTTGTAACGTTTCTCGTAGTGTCAAGTCTCATCCGTACTATCCCTTTGTATGAGGAAGCCGCCTGAAGACGACAGGCAGCCTTTCCAGCTGATTGACACACAGCGATGCAACTGTGACTGCTCTTCCTTCAAACGAAATGCTGCAACACTGACAACTGCTTGTTAATCATTGTTTGTTCATTTGTGTAAAAATAAATAAATTGCAAAGTATCCAAAAGGATGTTTCTCTTCAGTGCACAGCAAATCCACAACATGTTCCCCCCGCGAGCAAAATACACCAAACCTGTCTCAATAAAGCAAGTATCTTTGAGATCAATCACAGGAATTGATTCTTTCTAGGACAGAGCTGCAACTCTGCTGCGTTTGAGTCCATTTCCATCCATCCATCTCCTACACCTGCTTTTCTCCTGCACCCATGTGCTGGAGCCTATCCCAGCTGTCACAGGGTGAAGGCAGGGTCACACCCTTGACAAGCGGCTAGGGCAGAGCCACAACGAAAGACAAACACACACTCACACACGAGGTTGCATTAGTGTAGGACCCTATGAACTAGTGAGAAGCCTCGCATTCAGAAAACGGAGAAGGAAAGTTGCAAACGTATTTAAAAAAAACTTGACACTCCATCAATATTTCCCCCTAAAATTGCACAAAACCTAAATATCGCAATAAAAACTGGTAATGGGAACACCTAAACTTTGAAAAACCTCTCAAATATTGCTAAACAGCTTCTTTTTTTTTTACGCTATCATGATGTGTTTTTTTTTAGACGTATCGATATAGCGGTCGCAAAAGTGCCATGGAAAGACTTTTTTGGCATTTATACGCCACTGGACGTGACGTACAGGGGTCACGTGACCAGTTCACTTCAAGTAAAAATGACGCGTTATGTTTGAACGGAGGAGGAGACGGAATATTTTTTACAAGTAATACAAGAGAAAAAAAAAATATAACAACCATTCTCGTAAATCTTGCTGGATTTACGAGAATCACGCCCCGAGAGACGAGATTTTAGGAGAATTACGGCTTACGCGCTTCAGAACCATTCAATGGAAACGCCAGCAAATCACAATTGTTCTTTGTCGAGATTTCAGAAATATCGCTTTTAATTTGCGAAAAACTGTAATGGAAACGCGGCTACAGAGACCACATCGCATTAACGCAGCTAAACATGGTTGACAGTTTTGAATTTGTTATTGCACAGGATATCAGGATATTTTCAAGTGTGTTGACATGAATTGCTGTTAGATTTTTTTTCCCCCAACACCAAAATCCGCTCAGTAGCCTTCGCTCCAACAATGCGACGTGCTTCAGTCTAATAAACATTTATGAACAACTGAGTAGGATGAACTTTGTGAATATATTATTACTGTTAATATATAAAACTTTACAATCTGTTATATTAAAATACTTGTTGCAGTTGCAGGTAGTAGATTAGTCTTTAAACAGATAAAATGTTCAGAGTGGTGCTACTTTTACAGCATAACCGGCACTGGGGCCAAAAGCCAACGTGGTTTTTAATAAGCCAGTGTGGGGTTTTTTTTTTTCTCTCAGTGTAGAAAAAAAAAGGCGCTGTTGTCGCAGCAAAAGAAATTGAGACCAGCTCAACGTTGCATCTGCCGCAAGTTCGTGTTATGCCGCTGGCGGTCCACCGCATCTTCCAGTGACTTGACATGAATGAAAGTACGTCACACAACTTTATACAACGCAAAGATGCACAACCAGCCAGCGGGACCGGCTCGCCAGAGCCTTTGATATCACGGTGCCAGTTCCCCAAAACTCCTGTGCTAAGTGGGGTGCGCTGTCCTTTTGGCTCCTTGTCCCAACTTTGTCTTCTTCTCCGGTGTGCGCGAGCACGCCGAGGGCTTCACCACACACACGCACCCCGAGGCGCCCGCGATGCGATTGGGCAGGTCGGGCCCCCTGGTCCACGTGTCCTTGTCGGGGTCGTACACCTGTGTGACCCTGGAGAAGGCCATGCTCTCCCAGCTGTAGCCCCCGAGCACGTAGATCCTCTGCGCCCACACGGCCAGCCCCGCCTCGCTGTTGGGCACGAGCAGCGGCGCCACCTGCGTCCACTGGCCGCGGCGCGGGTCGTACGACTCCACTCGCAGGATGTCGAAGCGCTCGGTGGTGTCCTCGTGGTCGTCGCTGCCGCCGATGGCGTAGATGAGGTGGTCGAGCGAGGCCATGCAGTGCCACCCCCGCGCCAGGGACATGGGCTGGCGCTCCGTCCACACGTCGGCGTCCCGCGACGGCTCGTAGCTCAGGACGTCTCGGCGGTACGGGCCGATCTGGTAGTCGTGGCCCCCAGAGATGTAGACGACGCCGCGGTGAACCGTGCCGGCGTGGCCGTAGGTAAACCTAGGAGACAAAACCGCTTGTCAACCTGGTGGATCTCTTCCTCATACTGCATATACTGAAGAATTGTGAATATTACATTAGTATATCGTATAGTATACATATTATACAGTATATATATATGTGTGTGTGTGTGTATATATGTATATGTATGTATATATATATATATAAATATATACATATATACGTGTGTGTGTGTGTGTGTGTGTGTGTGTGTGTGTGTATATGTATATATATATATAGATATATATATATATACATACACACACAGATATACATATATAAATATACATATACATACATACATATACATATATATGTAAATACGGATATATACATATGTGTGTATATATATATATATACTGTATATAAAATATAGCATATATATATTCATATATATTTTTAATATTCTGCTTGACTTCTATGGCTGCTGCAAGTTGCTGTTATGATGTCTGACTGTAGATGGTACAGAAACAGCAGTTTTGCCAAAAGCAAATTGCAAATTCCAATTTATTTGTTTTTGAAAAAGAAACAAAGAGCAAGAAGCACTTTACTCTCAACTCTCAACCGCAGGCGTTTTGTGGATTATTGCAGCTCGCCACATGGCAGTGACGTAACAGTTGCTTGTTGCGCTGATAGCCGTTGTTGGCTGACAATAATAAAAACATGACCAGCCCACTTCTTATGTGATATACAGTGGGTCATCCAGTCATCTTGGATGGTCTTTGTTTTACTACTTCTCCTCTTGTCAGATGTTTCATATTGTTTTGTTGTTGTTCTTTTTATTTTGCCAGTTGGCCGTCTGGGAAATGCTCCATCTGACCCCTCAGGTAACTTAAAACCTGTGTGGGTCTAAATGGTGCACATAGACTGAGAACGTGTTTGATGCTTTATTAAATTTGGGCAAATGTTTGCAGTTATGATTTGATGGGGCAGCTGATCAAAGATGAAACCAAATCTCTTTGGAAGACACATAAGGGACACATGGTAAACATTACATCTCATAGCCGGTCACATGTTCCCACCTGGGCAGGCCTGCCACGTATGACCAGCAGTCTTCAGCAGGGTTGTAAATCTCCACCGAGGACAAGGCTCCGGTGTCATTCCTCCCACCCACCGCAATCAGACACTCTTCCACTGCGCCCAGATAAAAATCCACCCGTCGCTGGTTCATGGGGGCACCCTGCAGAGACACACAATACTGTCAAAGCGCTGAGCCACTCCGCTGATAAATGACGACAAACAGGAAGTAAGAAGAGGATGATAGCTGCGGGCCATTTTTAACTTTGTCTATGTGACGTCCACGAGGAATAGACCAGAGTTTCTGGTACAGTACCCTGGTCCACTGGTTGTGGCGAGGGTCGTATCTGTACAGCAGGTTACACGCTGCGTCTCCGCCGTTGTCCCTCGATGAACTGCCTCCGGCGGCAAAGATGAAGCCCCCCAACACCGCCAGGCAGTGGTGGCTCCGCTGGGCCGGCAGCTCCGTCTCCACCTCCCACCTCCCTGCCTCGCTGTCCAGCCGCGAGACGTTGGCGCTGAGCTGCTCGCCGTGTTCCGATACCTGGAGAGGTGAACGGGGGATGTTAACCATCAAACCAGGAATACATATTACTATCAGAAGGGGAAAAAAATAATAATACTTTGGTCTGAGATGAATAAATGTTCATTGGAATAATCAGATACCAATCAGAGACATATTGCAGCTACATGGTATACCAGATCTATTTTTAAGAGTGACTTTTTTTTTTTTAAATACTTTTTTTTACCTCTCCACCAATGAGCAGCAGCCGCTCGACTCCATCTCTGAGGCTGGTTCGCATGGTCTGCAGCAGCGGCTGGGCGCTTGGCCTGGCGTGGTACGTGAGGGCTTCCTCCACCAGAGCCTCGCAGCCGGCCTGCCCCGGCAGCAGGGCCTGCACAGCCGGCAGCACCCGCCCCGCCAGGTCCCCGGCAGGCATCAGAGGGAAGCGGACGTCCGAAAGCAGCTGCCTGGCGTGGACGGCCCGCTCCGGACTCTGGCTGAGCCACTGCAGGGTGGCCTGAAGGAGGGCCTGCTCGCTGTCGTGCTGCACCTGACAATGGGAGAGAGGAGCTTTAAGGTGACGTCGTCAAACACAACCTGCATCCCACCGGAGAGGTTTACCTTGCCGCTGGAGAGGTAGGAAGAGAGTTTGTTTAAAGGGATATCCCGCAGGAAATCGGGCGTGAAAGAGAGCGTTTCGAAGCGGGAGAGGATGAAGTGGTCGATGAACGTGTCGAGGCGCTCCAGACTGTAGAGCAGCGCCAGCTCCTGCAGGTACAGGTAGTTGTCCTCGCTGACCTCCCTCTCCAAATACTGGCAGCAAAAATCCACCACCTGCCACACCTGAGGGAATAAAAGGGCTTAAAGTTTGTCACATATTGACCAACTGGAGGACTAACGTGCAAACTAAACTACACTTAAACTATGCAATATAGATACAAATAAATAAATGCATGAGAAACTGCAGCACAGTTTCTATTATGGCTGCTATGACGTTTTGAAAAAAAAAAAAAAGTATCTGGAAAAGCAAAACGTCTGACCTGCAGAAGGTGGGCCGCTTCAAGCACGTAGACAATATTGCCTCCATCCAGCGGCAGCTCTCCACTGTACAGAAAGTCCACAACGGCATTCAGACCAATGTAGGACAAGCCGACCAGCTCCACCTACAGTAGATACAGGGTTATTGACAACGCATTGTTATTGTGGAGGCACACACAAAAAAAGTCTATGCAATGTGACTGCAAGAAAGTTGTCACACAATCAGCGTGTGTTGAAATCTACATGGAAGCCACAATATCAGAGCTTGTTTTTAAGTATAAATTTCCATTTTTCTTTAAACTTTATAGAGTTCTGATGCTCGAATGTACTGGCGTTCAACTGAGAAGATTTGACAGCGGGGAGAGTCCACATCTTTGACATAGAGTAGAAAAAAAAATCAAACATTGGCTGGTTCCAAGTGCATCACTAGCATCTTGTACCTGCTCCTGGCGCTCCTCCCTCATGCCGAGGGTGAACATGGCATGGAAGTAGGGACTGGAGAGGGCCAGGAGGGCTCGGTGAGCAGGGATCTGCTGCTCATCAGCGACCAGCACCACGTCACAGAAGTGGCTGTGCTGCCTCTGTTCATTAAGGCCGTGCAAAACCTCCGCAGCTTGGCCCACTGAGCTGAACACCTGCCACACAGCAACACAACATATTGGGATGTAAAACGTGAGGCTGATGGAGGATAAATAAGTAGGCTGGCCGACAAGGGATCAGAAGGTTGTTCTCCAGGTCTACAGTTCCTGTAAAAAAATAAAAAATAAAAATAAAAATAAAAATAAAACAAAAATAGTTGAATAAATCTACCTTGGATGATTCGCTGATCCGGTGGGGGCGACACGCACGGTTAGGTTTGCCATTGTCCATTATATCCCCTCAGACGAGAATCATCTAACAGACACCGGGAGCAAAACTTTAATCTGAGCGACAACAACACCCTCACAAGTGGCAATACATTAATCAATGCTTAAACCAAGAGGCAACAAGCCAAGTTACTTACATGTATCCAAAAGATGACAACGTTTAGCCTCCGTGGCATTTGCAGTACCAACTACAAACTCTCACCTTGGCGTAAGTGAGGTTCACGCAGTTCATATTAACGCATCTGTTACAAGACAAAGAGTGCTGCTTACATTTGGTGTCGCGACAGAAGCGGAATGTCTGTAGGTCCGCGGTGAACACAGCTAGTAGCAACATGGAGTTTGGCACAGGGCGAAGACACTTGTGTGTTTTGACAGGAAGCGACTAATCTCGAGAATGCCGGAAACGGCTTTCGTCTTTAGTAATTGTATGTTACGAAAGAGATACTTTGTTTGGAATGCATTATTTGTCGGGACCAACAACAACAAAAAAAAAATAAAAAAACACCTCACGGTGTGTGGCATAAAGGCAGATGCGATACACGTGACGTAATTTCCTGTTAGTGTTGCCACGTTCCTGACCGACTTGATTTAAAGCGAAAATGTCATATATATATATATATATATATATATATATATATATATATATATATATATATATATATATATATATATATATATATATATATATATTATTATTATTATTATTATTATTATTATTATTATTATTTTTGTCCAGCTCGCTACTATACAAAATAGCACATTGAAAGTTAACTACAAGTTGTGTATTTTCTTATCAGCACCTAGACAGACGTTGAAGTAGTGAATAGTAAAGTTTTTTTTGTGAAGAATATCATGAATCATCAACAACGCAGCACAGCGACACAACTCAGCCTAATCAAAGCGTCACATCCGGTCAGAAAGCAGCACGTTCAAGAGCGTCAATATCCTGGAAAGTTTCAATATAGCTTCTTAAAATTAGACATAACCGAGAAGTAAGGATTTCATTTGCTGAAATATGGCATTAGGGAAGCGAATAGGTATCTGTTCTATTTTTCTCAGAGATGTTATTGATTATTCCAAGATGGAGGCACGCATTATCCTGTAGAGAATGTACAGCATACGCCTCTAATAAATACGATAGTGCGCTGAGCTGTCAGTGTACCAGCAGATGGCGACGTGAGGCCGCAGCAGAAATCAGACAGAGCGGTCTTGGTGGCGGGGGGTCTCGACTGTGTCCTATCATCGCCACAAGTGCTCGGTGCTGCAGGGGGACACAAAACATCCAACGAGAGGTGACAAGAGCCGTGGCCTCTGGCCATTGACTGCTGTAATACGTCCATGCCAATTTGATGCACCAGCGTCCAACGCTGTGCACCACTTGAGTCGGTTGGCACGTGTATCAGCACATAATGCTATTAAAGAGCTCAAATCTCACAGCAGTGTTTTACAGACACTGTCATAGAGTTAAATAAAAACGTGTTTTTGATGGGGGGGTTTTAAACCCACAATTCGATATATCTAAAACAGTATATATAAATTATCCCCAGACATGAAACAAGATAATATAAAACGACAAAGCACCTTTTTTTTTAAATTGATTAGTAAATTGTCAGAATTTAGCAACAGAATACCCGGAAGTAGGTTACTTTACCTAGAGAATAGTGTCACTGACTGAACAGTGCTACTTTTATCATCAAGTCTAACTCAGTAATGTCGAGAAGCTACAATCTTGCGTTGCTTCTTCAGTTTCCTAATTTAAAATAGACAATGCCGTCCCGATCCAGCTTCCTTTCTGTTCATCAAAACAGTCATAACCCCGTGTAGTTATTGTGTGGTATCACAATACTCATGGACAGTAGCCTGTAATGAACCACTAGCAGATTGTTTTTTGTAATTCTTCTTATTATTATTATTAATTTAATTACTTTTATTTTGAACGCTATTGTATTGTTATTACAATCATGTAATAACTATATAGCTGAACCAAAATGTCAATAGCAGATAAACAGAGTTAATATATTCTTTTGTTTTCGCTCTACAATTCTGTCCTCGGAGTCATACGTTAACCATTCCTGCTATTATTATTATTATTATTATTATTATTATTATTATTATTATTATTATTTTAGTATAATAATACGATATCAAGCATTCTGCAGCGCATTATTTTATTATGAAATATTTACCGGAAGCTTATTATTTATCTCTGGTGGTTACGGCGGTCTTGACAGCGGTCCTCTGAGCCTTTGACAGGGAGAATCCTGAGCCCAGTGTCTGGAGGGACTTTTCTCGTCTTTCTCCGGCAGCCCGATCGACCACCATCACCAACGCCCATCAAGTGACAACAAACAGGAAATGATCGAAGCCTCCGCAATAAGAGTCGTCTGTTGAGCGCCGAGTCCGTCACACTCAGTCATTCTGTAGCGGCGGCCGAGATTTAAGACCGGACCGGACCGGAGCCTATTGTGTAACGGTATCATTTTTTAGAGTTCCTCTGATGTACAGGGGCTAGTAGCATCAAGTGTTTTTTATCTAAGTGAGTTGCGCTGCCACCTCGGCTCAGTCTGGATTCATAACACCGCTGACTTCGACTGTGATTCCCGTCCACCCGAGAGGAGAGAGAGAAAAAATGTCACCCATCGATAAAGAGGCTTGCAGAGAGGCTTACAATGAAGTGAGAGACGACAACACGGACACCACTTGGTGAGTGTGCGCATCACACACAGCAGCGCGCATCGTGCATCACCCGGGATGATTGCAGAAATAATTAACACGTGGCCGGGCTTAGAAAAGGAAGGGGGAACAAGGGAAAAACATGTTTAAAACGCGCCGCAACGTTTATTTCCCGGCTGCTGAATGAAACAACTTGAATTCCAGCCTAATCTCAAAGAAATGTTAATTCGTGCGGCGTGTTACCGCCCACTGAGCCGTCTGGAAGAGACGAAGGCTGCTAGAATCAGACGCCGAGCCTCTGTTGAATTGTTCCAATTTCGATTCCTTCCGAGCCGAATGGGGGCTGAATTCACGCAGAGTCGGAACATATGACGATTCTGACAATGTTCCAAAAAAATAAAAATAAAAATAAAATAAAATAAAACATCTTACGTGCGCAAAAAAACCCCTTCAATCAGTCGATATGTCAACGCAAGTAAGGCGAGAATGGCACATTTATGGTTCGCTGGTATTTCAACCCTTCCACCCAAAACGGACCCCCGCCTTGCGAACCCGAAACAGCCCCACTGACAAATCACGGATGTGGTGGATCATTTTTTTTTTTTTTAAACAGATTTACGCACCAGATAAGCCTGGATGAAAATCCTGTGGTTTTTTTTCTTTCTTTCTTTCTTTCTTTTTTTTTTCTATTAATACAGACTGAAATACCCGCAGATTTTAGTATCGTGCCTCAGCTGATCCGATCTGATCCGTGTTCTGTGTCCCCCTTCCCCCGCCCCCCATGTTCTGCTGCGGTTATACACAGTAATCAGGCCCAGCAGGGCAGAAGTAATTTCCTTTGTCCTGTATTCAGAGGGGATAACGTTATGTGTCGTTCCGCGGCTGACACACAGCTGCCACCTTGCATGAGACGGTTTTTGTTTCTTGTTTTATTTTTTTTACCCCCACATCTTCATTTTATGTGCCTGTGTATGCATATTGCTTCGATGAAGACAAAAGGTGTGGGGGTTAGGGGGGAGATGCGGTATTCGTGCATGGTTGGCACGTCACGTCGTTGTGGATCAATAGATTATGCGTGCAGAAAACATAACGCACACCTGCGATCTGCGCCTCCCCCAGGGCTGCGTTCAAGTATGAGAACAAGAAGATCGTGCCAGCGGGACAAGGGGGCGACTATGAGGACTTCAAGAAGATGTGCACAGGTGAGGATGTGCATATTGTGGATGTTCTACTGCGGACTGTCACATTGTGGAACTAGGGTGGGCGTGTGTGAATGAATGAATGAATTTTTATTATTGTGTTGTGTCCAAAACCCTTTCGGGATTACAAGACGCCGCGAAAACCCTATTGAATTATAACGTTCACTTCCTGTAGATAGCACCGCAGTTCACTGCAGACTAACACGTAAATAAAACAAAAGAACAACAGACGTGTCGTCTCACCTAAATGTATGTAAATGTGTGCGTGTGTGTGTGTGTGTGTGTGTGTGTGTGTGTGTGTGTGTGTGTGTGTTGTCTGGTGCACCTCTGTCCAGACAGACGCACGTTGTTGGCCTTGAGCCGCGCCTTCTAATTATTCAAATGGAAGCGCGGTGTTGCATGGTGTAGCATGACTGACGTGAAGTTCAGCCTTTTGTGTAGAGGTGCAAGACTACTATTGTGTACTACAGTGTAAAACAGGTCATGCTTTCCATCTAAGTCTGCAATGATTTCCTGCAACTTGGACAACAGGAAGGCTAGAACTTAGTAATAATAAGAGATGGATGGATTCACTTTTTTGAGTTTAGTTTTTTTGCCCCTGCAAAAAAAGCTGAAAAGCAGCACTTTCAGACAAAGATGACTCCCAGGAAGAGGGAAATGGCTTGTGTTCTGGCTGGATGGATGGAGGGTGGAGGGTGGTGGGTGAGGCGGAGTGGAGTGCGGTGAGGGGGGGTGGGGGGGGTTGTTCACTTGATTGTGAGTTCACCTCCTAGCTGCGGCCCTCCAGAGTAAAGCGCCGGCTCAGATTTTGGGTGTGGTGGTTTTTCTGACGCTCGGTGTCTTGAAAGCTTTGCAGCCTCGGGGGGGAGGAGGGGACGTGTGTGTGTGTGTGTGTGTGTGTGTGTGTGTGTGTGTGGCAGGGGGGGACGCTCCGCTTCTTCCTGATATTTTTACTGCTTTTGATCACCGCGTCGAAACAGCTCATTTGGCACAGTGCTCTACAATAGCTGTGGCGGCGGCGCTCGCCATTGGTTCCTGTTCAGAGATGACACACACACATGATGAGACAGCTCTCGCCGGCTGTGGCCTCCTTCTCCTTATTTAGTCAGTCAGTCAGTTTTTTTTTTCTTTTTTTTTTTGTTACAACATTGAAACAAATACCCCGAGGGCAGGCGGAGCTAAAGCAAACTCATCACCACGGCGGGAGCTTCGTTTGACATGTAATCCTCGGATCAGTGCAGGAAGATACTGCAGGCTAACAGCTACTGCTTTGAGTAAAAATGAATCGAAACAACATTTGAAAAAGAAAACGTGAACAATTCTGGGTTTTATTTTAGACTTTTTTTGTATGTGGGTCCTTCATCGGAGTTCAGTTGTGTTTCTGTTGTAGATCACCACAATAGAAATAGGAGGGTTTACTGCATTCAACACTTAAGTGCGTAACCCTAGCCTGCTCAGAACATTGGATTCATTTTTAGAATTTAACAATGAGCATCCTCAAAGGCTGATGAGTCTTGACACTGATTATGCAAGCACCAGGTTTTTTTAGTCATCAAGACGGAAGATTAAAGGCTCATCACTCCACACTATCTTCTGGAGTCGGCTGTTGAATATTCCTTCAACTCACTCTACAATCATAAAACAGCATTTATTGTTTTCCTTAAGACAGACTTGAAAATATAGACCGGCTAATAAATGCCTGAGTCGACTCCCCCCGCTGGCTGGCTGCAGTACTGCTCATAAACGTCTATATCCCCCTGCCAATTCAAAAATGAAAGAAACAATAATAAAAACTGAAAGTAGAAATCAACATACAAATTTGGTTATATTCAGCGTTTGCGCTGAAATGTTCCTTACGTATTCGGCAACCACATGATAAAATCTCATTTCTGCTCACAATATGCTTACGGAGGTCGATATTTGCACTTTGTCTCAACAACCCCGATAATTTAAAATTTTTGTGCATCTTTCGTTACGTGGAAGAGACCCGACACTGCTCACAGTTCCAGTTTCGAGGCTGCATCTCAGAGGAACTTCACTCGCGCTGAGGCGAGGAAGGGAGTGAGGGTACACAGGAAGTGTCAACCCGACAACCTTTTGCTCTTCTAGGAAGGAGTTAGTCGGTGGATAACAAAGTCTCAGAGTCTTTTTTTTTCTTCTTTTTTTTTTTTTAACGCTGCGTCATCGCTGTTTAAATTCCAGCGCAGTTTTGCCTGCAGTGGGGGAGGTGGCGGGGCTGCAGAGTCAGCGTTTCACGGAAGCAGACAAAAAAAAAATCTGGCCGAGGGAGAGAGGAAGTGTGGGCGAGCGGCAGGTCGAGGGGCTCTGATGTTCTCTCCCTCTCTCTCTCTCTTTGACGGAGGAGACAATGCCTTGCCTCCATTGTCGCAGAGGTTGCCGCGTGTGTAAACAAGCGTGCGCGGCAGCAGGCGGGGTGTCGGAGCTGCTCTTGTTCCGTTTTATTAGCAAGCAGATTGGGCCTCTTGACGGCCGCTGCTCCCATTAACGGCGGTGACACCCGGCTGATGCGGCCGATAAAGACTTTATTAGTCGCTGCTTCCGTGATTAGGCGGCAATTAAGTGAACCGGTGTAAATACTCCCACAGACACTTTGTTTGAAATTTCTCCCTGGACTTTCATGTGTCTGTTGCTTTATGTGTCTGTCTAAGACTTATAGGGGAGCTGGACAATGAATCGAGCACCTCATTTTACGTTAAGTTTCACATTGCTGAGTTATGAATTTTGTTCTTGAGTCTGTTGTGTTGGAAGGGGAGAAGGTCTAGATCAGGCGTGGGCAAACCTCTGGGTTCTAAGATGTGACAGAGGGGGCAGCAGCAGATGGATGGAGTGGAAAACATGCTGCTTTAATGTCAATTGAAAATGAACCAAAGCAAAGATGCAACAAAAACTCTTTGAAGCCCCGCGGTATTTAGCTCTTTATCGAAAATGACTCTGAAAACATTGAAAACATGGAGGAAATACAGCTATTTTATGACTGACTAATGAATAATATAATTTCATTTCAAGTTCAGCGGGCCGGTTTAAAAAGCTTTAACGGGCCACATATGGCCCTCGGGCCGTAGTTTGCCCGCCCCTGGTCTAGGTAGTGTTTAAGCTTTCCTGAGAGAGTGAAAGGTAAAATTCGATTATTTCTTACACCATGTGTTAAATTTTAGAAAATATGTCAGGTATCAATTTTGGAAAACATAGAACCTATTATCATTTGTGTCAGTCTGAGAACACAGTGAAGAAAAGTTGCACACTTGACATATTTAGCCCTCTGTGCACAGCCTCCCTCTTAATTGCTTGGCAGTAAATGATAGACGTTCCCCAGTTCTGGTTGGTAGATTTACTGGAGACGCAGAGGGTTGAATTTAGCACAATACAATTCCACTGCAATGAAGACTCTTATTGAGCCAAGCACAATGGAACCTCTTCATGGTGAACAACAATCGCCCATCCTCTCCCAGCAGAGTTCCTACAATGGTTTTTTCCTACTCTGCCATCTCTGCCCCACTTAAGGTTTTCGGGTTGACGCTGCCTAGTGGAGCTGTTTGAAGTGACGGTGAAACATTTTGGCTGGTCTGGTCGGCAGTGCACCGCAGCAGTCACATGCTTCCACTAGCCGTCGGGGACTCTCACCGAATCTTCCAACATGTTGTCAGAGGGAATATTCCAAGATGGATGCACCATGAGAGAGGGGAGGTTCTGTTGAAGTCTGGGTTTGGTTGCCTTATTACAGCTTTGCCTCGGCATATTATCAGAGGTGCAGGAAAACACAAGTTGGGAGCAACCTGTTTGTGCTATTACGATGTAATATCGCCTGCGTCGAGATCCGCTGAGATGGTGTCATGATGACAATCGCAACTTGGAGAGAAGAACAAGAGCTTTGTCTGTAAATAATGTAACTCATTGTGAGACCTGAGTTTTTGTACCCACACTCTCTCAGGTGATGTTATGGACTCTATCATGTGAAACCAGCTCTATGTTAGAGGTGTTTGTTTCTCGCTATTATGTAATACATGGGAGATAATATGTTTGCCGCTGTTCCGGTGGATACATTTCACGTAAACATCTGGGGAACAGTCCAAAGACAACATTTGAGAAAGTGAGGCCCTTGCAGAGAGAAACTTGGCAGGTAATTTGGTTTGACGTGAGGTACATGCAAAATGTACAATCTGCATATGATGCAACATTGTATCAAATTCTACTTAAAATGAGCTAAATTTGATTTACAGTACATATGTGCTAAATTTGAGTTTGAGACAATGACGTAAAACATTCATACCGTTGCAGTTTAACTAGAGGCTCTGCCCGGTGCCACTGGTTTCCATTCTGCTCCTTTGTAGTCGGTCCGTAAATGATGGCAGTCATTTCGCAGATTTGTGTGAGCGCTGCCATCTGACCCGAAGCAGCGTTTTCTTCCTCATTCAAACATGATTCAGAGAGTCAGCTTTTTTTGTGTTTGGGTTGTGTGTGTGTGTCTGTGTGTGTGTAGTCTTGATTTAAAGTCGAGTGTGGACTGGACCACCCTGACAGTGGCAGGCGTGGTCGCTGCCATGTCTGTGTTTCAGCTGCAGGTCTCACAAAACATTTGACTCATTGAGTCCACTGACCTGAATAGTTCCCATTTACTTAAACTCATACTGTTTCTTTTTTTTTTCTTTTTTTTTAATCAGTTTTTTTTACTCTTAAATGTTTTTTTTTAAAGCATAACTTCAACCTTAGATTATTTCAAACCTTCATAACTTAGTCTATTGTCTAAGACAAACATTTGCTTATAAACTATTATTAAAAATACCTCCCTTCAATTTTATGTGTAGTTATTTGCTTCTTTTTTTTTTTTTTTTTTTTTTTTTTACCTGTATTGGCTTGAAAGCATTTTTATTATTTTCCTATCACTGTTTGTTTCATCTCCCTCCCCAGACGACGCTCGCCTGTTCGCCTTCGTGCGGATCACCACCGGCGACGCCATGAGCAAACGGGCCAAGTTCACCTTCATCACCTGGGTGGGAAAGAACATCACCGGGCTGCAGCTCGCCAAGATCAGCATCGACAAGGCCGTCGTCAAAGACATTGTGCAGGTTTGAGACGCAGACGCCTTCGAAGGATTGGAGAGCGGCCGCGTGAATTGTTATTACCGCGACGGCAATCAAAGCGGAGCGAGAAGCTCTAATGGCGCCCGTGGGACCGGAGGGATGAACTGCATGGATAGTGTGGCAAAAAGAAAAACACGCTGCGGTCTAAATAGCAGGAGGGAGACGTGAAAACAAAGCCTTTAACCCCTGGAGATTTTCCAGCGCTGAGTGAAAAACAAGCAGGGAAGTAGGTTTCAAAGTGAAGAGGAACGCCAAAATAAAATATTGTACATATGCAACATAAACACAAGAAAACTGACAAATGCCAGTTGTTGTATTGTGGGTATTTAGCTTGCACCTGATGTTGTCCCTTTCAATTCTAACTGTATTCATCTCCAAGGGAAATTCACAATAATTAATTCACAATAAGTTAATACAAAGATAAAAACAAACAAGCAAAAACATTTTGATTGGGTCATAGTCGCTGATCTGGAACAAGAGTTTCTCCGGATTTCTTATCTCTGGATCTGTTGGGCTTTTCTATTAACTTCAAATGAGCGATGATTGATTTTTCAGATTGGGGAATGATTGACCTCTCCCGTGTTTTTCCTTCTCTTCTCTCTGTCCCCGCAGAACTTTGCCAAGGAGTTCATGTTCAACGACCTGAAGGACCTGGACGAGGAGAACCTCCGCAACGAGCTGAAGAAGGCGGGCGGAGCCAATTACGACGCCCAGGCCGAGTAGAGACAGCTTTGGATGGGGTGGGGTGGGGTCTAGTCTGGGTTGGGGTTAAATTGCGGGTGGGGGAGGGTTGGAGGGGGGTGGGCATGTGGGAGTGTCAGGCTATGGCTGCTGCTGCTGCTACTGCTGCTGCTGCTGCTGTGTCTCCTGGGAGAGGGCGAGGCAGGAGGAGGGGGCGGCAACCGTGAGCTTGGCCTCGGCCTCGGCCGCACCAGTGCACAAAATCCACTTGAATGGTGAATAGAAAGAATGTGGTGACCTCTTTTTACGCTCTCTTTTTTTTTTCCCTCTTTTGCCGACGAAACAAAGTTCACACTGACGTCAGTTACGTCCTCGCGCTAAGCTAACGGGCGCAGGGCCGTAATTGGTGGGAAAATCCCCTTCCGTTTTCCTGATTTTCAGGTTGTCGTTTTGTTTTTGTTTTTTTTGGGTTTGCCGCCGCTCCTCCTCGCGCGACCTTTTGCCCTCTCCCCGGACGCTGAGCTCGCTCGCGGCTGTTCGTACACCGCGCTGTGCGTCGTCATCTCGCGGCGAGCGTGTAAATAAATCGTCATCGGCGCCGCGCCGCGCCGCGCCCCGGCACTGGGGGCCAGGTGCCTCGTTGTGAAACGGGGCCCTCCGGCAAGCAGACATACGTGTGACATCAGAGCATGCGCTTAGTCATGATACACTGTACAGTACCTCCAGGAGGAGCAGATCTCCGTCTCCCGGCAGCCTCTCTCGTGTCACGGCTGAGTCACCGCCGCCGCGCTAAAAGTGGCCGTCCGCTGCCTCCGCATCATCGCCCGGGCCAAACATCTGTGTTTGGATTACAGCCTCGAAGTCAGACATTCTTCGATGGTCTGTAATTCAGCTCCCCCTCCTCCCTCCTCGTCTTGATTTTTTTTGCCCACTTTGTACCTCGCGTCCCTTTGATCGCCTGTCCAAACGTTTCGCCTCTGTGGATGTGAGCTCGGTAAAACCTTATTTTAGTGCGTCGTTTAGTTTCTGCGGAGCAGCCGTGATGTCAGCACTTTGCAAAGAGTGGGGCAGAGTCGTAGGAAGAGCACAAAGTACGGAATGAAACTCAAGACAGCTGCTGAATTTTCATATTTAGTGTTTTTTTTTTTTTTCTTTTCTTTTTTTCTCGAAGGCGTGTTGGGAACGGAGATCTTTTCCTCTGGCGTTTCATCTCATGTTCAGCTCCGGAAGGGGAACCATATTGTACTATTCTACTGTGTGTTGACTGCCTTAGTCTCCCAGGGAGAGAGGGGCATTGTGGGAGCCTGTGGACACTACTACACTGTGATTGGCTATCCTGATTACATGGCGGGGGGGATTTGGGATAGGGTCCTTCATGACACAATGGGGGGCCTCGGTGTCGCACCCCCAACCCCACCGAGGAGCCATTTCTAGGTTGTAGCATCTCTTACTCTGAAAGTTTTATTCCAACCCTTCATTTCCCCTGGAAAGAAATTTGTTTTTGGTTGTTTTTTTTGTCTTCAAGGACAAATTTTATTTTTACTTTTTGGGATTTCTTTTAAAGAGCTGTTGTTATCGCAGACATTGGCGGAAGAGATTTTCCAAAAAAGAATGAAGCAAAAAAAAGAAAAAGAAATAAAAGCAAGATGGGCACAAGAGAAGTCATTTTCAAAAATAAAGGTTGATGTTTTTCCACAAACTACCCTCTCTCTTTTGTCTTATGTTCCTCTAAATATTTGGGTATTACTGTTATTATTCAGTGCAAAACTACACGTTTGAAAAATGACTTGCATTAATTGCGTTTACTTGCATTAATTGCATTTAATTGCATCAGTTGTTTCATTTTACAACTGATGAGACATTTTAAAAGCATTTTTTCAACATGTGAGTCAATGCCTCAAAATGTATTTTGTCCTACATATTACACACTATGTATATTGTGCTACGTTAGTAGCATTTGTATTTGGCACAACTGTTTTTATTTTCAAATGATCAGTTGAAAAAAGACTCTTCTGTTTGCAAGTTCACCGTTGATCTCGGCACAAGCAGAGAACTGTAAGTAGACCTGTCACAATTTAAGCCAGTAAGCTGCTTTTCACAACAACTGCAGCAACATTGTTCGTCTTATCCAAGCGCGCGCGCACCATATTCTTGCCGAACCAGGGTTCCATGGGAAGGCCGCGCTGCCGTCACCTGTCGTTTGCCGATATGAAAGCTCACGAGTTGCTTGGCTGCAGTTGCAACAACCGACATGATGAGATGTGAAAGACCGTCTTTCCCACCACAGGGGGAAGGAGTTTGCTGTCATTTGCTGTCAGAGCGACACTTACTTGGTCCGCAGTCCCACTTGATGCAGCTCTGCGTCGTCTTTCTGTGCGTGCAACTCCACTCCATCAAAGAGACGCCTGCAACCGCTGCAACCTGCAGATCTTCTCAGCAGCCTCCAGTCCTGCTCAAGTAACAAGTGATTGCGCTAGTTTAACTTTCAGTTTTCGCCAATGAAATATATTCTACTATTATTTGACATGTTTTCAGTTAAAAAAGACAAAAAAGATTGATTGATCGATTGATTTACAACTGACTTAAAACTCTGTGCACGTTGCGTATATTATCCAAATAACAGGAAGTGACCCTGTATTGTGTCTTAGTCCTTCCCCTTGGTCCTCATTGTCTCTGCTGTAGTCTTAATCATTCTTCTAATGTGGAATGTGAAACATTTAGAGACGGTTACCAGATGCTGGTGCCTTTGTTTGCACACTATGCCTTCCAAATAGAGGTGTGTAACAGTATTCAATCCCTCGAGAGAGATATATATATATACATACATATGCGTGTGTTTATATACATTGAATTGATCATTCCATCCACAGTCCTCCCGACTCTGAGTGCATTCAATGAAATCCTAAAAGCCCAAATTGAGAAAAAAAAAAAAAAGTCTTAATCCAACCTCATGTGATGCTGGATCTTTACTGTGAGTGACAGCTGCTGGTCTTTGTCTGGTCGGTCGAGCCAACACTATCAGCATGCCTGCGATGCGTGTGCCAATCTGCTCCAGCTGCCTGATGACGAGATTAATCGACTGCGTCTGTCTGACTCAGCTGCTGGTCAAACATGGCCTCCGTTGGCTGTGTGTGCGCATGTGTGTGTGTGTGTGCGTGTGTGTGCGTGCATGCCTGGTGTCTGACAGGCAGACTGGGTGGTTAAAGTGATCTATGAGGGCTAAATAGCAGGTTGCATAATGACAGAGCCCCGCTAGCGCTCACTGTGGCCTTAAGTACGCCATGAGGAAGTGAGTGGTGGAGTTTAAGCTGCTCTTACGGGGTGTCTGCATGAGCCAGTGTGCAGGTCCGGGGTGCACGGAGGGTCACTGGTGCTCACTGTCAGCATTGCACGTCATTCTTTATCAGTGGGATTTCTTTTTTTCCCCGTTTTCCCCACCAGCCTTTCGCCAGAGGATATCTGCTTTTTTAAAATGTCATGCAGCCGTCTTCAAAAGCTCCCGTCTGATTGCTTTTCAGTCGGTCTTAAGAGTCTTAAGAGCAAAAGGCCACACTGTGAGAAAACAGGCATTGAAAGCTGCTAGCTGCTCCTGTAAGCAACAGAAGGAAAAAAAAGAGGAAGAAGAGCAATAGGTCAACAGAGAAGAAAAAAAAAACTAAAGTTTAATAAAGGCTGTTGTTGACAGTAGTTGCTAGTATTTAGAATATTTTCCACAGGCTTTTTCCAAAATTTGATGGATGCATTATAAATATCCATCAGAAGAGCCAGATTGTTACCCTTCTGCCAAACCATATAAACTTATGGTTTGGTAAAAAAAATATCCTCCCAAACGGGCCACAGTAGCAGCTTTCTGCACAGAAGGAAAATGGCTCCGGGCATAAGCGCTTTCGGGCAGAATGTTTAAATACTAAATTCAGCTGACTGCCGGTCAATATGTTGCACCAAGACGTCTGCGCAGTTAATATTGATGTGGCGAGAGAGAGAGAGAGAGAGAGAGAGAGAGAGGGAGAGACGCGACGCATTCAGGTCAACTCATCCCACGTCTTGGATGAGATCAATGCGAAAACAGAGGTCCAGAAGTTTGGTCGTTGAGAAGCCACACAAAAGGCCTGCGAGGGCCGACGGGAGGACAAAGATCACAGTGTCCGGTGAACCCACTCGCACAGACCAGCGCAACCACAACTTAGGAGGCATAACATCATAGGGGGGGGAGGCCCGTCACAACTGTCGGAAGGTTTACGTCTTCCACCACGCCGCCGCAAACGCTCAGACTTGTGTCCAGCAACATCATTCGCACTGTTACTCACACAAAGTTGCAAATTTCCTCGTGGCAAAACTGCCCTTGATGCAGGCGCTGTTAATGATTGGTCACGGTTCCTCGTAAACAGACAGAGGAGGAATTATTTTTCAACTTGCCTATGTCTTGCCTACGCGTTGCATTCACTTGCTCATCGACCCCGGAGCCACTTCTGGTACTTGTGTTTCCAAAGGTTTACTGGAGCTAATATGCAACCAGTGTTAAAAATGTCATTGACTTTCAAGACTGTTGGAAGAGCTATTTTTAAAAACAGCAACTACATTTGTTATTTTTCCACTTTACTTTACAATCCTTATTGTATAATATATATATATATTTTTTTTTTTTACAATCTTAGGTAAATAAATGCAGTTTCTTCAGGAATCATCACAAATTTATACAAAAACCTCAGCAAGCAAATTGGAAAAAACGAACTCACACATACGCAAAATGAGTGCTTTCCCTGCAAGTGACGCTGTGTGACAGAAAAATATGTTTTCTCGCTGTCATGGTGTTGTCGCTGCTTTTGCCGAAGTTTCTTCTAACCATTAGATGCCTCCGGGTGAAAGTTAAACATCATTTCCAACATAATATTTGCCATCGTGCTTAAATTTCAAAATTTCTTAAAAAAAAAAAAATCTCTTTTACCAAAATATCTCATTCTCATTCCTTCTCCATCCACGCATACTGGGCTATGTCATGTGACCTACAATGCAAAAAGTTTTTTGTTTTTTTTATCTCTTTTTTCTTTTTTTTACAAAAAGGTTTTTTTTCCATTGTTTGAATTGATTTTTCTCATGTTAAATACCAGTTTAGTTTTTTGAATTCAGCAAGCAATAACGTGTTAAAGCCGATACACCGATAGTCACAGGCAGAGACCGAGCTGAGGGAGAGATGCCAGCCTGCTGGGACCTGTGGGAGTGTCCAAACAGGGGAAGGTCACGGTAGTTCCTGCTCAGCTCACCACCACCACACAGATCCTTCCTGCATTCCTCTGAACTCCACGACACAGCAGCGGCATACTTTACAACCCACGACAAGTCATGTGCTTTGTCCTAGCATGCGCGTTTGTGAGCGATAATCATGTTGCAATCCTCTCCTTTGCACTGACAAGACGCGAACAAAAACGTCAGCATGTGTAATTTGCTCCTGTCTGAAACGTCTCTATCTCAACGGCGGTGTGGTAACTTCCCTCTGAAAGGCTCGGAGGCATTGCATCAATATTATTCACACTGGGAGTTTTTTCGTCCCAGTGTGATGTAAAGCCTTTTCGGACTTTGTCGTCCCGGCTCCATTCACGCCCAGACTGCGTCACCGCTGTTTGACTGAACAACATTTGCTTTAGTCACAGCTCAGCGGGGTCCTGAATCCAAACGGGCCAGCGTGCTCCGAGGCGTCTGCGCACACAAACTGACGCTTGTCGAAAGAGCCGCTAGCTCTGAGCATGAGCTCACAAGCGTCCTGGTCCGAGATGTGTGCTAAGCATTCGTGAGGGGATTTCCGAATGAATTCCTAATGAGATCCCATAGATCTTCTCTGATTGCACACTCGTGGAGTGTGGGAGTGTGTTTTTTTGTTTTGTTTTTTGTTTTGTTTTTTATAGATGATACTGCTCTATTTCTATATCTTTTTGGACATTATTAACTGAACAATGCTAACACCAAAGGCCCGATGTCTTTGTAAGAGGAGTTTGATAAGTTAGCTTAATGTTATTCAGTATTATAAAAAATAATCCTGGCCTTAAAAATCCTTCATTTCATCGGTGATCCTCGGGAGTCACAGTCTGGTTTCATAAGAAGGGACGCTAGCCATGTATAGGAAGACTTGTTGAGACTCTGGAGTAACGGATTTTTGTATTTGGTGGGGGGACCCCAATAGTGTGAGGAGGGAGACAGATAATGGTTGGCAGGGGGACCAGGGGGTTTGGGAGAGGGGGAGTGAGGGGTATCGGGGGGAGTGGAAACTGAAATTTGCACAACTGAGCAAAGCAAACTGGGGGGTGTTTGGGAGGTGCTGCGGGCCTCTATTCACAGTCCTCCGGGCCGTGTGAATAGAGACGGCAGAGCAACGGGGAGGGAATGCGGGCCTGAATGGGTCGGCCCCTGGCGGCTCCTGTGTGCCAGCGCTGCACCGTGTTGGCACAGGGAGGCCATTGTCGCACGCTAACGAGCTAGCGTGTGACTTCATCTACACCCACACCCGCGCGCCTACGCGCAAACGCGTCCCCAAAGTGAGCATCTGTTTGCAGCACATTTCAGCGCTTCGGTCGCCACGTACGGGCTGACAGCAGGGCGTCTGTCCGCTTGGTTTCACTGTGTAACGCCGCTTCTTTATCGCCCCCTCACTGTTGAATATCTTGAGTGGAGAACATCCAAGTGCACTTGAGTTATAGCGTTACAATTAATACAAGAATGTTGGTTTTGAATAGTTTATCCCCCACTTGGCTTCTTGACTATTTGCATCTCTTCCTTCCCATCTCTGCACTTGCTCAATTGCCGCTGCGAAGTCACCTCGTTGACGTGCGGCAACCATTTTTATCTGAGTGTGAGTGTGAGTGGAACTCAGTAGCCCACTTCCTGTTCCAAAGGTTACGCCGTACAACCAACCTATTTCAGTAAAGGAACTAAAAACACAAGAGGCAGGTGGGGTTTTTCTTCAGAACCTTTTATTTTCTCGTCACAGACCGACTCACTCAGGTTCATTCGCTTTAATTTGAGCTGAGGTGCGTTTTAATTTAACGACGAGCAGGCTGAATGTGTTACCCACAGAGTATTTTCCTGTCTGCCTGCTATTCAAGAGACTTCTCGTGTGTTCTTGTGAGCGTCACATGTTTGCATCAGCCTATACAAACAAAAAAAAGGCAACAGTATCCCCCCCCACTGCTCACTGCTGTGTGTTTGTCAGTGGCTATCGGACCGCGGCAGCGATGACATCAGTCTGCCTTGTGACCCCCAACTACTCTCTCCTGCAATGACTGTCTTCTCTAATGGCAGTAGTTAGAAACTTTCACACATCTATTTCCTGGAAGGTGACCTGATCTCAGTTTAATTAAACTATAACTCTCCGCTCGGCGTGGATCAGTGAGAGGCAGCGGGACAGTTATTCATTCATCAAAATCTGCGCCGTTGCTGCCGTCGTTGTGGCCGTGCATCAAAAGGTCAACGGTCTCGCTTCACAGACATCTTCCGTGACTGCAAGGGTGGCTTTGCATTCAAATGGCTCTCCTAATGAGTCCAAGAACAGTTTTATATAATATCACTGTAGATCAAAGCGTGGGTGAACAGCAGGGCAGTGGACTATTACTCTGCCTGATCTGTTCTTTTCAAAAAAGGAAATCTAAAACAGATTTTAAACAGAGATTTTAAAAAGTGTAATTCCACAGTGATTTTCCCCGCACGCACTATGGCAATGTGACAACTTACTGTCTCATGCTAACTGCTCAAACTAGCATGGCCATTACGTCCTGAGCCATCCGTGTTCCTCATTATCTTGTAATGTGGAAGCAACTCAAGCATTTCAATAACTAAAGTGACGAAACGCCTCCTCCCTCAAATAACACTTGTTTCGGCGCCGTCCACCACTAAACCGCCAGCACCTACCCACATGACGTTGACGTTTTAACGGCGCGTCAGCTTACAGCCCGAGGCCTACGCTGCGGTGGAGGAAGTCTGCCAGAACACAGTCTCAGGTTGGAGACGCGTGCCAGTCACTCAGAGTACATGAAGAGCCCGGTGGTATTGTTTTAGACTGAGACTGAGGAAGCACCTGAGTGCCCTCTTTGTGGCATGCCGCAAACTCTGAGTCAGCAAACGAAGGCTGTAAGGTCAGCCTTATTTTGTGTAATTTTTCTTGTGTACTTTGGAAATCCTTTGACTTCCTTTTAGATCTTGTTCATTGTCTTTTTAATATCTTTTTTTCTCTCCCACAAAACAGACAATTTGAGACTGTAAGTAAACGGTGGCAAGCATGAGCTGACTGTTGTTTTTTTTTTTTTTTCTTGAACTGGATGTGCAACAACTCTTTGGAGCGCGCAAGAAAGTAAAGTCTATAAATGTAAAAGTGCGGTGTGCAGCTCTTTGTGAACTTGGTACACTGATAATGGATTTCCTGTGCAGTCGTTGAGAGATGTTTACCATATAGGGATACAACAGAGAGGAAGGCTTGTGGGCAAAGGGAAGAAGAGAAAAGAAGAAGTGACGACCCTCATTTCTCAAGTCTCAGCTTGTCGACAGCTGAATCAGTACTCAGGAGCTCTGCTCTGCTCACTGTGATAAAGATAAGTTGATCTTTGTATCACATCGCATAGCTACAGCTACCATTTTAGCCATTATAACCATTGTAAAGTTGATGCTTAAGCTGAGAGAGTGTAAATAATGAGATCCCAATCTGAGTCATCATCAGATAAGGTGGCATGAATGGGTTATGCAACAGTAAACACATTCCTGGAACATAAGCGTGTGATGCGTGAACTTTGTTCAAGTTAATTCTAATGTTTGTTTCTCACAGTCAAGATAATAGCAAAAATCTTGAATTCCTGCCGTTTCTTTTGTGTACTGCTTCAATCAGTTTGTTTTGTTTCATGCTTCCAGTTGCCTCTGCTCACGGAGGGACTTATCTCTCAACTGATTTGCAGCGACAGAAGATAAAGCCACATCCATTGAAATGTTTCTCGAAATCTAGTCTGATTCAGTCTGATAACCAATGAAGTTTACGGACTGGATTTGTAATCACAATACAGACAATACTCATGAGAATTCACCAAGTTTTTGATATCATTCTACGGAAAAATGAGATCATGTGATGAGCTGAATATATTAAGTATTCTTGGATTCTTGGATTTCTTTTTTTTTATATGATTTCATTTCTCATATGAGAGTATACTATTTGTTTTGCACACAATTGTGTTCAGCAAAACAACCTGAAAAATAAAATTATATCTACAGAAGTAAGGCACTTAACTTCGTGTCCTATAATAAAATGCAAGTGTTCTGCACCTGGTCATCTAAATGTATTTGTTCAGAGATATTTGCCATAAATAAATCTCTTCTTCCAGTGATTTGCATTGTCACAAAGAATTGTTTGGTTTCATGTGGTTCATCTCTCACATATCTTGTACCACAAAGTAATTCATCACTGGCATCTAGTTTGTAGCACTGTGGTGAGGCAGATGGCTGGACTTAAGCAACACATTCAGCTGTGACATTGCAGTTTCTTCAAGACTTGCAGTGCAACACACCCGATTCAGTGATTCTTATGCCCTTAAAAGGCTTTTTTCAACTGCCTACTGTTTCGACAGTAGTTTTCGACCCTTTAATTGATGATTTGCGAACTCTAGTGGCTACAATGCGAAATGACAACGGATTAACCAATTTGTTCTCAATTTGGTTTATAATAACGTGTTTACTATTAAGGCAAGGGCTATCCTGTTGATTTAATGTCAAACAGGAAATTTAAAATATACAAGGAGAAGTGTCATACACAAGCGACGAATGTAAGCTACACATAGGTTTTGATTTAATATATTTTTCCTGGATAATAAAGTTTAAAACTAATTTTACAGACGTTAAGTTTGACGTTCAGTTTTCTTTCCATTGAAACTACAAATGACATTTTGACACAGTACACATTTGGTCAACGGTTGCCAAACGCTGGATGAAATTAGGAACACTGAAGTGATATTGAACGCACCCTCTTTTGCCCCCGCCCCTTTACACTCTTGGCCAAACAAAATCTACGAACACATAAGCACGTGATTATTTAGCTTTAGTCGATTGGCTATTCTCGATGTCAATGGATACGCATCCGGAAGTTTACGTTTTACTGTAGATGCAGAATGGGAATCTTACCTGCTCTTTAGAAAAAGGTTAGTGACAGGTTGATGTCGAGGTCGCACATCATCTGCTTTGGTTCAGTAATGCTGTGCTACGCGAGCTAAAAGTCCAAGGTTCAGTACAAAAATAAATGTAACCAGACACCTGTAGGCTCGCTCTGTCTTAAATTATGACCATTTTATTCTAGGTAGTTGTCCTCGTCGTGCAAGACTGATTAATTATCAGTTAGTAAACTGACATGCATTTGCAACACGCACTTTATCACGAGTTGTTGCATCTTGTGTGTGTTTTGCTTTCTCCTTGTTTGAATAAGTGCATGAATTCATGCAAGTTAGGTTCGTCACGTCATGAAATACCGTGGCAGCGCCTCATTCTCACTACTTATTTCCGCATTGATACGTGTGATTAATTGAAACGCTATCTGAAATCAACACGTCGCGCTGTGTACTGTTTCATTTCGCTCGTGTGCGCTGTGTTAATGCGTTCACCTGCAGGGCATCATGGGTAACACTGAGAGCGTGGTGGTGCAGAAGCGGCTGGCCCGCTTCCGGCCTGAAGAGCGGCCTGTGGTGGAGGGGGTCTTCGACAAGCTCCAGGCTGGTGCTGGGATCTCTTCAGGAGCACCCGGGAAGATTGTAACCCTGGAGATGCTGAAGGTGTGGCTGTGCTTGATACATTGCAAACTGGGTTTATGTTTACATGAGTATACGTCAGTGGATTAAAACACACAATAAATAGAAATTGTTTCACCTTTTGGAGTCCACTTACATCAGTGTTTTTCGACCTTTTTTAAACCACGTCACATTTTTTAGATTGAAAAAAAAAAAAAAAAAAAAATCCAAATGGCACAACAACCAAAACTATTTTGATATTTTATAATATGATAATATATATTTTTATGTATTATGTTAAATATATTATATGTTCCATTATAGTATTTTTAATAACATATACAATGACACTCTTTAGCCTATTAATGACAATATCAAATCAAATCAAACTTTATTTTAAAAGCACTTTTTTAATGCAACAGAAAATGCAACAGAAATGCCCCAGACAATGAGACCCACCCACTCCTCCCAAACACCTGACATTATCTCACGGTACACTAGTGGTTGAAAAACTGACTTACATGCATGTTATGGTCCCATGCATTAACTTCCCCAGTCGTCCATGGGCAGCCTGGCTCCAGACCCCATGGTGAGGAGGGTCTACCACTGCATGTGCGGTATCGACAGCGGACTAGCAGCGTCCGGGAAGTCCGGCAGCAGTGCCACCTGTGGTGTAGGCCGAGAGCAGATGGTCATCTTTCTTGCAGACTCCCTCAGAGGCACTTCTGAAGAGCGGGCGCCTCTTGTTATGGCCATGTCCCAAAATGGCACTAGACTGTCAACCACTGTCACTTGTGAGCAGGTAGCAGAGGTGAGAACAAAATAGCAATACAAAGTGTTGGTGTGTGTGTTATACCTATGTTATTTGGAGCCTGGCTTCTTCCATCCCTATTTATTGCTTTCTGGATGGAATTTCTCCTCTTGCCGCAGTTCCTACAGGACCTGATTTCTGCTGTGGTCCAGATTCTGGTTCACAGAGGCCGCCTGCAGGGATGGAAACCAGAGAGGATGGGTGATGGCTCTCTAGGCATCAAACTCTTGGCAGAGCAGATGTGCTCTGAACTTAAACCTTCAGGTAAAAAAGGGCATTCAAATGTTTACAGAAACAGAAAAATGGATGCTAATACTCACAATCCTACCGCTTTACTTCTCAGAGCAGGGGTGCTGTGATGTCTCCTGTCTGGAAGATTGGATCTTCAGGGTCTCCCAGGTGTCGTTGTACCTGGAGATGCTGGTGGCTGAGGGCCTGAGTGTGTCCCTGAGTGGCCGACCGGCCCCCACACTGCTACCTCCCAGTAGAGAGACACCATGGAAGGAGCTGAAGTGTCTGCTGGACATTCCCATCCTCATGTTCTTGACACCACAGGTCAGAAAGTTATTTATTTAGCACTGCATCGCTCATGTCCTCTGTAGAGCTCTCAAGCATGCCCACCTGTATCAGTGTACAATAAAATCTTAACCTAAATTTTTAATTTTGCATGCATGAAAACCAAATCAGCAGACATGGAAAGTTAACTGCATCACAATCATCTTTTAAATCATATACTGAACCTTTAGACCTAGTGAATTGTATGCATATCTGCTTGTTTTTACCCACGTCCCATTTGGTGTCTCCAGCTGCCAGACAGCTACAGCGCACCCTGGAGACTGGTGTTTTCCACACGGCTGCACGGGGAGAGCTTCACCCGCATGGTAGGAGGCCTGATGAAGCGTGGTCCCACCCTGCTGCTCATCAAAGACACAAAGGGCCACATTTTCGGGGGCTTCGCCTCACACGGCTGGGAAGTCAAACCTCAATTCCAAGGTGAGAGGAGCTTCGAGGCGGGTCGGTCCACAACCTTTAAAACCCATGAACCAGAATTGTTTGTAACTCAGTTGCAACAAAGAGGCTGAAATGGATGTTACACGTGTACAAAAACCAACATGAAATTTTATCATTGTTAGCGATTGTTGATTTAACGTGCTTCACCGTTAAGTAGGTCTGTGCGCTCTAAATATTATTAAATATCACCCGTGCATTATTTATTACTGTTTACTACTGCTTACATTTTCCATTTAGCAATTACAAAGCTTTTAGTTTTGTCTGGGGTTTGAACAAAACCTCATATTGAGCACCACAGAAATATGACGCAGTGAGGAAGTCATAGCACTCATTTGAATGCCAGTCTCTGGATTTTTCACTCCGATCTTTCTAATTTGTGTTTGTGTGTGTGTGTGTGTGTGTGTGTGTGTGTGTGTGTGTGTGTGTGTGTGTGTGTGTGTGCATGCACAGGTGACTCCAGATGCTTCCTGTTCACTGTATTCCCCAGACTCAGAGTTTATACAACGACAGGATACAACCAGCACTTCATGTACCTCAACCAGAACCAGCAGACCATGCCGAACGGACTGGTGAGAACGCACCGGCTAAGCCCTCCTTGTGAAATCTGCCGCAGTCGATAGTCTAACATGGATTTAGCGTGATATCAAACCTGTCTTTGGCATATTGTATTAACTTATAGATCATATAGTATAATTTCTACCTGGCCAGGAACAAACGAGTCTCAACAATCAATCATAATATTTTAGCCAGTTTATATAAACGAAGAATCCAAAAAAAAAGGGAAATGTAATTCACTGTGAAGGGGGGGGGGGGGTCGTTATAACATATACCACTTTCTAACCACTAGGGAGTGACTGAGACACCTTTGGCCGGCTGCAAGCGCCAACGCACTGAACTACCTGCCGTTATAGATGGGGACAGATTAGATCTGACCTGCTTGTTCCTGTTCTGTCTCCTTCTCCGTGTTCCTCTCCTGCTCCTTGCCTTCCTCTCTGCCAGGGGATGGGCGGTCAGCACGGCTACTTTGGTCTGTGGCTGGACAGTGACTTTGGCCGGGGCCACAGCCGAGCACGGCCAAAGTGCACCACATACGGCAGCCCTCAGCTTTCTGGGGAAGAGGACTTCACCGTGGACTCGATGGAAGTGTGGGCCGTTGGAAAACCACCTGAACCGGAGGAGGTGAGAGACAATAGCATAGCGCAAAACAGCGTGAGTGCATGGCAAACAGTTTCTTCATTCATTCAAACAGGGTACACATTTACATACAGCCTTGTTTTTTTTAATCAGTGTTTATATTTTTTTACTTCATAGTCCCTTTCTGTATAATTAAAAAAATAAAAAATAAAACAAATGATAATTTACCTGGATTTTGTGTCTCAGGGCGAGGAAGGGGAGGGCAAGAAAAGCATCCTTGACATGGATCCAGAGGTTCAGGCCATGATGGAGATGGCAGGAAAAACGCTGCACAGTCAGGGCCTCAGGGAGCCAGAGGAGGACCAGGACCAGTGACGAAGACCACATCACGTCGAGGCTCGGGAAAACTTTGACACGACTGATGGTTATTTACCTTCAGGACTGACTTCTCACCCTGTCAGCTCGACACTTTTTCTGACGGCAGAGATGTTGGCGGCTGCAGACGGCACCATCACAGCGCAGGACTTGTCGCATAGCCAAGGCTGAGCTGGTGTAAAGGCGGGAGGCGCTATGGAGCCTCTCCGTGCAAAGATGTATGTGTTGTTATTTGTGTTTTCTGCAGTGCGTCCGCCATTATTCCCACAAGGTAAGACTGTTTTTTGTTTCCACCTATCCAATTGTAAAAGATCTTCAACTCAGCTATGTAAATATCAAGCCAAAAGAGACCCGTAAAAAACACATATAGACAGACTGACTGGTGACTTTCAGAGACGCTAAGGTTTTGTTCCGTTTCAAAAAAGCTGAAGAGTCCAGATGCTGCTGGTGTCTCACTTACCACACAAAGTGGAACCGATAAAAGAATTTCACCTGTTGCTACAGGCAGCGTAGAGATCACGAACATGTCTATTTTCAGTTTCATATTACTGTGAAATTGATGTGTTTGCTGTGTGTTTGTGAAATGTTTAATGCATAATGTTTGAGACATCATTTAATTCAAACCCATCAGTTGTTCTCGTTGCTTCACCCTAACCCTCGAAAATGTTTTGCTTGAATACACGAGGACATTCAAATTGCTCAGACTGAAGACTCGGTAATTACCTCACTGACTCTAATCTGACTGAGTGTTGATGCTTGTGTTATTTGAAGTTTTAACAAAGTAAAATATGACAGTGTGGAAATAAAAGACACAAAGTAGCAATGGTAACAAGTCAGTGCTATAAGGGGAATTTGTAAACTTAAGTGTACATTTACACAAAGACTACAAATGTAATAAAATGTGATAAAACATGAAATACAAGTCACTGCTTAAAGTTATTGGACCAACTACAGATCAAAAGACCTGAAGTTGAAAAAAAAAAGAATAGACGTAAAAGTTAGAGAGAGTGGGTGATGCAGGATTTTTTTGTGTGTGTGTGTGTGTGTGAACCAAACATGTTGCATTGATGCGTAAAGTAACAAAAACACAGCTGTCATTGATGAACTGTGATACAGTTCTAGTCAGCGTGACTCAGTTGATGGAGGGATATGATTGTAGGGGGCTGCGCTAGAAAGATTGTCAAAGGTTTCAAGAACACGTTTCCCAATTATAGTTATTTTCAATTGCAGTGGTCTTGGAGCAACGGACATGCTAATCCAAGTTATTGGTTTGATTTGTGTATAATCACATTGTGCATGAGGACAATTTTTAATCACCCTAGAAGTCATTCTTCAGTTCTTTAAATATGATGATAAATGGGGTTAAAAGGAGAACTCTGAGTACTGAGACTGTTAATATTTAATAGTAGTTCATGAATAAATTATTTGTACATCACAGTGCATACTGTTGGGCTTGTGTATTGGTTTCTGTGTGTGTGTGTGTGTGTGTGTGTGTGTGTGCGTAATGCTTTGCAATACACTACCTCAGTGTGGTATGGGTTAATTAAACCGAATAATACACTAGATGAGGATTAACTTGCCTCCAGCTCCTTGTTAATCATAACTTTGGGGCAGTTTGAGGTTGACGCACCTGACCTGACAAACTGCAGGCCGGTGTTTTAACTGGCAGCATCACAGCGATCACGACCCGAGAGGGCTATAGGAGTGGGGGGGTGGGGGGGATCTGGGAAGCCTGCTGTCACTTTTACAGGGTAGTTTGCATAGATACGGTCCCTCTTCCGGCATTTTTCTTTTTTTTTTTTTTCAACAACATGAAGGCTTTGCCTGTAATGCAAGTTAACTTTTACTTCCTTGTGTACTCAGATAGAGGAACTGGCCGGTTTGCGGCTGGCGTTTTTTTTTTCGTGTGTCAACACTTGACATCCTCTCTCCCGCTCTCATCTCACAACGTTTGAAACCATGAGCAGATAGGACGGCGGTGACCGTGTGCAGCTGAACTACATCCGACGTCAACCCGGCAGAGGTAAGGTTGTCGAACGGTGCCGAAAAATCTTCAGTTTTCTTTGGCAACGGTGCGCGTCTGTGCGTGCGCGCTTATGGCGGCAGAGTAGCCCGGCGAAAAATAAGAGGAAATCCGCCTTTTCCCCACTACTGCTGACCGCGTTGCTCCTGGCCTGCCAATGGCGTGTGTGTGTGAGTGTGTGTGCGACAGACGTACTCTCATACACACACTCGTACAGTTTGGCGCACACATCTAAACGCTGAATCAAAGAACTGTTGGGGTTTGACTGTGAAGGGAAAATTTGAAAGGTCGGCGGCAAGAGCATCTAACAGGATCACTGAGTCACCCGGCCCGACAACAGGGGAGTTAGCTTCCATTGGTTGGATTAGTTTTGGTGAAAAGCAAGAGCTTGGGTTTCATTTTTTTTTTTTTTTAGATCAGTTTCGTTTACATGTACGTACAGGGTCAAGTGTAGCTGGAGTTTATTCATAGGTCATCCATAGAACTCCAGGAAACAGCCCTCTTTGGCCCTCTATGGCTAAAACTGAGGCTTTGTGAGACCTCTTTGTATTTAGAAGTGGACAAAAACAAGGCCGACAAGGTGGTTTTAAAGGAAGGGGTGAACACCTGGCTGTGGCTGCTGCCAGTAGCCTGGCAGATGTATAGGCATCCATTGAGGCATTAAAAAGGATGCCGGTTACCAGAAGAGCGTTTTTAGCAATTTAGGCTTTTGGTTAAGAGGAGCAAGCAAAAAAAACAAAACAGACTGTCCTCATTTCTATGTCAATGATTAACATGCTAGAGGCAAATTGTTGTTCAAAGAAACACTGGGAAAAAGCTACAAAAAACAAAAAAACAACAAAAAAAACATGTATGGAATCAGGAATCTCATTCAAATAACATTGAAAAAAACAAGCCAAAGCGAGCTTTGTAGTAAAATAGTAACAATCTTTGTTTCTGTTTAAATTCAAAATTCCAACCGCTCTGATAAACGGACGCCGAGGGGCAGAAAACAAATCAGACAGGAGCAAGATACGATGGACGAGAGGTGCTTTCCATATCACCGTTAGTACTGTCTGACGGCGAACCAAAAATACACGGCACAATCCAAGTAGTTTTTCAAATAAACTGTTAACTGTTAATAAACTGTTAATAAACTGTTAATAACTGTTTTCACCAGACAAATGTAGATTTGGAGATACAATTAAGAGAGAAACGTGATGGTCCTTCATTCTCTTACTAGGTTTACTGGACAAATACATCAGGGTCGCCGGGTGAGTGGTTTATCAGTGGTTAATCTGTCTGTATTACATTCCCTTCATGTTTTTTAATCGTCCACTACTCTTTGCTTACTGCTAGCGTCACAGCAGCAGAGCAAACAGACTAACAACACACACTGGACCATCACATCATCATTCCAGCTGTCGCTTCAGTGTGTACCTCCCTCTCATCGGGATGCACCTCTGCCACTGACACTGCATCGCAATATACCAATATGGGCTTCAGCTCTTTATATAGCAGGAAGCACTTCAGCCTAAAGACATTTGTTAGTCTAATTTAGGGACAGTCCACTTAGTCACAGCAGGAAGACTATGAGAAGGGGGGGGAAAAATCGAGTGAATAAACTTGAGTGTATTACAATATGAAGAGCACTGAAGCATCGTATGTCACACTTTCATTCGATCACCGTGCGACTCGAACTTCATTTACTTAGACCTCTTCATGTGAAACAACTCCACGTGATAGCACCGCCTCACATTTGCAAGTGAAATATTTGGCACGTCGCCATGTCACAGTCAATATAATGTGAGACTTAGGCACAGTATAAAGGCTGTGGATTAGCAGTCGAAGGTAAAAGGGTATCACACTGTTAGAAAGTCAGAAAAACTGAATCAGGCGTGTTTATCGGGCGAATCGTGCAAACCAAGCTGCTTTTGATAGGTGACACAGGAGTTTTTGAGTAAAGTTCACTTGAATAAAGTCCACAGAGCTGCTAAATACGTTACTAATTATAATGTGAAAGGGCTGGCAGCTTGCATGTCAGAGTGCTGTGCGGGCCCCGTGGGAGTTCAGACATGGAGCGAAATCTACTGCCTGGATTATTGTGGTTTGATTACTGCAGGCTGTACGTCCGGCGGCCTTTTGGCCAGAAAGCGAAGCCGGTGTTGCCTTTTAAAGCTTTAGCCTTGGTATGTGTCGGTGGTTGTCCTTGCTAGCGAGCAGCCGACACCTCAGATGGTTAAACAGCATCAAAGATGTGAGATGAGGCGCCGTAGTGCACCCAGGACCAGACAGCAGTTTGTCATAAACAACCCTCCTCACACAAATTCACACCTGCCATAGCGCAAACTGCTGCACTGCTGACAGTGCCAACCAGCTCTTGTTTCTGTCACGCCATAAAGCCCACGACACTTATTGAGATGATTCCTTCACACTATCAAACTAAACTTTGCAGGCCACAACGGAGAATTCACCACTGTATTCTGTGTCAGAAAAGCAAAGAATGATATTTCACATGTAGTCATTGTGCACAAAACATTTAATATTGAGTTCATAAAAGTGACTAGTTTTCGCATATCTCTGCGAAAGTTGCACTGTCTGTCTGGCATTCGTATTGTGACTACTCGTGTGCAAAGCTGTCCACCTGTGAATGTCCCCGGCGATGTCTCATGTTCCGTCCCATCCGCAGAGATGGCCAGCAGGGGGCAGCAAGGCGAGATGACGGAGTACAAGAAGATTCTGATCAAGCGAGACTTGGAGATGGGCGTGGTCATGACAGTGTATCGTCAGAAAATTGAGAGGCTCACCGTGCAAGTCATCATGGAGACGCAGCAGGTGGCCTGGACGCGCACTGCAGACAAGACTGATGGTGCACGTGAGTACAACGTATTCGAAACACACAGTGACGAATTCCAAACGTGGTAATTATCCCTGGCGTGCCAGGGTGGCCCTTCATTCAGCGTTGAGCAAAGCAGATTCCAAATAAGTCCAGAAGAGGCTTCATACAAAAGTGAACTTCTTAGGAAAATGAAAGAGGAAAAGCAAACCTAACTATTTGTGGGTCTGGTGGTAAAGTAAATGAAAAAATAGAAAATGACATCACACATCCTCTGTATGCTGCTTCCCCCCCCAATCTGTTGGTTGGGCCAGCCGTGCTGTGTCGTCAATGCATGTGAATCCCCTCTTCCTCCCTGATGTTGGTCCTGCACCGGTTTGTTTTGGCGAACATGCAATGCACTGCTATGACATCTAGTGGTGAATTTGTGTCGTAAAACTCCTAAAAAAAGAAAAATGATCCATAAGGAGTTATAAGGAGTTAAAAGCTGAGAGAAACTTTGTTTGTTGCTAAGTTTTTGCTGCGCATTGACAGTTGTGTACCAGATTGTGCCAGGATATGTTGCTACTGTAAGTCTGAGAGCCAATCAAACATTATTCACGATCATTAGATGATGCCTTATAATTTTTTTTTTTAAAGTTGTTCTGGGCTGTCATTCTGTCAAAAGATTTCTTGGCCAAAGGAGGTAAAACGTGTTGCTCATGGTATGATGATGATATACTAAATATCTGCACTGTAAACAAGAACTTATTTAATGGTCAGTCGTTGATAATCTAACAACAAGCTGATCCATAACTCAGTGCAGCTTATTTTGTATGTTTGCCATTTTGTAAGGTCACTCAGTTGTGTTCAGTTCATTGAGAAAAAAAATAAAATAAAAAAGTCGTTTGTTGGGGCATATAATAAGTTGGCATAAATGTGCTCGTGAAAGCTTACAAAGTGCTTTGAAGTCACACATATTCGAGCAAGCTGCAAATGTGTGAAACTGAGAGAGAGCCATTAACATCACACATTTAGAATGTTTTGTTCTATTCATAGAGGGTCTCAGTAAACAGATACCCTTGACAATGGTTTTGACTAGCAAGAAAAACACTTGGCGATCCCCATCACTGTGCGTGCTGTGTGTTTCAGTGGACCTGTTTGAGATCAGAGAGATCCGTCCAGGGAGGAACTCCAAAGACTTTGACCGCTTCAAAGATGCAAAGGACAAAACCGACGAGAACACCTGCTTCACCATTTTCTACGGCTCGCAGTTTGTTCTGAACACACTCAGTCTGGGAGGTGAGGCCTGTCTTTGTGTGTGTGTGTGTGTGTGTGTGTGTGTGCGTCTCATTTCTAGAAAGCAACCAGTTGAAATGAGGGATTTGTCTCGTGTGCATGTGATATTATGAATTAGATGTTCTGACTGATTTCTGGACTGAAAGAAATATATGAAAGTGAAAGCAAAATATCAGCATCAATACCAAGATGCTGTAGTTCTACCAACCAATCAGTGGAACAAACTACCGATTGGCTTCATGGTGATAAAATGACCACTGGTACTACCTGGGCTGTTTGTGTTGCAGCTGACTCAGTGGAAGAGGCTCAAAAGTGGCTGATCGGACTGGGGCTGCTGAGGGAAGAGGCACTGGCAGCGCCCACTCCGGTCATCATTGAGAGGTAGACACACAAGCGACACACACACACACACACACACACACACACACACACACACACACACACACACACAGTATGAGAACAGAACAGAATTTAACAACAACACTGATCATCATTTTTCCCTCCCTCGCAGTTGGCTGAGGAAGCAGATGTACTCCATCAATCAGACCAAAACAAAAAGGTGCAGTCGATATTTATGATCTAGTTTCCCGTCCTGGCAAGCGGTTGTTACTTGTTACTTGTTGCGTTAAAAGGCAGCTATGACCTTCTGCTAGTGCTCCTATCTGAGAGGCTCATTTGCAAACTCATTTAATATCAATTCAGTCGTATGGCTCACTTAGGATTATTTTCAGTATTACCATGTTTGGGATAACAAGTATAACACAGGCTCCCGACAACAAGTTCATACTTTTTGTTTCCACAGCATCTCCATGAAGGAGCTGAAGGCGCTGCTCCCTTTGATCAACTACAAGGCGCCGAGCTCCCGCATTCTCAAAGAGAAATTCCAGGTACTCCTGGTCATCTACTTTACCACGGTCGTCAGTTAGTTGACTCATGATTAGCTTTCTCGACGTGATATCATATAAGACAAACTGCTTTTGGTCCAACCTGTGCACTTAACCACTTGTCGTCGAATGAACCATTCGTTTGTTCAGCGACGAGTTTGATTTCCCTCCTTCAGTTTTAAGCCCTTAATCTTTAAAACCAATAAGTCAATGCTTTTGTTTTCTGCTTTCACAGGAAGTAGGAGCGAAGAAGGACCGCCTTGATTTCGAGCAGTTTCATAAATTGTACAAGCACATAATGTTTGAGCAGAATGAGGTGAGTCTGGCAGCGAAAAGAACGCTTTCCACGCGACACGGCATGTAGCTTTATTTGCACTTCTTCAGTTAGCCTCATAAGATTAAAAAAAAAAAAAAAAGATATTGTAAAATAAGACCAGGTGGGCTTTTTAAAGCTAAAATGTATACATGCAAAAATTTCAATATTTGTATTTCTGTATTTCTAACCCAGATTCTTGATGAGTTCAAAAAGGAGTCGTGTGCCTTTATTCTCGGGTGAGTTCACCTTTTCTTTCTCTCACTCCTTATTTTGTTGCCTGATGTGAATAAACCTGATCTTGTGGAGACAGTTAGCAGTTGGTCAACAGTGGTTGACTGACTACTGTTTGCTCTCCTACGTCACACAGCAACACGGATAAACCGGATGCCTCGGCCATTCTGCTCCATGACTTCCAGCGCTTCCTCGTCTATGAGCAAAAGGTGAAATCGGCCCCTCCAAGTGATCAGCTGCAATATTTTACTGACTTTTTTTTTTTTTTTTTTTTAATTAAGAACATTTAAAATATGTATTTAATTGTACATAACATTTATTATTTCAAAGTAAAGTTTGGGAACTGACCTGGCTGTTGTAGAGATTTATGAGAGAACAAACAGATGGTGTATTTAATTTAATTTGTAATTATGAGCTGCTTGTTACAACCATTTAATTGTGTAATTTTTTTGTTAAATCAATTTTTTATCTTGCCGGATCAATGTGAAAAAAGAAATTCAACAAAGTTGTTTTCTAGCTTTGTTTCTTTACAACGTGTCTCTTTATTGCTCAGGAACCCTGGGCTGGAGACTTGAACAAAGTCAGAGAGCTGATGACCGCATTCATTGACGACACCATGAGAAAAACCAACGACCCGGTGTTCACTGTCAGCGAGGTATTTGAAGTGTATATTTTAGTTTTGGTTATTTTGTTGTTGTTTTTTTACAAAGCGGTTTATTTTTCGGTCAACTCACATGAAGTCTTTCTCTTATTTTTAAGTTCCTCAGTTTCCTATTTTCCAAGGAGAACTCTGTGTGGGATGAGAAGTTCGGCGTGATCAGCAACCTGGACATGAACAACCCCCTGTCACATTACTGGATCAGCTCCTCGCACAACACGTCAGTAATGAAAGCGTTTGCGTGAACGTGACGCTAGAAGGAAATCAGTATGCGTGAAACTGGCTGGCTCTTACTTAAGCTAGCCGCTCGAGGCTAATGACAAGATGGTCAGGATTTTAAGCGTATGATTGACTATCCCATACAATATTGATTTGATTGTCAGGAATTGACTCTTTTTTTTTTACATACTGTGTCCTCAGCAGAACGTTGTAACGTGAGGTCGTTAAAGAAACGTAAAATAAAACGTGTTTCTATCTTGCTCAACAGCTACCTGACGGGCGATCAGCTCCGCAGCGAGTCGTCCACGGAGGCTTACGCGCGATGCCTGCGGCTGGGGTGCCGCTGTGTTGAGTGTCAGTATCACTTAGTCAGTATTTTCGAAGAGATTATACAAACCAACGTTTAGTGACAGAAGTTGCTGAATGACAAGAGCAAAATCTTCAGAAGTGAACGGAAGGAAGTGAACAGCGACGGACAGGAACTGTACTTTGCTGTGTATTAATAACGCCCCTTTCCTTTTTTCCTGTGTGTTTCTGAATGGACCCAGTGGACTGCTGGGAAGGACCTGGGGAGCCAATCATCTACCACGGCTGGACCCGGACGACCAGGATCAAGTTTGAGGACGTGGTGAAGGCCATCAACGAGCACGCTTTCGTCACATCTGAGTAAGGGTGGAATCAAACTCAGCCGATGGGTTTGCGCGCTTTCACAGTCGTCACACTTTTTGGTTTCCTTTGAACCACCGGCCGATACGTTCGCTTCAAAAACACCTGTCGTACCCGAGCGGTCGGGTCGCGGCCAACGTGGTGCTTTTTGACGGCGGCGCTTCCCTCTCAGGTACCCAGTGATCCTGTCCATAGAGGAGCACTGCTCTCTGGATCAGCAGCGTCAGATGGCTCGCATCTTCAAGGACGTGTTTGGAGACAAACTCCTGACGGAGCCCGTCGAGCAGATGGCCGAGCAGCTGCCTTCACCCACGCAGCTGAAAGGCAAGATCATACTCAAGGTGCGCTCACGTCCCCTTTTTTTTCTAAAAAAAAAAAAAAAAAAAAAAAAGGTGTGGATATTGTTGCCGTGTTGTGTTGTGTTCACCTCTGTGTTCTTCACGCAGCACAAGAAGCTCACCATGGAGGGAGGAGGAATCAGCCGAGACTTCAGGAAGGGCCAAAAGCAGGGAGACCTGGAGATCTGGGATCCTGTGGATAATGTACAATATCATCAGCATCACTATGGATGATTTTTCAGCAATACGTGGTGGCTTTTTGGCTGATTGGTGTGTTTATTTTGGTGTGAGGAGAGAACAGGCAGGAGAGGGTCATGAATAAATCAATTAATTAAGACTTGGAGCATGAAATGTCAACTAGTTGACCAGTCACTGATAGTTATATAATAACAAGAAACAAATCAAATCCAATGCGGACCTTCAGCTCTCACCTTCAGTCCTTTTCTTAATCCAGTTTCTAGCTGAGCACTCAGCCGCAGAATGAATTTTTAAACGCGGTCAATTTTAAACGTAGCTCGTGTGCCATCGAATCTCTCATTTTTGATGGGGGAAAAAAATAACATTTAGGCGCCAGCTCGGTATGACGCGCTGCGCTGAACAGCGGCACCAGCAGGGGAAACTAACCTGTGAAATTACGGTCCCCAGCGGTGGAATAAGCACTACTGCGTGATCTCCGACGACAACCTGTACTACGCGGAGGAGTACGAGCAGGAGGAGGAAGAAATCAGGAAGGTGGACAAAGACCTTTATTTTTCCACACATTAATGCTTTTTTGTTATTACATTGTTTTTTTGAAACATAAACGCCTGACTTTAAAGGGAATTCATGACATATTGTGTTTTTGTCGTCCTTCAAGTACCCGGAACAGCAATTTACAGAGCCCTGGTTTCATGGCCGCATGAAGGAAGGCAGGCAGATGGCCGAGCGCCTGATTCAGGACTTCTGCATGGAGAGCAGCGGAAGAGACGGCACCTTCCTGGTCCGACAGAGCGATAGATTTGTGACAGACTTTACCCTGTCCTTCTGGTACCACATCTAAGTTTGTTTGTTTTTTTGTTTTTTTGTTTTCGAGATTATTGACCAATAATGACCATGAACCAAAGCATTAAAACATCAGTCCCTCACCGCAGCTGTCAACCGACTCTGTGTGTTGTTTCAGGCGCAGTGGGCGGGTGCAGCACTGTCTGATCCGCACTGGTTCGGAGGGCGGGGTGTCGTACTTCTATCTCACGCCCAACCTCCACTTCCCCAACCTGCAATCTCTGATCCAGCACTACAGAGAGCACCCGCTGCGATGCCAAGACTTCGAGCTGCGCCTCACCGACATCGTACCTCTGCTGGACTCCCACCGAGATAAAGGGTTTGTCACATGTGTCTGACCGTGTTTGAAAAAGGTTCGGTGTGTTTGGCTCAGATATACACTGAGATACACACTGTACTGTGCAGACTTGTCACATTCATGTTTTTTTTTTGTTTTTTTAATTATCTTTTTATTTGGAAAGGCAAATTTCCATTGCACACATTCCCCCCAAAAATATGGAAATGATTGGCTCCACATTCAATGTTATCCAATAATGTGGATGTGACATTGGCGTGAGCGCAAAGTCTCAAATACATGTTTTTAAATTTACTGAAACCTTTGTAGGTCCAGTAGTGTTCTGGAGCTATAGCACCAATTTGCAGCAACGTGCATTCGCTTGCCTTCAACTCTGTTACGGTTTGGGCGTTTGCACAGGTGGTTCTACAGCGACCTGAGCAGAGGTCAAGCGGAGGATTACCTGATGAGGATACCAAGAGACGGCGCTTTCCTCATCCGACAAAGAGAGGGAGAACAAGACTCCTTCGCCATCACGTTTAGGTGCGCTGACACTTAACAGCTTTATCGCTGCTTTCCTTGTTTTTTCTTCCTGTTTTGGTGTCTTTAAAAAAACAAAACATCCCTACTTCAGAGGTGATGGAAAGGTGAAACACTGCCGGATCCAGAAGGAGGGAAACCTGTACCTGCTGGGCACCACTTCAGAGTTTGAGAGCCTGGTGGAACTCGTCAGCTACTTTAGGAAAAAGCCACTGTATCGCAAGATCAAACTACGCTACCCAGTCACCCCGGAGCTCGTGGACCGCTTCAGCACAGTGAGTAGCCGAGGCGAGGAGCATACCTGGAAAATGCACGGAACTTAAGCAAATGTTTCACTTGCTAGCTGTGATATTTGCTGACATCCTAAACCAGCAAGTGCAGCAAATGTTGATCAACTCTCGGCCCTTCCCTCAGAGCTTCCGTTCATCCGACCAAACTTGGTGTCTAATGACTTTCTGTAACTGGCCCTGTGCCCTGTGTTTAGCAGGGGAAAGGCAGCACCACTCTGTATGCAGCGAAGACATATGTGGAACCCAATGAGATTGAGCCCTCGATGGTGTGTATTTCAGCGCTTCACCCGCTCACTGTGACTCTGCTCTAATTTTGGCCCGTTTCCTTTTCACGAATATGTTTGTAACCGTGTACGATCCTCTCTCTGCGTCAGCCTATGAGCACAGTCAAAGCGATATATAGCTACCAAACACAAGAACCTGATGAGCTCAGCTTTTCCAAAGGAGCCTACATATATAACGTGTCAAAGGAGAACGACGACTGGTGAGGCCACACACACAAACATACACACACACACACACACACACACACACACACACACACACACAAGGGTTTTACCATTATGTTCAGCATCTTCTTCGTACTTTCGTAACACAGCCTCAAAATACATTTCTGTTTCAATTCACTCGCTCTTCAGGTGGAGGGGCGACCACGGTGGAAAGGTGCGGTTTCTCTTCCCAGCTAACTATGTAGAGGAAGTGAGCAATAATTTCACACTTGAAGCTAACGACCAGGTGGGCCTAAAAGTCTGGATTCGTCTGACCACAATGTCATCGGCGTAGAGTTTAACCCTCCAAAAAAAAACAATATAAGTGAGTTTTTGATGTCCATTCACACAGGACATGGAAGACAACCCGCTTGGTGAACTTTGTCAGGGTGTCGTGGACATCTCCAAATACAACATTCAAAACTGTGAGTTCCTTCACCGTCTCCCCTCCCTGCTGCACATCCTTGTTTCACTTGGGTTCCGCAAAGCCCCAAATCTTCTCTGTACTTATAGGTATCGGTCTCCTAAGATAAGGACTGAAAAGAATTTGAAAAGCAAAGTCCAGTCTCTTATGTAGCTATTTTAAACGTTGATAAGATAAATGAACTATGTCGATCTACTTGTTTATGATAGCTCACTATAGCGTTACATCTTCTTTCACTTCACAGCGGGTCTGAAATGTTCTCCATACATTTGTTCTATCTAATACAGCTAGATTTAAGGTTTTTCTTTTCACCATAAGAGGCTGTTATCTATTTGGTTGTTTTTATTTTCAATTAAAATATGTTTGCACGAGTGGTCATAACGATGAATTGATTGATTTTATTAAAATTGACGCTTCCACTTGTCTTCATAAGGCAAGAGCAAGTGGAGTTGCGTGCATAACTTTAAGTAAGTTTAAGTTTGTTGACACAAGACCTCTTCTAAGACAGCCAGCATTCGTTGCGATACGTTCACTACCTAATAGCGTCAGTATTGTTTTCAAATCTTGTGCTCTCAAACAAAAAAGTTTGTTTCAAGAAAAACTGTGAAATGTAAGAATGTGGAAAGGCTCCAAACAGGCCGTGAAACAGCCAACGTTATCTCGAGTGTCTGTGTATTATTGCCTTGCATCCCGACTTCACCTCTCATCCAAATGACCCTTTTGCTCCCGTCTCGTTTGTAGTGAAGAATGGTAAAAATGGGAAGCCCCATGTGTTGCAGCTGCAGAACAAGGAGGACGACGGACTGCAGTTTGATCTGGCAGCGGGAACTCTGGAGGAGCTCTTTGAGTGGTACAAGGTGTCCTGGGACATTACCCAGCGAGCCATGAGTCAGCAGTACAACAGGGAGCAAGAGGCAAGTCGTCTCAGTCACTTACCCCGACATAGGTGACAGTAGCTATTGGGGACGTACATGTATGTTGCACACATGCCGAGTAGCGCATACAGGAGTCGACCACAGACGTGGGCTCGCTGCTTTTTTCTTCCCCCCCCGCCCCCCAGCGTGTGTAAACAGGAAGTGGCTGTTTTTTTTCTGTCCAATCTCAGATCAGGCAGCAGGAGGAAGTTGAGAAAAAGGCAGAGGTTGCTATGGAGATGTCGGACCTGGTGGTCTACTGTCAGCCACGCAGCAAAGAGAAGGACCGCTTCGGTAAACACGTGCAGACTCTCACACTCTACGTGGTTTCAACACGACCAAGTATGAGATAAAATACAACGGCCCAGGACGCTCCCGTGGTGTAATGTTGCGTTTGGCATGGATTCCAAAACAGATTGCAAAATGTATTGTTTTGAGATCAAACATAAAAAAAATGTTATGACGATATAGTGTCATTTATTAATTACTGTCCTTGCTGTCCTTGCTGTCCATTACTACCGCCTCAAAGTGGTGAAGTATCACCTTAAAGATGTGACAGGCTGCTGTCTGCAGTAACCATGCACAGTGTTTAGCAAAAGCCCTTCCTCATTGTGTAAATGGAAATGTTGTCATGTCATGTGGCTAATATCTCATATCTGTTGGGAAAATTCTCCGTGCCGAAGTCAAATTCTGTGAGTCACCTCTCGGGTTTCTCTGTAAATGCCAAACAGATTTGCTCACTGCCTGTTTGAGGCTTTGTCTAACAGCACCTCCTACTTGCACAGGAAAAACTGAGGGCCTTTCCACCTCAGCTTCTTCATTTCGGATATGGCTTCACTTTTCTTACACTGCGAGTCACAGTTCGTCAACAGACAGGATGTGGCCTGCAGCCTGTCGACTGAAAACCTCTGTGTGACACCTGGCTAACTTTGCATACAACTTCACTGATGTAGAATTTGTCATGGGACTCCGTCTCCCGCCCCCCCGGAGGGGTTTGATGTTTTAGTCAACTTACCGATGCAAATCACATATTTCAAACGCTCTAAGACTTGAGAGGCTTGTGAATGTTTATTTTATGAATTCAAACTGTTACTACTAAAGCTAAATGAGGAGATTAGAATTATAAACAGTCCACTTTAAGCGTGTGTGTGTGTGTGTGACTCTCAGAGTTTCTCTTGGTCTGTGGTTGCTGAGACGCAGGACTTCCTTACATCACCAGTTGGACCATCGCTTTTTTTACTGACGTTAAAAACAAGAAGAAGAAGAAATGTAACATATAAAGCCAAAACACCCCCGACAGAAAGGCTGAGATTGTATCACCCCGGAATTAGATGAGCTAAAAAACCAAAAAGGGTTGAAAAGACAATCATGATAATCACTTAAAATTACAGAAGTAGGACTTTTTTTTTCTAGCTCTTTGGCTTGTGGTTTGGTTTGGCCTATTTTCCCCTCAATACCATTGAGTTTATGACCTGTACCATTGTGACCTCTTTCAGCATGAATGTCTAGTTGATGATATGTAACACAGCTGCAAAGAAAAAGTAGGACTCTGTAGTTTGCAACATACAGATCTGCAATCTTTGCAAAATCTAAAACAGTCAATTTCTAGATTATTTTGTTCTTTGTTTTCTGTTTTAACCAATATTAACAGTTATGTGAATGAAACCATCCATTCTGAAGCCCGTAACGGCCGCTTCTCTCTCTCAATCTCTTCAGACAGCTACACCTACAAAGAGATCCGCTCCTTTGTCGAGAACAAGACGCCTGGAAAGAGCCGCACCAAAGACTTCCTGCTCTACAACCGTAAAGCGCTGAGTCGAGTCTACCCTAAAGGCCAGCGCGTGGAGTCGTCCAACTACGACCCCTACCCGCTCTGGGCCGCTGGCTGTCACATGGTGGCTCTCAACTACCAGACTGCAGGTAAAGTTCACACTTACGCACTACGATCATCAATCAAATAGTCTTGTGTGGCCATGCAGCCCTGGCGGGATTCTCCATATGTTTCCATTTATCTCTCCTCTCTTCCCTGCTGGGGGTGGCGAGGATTCAAGGGCAAACAGGGCAGAGAAGTCAGGTGGTCACCGGGACTCAGACACTAAAGCATCTCCAGGGGGTCACAGTTACCAGGGTTATTTTATGAACAGTGTTGTTGGGATTACTACATAAAAGTAATCCAATTACTGATTACTCTTAAAAAGTAATCTAATTACTACTTTAAGTAATTTGTTTCACAAGTAATCGATTACTATTTACTTTAGTTAAAAAAAAAAAAAGATAAAGTAACAGTTGAGAACGTCTGGTTTCCTGCACATAACGAACCACGATATTCTTTCATTGAAACGAGATGAACTCAAAATAATGTTTGTATTTCCAGCTACAAATGCAATCGCTGTTCTTAATTTTGCCGCCACCATGCTTGTTTTGGTGCGTCGTCGCATATCAATGACGTTGCATGCACGGCTGCATCATCAATGTGCGACATCGTTGCTTTCGGTTGTTTTTCTAAATTTCAGACATTTTGCGGATAATAAGACGTTTTTAGCTAGCAAAATATTTCAGAAAAGTAATGGAATCGTTACTTGATAAAGTAATTTTGACATTACCAGTTTGGCCACAGTAATCCCGTTACATTACTCTGTTACTAAAAAAAAAAAAGTAGTTTAATTACAGTAGTGGATTACTTAGTAATGGATTACTCGCCAACACTGTTTATGAATAGCGTGTGAACGGAACAGAATCTGATTATTATAATATGACACTCACGCGTTGAGTGAACTATTTCTGGACAAGAGAAGGGTGTTTTAATGACAGAAAGAGGAAGCGAGAGGAAGCGAGGGGAGGCAGATGCACAGGAAGGTGTTGGATCCGATGATTGCCAGGAGCACAAAACTCTACGGGGACATCAGGTGGTCGGCTGAGGAATAGCAAGAGCCCCATGTGGACCAACCGTGCCCTCCTGGCTGGGACACGGCTAAAGAGGCCATTTTCATACCGTTATGTTTCAATGCTGCGTCCGGGGTGGAGCAACAGGTTCGTTGTCACTAGCTCCCCTATGTGACGTCACGAAGGGCTGATCACCATGGCGTTTCAGCACACACTTTTGCAGAACACACCAGATCGTTTTCGGGCATCCTTCCCGTCGTTTCGACCGGATCGACAGCGGGTGCTTTTTTTTTTTTTTTTTTTCAACCTTTCAGATAAATACACCCAGCTGAACAGCGCCCTCTTCAGTCTGAACGGACGCACGGGCTACGTGCTGCAGCCGGAGCTCATGCGCCAAGACAACTACGACCCTCAGCAGGAGAAGAAGAGCGTCGAGTATCACCTGGACGTCAAGGTAAGGGACGTCAGGGACTGAACCGCTCGCAAAGCTGAACCGCCAGATGTTCTCCCGGTAACAGTTTGTCCTCCGAAGGTTCTTGCCGCCCGACACCTTCCCAAGCCCTCCCGCAGCATCGCCAGTCCGTTCGTGGAGGTGGAGCTGTGTGGCTACACAGACGAGAAGTGCAAGACCATCGTCTATCGTAAGAGACGGGCGGGGGGGGCGAGGGGTCCAAGCGAAGCCGTTGAGACGGGACAGTGCAAGCTGGACCGGGGACGATGATGACGCGAGTGACTGGGAGTTCTGTCCTTCCGCCCTGCCGCAGGTGACAACGGCCTCAACCCGGCGTGGAAAGCTGCAGATCTGATGACTTTCACCGTGCACGAGCCAGAACTCACCTTCCTGCGCTTTGTGGTCAATGAAGAAGACATGTTCTCCGACCCAAACTTCCTGGCCCAGGCCACATTTCCTGTCAAAGGCATTCGTTCTGGTAAGAACGCATTGCACGCTGCAGCGCGCAGAGGCCTCAGGTCAATGCATCGTTCTGACTCTAGCTAGAGTAGGTTTGAGACAAAGTACATCATGTGCACACCAAACTGCGTTCTGGAAATAAGAATCGATTGACTGCAGAAAGGTTTGGAGGTCCCAGGACACCGTAGAGTCACTGCATTGCAGGGTGAGATTCTCTGTAGCGCAAAGTGTTTGATATTTGTTTGTTTGAGACAAAACTCGATTATACAATATCACAAGGACTGTTGAAACGTAGCCGAGAATACCAGAGAAACCTTGAGAATATTACGTGGACATACATTATCCCCGGCCTAAAACAAACTCAAATTCCGATTAGATTTTCAGTTTGTAGTAATAGACTCTAAGTTCATCAGATCTGCTCGAGGCACCAACTACACAACGGCCTGACAGCAGGGAGAGATCTTTTGAGATGAAAACCCGATGAGCACCTTTCATTCATTTTTTTTCTACCATTGTTATCATGGTGTGTCTACTGCACACGGTGCATTGCCTTGGTTTCTTCTAGTGTCCATTAAGAAAACTATATGGGGGATACCTGCAACCTCACAATAAATGAAATGACGATATAGTAATTATAATAACACCAATTCTCTTCTACTTCACCTTGGAGAAGCAAAAATTTTTTCTTCTCCCTTTCCGTCTTTTCTTTCTCAAGCCACACGCCGCCAAAGATCAGTCACACGTGTCGATGGTTCAGTACGTCTGGTTTCTAATGTCTGATGGGCCGTCTGCGCTCTGTCTCCCTGAAAGGCTACCGCTCGGTCCCTCTGAAAAACGGCTACGACGAGAACCTGGAGTTAGCCTCCCTGCTGGTGCACATCAACATAAGACAAGCCGGGGTGAGTGACGGTCACGCGTGCAAATGGCGTTGTCTATGCCAGACACCGCCCGCGCTCACTCGAGCCCACTTTGTTGCCCAGAGGGTGGAGGAGGAGCTGTACTCGTCGTCCAGCCAGCTGAAGAAGCAGTTCGAGGGCGGCGCCGAGCCTTTCCTGTACGACACGCACAGCAACCTGCAGCGCACCTCCCTCCCCCGCCAGCAGCACCACCACCTCATGAGGGAGCCCAGCACGCCCACAGGTCAGACTCATTTGGCTCTTTGGATTCCGACGAGGATTTCGCTGCACTGAAATCGGTTGTAAAGCCGTAGTTTGAGCTGCTGTTACTTTAAGACGGAGTTCACGGTGCTCTCCGCCGTGGAAGCAGGTCTTTTCATGGAGATAGAAGTGAACGGTCGACATGTTTCTTTCTTTCTTTCCGCCCTTCAGGTCCAAAGAAGAGAAGATGATCGACAGTCAAGTTGTGCTCCAGACCGCCTGCTTTGTGCCCGAGTGGTGGAGAATGGATTGAAAAGCGTAGTGTCAGTTCCCTGCATTTTCTGCGTCGTCACTAAGAAGCTCTATATTTATTTTAGTACAGACAATAATAATAATGTTATTAATGATGCTACTGCGCTCTCACGCAAATCAGGGAATTGTGAAGATACATATTAGGGAGCGTCTCTTCTCTCTCGGAAGCAGTTTTGAAAAGGGAGGAGCTTCCTCCATGACTCGGTGCTTTACAGCCGGTGTGTGAAAATGAAGGAAACTCACTCTGAGGGCTCTCCATGTGCATTCATGCCGAGGACATTTAGGTGCACCCACTTTGAATTTACCGTCGTGTTTGTTGGTTTGAAATACTAAAGTCACTGGTACTGAGCTGATGTTAAACGTGTATTACAGAAGACTGAGAGGAGGTCTGTTCACGAGGGATATTATTCTCTTTGTGTGCTTGTGTGTTGTTGTTTTTTTAAGAGACACGGCAGGTCCAAGACAACAGGTGACTCCCAGAAACATTCCTTTTCTTTGTTTGGGACTCTGATGTATATGGCTTTACTGTAATGGATCCTCTGAATCAATAAAGTAGACTATGTATCAGTATTTTAGTGTTTGAATATGTTTTTTTTTCTAACATTTTTGTCTCTTTTCATCTCATTAACGTAAGGCTCTTGCTCCACTGCAGCAGGTGAAAGCTTGCTACTTTCAGTCACGGATAAAGACGCTTGCCTTGTGTTTTTTCCTCAAAGGTGGATCAAACATTTTTGTCCAACTTTTTTGAAAAATTAAACTTGAAAGTGACCAGGATTTCCACAAAGCCGAGATGCACTGATCCTTTCTTTAACAAGGAAGCGCGGAGGAGAAGGGGGGGGGGGATGTAACGTAATGTATGTGAAATTCTTTTGGACACCCTGCAGATAAGAATCAAAATGTTGGTACTGTTAGATCGATTGGCAAGGTGAGTCAGCTCTCATTAGGCTGGTGGGTAATAATAAAGTAAGTACGTGGCTGTGTGCTAATTGTGTGTGCCAGCTAATATTTGTAGTGTTTGTGGTGTTTCTTAGGATGTTTTTTTTATTATGAATGTATTATGAGTCACATGCGGGGATATGCGTCACGTGGTGTAGGTGCTACATCAAGAGGCATGAAAATGTTCAAGAGGATGAAATCGCCCCATTGCGTTTTTATTTTTTATTATTATTGTTTTTGTTTTAATATACTGACTTTCATTCAATGTGGTATTTTGTTTTACTTTCAAGTTGAAAATAAAGATTTTCATCCATTCATTCAAAACCTAATAAAAACCTAAAGCAACACAGCGCTATAGTCCCAATGGCTCAACTTTAAAGATTAATATCCTCCACCACAACAAGGGGGCGCCACTGGGCACTTTTTTTTTCTCTCTCTCTCTCTCTCTCTCTCTCTCTCTCTCTCTCTCTCTCTCTCTCTCTCTCTCTCTCTCTCTCTCTCTCTCTCTCGTCTCTGTTGATCTCCCTCGCTCACTCAGTTTTGCAGCGTGTTAATGAGTCACTCAGGTGAGTGGCCTCTGGCTGCCATATGGGAGATGGCAGGTATAGAGAGAGGGATGGTGAGGGAGGATGATAAAATACTTGGTGTGAATGAGTGAAAGAGAGAGAGAGAGAGAGAGAGAGAGTGAGAGCGCCACCATTAGACACCTGTCAGTGCAGGCTGGTATCTGAGCCTGAGGACTGAACCCCGGAGCTTCCTTCAGACTCTCTTGACTGTAAACAGGTGTTTTCCCCCGAGCTGGAACTTTGCAAGCGCAGGAGCCACCGTCACAGGAGCTGATTCCAAGAGTGAATTCTCGCCTTGAGGGGATTTCTGTTCCCGGTGGAATTTGCCCTCTGCCAAGTGGGACGAGACAATGGCAGACTTCCCGTCCAACGTCAGCACCGAGACCAGCTCGCCGGCCTACCAGAACCAGGCGCAGGGGGGCAACAGCCTCCGGGGTCTGGCCACCAGCGCCAGCACCGTGGTGGACATGTTCTTCTTCAAGAGCATCCCGGCCATCCTCATGATGGTGGAAGTGGTAGGTGACGCGCCCAAAGGTCGCTCTGTCTTCAGTCAGCTTTTCAGGAAATGCTACAGATGACCATGTTGCTCCACTGCAAAGGTGAATTTGCTCTGAGCGTTTTTCAATTTTATATTGTGACCTCATTTTGGCAGTGCCAGGCTCAGTGAGGTCAGCTGCTGCAGCAAATGTTTCTTGTTGGTAATTAACGATGTGCTCTGTACTGTGTATCTGGACATCAGGCTTCATCGGGCTATAATGCCAACACCTAAACAAATTAGCACCACAGACTGATCATTTGAAGTATTTTGTATCATCATCGTCAGCAGCAGTTTATATCACAATATATTGTGAACTAATAGAACTGACAGATCATTTGGCGCAAGAGTGAAGCTCTCCTGTGCTGTTGCCAAGCTTCCTAGTTCCGCAGCAGCTTCAGATGACAGCGTGTTGCGACTCTTGTATGATGATCCGCTGGTTTGAACGTGTGTCGTCGGTTTGTGCACAATCAATCCTAATGAGCAAGAGGCAGGAAAGATCACTGGGCTGAAGGTTTTTGCTGCTTTGCAGAACAGGGACGCACAATGGCCTCGTCAAACTGAGGAGGAAAAATAGGAGGAATGTGTGCGTGTGTGTGTGTGTGTGTGTGTGTGTGTGTGTGTGTGTCTGTGCAGCCCTCGCGGCACAGAGGTCAGGTGACCGGCTGTATGCCTGTCATGCCGCGGGGATCTTTGACCGGCTTTTGAAACAACTCTGGTCGTTAAACATCACTCCTTTTCTATGGCTTTGAATGATGTTGTAGTAGTAGAGCTCTTTAGCTGCTCCCGAGCAGTAATCCACGTTACGCTGACGCAACCGCTTACGAATCTCTCCCGACACGCTAAACTCGACTTGTTCACCTTTGAAGACGTCGACTTGAAATAGGCGGACAGGTTTAAGGCGGACGTTTGACGAGCCGCTCCTGCGTGAATAATCGGGGAGCGCTAGGAGAGCACCAACATGAATGACAAACCATCTGGGCCAACAGGCAAACAACTGGAGTCACATGACTGTTTTCTCAGCTTATATGGCCCGACTTATCTGCTGGTGACAGTGAACAGGGTTTAAATGGACGAAGCCACGACGTCCAAAGGTCATCGTGTGAACGTTGCCTCACCATCGTCGAGCAGTGGGTAGAAGGCTTCCGTGACCGTAAAAACCACAGATTTGAAAATAATAATACAATTACATTAGTAAAAAACATTAGTCATTTATTGAAGCTTCGCTTTATTACTAAGAGCCAGGTCAACAAAAAATAGCTGATAAGGGTGATGGAACTAAATTAGACTCTGAGACTGTGCAATGTGTCACTTGTTGTTGTAGTGGAACAATTAAAGCAGCAGGCCGATTACATATTGAATCCCATTAAAACTGAGGTGAAAACGCTGACAGAGCTCACATCACCGACCATAAAGGGCAGGTTGTTTCAGACAAGCACAGCTGGAAAAGAATTAAAGTGAAAGATACATTTTCTGAATATCGCCATTATTTCTCCCGCGAGTGTGGAGGCTTCAGGCAGTGACAGTTCCCATGCTGTCTGTGACCATGTGACAGCAGTTCTTCAATGGGATGGCGCGGTGTGCAGGGTGTAGAATATGATTCATCTGGATATATACAGTATTAAACTGTCAACAAAACAAAAACAACTTCTTCAACTCCTTTTTTTTTTTTTTTTAAACGCTTCTTTGGATTTTGCCATTGTTCTTTCCATTATTTCAGTTTCCTGCGCTCATACTTGTAGCTCTGTAACCATTGAGGACTCAAAGTTGAGAATTAACTGAACCTAACCCCAGCCGAGGATCGAACCACCATTGTGTGGTTGTAAAATTTGCCCCCTGGCTCTCCTGGGTTCACAGCAGGGCTCATTGTCAAAGACGGGTGCTATGTAAAGGTCAACATCAGACTGTGCCAACTGTTTGTACAAGTGCGTCAGGTGTGTGGGAGGGAAACCTGAGCCCTGCATACCTAATAAACCATCCCTTCCTATGGGACAGGAGCAGCAGCACACAGTTAAAAAAAAATAAATAATCACGCAACTTCTGGACACTGTCTCATTTTCAGAGTTCAGGAGATTAACCCTGCAGACGGATGAGGCGTTTCTCAAATCCCACCTCACAAGCTTTGATGACTGCTCACTTACCCATCCGGTGACAATCACACGGCTTTCTGGCCACATCTTGTCTCCTGTGTCTAGTTTGTGGGGATGCTCCACTGGGCGCTGATAGCCAGCGGGCCGCACGCATTACTCCCGGCATACGGCTGGGTCCTGTTTGTGGCCATCACGCTGTGGCTCCTCACCATCATCCTCTTCTTCCTCATCCTGTTCAGCGTCCTTCAGAAGATGCCGTCCGTCCCCTGGTCCATGGTGGTAGGCAAACACACTGCAGGCACACTCACACAAAGAGCAGAGGGGGTAAAAGTATTCACATTCTGTGCTTCTTAAAAAGTATGCATCCATGTGGTAAAAGAAATACTTTGGTAAAAGTACTGATTCAAAAGTTAAAAAAATAAAAAATAAACTCGACAATAATCTCCCTCTAAAATATGATCCAGTTTTATATTTAAAGCAACAACTATAATAATAATAATAATAATAATAATAATAATAATAATAATAAGTGAATTCTATTCACAGAATTTGTATCTTTAATACACTTTTAAACGCAAAAGTAACAAGCATGTTATGTAAGGAGTAGAAAGTACAGACAAAGATATTTGTCTACAACTATAGGGTGTAATTGTAAAAAGTCATCAGAAAATGTAATAATAAAGTTAAGTAGAGATAATTAAAAAATCTACTTGGAATGAACGAATGCTACATTACTTCAAATCTATGAATACTATTACATATTCAAGTCATTCAAGGTTAAAGCTTAAAGCATAGTCATATAGTATTTCTGACAATGGTCGTGCAGATCAATTGGTTGTTGTGTGTGTAAATCAAAATTGGTTTGGTGTGAAATAAATCTGTCATGTCCAGTTGCTGATGGGATGCCGCTCAGTGTTAAGAACAGTAAGGCATCATCCAAGATTCCAAGGATTGTTTGAGGTTGATATCATTTGGGGGCGGGGGGGTTGGGGCGGTTGACCTTTCTTCAGAGGTCAAAGGAAAAATGGAGAGACATCCAGAAAAAAAGCCAGGGATCACTGGAAGCTAACTGTTCCTCTCCTCCAGGTGATGGTGTATCACGGCGTTGCCACCGTCCTCTACTTCACCGCCTTTGTCGCCAATGCTGCAAGTGTGGATCACTTCGTCTTCTTCCGCTGGTACTACAACAACCTGGCAGCGGCCTCTGTAAGACACTACTGATCATCACTCACACATGAGAATAACGTTTGCCTCGCAGCGCGATCGTTCCCTGCGGTCTTCCACGGCTCCAACGTGAAACCTTCATAGGAGAGCTATTTCATTCGTCATTGTTTCAAATGTCAGTGGAGTCAGTACGCAATCGCCATCCACTGGCCTCTCCTTTGGAAGGAAATCTGTGCTAGGGGACCAGGAAGAAGACGCAACTGCAGATTGTTAAATAGTAACTTAGCACACTTTGCAGGAGATATGAGGCAAGCAGTTAGCCTCAGGGGAAGGGATCTATCCCTCTTTAACTGCTCATTAAATGAGGGCCATGTGACCAAGAGTGTCGATGGGTACACATTCTTTTGTTCCGCAGCTTGGGCTTAACACTGTGTGTAATAAAATCGTAAAAGGGGTGGGGCTGTAGGGCAGGAAGAGAGGGAGGTGCGTGAAGGGAGCAAATGGGGATGTAGTAGTCGGAAAGAGCAGATATCCGTCTTTTTATCGGCTGAAGTCCACACCAGAGTGATTTACAATCAGCGCAGCGCCGGGGACACGTCACGACTCACACACGCTGGTTATCTTTCAGCAAAAAGTGGGTTAGGATGTGCGTTCCAACTGCGGCTGAATTAGAAATAATCTATGTAGGGTGACGGGGATTGATGTTGAAAAGCTGTTAAAGGGAACTTTGCCTCCGTCAGTCCTCGGACATGTTACATGTTTCTGTCTCTGTCTCTCCGTGTCGTCTGCCCAGTTCTTCGGGGCCTTGACCACCCTCGTATACTCGGCCAGCGCTTTCTTCTCCTACCTGGAGTGGAGGGGAGACGGCGGGAATGCCGCCACGTCCACGGTGCCCACCTAGAGGACAAGAACTTGTGGATTCGTCAGCAAAGACAACATTGACTCCTCGTGTTTTTTTGTTTTTTCCAAGATACTGTACTAATGTGGATAGCCAGGAGTTGATTCCTGACTGTCAGCACATCACCGAATTTACTGTGGCCAACAGGCCCAAAGTCGTAAGCATCACCTCAGTATTACTGTGGATAAAACCAAATTCAAACGGTGAACACACCACTCCCCTCTAATGACCTGCACGGACTTTAATTTGAAACGAAGTGCTAATTACGCATCAGAACTGGCTTATGAACAAATGCTTTTCCCTTATTTGATAACACTTTACTGCACATGCAGTATTACACATGCAGTATTACACATGACAAAATCAAACTGAGCTGCAAAACATCCATCGAATATAAACATTACTTCAACTAGCTCTGAAGGGAGGGATTAAACCTAGTCGCTCAAATTCAATGTTATTTTCTACTTCAATCTCAATATAGTAGCAAGACACAAATTTGAATGTCTCGATCCTAATTATGAAACTCAACACATACCTGTTTACTTGGGGTGCTGACGGTTGAATTCATCAAGATGACGACTGCTGCTGCTGCAGCGATGAAATCTGTTTCACACCGTCATCTACGTCATAATGTCGACTGACCTGTTCTTTAACTCACCTGCGACACTCTGATAACCGTCGCACGTTGAGGATTTGGCACCCTTCACACTTACGAAGTCGAGAAACTGGCCCCAAAATTGAAACGTGTTTCTGCAACACCCCCGTGTCGAACACTTTCGGGAAATGAACGATCGATTTACCGCATTGAATGTTGTTCCACTGGAGACTTGAGGACACAGTGCTCAGCTCCAGCGGAACGTGGGTCTCTGTGAAACAAGTAAGATAAGAGTCTGTACCAAAACGTCGACAAAAAAAGTGTTTTAAGGCTTTTTATTAGTTTGTTTTCCAACAAATCAACAATTTTTTTTTTTTAAACCAGCGACATAAATATAGTTTCACATTTACAGCACTTTTGTCAAGATAAGTAAAAAATACTTTACTCTTTACTGAAAACTGTACCGTGGATATATTTCTACTTACACAAAATAAAATAAAAAATATCACCTTCACAGGCACAAAATTAATTTCGGCTGAATTTACACAATGACGAAAATTGAAAACATGTTTCCAACACGTATGTTAAGTTTTCCATGTATTCAAGCTGGAAAGAGACTCATTCAATTTGAGGAATCGGCATCTTTTGATTGCACCTGCTTATGAATCAGGTTGGCAGTGGCGAGGGCCAGACGATGATGATTAACCTTCACTGTGTGAATTTGCAACGACTGGACAAGGTCACAGGCTTGGATTTTGGATATTATATAATAATTGGAGTTGGAACTGAATAGCACGTCACATTGTACTGCCGCCCTCTGATTGATGATGGCAGGGAGGGATCTTCCCCTCCTGTAAACACATAAAGGCAGCATAAACCAGGATCCTTCAACGTGATTATGTCAGATGAGTCATTTTAACCATCCACGATGGTCAGTGTAGCAACTGGGGAGTAAAGATCCCCCCAATATCAATTTTTCACTTAAGCACACATCCAACCATGAGCATTGACCTCAGGGAAGCTGTGAGGGGACGTTTATGGGTAGCCGGCCATCACGGAACAAACTGAACTCCAAACACTGATAACAGGCTTCGTAAACGGCCCAACAGTTACGGAGGAGGCAACTCAAGTGACGGACGCAGTGTGCTGATGAAGCGTCACTGCGATTCATTGGAGCCAGTCTGTTCACGGGCCGAGGGGACCAACAATGTGACCACTAGTCCTTGACTCAGGTCCAGACCCCGACCTTCCTTCTCCTGCACAGAGATGCAAGCAGCTGGTTATGAAAATTAATCATTAACAGGCAACCGTACCTACAAAAACATTGTTCTTTTCATTTCCGGAACGGCAGCAAAGTCGAGCGAGACTCAAATTGGACCGCTGGGATTTTTTTCACTGTTTTCAACGCACTCCTAATCTAAATGTACCTGACGTGTGACACAGGCCGGACAGTCTATGTTGTGCCTAAAACAACCTTTCTGTTAGCTGTAAATGTTTCACTGTGAATAAACACTAAGGTTATCAATATTCAACAGGTCTGCTTGTGCCTTTTTACATCACTGCTGCGCGGGCCAAAGTAAAAAGGAGAGCCAGTGGGCTCACAGAGTGGCACAGCAGCTGTAAAATATAAATATACCTCAATCTCTCAACTCAAATGTGCACTATAAACCCTGTCTGGTGAACCACTTATTACAATGAGAAGGTTTTAACCACACACAGATATATATGTAATTAAAAAATGGAAAGTCAATGTTCTTTTAAACAAAATAAAACGCAACTCTACTCATTTTAAATAGTGTTTCGGTTTCACAGAACACTCACACGTCTGTAGTCCAGGAACATCTCCTTGAATGCAATGAAGTCCGTGAACGTCAACAGCATGTCAAAGATGTCACCTGGCACATCATCTTTGTTCTTCCTGTAAATTGGAGAGAAAATTTTAACTCTCTTTCAGAGCCCGTCCCATGAGTGTCCAGTTGTGCCACCTAGTGGCCAATAATAGTAGTTGAGGTACAACAGGTGCATCAAACATGAGACCGGTTGCCTCAGCCGGTCAATAGTAAAGACGGCGCGTCTCACAGTAGCAGCTCTGTGAAGTTGTTCATGTTGAAGCCGGGGATCCTCAGAGTCAGCTGCTGCTCCAGGTGCTTCTCCAGCAAGCTGATCTACGCAACAAGGAATAAGATCCTCCAGATGACCCGAGGCCAGATGCCACAATGACTACGGGTACTGTGATGAGACGACCCGTTTCATTCCAAGACACCCCGTGACTCACATAGTCGTTGAAGATGGTTGTGTAGCTGAGCTTGTTTTCCTCCGAGTCTTCAAACTCCAGGTAGTGTTTGTCCATGAAGTTCTGCTGAAGCAGTCGGAACTCCTCGTCTAAAAAAAAAAGTAAAATAGATAAACACAAATAAGCATTATAAACAGGAAACTTTGCAAAGTTTCATTAAACAAAGTGACAAGAATGAGAGAAAAATAAAATGCATACTCATGATGATGTCTTCTATGAAGCCAATAACTGCATCGAAAGCTGTGTCTGCAGCTGATGAACTAAGGGGAGAAACACAAAAGAAAACTGATTTTTTGAAAATGACTAAAAAAAAAAAAAAATGTGTTCACTATTAGTTCTATGGCCCAACAAACTGGATGAAATATGTAAAAGAAACATCTGCATGTGGATGACACATGTAAACTAGAGCTGAACTGGGACCCATTCTGAGAAACTTGTCATCACAAATGGACTTTTGTTTATCCAAAAAAAAAAGAAAAAAAAGAAGAGAGAACTCAGCTAACCAGGTGCTTGCAAAGTTTTCCTCGTCCATCTCGATCACTTCCAAAACGTTCTCCCCACAAGGCTGGACAACTGCGGATCAAAGAACGCGGGAAAATCTGTCATGTTGTGAGGAAAATTGATGGCATATAGACAGCAAAGAAAACAAAAGACAGCAATAATGGTGTGTGTTTAATCATAGCAACATAACAAATTTTTAAATGTTTAGAAGTTTTTTTTACTGAGAATATTATTTGGCATACAGAGTATAAAAACATTTTGTTTCCTCCCTACAAATTAGACAAGTCTACCGTGTTCCCTTTCTTCTAGTCACCCAACATTGACTTATGTTAATTTCTTATTCACTCAAAGTTACACTGAAAGGCATAAACATATTTTATAACATTTATAAGGAACAAATACCATGATTGCTTTAATAGACATTTAAAGTAGCCACTAAACTTGCTGAAGCACTTTGTTGATATTTTCTAAATTCTTTTAATTCCGTGCGTATGAATTAATGAAAGCATCAAGTTCCTTCCTTGGAACACCTTTAGCTAGAATGTTGAGAGAACAATATTGTCGTTGCCGAATTGACATTCCACGTGTTTGAAATTATCCAGAATGTGTCATAGAAGAAGATCACACGATCAGAGGGGCCCAGTTTGTCGGAACAGAACCTATCAAAGCAAAGCAAAGAACGGGAACCAGTAGGGGGAACAACTATTTCTTCGCTATAGAAAAAACGCCTGAACCAATGTTGAAAAGTAACTTCTAGCCTTTCAGTCACATGGGGGGGGGGGGGGGGGGGGGGGGGGAAATAATGTTTATTTACCTTGACGCTTTAGTAACAGTAATTAATAAGGTAGCTGGCACGTTTCCCGCCGTTCTAAATGTGTAAGAGAATATCTAAGGCCAGTGAGAATACACACAAATTAAAGGCAAACAGAAGCGTCGCGAGCGCTTTGATGTTACGCCTACTAATAATCGGCTACAAATGTGGTTCAAAATGGCTTCCTAACATCCCTGCATGGTTCTGCGCCTCGCTCGGGACCCGTTAAATGACGCGAGAAACACAGCATCGTTTAGTTACTTACGTCGTTCCCGAATGTCCATCGTATTGAAATAAATATTCAGGCTGGACGGCAGATTAATACGTTTCCTGTAGTCAATGTGGCGGAAGGAGTTGTTGCCAAGGAAACGGCGCATCGGTGCGTCTTTAAGTTTTGTCCGGTGTGAAGCCACCGGAGCACTTTTGGTTCCGGTCGGTGAACAGCGCGACAATCAATACCTGCAACTTGGACTTCCTCTGGCAAAATATTACATAAGGCCGCATTTAGATTTCAAGGAGCAATTATTGAATCGCTCCTTTAAGACGTGATTTCAAATAACTGATACAAGAAGGGAAACAATACATTTACATACATTTATTACAAATATACCAACTCAGGAAACAAGGAACAGTTTTCTCACATCTTTGGGAACTCTGGAGGCAAATAGATGCCTTAAATATTTATAGTCCTGAACCTCATGAAAAAACTAAAGTGTCACCTGCATGTTTAAGGTGCATTAGAAAGTTGCCAGCAAACACCGACTTGATCAGTCTATTTGTAATGCACGTTTTTGCATCATTTCAAAAAATCAATCAATCATGCGATTTGGTGTGATAGTGACCAATCATAACTGAATACAAAGTTGATATACAGTTGAAATGTCTTTTTTTTTAATTGCAGATCATTCCCTAAATCACACTGTTATACGTTCATTTCATGTTCAACCGCAGAAGTGTTTCAAGTAGAGAACAGACGCACATCACTTTTAAGAGAGGGATAACAATGTTGATGTGATCAAATGTGGCCGCAGATGCTCAACTGTATGAACCGCGCGACTGTGTCAAATGTATCAAAATTTAAATGAGAAGATTGCTTCATTGAGATCCATTCTGATTTGCAGTATGCGAAACAGAAATGCAAACATTACCAGCGCCTTAGTTTCCCGTTCTGCCGTAGATACTTTTAAGCTGGATTTAATATATTTGACTGGCAAGTCAGATTCAATGTCAACACCATAAAAGTGATCTTGGCATAATTACCTATCACTTGGGGGGGAAAAAACAAAATCAAAAAAAAAAAACAGTCCACTTGAACATTTCAAGTTTTTCAACGATTTACTGATCAGTCAATGAAACCCTGCTGTGCCTCACAGCCAGGTTGATACACAGACGTTCACTATCATGTACAATAAGACATTAAGTCGGATCTCGAGCCTCTTGATAAACACACACGACAAAAAAAAACAAAAATTAAGACGTCAGTGTGTGCGCCCCAACTCACGGAGGAGCTGCATAAAAGAGATGATAGCACCAGTCGATCAATTTCCAGATAAATTCAAAAGGTTTCCGTGACGATTCAATTTGATACAACCCTGTCATTTGGCTCCTTTACACCCGTGCACTGATTTGGAGACACAAAAAAACATGTGGTTTTATCTACAGATTAACACTCCCTGTGCATTTATTGTTCCGGTTGTTACATACATGACTGACGACAGATCAACAACTGGGCAAAGACAAAAAGCACAACAAAGCAGCAAAAGTCAGTCGTGCTGAAAAAATAAATCAGAACTCTTACAGATTCAAGTATTAATTATGTCATTAATGTTCACCGTCTTTGAGTGATTTCGCAATTTTACTCGTGTAAACCAAATCACGACCTAGAATTAATCCTGCATCTTTATGCTCTCCGGCAGCAAACTGATCACATTGATGTTGGTACACAAGGTGAAAGTCAATGCTACCTCAAGAACACCGTAATTGGCATCAATATATACCCCCCACCCCCCTTCAAAAAACATGGAATTGAGACAGGTCTCAAATTTATTTGTACCTTAGGTTTAACACTGTACTTGTAAGTGGCTGTTTTCTTTTCTGCTACACAGCCCTTTCAGATCGGAGACTATGTATGAATGAAGGTGACTGGATTAATAGAAGCCTCTAGCCTGGAAGCAAAGGGTACAGTAAGAGGTTCCGTCTTACGATCTGGTCAACGCTTCGGCTTTCCTCCCAAAAACACGCTTGAAAGAACGTCGCTGACTCTTGGCCCAGCTTCTGCAGTTGAGTTGTCAGAAGTACGCAAAAGAGAAGCTGATAAACGAGGGACAGAAAGATCCCGCGGATCTGATTGCGATCCCAATTCCTCTCTCTCTCTCTCTCCCTCTTCTGTCCACCTCTCCATCGTCACCTTACCTTACCAGAAGTCACAGTTCTGGTATCCGCGCAGCACTGCGGCACCAGTCTAAGAGCCCCGCCGGATGGGAGGTGACAAAATGCAGAGGAGGAAGCTTGCAGGCTCGTGTGTGTCTTTTGACCGGACGAGGGGCAAGAGTTGTGTCAAGAGACGTGTGCAATGAGTCTGACGCGAGTCTGGATGTCCTGTCGGCACAGCGGGCACGTCTCTAACTGTAAGGCACACTCCATACACATACCACTGCAGAGCAGAGAGAGAGGGGAAAAAAACAGGTTTTACTCGTATTGATGGGAATCGTAAAGATAACTTGGCCATCTTCTGCTGACAAAAAAAAAAAAAGTGTACAATTTAGACCCCCGCCAAAAGACAACAACCAAAAAGTCTGGTTTAATCGATCCAGACTAGGGATGAAACTTATCGATTAATTCATTAATCATTAGTTGATTGACCTTATTGATCGATTAACGATTAATTGATAAGTGAAAATTTTTCTTCAGAACCCTTAAATAATGTTGAGGGTCCAATGAGACCCATTTTACAGTAAAACAGAACAATAAAAACACCCTAAACATTTATCCTCTGACTTTAAGTCGACGTGTAGTTGGTCACATTCCAACTGTTGTTTTTTTTTTTTTTTTTTAAAGTTTAAAGTTTAAAAGTAACTTGTTCGAGGTACATTATGACCATGACAGTATCTACACGTGAATTGCTCTTTCCTGCTATTACACTGTTATAATGATATTAACTACCCATGTAAAAAATTTTCAATTAATTGCGACAAATGAAATGAAATGAAATTATAAATCAATAATTAATCGATAATTAATTTATTATTAACATCCCAAATCCAGACTCATACATACCCGTGTCCACAGGGTCGCAACTCCGTGTCGGCCATGACGTCGCAGCACAGTGTGCAGCAGTTATCTCGGATGCTAACCTGCTTCAATAACGCCAGACGCCGGTGTCTGAAAAAACACACAAGAATCTGTTTGTTATGATGTCTGTATATTTGTGGTCTGCACAGCAATTACCTATAGATGTATCTTTTATACCCATAGATTGATATTTTAAATATGTCTGGAAATGCCATCTTGGCCTATATACATGGTCTATAAAAGAACAATAAAAACCCTCTTTGTTTCTCAGTTGCTAGTTCAGTTAGCACATTTGCTTGTTTGCATTTCTTTATGCACCCTGCAGCATTCTGTGGGTTACAGGTAGGATGCTATTAGGCAAGTCTGTTGCAAAAATACAGCTGGCTTCTGAGGATGAGTCATGTTTGTGCTGTGGCAAACCTACGCATTGGTTGCTGTGTGTAAACAGATGAATTCAACAGACAGACAACACATTGGCGGGACATTGCGTTTGTCCCAATCAGACTCGAGGTTTACCTGGGTAGAATGATTTTTTCACTGGGGAGGAGCGAAGCAAAGTCGTTGAAGGTGCTAAATTTGACGGGCGGCGGGTGACGGAAAGGCTTGGCCCCAAAGTTAAACTCGCACTGCTGGTACGACATAAAGCTGGCCGCCGCGAAGAAACCGGACCTGGGCGGACGCAGAGTGGGAGGTGGTGAGGAAGACGCTGGCAAAGGAGAACCACGGCGAAAACTGGAGTGGAACTAAAATTGGCGCAGGACGGCGCGTCTGCGGGGGTTCTTCTTACGTGGCTGAAGAGAAGACCTGTTTCTCTGGCGGCAGCTGGTGCCCGTTCAGGTAGAAAATCATCTGCTTCTTGCTGAGGTCTAACAGGAAACCGATGGCGTCCCCTGGACGGAAGACACAACACAGCCGTGTGAAGTTCTGACGTGCAGAAAGCGCTTGCAAAAGTCACAAAGCACTATGCGGACAACACGTTGTTTAAAACGTTGCATTTCCTCTCTTACTGTCTTCAATTTAAAAACAGGCATCTGAAATTGTGCAGTTCCTTCTGGGGCCACCTACCCTCCTTCCAGCAGGGATGAGAGTGAGGTTTACTGCGTGCATTGTACCAGATAAGCTGCCTGCAGCCATCATACGCGCACGAGTATTCGTCGTCCCCGATCCCATAACCCTCCTGCAACACAGACGCACACGACAACACCTAAGCATGCATCCAAGGGAGAGCAGGAAGTTGGAAATGCTGCACGTTCAAGTCTCCGAGAGCGAGTACATGGTTGAGGAACTTGCTGTCCTTGGTGGCCCATCCGATCTGCATCACCCCCGACGTGACGGCCGTCACCTCGTAGTACCAGACGCCCGAATCCACGCAGAACGTGCAGCGCACGCTCTCAAACGACGAGGCGTCGCAGCGGGCCTGAGGGAGGGAACAAACAGAGGGGAGTGTGTGTGTGTGTGTGTGTTGTGTGTTGTGTGTTGTGTGTTGTGTGTTGTGCGTGTGAAGATTTCCGCCACGCGCGACCGCCAAAGGGCAGCAAACTCCCGTCTAACCTCCAGGCCGGTGGGGGAGATCTTCAGGTACTCGCTGACATCGTTGCTGTTGAGCATGGCGTTGATGTTGGCGAGGTTGACTTTCTCGTAGGTGAACTGACGGCCCTCCTTCAAGACTGCACAGAAGGCACAGCGACGCATTCGTTCTTAAACGGTGACTCTCTGGCCAAAGGGAGACACTGCCGCTGTCTCTGCAGCGTGACATCGCATGCAAAGCGGCGCAGCGGCGAACGACCGAACGGCTCAACTCACACAGATTGTCAAGGCTCCACTGTGCGCAGAATCCAACCTGCCTCTTGAGGTAGTCGGAATGTTCCGCCCACGACTCCAAGACACCCAGGCGATTGCTGATGCACGACTCGGACACTGTCAGTTTATTTTCACCTGGGGGCAAGAAGATGCGCAGGGTGCGCTTGTGAAAACGCGAACCTTCGTATCGCTGTGGCAGACCTCCGCGGAAGCATGTCTTAAAAAAAGGCATGTGTGTAGAACCACCGAGGATAAGGGTCAGCCGAAAACATTATGAGAGAATCTAATAACATTTTCACATTTGTCTGGATATAAGAAAAATAATCGGTTCATTTGAAAAGAGAAGACTGAACTATGCAGGATTTCCAGGTTGATGGTAATCTGACAGTTGACGCTCACAGTCACTGTGTAGAAGGCACTCGTTCTCAACTTGTTCACTCCGGGCAGATGTGAACTAGAATTACAGAGCGTAAACTTACTGGTTTGGGAGAACTTCTCCAGAGCGATGAGAGCAAACAGCATAACAGTGGGGTGGGCCTCTGAGCTCTGCAGAGACAGGAAACAGTTGTTAGCTTTGGTTTCTTTTCAGAACGCTAACTTCAAATAAACACTTCTTTTTTTTTTGAAGGTGAATTACGGGAAATGTCCTTCATGTGATGATTTTTGTTTAAATTTGATTTCTTTTTTGGGCCTGGTAGAGCAACAACATGTCATGAGATTCCTTTCTGTTGAATTCTGAAATGTGAGTGGATGGTAAACAGAAACTCACGCTTCAACAATTTACTTGCTAATAAAATGAGCATGAAAATATGGGACATGAAAACATGCCAGTTGCCTGACAGAATGAAGCCTCTGAGCTGACGTTCAGCTGAACCCAATGGTCGATGCAAAGCGAAAGTAGCTAAAAGCAAAGCTAAAAGACTAAAAGTAAAGAGAAGAAGCAATGCTTTTGTTAGTTGAGTTTGTTAAAACAGAAAATAAAATTGTTTCTGAGGGCTTCCAAAAAGCAACATGTCTTTTCACAGCCCTGACCGCCCAAATGCAGGCAAGCAGTTTAACAGAGTGACAAAGAGACTTTGTGTGAATTTACTCACCAGGCTTTCTAAAAGGTATTCCAGGGCTCCGGGGCTCAGCAGCCCAATACTGGCTGGACCTTAATGAAAGAAAGCGGTTCAGTGAAATGTTCAGACATATGAGATTTCCTCTCCATAACTTTGCCAGGTATGATCAGTCGTTTGTTAGATGACTGGGAAAAACGAAAACATCTTCTGGTTTGCAAAAACTTTTTTTTGCCCCCCAAAAAAGTTGAGTCTCGATTCGAAACTGGACCGCTTGTTTATTAACAATCAATGACCAGTTAAGGCAAGTCACAGTTAGTGCAAAGTCCACATACTTTGACTGGCCCGCGGTGATTTAAAGCAGGCTAAGTGTGTGCAAGCCGTGAAGAGTACCAGGAAGGATTACATGTATTAAAAATGCAGCGAGTGTCACCGTGCAAGCGTACCGGCCAGTTTCTCAGCCAGGCATCCGAGGACAGCGGTGGTGTTCCTGTGTTTGGCAGGGCTGAGCGCATCCTGTTGTGCTACAGCTGAGCTCAGACTCAACATGTCGGACAGTTTCTGGAGGGCATCCTGGAGGGACGAGAGATAAAGGGATTAGTCTGACGAAGGTCCACAGTGCACCATTTCTACTAAATGGAGCCGTATAGTAGATTGTTACGTAACACAAGGCATTGGTGAACATACAGAGCGTGCGGCGCCTTGACGCAAGGCTGCCATTAGTGCTTTTTGCAGTGCAGTTTTCTCACCTTAGTGGGCAGGGGACACTCGTCTAATAGCAGGGTGATCACTGCGGGGCCGAGCGGATCGTCTAATGGAATCACTCGAATCAGTGATTGGACAACTTCCAGCCAACCATCATCTAAAGAAGAAGAAAAGAAATATCTGGTTTAACGCCAACCGTGAAGATCATTCACTCGTATAAGTCATCCAATTGCAGTTGCAATGATTATTGAAAATTAATTTGAGACACAATAAAACTTAACACAATAAACATTTAGAGTTAGGGATGCTAATTAATCAATTGTCGATTAATTTTCATTTAAGAATTTAATCAATTAAATTAGATTTGTGGCAATTGAACATTTTTTTAAACAGATTTTGAACAACTTTTAAAAGTTGTTTAAAATTTTCAATTTTAAAAACAAAATAATAATAAAAAAAATTGAACTGTGACCCATTAGAAGGCAACTTAAAGTCAGAGGATAAATATTTAGGGTGTTTTTACTGTAAAAATGGGTCACATTGGACCCTCAACATTATTTAAGGGTTAAATAATGTGTTCCTTACAAGTTTTTCATTGTGAAATTTAGGTTCTTAGGAGAAAAATCGCCGCTAATTAATTGATCATTGATGGATTGATAAGGCCAATCAACGAACAATTAATGAATTCATCGATAATTTTCATCCCTATTTGGATTGATTAAAAAAAGCGACAAAAACATTAACAGAGCATACAGAAATATCAGCAGCTATATAACACAGCAACATTGAAACACTGACATGTGCTAATAATCTGTTTTTCAGAAGCGCATTCGCCAGCATTAATGCCACTAAAAGCAAATATGCAACATTAAAAAAAAATAAACCATATCTTTCCTGTCCATTACATGACTCAGTCTAAAAGGGCCCCCCTGTGGCTTGCGAGGGCACCGGCTGGCCGGCTGATGAATAATTCAACGTCGAGCACATGTCGAAACCGACGGACTGAGTGACACCTCGGCTGCCTCCAGGTTTCACTATCGGCAAGCAAACACTCGACGAGGCAGTCGAGAAGCCAGACAAACAGCCTCGGCTGAGAGCTCACCATATGTGCCCGGTGGCACGGAAGGCAAACCACTGGATTTTTTTTTTCTTCTCTTTTTTGGTTCAGTGGTTTAAAAAAAAAAAAACAATGTATACTTTAAACAAACACAGTGCGCCGCTGAGCACACAGGCAAACCGAGAACGCAAACATTTAGTCAGGTGTTGCATGTTGAGAAATAAACATGAGGAGTGTGGGCTACAAATGCAAAAAAAAAATTAAAAAAAATGGATTGCAGTGATAAATGAGGTAAAAGAAGTAGCTTTGTTCAATTTGACATCAAGCAACAAGCATTTAATTAATTATCTGCCTTGATTTGTTAGCTTTTATCATACTTTTCTTTTTGATGTCACTTATTTACCGCTGGTTTAGCTTTTTTTTTTTTTTTTTTTAATTCCAAGTTTGGAATACTCAAAAGACGGACTGGAAAAGGTTCCCTGCTGTGTGAGATACTGCAAAGGAAAACGATCCTCAGCACTTTGCTGGGACTGTCTCCCCATAATATCATCAGGGGATCTCGTGCAACTGAAGGGGCAGAAAGACAAAAAAAAAGAAAAAAAAGAAACCCCAACAATAAATGCCCCACCCCTACAGCAGCACTTGAAGATGAAAATAGATATTTGCGGCACGGGAACACGAGACGGCGTCTAGTTTGTTGCTGAATCTTGAAATTCTAGGAGGAACTCTTGACGTCGAGGGATCATGACACTGTGTTTTTCTTAGCGGAGCGTGTGCTTTCCACTAGAAATACGTGTCCGACGCGAACAAAGACGAAAATCAAACGGGGGAGAGCACGGTGACGCTCTGCCGCTCACAAAGCAACCGAATATCACCGTCTCAGCAGTTCTCAGGTCGGGCCGGCAAGCTCAGCCGGAAGGGGATCAGACGGCATATTTGCAATAGAATGATCGGTCCATGGGATGGACTACACGGCAGTTGAAAAGGTAAATCCACAACACGGCTTACACAGAATGAAAGCATCAAGAGGCGGATAACAACTTTTTTTTTTTTTTCAATGGTGAACTAAGAGTCAGACTAATTCCCATCTTAAACAGAATCCTGATGCATTAGCTGCACAGTCCAATTCAGGGATGCAACTTTTGTATCAGTTTACACTATGTTTCATTACTTGCGGATGATGACGCTCTAACAAATTATCCACAAGACTGCAGCAATGGAAGGATGCCAACTGTTGTCAAACAAAGATAAAACTGGAGGACTACTTTGCTCCGAGCATCCCACCGCTCGATCTCAACCTCAAGGCCAATCGTGTTCGGATGAACACTTAAAATTGATTTACATTGAGGTTCTAAAAAGAGGAGACAGGCAAACTGTGCAAAAGAACACTAGAGTGATGTTTGAGTGTCCAGCTACAGCAAGCAGTTTTCTCCTTACCAGTTTCTGCCATCTCATGCAAAGTGATCATGGAGTAAGGAGGTTCTTGGTCACTGTTTAAAAAAAGAAAAAAAAGAAACACAAAGCATTGACAAGAATGACTTCTTTATCTGCATTTGCATGCGGCCATGCATCAGAGGACAATCAATATATTTTGACATCGAATAGACAAGGTACATCTCAGTCAAAGGATTTGACCGGCTAATGTATCTCACATGTTTGTGTTGATTTGGTGACTGGCATCTAAAACGGGGTCAGTAAACTACTTTTGCCACCATCTGTGATTCAATTAGTGGCAATGAACAGCATGGTTGTCCTACGCAGAGGCAAATGTAGCAAGTGCAATTGTCCTAAACTGACTTTGATGGATGTTGTTTCTGTGGTACTGTTGACTCTGGCTTGTCGTGGATTATCCCAAGCAGAAGACTGGATTTACTTTCTGTTTGCTTAAATCAGCTTAGTTCTCAGATTTCACAACAACGCTAACAGAAGCTGGGACTAATTTAATTTCCACTCAAAACTCAAACTTGCTTTAATTGTGAACCCTGTTGGTTATGTGCCTACTTCTACTTCTACTTCTACTACTTCTATCTATATCCAACGGTGCCAAGTTCAGTAAGCAGCTGCCCATTACTTACTTGTCTACAAGTGTCCTGATGACAGCCAACGTGTCCAGCACCAGGCCATCCACATTCTGTTTCTTCCGCCTCGGCTCGTGGGGGCCTCGTCCTCTGCGAGGTGGTCTAACTGGGTCTCTGGGTCGACTGCTCCGAGTCTCCCCAGCGTCGACGCCTACCCCCGTACCGTGATCCACCCGCCTGGCTTGTCCTCTGGCTGCCCTCGACGAGCCATGATGATGATCTTCCAAATCACTATCCTCTCTGCACACACAGCTGTTTCCCATGGTTCCAGCGCTGGAGACCACAGACACAAGGGTCTCCCAAGATGGTGGGAGGGAGTTTAAGGTGGAAAAATAGAGCAGAACCTGCGCAAGGCTCCTGCAGGCACAGAAAGTGATCCAGGCGGCTACTATCATATCATTTGAAGATCTTGGATCTTGGGGATTGTTATCCCAGTGGGTTGGGTGTGATCGGCAAATATATTCATACTGTTGCCACAAAGAGCCTTGGGGTTTGTTGGAATAACGTATAGACCATACGTGAAAAATCAGGTCCACACAAGAACAGCTGTGAACATCACAGACGATCCCAGGCTCTGGTCTAGTGACATCAAAGGCTCACAAAACTGTGGAAAGAAACAAGCAAAAGCAAAAAGTTAAACCTTTGTCCAGAATTAAATCTAATTACGCGACAGAAATTAGCCTCGAAGATATTATTTACTAAGGCATCACCAAAAATCAAAACAAATAGGGGGGCACACCCAGGGGATAATTGTTACCGGTAAGTCAAGACGAACGTGAGTAGTAGAAAGAGACGAAAAAGCAGGGGGAGAAATAGCTTGGCGCCCACTCTAAGTAAAGTAGTACATGACGATGTCTAGCGGCGGTCAACTGTCGTGACTGTCACGGCAAGTTCAAATGAGATTCATACGAACAAACTTATTGGGAAATTGTTGTTGGGAAACAACAGCTGGCTAAAAGCTAGCTACTCACTACACAAGCACTATAACATTAGCTGTTCAACATGCAACCGAATATTACAAAACAATGTCAATCCAATTAATCGCTTAAATGTGCCATCAGGGGCAACGTACTCGCGTAAATAGTGATAAATCGGCTGAATGTGAGAGCAGAAGAGCCAGACCGGAATAATAACAAATGACGGAGCGCTAGTAAGCAACGTTGTTTCGCTAAACGGCTAGCTGTTAGCCGGATAGCCGGGGCACTCCTCTGATTTCACGTCAAACAACACAAGTTTGCTTACGTGTGTACCATTCAACAACGCGCTGTCCCAGATGTCGCTAATTTTTGAAGGTGAGTAACGATGACCCGCTTCAACGCCGGAGAAATACTTCCGTGGCAGTCTAAAAGAGCATATGACTGGTAGCCAACACCTCACACACACATTAACGCCGCTACGCCGCTAGCTGTTTGCTAAGTTCCGTAGCATCATTGGGTAGACTGGCCATCAGCTGTGGCTGCGGAGGCGCGGCTGGGGGAGGAGGGAGGAAATCTGTTGAATATATAGCTCGGACCTGAGTGGCCCGAATAATCTTAAATATATTATCCGCTAATTTTCTTTATGAAGACGTTCAGGCCTTGTAAATTGTATTGGAACACGTTGTTTTTCAGCGACCTCCACATTACACATCTGTAACTCCAGAATAAAGCAAGCATAGATATAATAATAATAATAATAATAATAATAATAATAATAATAATAATAATAATAATAATAATAATAAAGTACGTGAGACTGTAGCACAATCACCAGCACTTTTAAATACCAGCACTAGTGACTTCAAGTGACTATTACAGTACAAATAATATAAGTTTCCTCTGAAGTTAGTCTTTTCAACTCAATCATAAGATGTCACAACATTAATATAAAATATATATGTACCTATAATTTACATGCATATTGTTCTCCTTTCGAACCCTTTTTAATTTTGGATTTGCACAATTTCACCCAAAACACCCATGAAGTTTCGATTGTGTATTATAATAAATACTGTTTTTAAAAAACAATTTCCAAAATGTGTTGCATTTGTATGGTCACCAGAGAGAGACATGATTTGATACTTTAAAAAAATACTCTACTTTTATTCATTAGAACAGTATATTTGCAATTCATCTTTTTATTATTATTTTAAATGATCACTTTTAAGAGGTAGGTGGAGAGTAGAGTAGGGGAAATTGTGGGTGGGTTGACTCCACTGTGGGCTCAGGTCCATGTGTCAGGGTGCAGCCTTTGAAAGATTAGTCATTTTGGTGGCTCACTCGTTCACTCTTGTCTGATCGTACACACACATATACAAAATTAGATAAAATCATCCACAATGGGCGGAGTCACAACAGATCATAACAACATTATATTTTCCAAACCCTGCTTTCAAAAATGATAAATTACAGCCATAGATAATGAATCTACATACCCGGTGCAAAAAAAGACAATGTTGATCTGCTTAATGCATTCAGTTAGTGTGCTGTAAATTGGGGGCGTCGACCACTCTGCTCCGATCCACAGCTGTATTAAAGGAATTGTTGCGGTACATTCCGCTGATCCCCAGGCTTTTGGTGAATTTCTGTGACCTTGGGTGGTATGATACTGGTGCAGTCGCTGCATTTGGAGGGCGACGGCCGTAGTCATCAGAAGTAGTCCTGTACAGTAGATTCTGAGGCCTCGCCCATGGAGTTGTCTTCACATCCTGAACTGCAGGAGCCTTCTGGCAGGTAAAAACTGGGTTTCCAGGGTCCAAACATCCTTTTGTTTCTTTTTCACTTTGCTCCTCTTTAGGGGCTGACATCATTCAATCCTAATAGAGAATAATTAGTTAAGGTGAAACAAATCACAAAGACAGAACAAAGAGCTCAACCTTCTTGGAAAAATCAAGATGAAAGTCACATGAAAGGCTATGCATTAAAGAGGAACCCATTCCAAAAGCTTTTAGCGGAACCTTTGATGATCTTTGATTGTATAAAATATAGTAATGGCCTTATGGAACACATTTAAGTAATAGATATGGTGCCCTGTGTTATAGAGCAGGAGCAGCAGGCAATACTCACATTTTTTGATTTGTCTTTTTTCCTCTCATAACATAGCTACAGAGTGTATTTAAAAAAAATAAATATATATATATATTTTATTTATTTTTTTTATTTAATTTTATTTTATTTTTTTAACAAGATTGTTTTGTATACCTCTGAAAAATATTAAGGATACCAAGCGCTCAACAAGTGTAATATTTTATTGTGGCTAAAATAGGACCAAAGTTACCTCATTGAAGATCGCCAAAAAGTCGGCTCTCTTATTCAAAACCAGAAGGGTAGTCTGATGAAAAATGTTCAACTTCGTACACACAAATAGATAAATAAATACATAAATAAATGAAAGACGTACTTTATGCTTGAATTGACCGAAACAGATTCGGTGACGAGGTAGACTGGTTACCTTGGAGGAGCCAAAACACTGCGAGTTGCGTTCATTAAAATTCGAATTCACCAGTATTGCCACGACTACAAAGTATATACGTCTGTAAGCGTTTGTTTCCTATCATAGTACCTACGTTGATATTTAAATTCTCAATCTCACTGTTTTACTCCCATATACCATTGAAGCATAACCTCACTTTTAACAAAGATAATACTGTTTATGTGTCACGTTCGCGGCGTACTACATTCGCTTATCGTACCTGAAGGCATCGTTTTGCCTCATCTTCTCGCGTCATTTAATGACGTACAATTACCGCGCCTGCCGTAATCGAGTTGATCGTTTGGTTTTGTCGCCAAGGCTCTCTTAAACAGTGTTATCAGATAACCACAGTGCAACTGATTTATTTGCTGAAATATCAGAAGTGCATTCTTTAATTTGAGGTTTTCTTCGATGATGGACAGCGAAATTCAAAGAGACGGAAGAGTCTTGGACCTGACAGATGATGCCTGGAGGGAAGACAGGCTGCCCTACGAGGACGTTACCATCCCTCTGGTAAGTAATTAAAACGAAAAGTAGAATAGAAATAGAAAAGGAGATTGAAGTGCAGTAGATAAAGGTAGGAGTGGCAGATAGACTAGAGTGTATTGAGTTATGTGTTCATTCAGCAGTTTTCATTGACGAGCTTTTTTGTGTCACCGTTTTTCCTATCAGAGTGAACTGCCCGAGGCTGAGCAGGACAACGGAGGATCAACAGAGTCTGTGAAAGAGCAGGAGATGAAGTGGACAGATCTGGCGCTGCAGAGCCTGCATGAAAACACACCAAGTTCTGGCAGCTAGAAGGCTCACCTGGAACTGGACTTTTGGGTCAAAATTAGAAAGGGAGAAAAGCTGGTGCCACATTGGCATATTTTACCATTGCATGTTATTTTAGGGTGGTGGGGGTTTCTGAGAAAGCAGGGGGTTTTTTTGTTTGTTTTTTAATGAATTGCATAGGTATATTGTTTTTCTTGGCGGGCATGTTTATGATAATCAGAAAATATCACATTTAATAATGTAAACATGCATGAGGTTTCACTGATTCTATTGGATGAACAAATACATAACATTTTGCAACAGTCTGGACACTGAAACAGCTAACGACTAAATTGTAAAGTAAACCTTCAGATCTATGTTGAAATCCACTTTGTATATATATTTTTTACTTAAGAGTCCAGATTGCAATCTAAAATATTTCAAAATAAAGTAATTATGACAAATGCTATTGATGTGCTGAAATAGTCACATGTGTTTAAGGCTTTTTTTTTTCTTTTTTTTTAAAACAAAAAAAACAATGGGTTTTTATACCCTTCATCACTGTGCTACTGTAAAACTTTGCTATCAACACTACCCAGTGCTGCGTCTGAACATGAAGAACTCAATGCTATGAGCTTTTATGCATAAAATTTTAGTGACAATTTATTTATTATATTTATACTAAAGTTCCCATATATTTGCCCAGCTCAGGTCTGGCACATCTGGCAAAATCTTTTGCAATGTTCATTTGTGCTCAAGCCAGACATGAGTTGACCTTTGAAATATCATTTATGCAACTTGTTTTTCCCCAGCCATGACCACAGAGTAAAACATAATACCATCCATCTTATTACACTGCAATGCCGTCCATTTTATGATACCACTTCTCTTGCACTCAGGGTCATAGGGGCACTAACTTTGGGCAACGTACAATTTGGACAAGATTTTCACAAGATTATCCTACATCGGCACTCATTACTATGTACAATTTTGAGTTGCCAAGTAACCCTAATGTGCACTCTATGATATACCATAACATATTGCATCAAGACAACATATTTACAGTGAAATCATTTTTAATTATAAGTGGCGACAAATACAAAACTCATTTTCAGACAACAACTTGGAAAGGATTACAAACACAAAGTAACATTATGAAGACGTAGGGTGCTGATGCTGCAGACTCCTCACTGACAGCAGCTGGTGTCACATGTCTTCCCTTTGCACACGCAGCCAGAGGCGCACTTGCTGCAGCCAGATGGGCAGCATGAGCAACAGCCTGCAATGACAATGTGGAGGACGTGGTTACGTCATTGAAAGGATGCAATGTCGCTTCTACAGACATTTACGGTTGACATGGTTATATGGGTTTAAGTATTTTATGTCAATAATGTGAAAGCTCTCTGGAAAGCTACCGTCCATTCATAATTCAGTGTATGCCCCCCCACCCATAAATATATATTTAAAAAAAACAAAAACAAAACAACCATAGTCAACCACTGGCGTTGCATATTGCACATTTGTTAGCAAAACGAGTTATTCTGAATATAATCAACAAGGGGACGATATTCAACAAAAGACACCTACTCTTCTTGCAGGATGTGCAGGAGCAGTTTTTGCAGGTGCAGGATCCTGCGCAGTTGCAGGTTCCACCTAAATGCACATCCACAAGACAGGATCAGTTTCGTTTTCATTTGCCAACGCTACATTAGACCAGACGAGACAATTTATGAAGCAGTAAGCTGAGACAGCGGTGCTACTCACTCTTAGCGCAGTCGCAGGGGTCCATGGTTTCTCAGCGGATAGTAGCTACTCGTTCCTTTCAAGGTCAGACGAAGTCCTCTCGCTTCTCAGGATGGATCTGTGTTGTGGCTGACAGGGAAAGGGGCGGCTGTTTTATAGCGTCTCGGGAAAATCAGGACCGGGTGCAAAACGCGCATGTCACGCTGCACACCGGCCAGTAGTGAATGATTACAGACACGAAACAAGAGGGTTGTGCACACGATGATGTGCCGGATGACCACCCAGACGTAGGAGTGCAGACATTCCCAGGAAGATGTTACGTAAGGCCACAACGCCTAATTGTTCATCTTTTGGGAACTGACTGGGAAAAACTGACGTGTTCACTCGGAAACATAATGTCATGCTGTACTAAAGAAAGCGGGTTATAAGGACTCAGCAGATTCCCACTTCATTGGTATCCTCATTAGGGCGTCACTGAAAGACTTTGAATACATAAATATTAATATATATTTTAAATAAGTGACATGGCACCTGCCAAAGTTGTTCATGGTGGTGTTTACTAGGGTGGCCGGAAAGTGCATGTAGACTTTATGTCTCCAATGAAGCAAACTCTTCTTTGAAATGTGTCTATACTATTATATACGTTTTTTGTTGTTTTTTGTTTTTGTTTTTTTACACACGTCTCACGAACTGGTAAACAGCAATTATTCGGTAATGTTTTGGTGCCTATGCACACGGCACCACCACTTCCGGTTGTTGCGCTCACTCCCGCCGTCCTGCACCCGGCTGCTTCACAGAGCGCTTGGGAGCAAAACCGTCAGTAAACAAGCATGTCATTGTAACCGGTGCTGCGTTTAAGAACCACGTGCAGTCGGATTTTTTTCACTTCGCCGTTCGTGCGCAGGAAAAGCTGGCCTTTTATATTTTGTTTTGATCAAATGTCAAAGTCAACAAAGAAAAAATACAACCCACTAAAACTGATATGTCTGAAGACATAGTTAAATGGATCAGGCTTGTTACTGAAGTAAAAGAACTTTGTTTTCTTACTGTAAACAGTCAAGGAAAGTAATCCCACTTCTTGAACACTTAACATAATATTTTTAGTTACTGCAATAACGTTTGCCTGTGTGTTTTAATTTTGGTGTACACAAGCATTTTTAAAACATTCATGTCCAATGGGAGTGCTTGCACTCATACATCTCGTTCTCCTCTTTCAAGTTACGATGAGAGCCTGAAGGCACCAGTGTCCTCTTTTGCACTCGCCACTGACTGCGTCCTTCCCAGCACATCCATGGTAGTGTGTGCAATGTGTACATACTTGTGTGACACAACGGCCTTAAAGTGATGAAAGTGTAGAACGGAGTGCAAAATTTTCACCAACAAAAGTGGAAGATAACAATGAAAATCACTGCTCAAGTCACACAGATTATGATATATTACATTGTTATATATTACAAATATATACATGATACTGATGATATTATTATGTTTAGTTGTGGTTATTAGTATTTGTAGTTTAGATGTTTGTGTTGATTAATATAATTAGTTTAGATGTTTGTTTGTAATAATATGATTATTAATATAAACTGTTTAGATCATTGGCTGACCTACTCATAGGAAAAGGCATTGTTGCTGGAGTCACGCAGGGAGCTCAAGAAGAAACAGTGGGAGGCACATTCCTCACAAACTGGTGACCCTGGGGGACAAGACGATGGACAGAGAGCTAACTGACTTTGCGACCACCATAAAACTTTATAACCCGGTCATTTACAGGGGGGAGAACTCATGATCCATAGGAGGCACGGGGGAGAGGAACCTGTGACCTCAGGCATGTCTTGCACCGTATTATTTCAACAGGTCACGCTGGAACCAATGACGGATCATTTGGCTCCCTGCCAAATAAGGACTTGTTTCCTGTTGCAATCAGTAATCAGAGACTTGGAACAAAGGGCCACGAGACTGGGTAAACATACGGAGTGAAGATATGGCTGTCTGCAAAGTGCAACACATGATCCATGGCTCAGTCTGTGAGAGGGACACATAGGCACAATCTTGTCAATGAACGCCTTTGTTACATTATATTAACATGAAAGTGGGTTTGATTGGAAACATTTGGATTTTTGTGATTAAAAGGAATAGACTCCTTGATTGATTACTGATCTATTTTTAAAATGTTGGGGGTCCTGTTTCACCTTCTACCTGTCAACTTGGCTTTCAACTGACTCTCTGTGGCAAAGTAAACATTCCTAATTTAAATGGGGAATTAATAACGTTTCAATATCTTCCCTTTTCTTCTTGTGAATGGAAATTCCTGAAAATAGCTTAGAGACACCATTAATCATTTAAATTGATACATAATGCATTAAGGGCACATGTATTTTGAAAATTGAAACTTTATTTTACAGTTTGGATTACATGATTTCAACATAATAATATTATTACAGTTATTGTAATATTATTCATATTATTTTTTCAATATTTCCTTTCCTATTAAGGAGCATCATTTTTGCTGATGCTGACATGGTTCTTGGCCTTGTGTGATAGTGCATACAAATGTACATTCTGTATTACGTAATAAATTTGCTCTGAGAGTTTTTCTTCCATGTGACCAGATATGTCCTGAATAAGCAGCAGCCTGTAGCGTAGAAGCAGCCATCTGGGCTTTGTCATGAAAGCTGTAGGAGCAACAACAGGGTCTTCCATACTGTTTTATAATAAGCCTGTCTATATATGGACTCGTCAGAAATTGTATTTTATTTTACTAAAAGCATAACATTTGGAGAAGGATGATTTGTTATGTACTAACAGATTAATATGGTGATAATAATAAGATACTCAACGGAAAAAAAACATATTTTCTTGTACAGCAAAATAATCAGTACAATCAGTTTGTGCCCGAATCAGTGTGTAGAATCTTCAACTTTACTAAAAGTCATTTTAAGTATTCAATCTAATCTGCCTGCACCTTACAAACAAAGGGAGGCCAACCAAACAGGGATTCAAACTCAAGCCTTGTGTTTCCGTGTCTGAGTCCCTTTCTTTAAAGACTTAGCGAACCACTTTCATCCTCAATGAATGAATTTTCTTATGAATTTGTTTTATCTTTAGCAAAATGTAGAGTGCACAGATATCAGAATATCAGTGAATCAACGTTAGGACGTCTACAACAGCTGCATAGTGAAAACTACTGCTGTTGTTTTTCACATTCACTTTCCGGTTTAGGTTGAAAACAAATTCTAGACTCACAAATCTTTACAACCAACATTTGGGTCAAAACTGAATCGACCTTTACTGCGCTTGTCCAGCCTTTGTCATGAGCTTACGAACGTCATCATGTGGGCCCTTCCCCAGCAGGGCGGAAGGGTATCTGTAGGAGCCTCCTAGATGATCCCATAGTGTAAAGTATTGTCCATAGTTGTAGTTGAAGAAGAGGTGGTGGTCCACGTGGTGTGCAGCACCATTGATGAGAAATGTCAGAGGGCTGGGGATGCGGTAGTCTCCATCATGTATTGAAATAGTCCAGATATTGACAAAGACAAAAAGTGAGAGGTAGGCCATCTGTAATGTGAATAAAATACTGTTTATACATCTTACAATAATCAAACACAATAACAGTGTTGAATTCAGCACTGTATTTACCCCCCAAAAAACAATGAAAAAAAAAAACAGTTTTAAATAACTAATTCTGTAACCCCCTTCATGTCGAGTACCGGTAAATCAAGTTTGGTGGTCAAGTACCTTGTTTAATGGAAATATGAAAGGGTAGAGGTGATATGGTAAGCTTTGCAGGAAGCCGTCGAGTGGGTGGAAGGCGTGGCTGGCAAAGGGTGTTGGAATTTTGAATATATGGTGTTGTTTATGTAAGTACTGTGGGCAGATAAACACAGAGGTGTTAGGAATAGGACAGGTATAAAATGGGTTAACAAGGCACACAAAGCTCTGGAGTAGGTTGCAAGAAATCTTACTCAACAAACATCCACAGCGATTTTATCCAAAAAGGACGAGTCCAAAGAATAATCACCACAATTACCTAACCACTGTTACTATCTTCTGAGTTGTTCAGCTCAGGGAAGTTGACTCTTCATGTCACTTACTCCAATTACAAATAAACAAATTATAAACTTAATTCTGAAGGAGTTAAATCAGGAGTCACCAACGTGGTGCCCGCGGGCACCAGGTAGCCCCCAAGGACCTAATGAGTAGCCCGCAGACCCGTTCGAAAAATTGCACAGCTCGTTGAGCTGCGTCTAAAATTGTTCAGTCATTTTTGATAATTATTGAGAACTCATGAGCTTGATAAGTGTCTTCACATAGATAAGTATCATTGATAATAATATATAACTCAGTGAGTTTGTTATTTCTGGAGAATCTAGCAAACTGGTAGCCCTTCATATGGCTCAGGACCCATGAGGTAGCTCTCAGTGCCAAAAGGTTGGTGACCACTGAGTTAAATGCAGGACACATTTGACCAGATAGCTGCTTGTATTGTCATTTACTGGTAAAGAGGATTACCAGGTGTTGTTGTTGTTTTTTAAAGATCAAGCTCACCTTGTAAATCTTTGGATGATGCATTACTCGATGTATCCAATAGATGCACATGTCGGTGAAGAACAAAAAACCAGCAACGCTCAGGAAGAGGGCAGGCCAGTCTGAAATGACATTAGATTTGGCTAGAGCTTTTTTTTTTTTTTGGAACTTGCAACTTTTGTTTCGGTTTTGCGTCAACCCACCATTCAACGTTTCAGTGATGTTGTCATACAGTTTGCTGCAACCCCTGACCTCCCAAAAGAAAAGTGCCACTGTGGGAAAGCTCATCCAGAAAATAGATGTGATTCCAAGTTGAATCTCCTTTCTGACCTGGTTCTGGATCAGACACACAAGGATGTTATCTGAAATAGTTTTTAAAAGTCACAGTTAAAATTAATAATTCTTATTTCAATTACGATGGGTCGTTATGAAAAAATAACGACAATATAATAGTCATCATAACATTATTAATAATGAATTTAATTGATCTACAAACATATCCCTGCTGCCTCTCTTCAACATACTTTAACAAAGTGACGATGTTTCATGAGTTTGTGATCAAAGACACAATAGAAACTAAGAGTCCCAAAGCCCAGGTAAATCAGCTGCGCTCCAAGGGTGGTCACCAACCACAGGCTAAGGATCTGACGCGTGGCCTCATGTTCGGGCCACGAGGCTGGGTAAACATACGGAGTGAAGATATGGCTGTCTGCAAAGTGCAACACATGATCCATGGCTCAGTCTGTGAGAGGGACACATAGGCACAATCTTGTCAATGAACGCCTAATCTAGATAGTAATAATTCAGCGCCCATGCAACAGGAAGAAAACTGTAAACAACAAAGTCAGATAACAAATTTGGATTAGATTCCGTTGTGTCATGACATAGCAAAAATATCATTCCCAAGAATCGTAAATGCAGTCCGCATGGTTATGTATATTAATATTTACATGACTTGCAACTCAAAAGGTTTTTTTTTTTTTTTTTTTTAAAAAGTGGTGAAAGAAAGACATAACATGCATTTGTACTTGTCAGCGCAAGGCCAGCATTAACTGCTACCAAACACCATATATGTATGTATGTATAAATATTGATCGTCTGGTGTTGGAAAAAAAAAAGGTAATTGTTGAATTGGTAATTGCTGCATGGCTGACCTGCTTTAGTTCCTGGGTCAGACGTCTGAACGTGTGGTTCCTCTTGGAAACTGTATTCCTTCCAAGCAGGGGTGTATCCAGGGACAGACGAGTCTGTATCTGCGGTCGACTCGCTCATCAAATTACAAGCTTAGTGTCAGTAGGCATCTTCCAATCAGATCAGTCTTTTTAAAAGGTTTGTCAAAAATATCTTTTTACACAGACTTAAAAACAAAAACGTATGTGTTTGAACCCATGAAATGACACTTCAATATAAAATGAACGAGGCATTACAATATCCAATTGTAAATAAACAAACGTCAACAAGTTGTTTTTTTACATAAACTTCTACTGATTTTTCACTAGTCCCATTCCAGCATATACATTTTTCTTATGCCCTCCAATAACCCTAAATTTTAATCTCTCATGCAAGGGAAAGGCTGTGATCTTTTTTTAGAGCATGTTCCCCGTCCCATGCTGTGCTTTTGGATCATGTTCCTGCTGAACTTTGCTTGCCCTCGCTTAGTTAATGTGAACAACTTGTGCGCAGTTTCACATGATGCCAGGCCAGTGCTTTTCAGTTTTCCAGTACCTTCTAAAAATTTTCACTCCGCACTAAATTTTTTTTTCTGAATGAGTCATGTCAGTCACATGACTCACCTCGGTGAACTCCTTTGTGCATAATTACAAGGAAGCAAGTGTCGAGTGCAAAAAGGGGGCGGGGGCTTGTCATGTGGTGAATCTCAACAATTATACCAGTTTATTTGATTTTTTTTTTTTCCTTATGTATTTATTTATTTATGCATGTATTTATTTATTTAAAACAAGAAAAAGAATACTATGCATTAATGCACAGTCACAAATATAAATAGAAAAAAAATACAATAAGCTAATTAAATCACAAGACAGACCTAACCAAAAGACAGACCTAACCAAAAGCACACAGGGGAATTTCTCAATATGGTAAATACATACTTCACGGTTACTATATTAGTATTATATTACATTTAAAATATCCCTGATGTGTGCAGACGACCTGTCTTTCGCGTGTACACGTCACGTTCGGGCGCTTTACTTTAAAGTTGGAAAGATAATGGCAGATTGGAAATTCCTAACTTTGACTTCTCTCGCTCCGCTCCAGAACGGCAGGTCGTGCGCACAAACCTGTGTCTGACCGTCTACTATTGTTGTGGGCGTTTTTGCACCCGATGCTCTTCCTCCTGGATACATATAAAAAGGCGTCTTCTCATCCAAGACGACAATAGACTCGTTCGAGCATCACGAAATCGAAGCGGCGACTTCTTCAACGGGACAAGAACGCACTGAAAAACAATGGACCCTTGTGATTGTGCCAAGAGTGAGTATTAATGGGATTCTAGGCTTTCCGATGCTTCAATATCACAGTTTGCCAACGTCGCTGAAATTTGTTTGCGAATTTGTTTCTCCAGGTGGAACCTGCAGCTGCGGAGCATCCTGCACCTGCACCAACTGTTGCTGCACCAGCTGCAAGAAGAGTAAGTTGGACAACGCTAATTTTTAAGATTCGTATTACTCGTATGCTGCACTCAATAACAATATTCACTTAATTTATCTTGCTATGCTGTTAATTGGCCACTGATAAATTGCAGTGGAGCTTCAGATGCACTTTGCCAGGTGTTCTCAATTGATTTAATGACTTTCACTGAAGACTGTATTTTACAATGGGGACCATTTTTGGGAAAATGCTGATGCTTGACTTTTCTTTTTTGTTTATGGTAACCGTATTAAAAATGTAACTGAATCCTTTGCAGGCTGCTGCCCATGTTGCCCAGCCAACTGCAGCAAGTGTGCTTCTGGTTGCGTGTGCAAAGAAGGGAAGACATGTGACGCAAGCTGCTGTCAATGAGGCCCAGCATCAGAATTCTGGATTGCATGTTATGAGCTTGTGTCTTTAACATTGAAATAAATGTGTGGAAAAATGTACGTTTGGAAATGTTTCTTTTCTTTTTTTTCACGCAAGCTGCATGTCCTGGAAGTATTTTTGCTGGGCTAGAGGAAAGCAAAGTAAAATGGGGCCCAGTTTGGACACAAACCACATTGAACTTTTAGTTTAGAATAAGAAAATTTCTTGAGTTCCACTCTTCTTTCAAGTTTAGAATTGGAACGTTTCTTGAGTGCAAACTTTATGTAGTGATGGGGCATGACATGAACTGGGTGAGAAACCATGCTGTTGCAGTTTTGTGGCATTCTGCTCAAGACTAGAACTTTAAAATAAGCTTACAGTAATAAAGTCATACAATGAGATCCATGTTAAATGCGCTGATTGTCTGCATTTTTCGTCCCAGTACTCGCTGCGTGTTGAGAGAACAAAGTAAGACTAAGCCCACATATGTATAAACGCCATCTTAAACGTATCACACTACTTCCTGTAAGCAACCGGCTTGTCGTAATTGGGTGAAAACTACATTTGCTATCACGATAAAAACGTACTGCGTCAAACTATTGCGGAACTTAAATTCGATTGTGTACTTGGTCGAGACGGAAAGAGCGATACACACACCGGAAGTGTCCCTTTACATTAGTGCGTCGGTCTTGTGTTCGAGTCCAGTTTCTTTTTCACTGTTCCGACGTCTTAGGAATTCTCTCTAATTTGACATTTTAATTGAGAGACTTAACAATGCCGAAGGTCGTGTCTAGAAGCGTTGTGTGCTCAGATACCAGAGATCGAGAGGAGTACGACGACGGGGAGAAGCCTCTTCATGTCTATTACTGCCTGTGTGGACAAATGGTGCTAGTACTGGACTGTCAGATCGAGAAGTTGCCTATGAGGCCCCGGGACCGAGCCCGTGTGATTGACGCGGCCAAACATGCCCACAAGTTCTGCAACGTCGAGGTGGACGAGAACGCGTACATCAAGAGAGCCGAGGGCATAGAGAGGCAGTACCGCAAAAAGTGCGGCAAGTGCGGGCTGTTGCTCTTTTACCAGCACCAGGGGAAAAACAACCCGGCCACCTTCATCGTGGACGGAGCCGTGGTCAAGTTCGGACAGGGCTTCGGCAACACGAGCGTCTACAGCCAGAAGCAGCCGGAGGCTCCCAAGAAGGTCCGCGTCATGATGACCAAGCGGACCAAAGACATGGGCAAGTTCAGCTCCGTCACAGTGTCCACCATCGACGAGGAGGAAGAGGAGATCGAAGCCAGGGAGGTCGCCGACTCGTACGCCCAGAACGCCAAAGTGATCGAGAAGCAGCTGGAGAGAAAGGGCATGAGCAAGAGGAGGCTGCAGGAGCTGGCTGAGCTGGAGGCCAAGAAGGCAAAGATGAAGGGCACCCTCATCGATAATCAGTTCAAGTAGATCCTCAGTCTGAGTGACGCTGTGACAAATTGAACTTATGCCGCACATCTGCTTTTTGACCTGTAGAAGTTGGAGCCCAACTGCCCAATGCAAGGAATGTGTCAGACTTTTCAGCACAAAAGAGATGTTTTTGTTTTTTTTGTATTCTAATCCAATGACGTTGTACCCTGCTTTTTTACTCAACGTATGACCATTAAACATTCTTTGTTATTTTTGAATTTTTGTGTTTCATGATGCTTGTGTTGATATTTGACTGGAGGGGCTTGGAGGGTAGGCATGTGTTTAGATGTTTTCAAACACACAACACTGTCTCACGAGAACTTTAGACACAAGGGTCCAAGAATGCAAGCAGACAGTTAACCTTCACCTGCGATACTTAGCCCATTTTAAGCATTAATACCTTGGAGAAAAAAATACCTTTTTATTTCAGCCTGCGTTTTTGCAAAGGTTAAGGTTTTCTAACTACAGGTCTGAAGCCTAAATCTGAAAAAACAAAACAAAAAAAAATATCTACGTCAGAAAAAAAGGTCAGCTCTCTTGTGTTCAATGCATTAGTCGTGTGCATTGCTGTGAAATTAGCCCTAGATCCCAGCAACCCTGAGTACAGGAGTAAGTGGGTATTGAAACTGGATAGATATGGATGGAAATATATATATATATATATATATATATATATATATATATATATATATATATATATATATATATATATATATATATAATATGTACACACACATATATATTTACACACACACACACACCTATACGGAGCACCTTTGTTATTTATTTATTTATTTATTTTTTCAGGTCGTCGTTCGGGTCTCCTGATTAATTTTCGTTTTAGCGCTTGTGAAGTCCTCCAAACCAGCTGGAGAACCAGAGACACTCTTTCCTTTTAACAAAGACGAGCAAGAATGATATCCGGAATCGGTCTGGATTCGTCCAATGAGCGTTGACTCCAGAAGTGCCGGGGCAAATAACTGTTAACTTACTTTTCCGGCGTGTGGCGTTTTTACTGAGCAGAAGGATATAAGCTAATAGGCACAATACATTAAACAGAGGAATTCAGCCGAGACAACACCATATTCACTTTTGTCCAGGAGGTATGAGGATATTCTGCTTGTAGCAACCATTTATTTACATGTTTACATCGAAATTTCTGGAGCATGCGGGATAACGTTAGCCGTTAGCCGCTTAGCCTGTCATCTGGCTGTCGAGCGCCATTCATTTTGACACAATGATTTGCTCATGAACTGGTGAATAGCGCAGACTTCAGAAAAACGCTTCCACCACTTTGCAACGAGTCGACCTGTCCAACAATCAATTATTTCCACCGACGAACCTTTGCTGTGTGCACAAAACGAGCTAGCTGAGGCGTTAGCATTGTGCTCATCAACCTTGCTTACTACTGCAGTGAATGCGCGCCACGCATGTGTCTGCTCTGTTTATGTGAGCTACCGTATGGTATTCTGACATTTAGACCCTAAACCATAAAATTTTTTTTTTTTAAATTCTTCTTAGTTTAAAGTACAACATATGTAAATTGTAAAAAGAGACAAGATTTTCACAGTACGTTTCAGCATTGTTGAAACTTCTGTCTTATGGAAGCCTAAGCAGATTACACTTCAGGTTTGATGCTATAAAATTTTAATGTCTTCAACAGATGTAACAAATGTATTTTTTATTGTGCAATACTTGTCCCATATTTTGGTCAGAATGACCACATAGTAAAAGATAAAACATGCAAGCTAGACACGCAACATTAAGACTGTTATTTAGAGTTGTCAGTGTTGTATTATTCTCGTCATTTTGTTGCTGTTTCTTCCTGGTGTACCACCTTTTATTTAGCTCTGTTTTGATGTTGCAGTGTGGTCTCTGATTCCTCTCTAGCCTCCAGAGGTATGGATGCCGAGGGCTTTGGTGAGTTGCTGCAGCAGGCAGAGCAGCTGGCAGCGGAAACGGAGGCTGTGTCAGAGCTGCCGCACGTTGAGAGGAACCTCCAGGAGATCCAGCAGGCAGGGGAGAGGCTTCGATCCCGCACCCTCACCCGCACCTCGCAAGATGCAGCAGACGTGAAAGCGTAAGGCATATAGCCAGCACACCCACTCGCAATTATGACAAAACGTCAGAAGGATTTGGACTAAAATTGTTCCAAGACATACAAAAACCTAGAGAAACAGATATCGTAGTGCAATATCAGATCTTCTGCATCTCCTGGATAAAACGATTTGCGTTGGTTGACAGTGCTTGTTGATTGCTCTCTGTAAATTTAATACATTTACCTGCCGTCCTAGAATAGGATGGGGCCCTCTTTAGATTTTTTCTTTTTCTCTTTATTTTATATGAAGGACAATGCACATTAGTTTACATTCCTGTCAGTGTGCCGGTGTTAGCCAGAGGCTCAGTAGGATGTAGGGCCAAAGTTTGTCAATAAAATGTCCACAAATAACACCCATACATGATACAACCACCAGCTGCATGAGCTGTTGACAAAAGCCAGGATTGATCCATTATTTTGTGTTGTGTATGCTGAATTCTGACCCTGCCATCCAAATATTGCAGCAGAAATCTTGACTCATCAGACCTGACATTGTCCATTTTTGGGCCTCACATGAGTTTTTACGTAATTGTCTATTTTGTACCTCAAAGTTTGATGAGCTCAGAGATGGTCTTCTCTATAACCCAATTGTCACGTGTGGTCATTTCAGTTACCGTGGCTATTCTGTTGTTCAGAACAAGTCTGGAACCAGTTGATTGTGCATGAAAATCTGCATATCCACAGTTATCTGAAACATTGAATTCAGCTAGTCAGGAGTCAAGTCCTAGGCCAATTTCAAAAACTTAAATCACCCTTTTCCCACTTTAGGAAAGCCTCTTGTGCCCTCTACTGGTTATGGAAAACACTACGATTCAGTGTCAGGTTTTTTTTTATTATTTTTTTTTAATATAAAGTACATCTCCCAAACATCCTATTTTGCTTGTTCCCAGGTCAATCCTTCTTGGTTCCCGTGGTTTAGACATCTTCCACATCTCTCAGAGGCTAGAAACTCTGAGCGCTGCCACCACGTTCGAGCCCCTGGAGCCGGTTAAAGACACTGACATACAGGTAGGCCGACACCTCAATAATAACTTGCTTTAGTCATGTAAGTTGTGTTGAAGCAAATGCCAGTGTAGACCACACGAGTCTACACGAATGCATGAGTCAATATGACCAATGCAGTTTATTGTTTAGCTACAGTATACTTCTTTTTCCTTTAACCTCAAGTTAAGTAGGAAAGTCAAGTCAAGTTACGTCTATTTTTTTTTTTAATTACAAATTACACAGCTTCAAGGTCTTCTGTCAACCTCTACATCATTACATCAGAGTTTATGCTTCAATACAACACAGATTTATGGACAGCGATATGACACCAGGTCTTGTTCTTGCTATTTCCTAAAATATTTCTCCTCTCCTCAATGTACACCTTCAATTGTTTGACACTTAAAATTATGACTCTGCTTTCCGTTCGTCTTGGTCAGCCGGATGTGTTAGCCGGGGTGGGTTTAAACGACTTGCTGACTGGAAGAGCACTTAGGATCTGACTCACTCTCGTGGACACACACAGCTCTCACCGATCTCGCCTTTTTGCTTTCCAAGAAGAAAGTACTTGACAATTTTTCTTCTCAAAATAATGCTGTTGTGACAGCTGATATGCTATTTGTTAGAGTGCACTCCAGCCAGACTTAGGTTTTTGTTTTTTGTTTTTTTAATGTATTTTTTTTACAAGACCTGAATGTGCCATGAATATACAAATGGTAACACACAAAGCTATGTTTTGTTGTGAGTGTTGGTGGAGCTGCTAGAAGAAAAATGTGTGGGTAGAATAAAAATGATAAAAAATTCATAATGTTTAATCAGTCTTCCAGTATGCCCGAGTCTCATCTTAAGGCGTCAGTTATGTTCCTGCAGCCTCTCTTTGCTTCAGGCGGAGGGCTAAAACCCACTATTACAAAATCAGCTCGTTGTTAGTTCTCTGTCATTTTTAATTGCAGTTCAATTTCAAGATTCAAACCGACGCTACAAAGACACAGTACAGAATATGTGGGCATGTGTTTGTGCAACGCGCAGGATCAGATTACATGTCTTTTGGGCTCTTGTGGCATAAAGAAACTGTGAGTTGTGAGCGATGTGCCTGTATGCATTGCTGAATGCAAATCTAACTGCTGGATCCTGTTATAGATGGACATGGAGACACAGTTCCTGACATTGTGCCTAATGATGATAATGCACGAGTGGTTTAGTTATTTGCAGAACATGTTTCTGGACCTAACCCATGTAAGAAAACCTCAGTTTAGCTGGTAGTCCAACTGACAAATTTGCCTCATCAGTTTCTCCTCCTTTCATCCAGAACAACTGTTTTCTGAGAAAAATGCAGAAAAAAAAAGATTTTGACATGATTGTGTTTTGCACCCGGCAACTAAAACCTTATCGTTTTGCCCGTCTTCTTGTCTGCTTGTGTAAGAGATTAAGATTTTCTTTAACGAATGCGACATTGTCTTGCATAACATTATTAGGAAAAATTATCCACATTTTGGAGAGACAAACAGCTACCAAGCTTTTCCTGACTCTTCATATGTTCATGTCTCTTTCATACGCAATTTGGGGTTTGACATTGTTAGTGCAGTGTATCTACCTTAAATACACATGCTGGAATTGGAGCCAGCTGCTGCCACGTCCTTGCAACGACGTCCTTTGTAGCAGTGTGGATTTGCATATGCTGTGTTGCGTTGCTGCCTGTGTCGATGGTGAATATCTTTTTAATTTTTAGAGGTATTTGCTGTCCACAGTTCTTTTTGCTGCTGTGCTGTAAAATCGTGTGTACGCTGGTAAATCACCACGGATGATCAGGAAACGACAGTGATTTAAAAAAAAAAAAAAAAACGTAGACAAAATGATTTGCAATAGAGAAAAATCTGCCACAAGTAAGCTCTCTGTTCTTCATCTCACTTCTGGCAGAGCAGAGACCCCTCACCCCCCTCCCCGCCCAATTTACCCCTTCCACTATATCTTCTTTCTTTGGTTATTTTTTTTGTCTTTTGGTCCTATTTAGATGCTTTATCCTTTGCTTTGCCTGCGTACGCACTCCGCAGTATTTTTTCATCGAGCTTCTGGACAAATTTTGCGTGTCCACTCCTGATTTGGAAGCACGCAAATTTTCAGTCCCGTCTAAACGCAACTGTCGCTCGTACACCCAAGGATCCCGTCAGCTTTTTGCACGCTTTGACAATTGACACACCTGCCCCCTGTGTTCCGCCACAGTCGTGATGCACACACATCCGTCTCCCTTGGCTTGCGCCGTCCAAACCCTTCATTAACTAAACATGACCCTTAAGAGCATGATTAGCCTCATTTCAAGACAGGATGTCGGAAGCCATCAAGCGAGGGGGGAAAAATCCATTACCATAATTGCATTGAGCTGTGGGAGGGAGGGAGAGAGGAGAAGGAAGGGAGGATGCATAGATGGATTAAAAAAAAAAAAAAGAAGGAAGGAAACGAGTGGGCCGGATGGTGGGAGGGGGCGGAGGGCCGTCGTAGGAGCCGGGATGAGTTGAATGAGGGAGGAACCGTGGGGGTGGGGGGGAGACGAGGAGCGGCAGTGGGCAGCGGCGATCCATACGAATCCATAGTTCCTTCTCACGCGCCCCCCACACACACACACATTCCCACCCCTGCGTCTGAGCGCTCAGTTGGTACGGCCCTCCGACTACAATAAAACCACCTCCGACGAGTCTGGATGTGGCACTTCCACTCGCCGCTCCCCCCACCACCACCACGCTTGCGCGCCACAGCCACCGGTCGAGCGTCTGTGACGCGGAAGAGCTGGAGGCCGACTGCCATGCCGGTTCGACGAGGGCGCAGAGAACACACCCCAGCATGGCGGCAGCCGCCGCCGACGCTGCTGCTGCCCTGGCAGATGAGGGATGAGGTGGGGGGGGTGGGGGGGCTGCCAAAAGCCCAGATACCTGAACACAGACGAAGAAAGAAAAAGAAAAGTCATTTTCTCCCCCCCCTTCTTTTACTCTTTTCCTGTTTCACCCTGCTTTTCATCTTCCCAGTCTGCCTGTCTGCCAGGCAGGCTGGCAGGCAGGCAGGCAAGCAAGCAAGCAGGCGCTCAGCATGAGTGAGTATTGACTTTATATATATATACACACACACACACACACACACACACACACACTCTCAGGCAGACACTCGCACCGATGGGCTTGGTGCTTTGTCTGTCACACTTTCTATCTGTTTGGCTGCGCTACGTTTATGCGGCACTGTGATTCGAGCTGACGGGAAAGATTGTTGAATATCAGAAATAAGCTGTCGTTGGATAAATACCTAATAATGCAGGCATGGCTGCAAACGATTTAGGTATATATTCCGCAGCAGGAAATAGGAGAGTGATGGGTGGGGTTTCGGTCTTTCTCTCTCTCTCACTCTCTCTCTCTCTCTCCCCCTCTCTCTCTCTCACACACACACACACACACACACACACACACACACACACACACACACACACACACACCAGGGCTGATTGTATCATGGCAAATGAGGACAGCAAGCCTCCCACTCCTCGTGCACGATGACTGGCACCGTGTGCGATGCTCCAGGTCTCTAGAATCCGCTCCATGAATGATCGTCCTCATACACGCAGACTTTAAAATTTAGCGCCAGAGCGTATTGAAAGACTGGAGAAAAAGAGGAGAAAAAACGGGGCTAAATTTCGTCAAACGTACTGAAAGGCTGCATTTAAGCGCAGACCGTGTGACCGCGTTGGCCGCCGCCACTTTGAATAAAGGGGCCTGTGTGTTCTGGCCACGGAACATTGATGCACGCGGAAATCTTTATTCCAAGAGATGCTCACACCATTGACATTTGTTTCCGAGGGTATATACATATTTTTTTAAGCATTTTCAGAAAAAGGAGGTCACATTGGCGGATCATGTTTGAGACGCAGTTGGTCTTTTGTCCCCTCATGAGTTGATGAAAGGATTTCTTATTGCATCTACGTATCAGAAAAAAGATTAAAACTCCCAGCAGTTCATTTTTTTTATTTTTTTTATTTTTAGCTAAAAACATAATTTAACCCTGCTGTACGCCTTTAAGTCTATATTCCAGTGTCATTCTTTGTGGACTTTTGCCATACCTGGATCATAGATAATAGATCTAATCTACAGATTTATTTGATCTTGAATAAATTCTTCTCTGTGGCCATGTTCCTGCTTTTGTAGAAGCTTGAGGCGGTTGTGGCCAGTGAGCTGTGGGTGTTTACAGTGGTCTCCGAGGATGCATGATGTTGGGGTGGGGCACCACATAAAAAGAGGCACATTATTACCTACAGCTTTCGGCCAGGATCAACTGAGAGTTCCTGTTATGCCATTTTTTCCCCCCCTTATCATCTTAATGTGTGATTGCCTGCTGATTTCAAACTGCACGTTTTCTTTTTATCATTAGTTAGGAGCATCTACAAGCATGTCGAGCACTATTGGGGGAGATGAGAGGGCGTATAAAGATAATATTTGTAATCTTTATAATCTTCCATCCAAATATCGTGGCCAAGTTTTTTACTGCGAATCAAAGTTACACAACGGTGACGTGGGCAGCAATGACTTGACGGTTCTGGCGTTAATATCCTCTTAATGAAGGCGGTGACTACCGCGATTGTTCAGCGCACCATCTAAGTGGCTCCCAAAAGCAACTGTCTAGACGCTGTAACAATGTTAACTAGACCCAGAAAATGAAGTCTAATATTCTTATCTTTATTCCAGTTGAATTCGTCAACGCAATTCTGATCCTGATTGTGCAGTGAACAGTTCTTCAATCTCAGGCAAATGGGGATTTTCTGGCCGCTGCTGTCTCGTCGATTTAGTTTTGGCTCAAAAAATGCAAAGCTGCTGGCAACGAAATGACGGCGATAAAGAAACTTCTGGTAGTGTTTCAGTGTCAAGCGGGGGGGGGTGCGTTTATGTGTGTGTTGCAAAATCTTCCACCACTGACCACTGTTCTACTCCCACACCCTGCACATCGCCGGAAAAGATTCCTGCTCTTCATCCTCTCCTTCATTTTTTTTTTTTTACTGGATGTCGGCCAGTCACCACCAGTGACCAGCTGGTTCTTCTGCTCATTCGTAGTAACCGACACACACGCAAATATCGCATCTATATGCACCCTCATGACCCCCGCCCCCGCCCCAACCATAGCAGATAAGATAAATATAGACCTAATCTGAGCCTCTCCAGGGAAAACAGGAGATGGAGGGGGAGTAAAAAGATAAAGGGAGTCCATGGTGGGAAACTAGGAGTGTGCAAAAAGTTATAAGAAGGGTAAAGTGGGAGGAAGAGGAGTTTAGTTCACTTACTAATTGGTTCAGACAGAGAAAGAAAATTGAATATTTACTGAGCCAAAGTAGGAGCCTCTAGACCCAGCCATCATGAGCTTGGGAATGGGCGTAGTTTTGTCATTACGACAAAAATTACACTCGTTCATTCATAATAATGATTTTTTTTCTCTTTGTTTGGATTAAAAAAATATTAAATCAAGTGCCACTAGGGATGTTAACAATCAATCGATTATCGATTAATTGTTGATTAAGAATTTAATTATTAATTAATTAATTTAACATTTTTTTACACAGGATTTTTTTTTTTTCGTGTGTCGTGTATACCTGTATCCCTAGAACAAGTTGCTTTTAGACAACTTAAAAAAAAAAGTTGAAATGTGACCTATTAGAAGTCAACTTAAAGTCACAGGATGAATGTTTAGGATGTTTTTACTGTTTTCTAATGAAGAAATGGGTCACATTGGACCCTCAACATTATTTATGGGTTAAGCAGTGTGTTACTTATACATTTTTCATTGTGAAATTTAGGTTCTCAGGAAAAAGAAATTGCCCCTTATTCATTAATCGTTAATCGATCGGTAGGGTCAATTAACTAACGATTAATGAATTAATCGATATATATATTTTTCTCCTGGAGTAGGGGGACTACTCCCCCTACTTAATGGCTGAGAACTTGGACAGAAAGGATGGGCAGATGAAAAGGACGAAGGTCGATTATTGACTGGTGGTTGGTCGGATAATGAGGGATGAAAAAGCAGAGTTACAGAAGAGCAGTGAGTCGGGTTATGCACTCAGTCGACACAATGGGTCGGCCTCAGCATCGACACTTTGTTGTCGTCACACGGGTGTCACGACTCCAAGCATTCTCTCCACCAACCTTTACAGTCTGGTTGGTATTTCCTGTGGCTTTATGAATAAAGTTGGAAAACCCTTTCAAAACAGGCTTTAAACCTCTTTCCCCAGAGGTCGACTGAAACCACTGCCCCCTTTTTTTTTTGATAAGCCACTTTCTTTTAAATCAAGTTTTTTGATAAATCCTTTTGATCCTACTTCTACCGTGTTTTTTTTTTTTTTTTTTTTTTTCATGTCCTTTTAACGCTTTTGAATTCATCAAACCACTTCAGATTGCTTTACGCACGCACGGTGCCCCGCACAGGAAGTGGCCTCGACTTGTGAGAAAGAATCCACAGCGTCCAGTAGCCGCTGCCCTTTATGAAACACTAAATGCTGATATTCGACCGTACTCCCGGCCTGAGCTCTCTGGAGGTTGCAACAACGACATGGCCACCATTTTGGTGTCGTCTCACAAGATGGCTGGTCTCCATGCACCTCAGCGTCCAGAGATTCTTCCTCTGGACGCTGCCGTTATATTTCCTGCACTCTCTGTTCGATGAAGGATAAGCGTTACCCAGTATCTGGTACCCCCCCCCCCACCCCCTTTAACTTTGCTTTGATTTCGAATCCATAATCCCCAATTTTATGATGACTGGTGCTTGTCTGGGGCAGCCACGTCGATGGAGGCGTAGCTGACTGACGTGTCGTCGTGTTAAAGGGAGGAAGTGGCTGCGCACCTCCGTCGCTCGGGAGTAAATGTCGGCACTCCCCGACCAGCTGAATCCGTCTGCAGAAGTGTTTGCATGAGCTTGACAGTATTTTTCACGTCCCTCCGTCTCCTCTCTCTGTCTCTTTCAACCTGCGCAGGGCTTCCTGAAGAACGAGCGGGACAACGCCCTCCTGTCAGCCATCGAGGAGTCTCGCCGCAGGGTCAGTGACTCGGTGTTACTATAGCCGCTGCTTCTGCAAAAAAAATAAAATAATGTTTCAAACCAACTCCAGCGAACCTGCAGAGTCACAAAGGCCCTGTTTAGTTTGGCTGATTTTGATGATTTTCAGCACAGATGTATGTCATAAAATCAGCACATCACCATAAAGGAGTGCTTATGAACCTTTTTGCCTCTTTCTTGTTCCTTCTTTTTTTTTTTCTTCTTTTTTTTTTTTTTTTACTAATTTCTTCTTGCTGTGATCTAAAAGTCCCGGCGTGAACCTTCAGGGAATAGTTTTGAAATGGCTTCCCTGATGTGCAGAGCTAATAGGCCCTGCGTTTAATTAGCTGCCGTTCCCATTATCTTCCTCTGCTCCCTGAGAGAGGGAAAAAGGGGGACGTGTGCAGCAGCGGAAGACTCAAAGGCACCGAGGATTAAAACAAAGTGGCTGTTTTAAAGATGATTCCCCAGATTTGTCGCTAAATATTGCACCTTGCCGTCGCTCAGGGGTTAACAGCCATGTCTGGAACACAAGCTCACTTAACATTTTTTTCGTGTTAGTATTTCTAATTTTGGAAGCTAAAAACCACCACACGTAATGGAAAATTTTCCTCCGTTATTTGTTTGGTTTATTTGACTTTTTCGTTTCATTATTTCCATTTAACTTCCAAAGCCTCAGTAGCCACGGTTCCATTTCAGTCTTTTGCCAACTAAACATTTTGGCCATATTTGAGAGTTTTTTTTCGAAATGTAGGTCTTTCTATTACCAGTTTTTTATTGCGATATTTAGGTTTTGCAATTCTAGGGGTAATGGAAACACAGCTAGTGGCCAAATTTACCTGACGTGTCTCTCGCCCCCCGAGCTCAAACCAGCTTTCAAGATTCAATTAGCTTACATTCCCACTATCATACTTCAAATCTCTACGGAGAGTTAAAATAGATTGCGTTGTGACCTGGTGGATCTCGATGTGGGTCTGCTGCTAAAAGTGACGCGCGTCTCCTCGGGGAAACTCACAGCGACGTCCCTGCGCGCTACATTTACCTGTCGTCGTCTGATGCGTTGTCACCGGATCGGCGGAGTCTTCAAAGCGCCTGCTGTTGTCCTTCCTGTGACGTGCATTGATTGTGTACGTGCACACGCCCACCCTTTCATGAGGCAATTGCCAATTTTTTTTATTTATTTATTTATTTTTTTTAGACGTTCCTGCTGGCTGAAGAATACCACCGCGAGTCCATGCTGGTCCAGTGGGAGCAGGTGAAGCAGAGAGTCTTGCACACGCTCCTTGGAGCAGGAGAAGATGCTCTGGACTTCAGTCAAGATGTGGAGGTACAGGAGTCCCTAAAAAAATGTTGTTGTTTTTAAATGATCTTTTTATTTGGAAAAGACAAATTTCCATTGCATGCATTTGTTACAGACTTGGTCATTCAAGGAATTTGTAGGAATTTGTCCATTTTGCCTTTCTTGTATTTTTTCCGGACTATTGCTTGTTTTAGTTGAAAACCGTAATGATAACGAAACAGAACAGAACTGTGGAATGCACCACTTCAGAACATCCGTGTATCACACACGGAAGGAGGACAGGCTTATACAAGACAAAAGCACATTCATACGAAATCAGATCTAATTGTTTTTACATACTCGGTCCATTTGGACCAAATCCTATAGAGCTTTTCTTTTTCAACTTCAGATCAGATAGAATCAGATATCTTCTCCATTCTTACTCAATCCAGTCGTCAACAGTGAGTGGCTCCACTTTCAACTGGCTGCCAATAGTATAGCCAGTAGTTTTTTAAAAAAACCGTGAACCCAGTAAGTCCTCTGAAAGTGTTCCATCTCACAGCCCCATTTAAGCCACGTGGAGCGGCCGTCTCATCGGAGATTGATGGACACTATTTTTATCTTCCCTCTCAGTCAAAGTCATTGTTCGTGTCGTCCTGTGGGACTTCATCCCAGTACGAGTCTCATAGGGGGAATTGGAAACACTGAGGAGAGGTTTCTCCTCCCATCTGAGAAAACGATCATTATTTATTTTGTCCGTACTAACGTCATAACAGGTGCACGGCTGTACGTTTTCCCTGTCGGATGACCTCGGTTGCTCGTGAACACTGTGCGTTAAATCTCTTCGTGCTGCGCCGTTGTGTCTTCCAGCCGAGCTTTGTGAGCGAGGTGACGGCTCCGGGCAGGAGTGCGATGGACAGCGTGGAGGTGGCCTACGGACGACAGGTCAGTTCGCTCAACTGTAGCAACATCAGGTTGATTTTTTTTTTCTCTCTCTCACAGCCGTTGCAAAATATTACCAGCAGCTGTTTGCTTTGTTTTATCCAAGCTAGCTGCCTTTCACAAGGCCTTGATAGGAGCTTACTGGTGATCTTTACCAGGACTGCGGCTGCAGCGGCTCTGCTGTTGCTGCCTTGATCCGATGGTTTGGTGAAAATGAGGTCAGAGAGATAGAAGTGGGGGGCGGCAGATCAAACATATTGATTGATTTGGCAGTGGGGAGAGAGAGAGTGAGGGACTCTGGGTAATTCTCTCTCTCTCTCTCTCTCTCTCTCTCTCTCTCTGCCTCTGTAATCCCTCCTCCCTTGTCGGCACTGTCTGACCTCTCGCTTCCACACGATGCCTCACTTTGATGTGGCCCGCGTCGCTCTCGTCATGTGCCGACACATCGCGTGCGGGGTGATCTGCTTGCTTTTTTTCGTTTTCCTCGACGACATCTTAAGCATTTTAAACGTTCTCATCGTCTTTTTCCTGTTTTTTGTTGTAATCTACTTCACTCGATGGTCAGTGTTTTTGGTTTTTTTTTCTTTTGGTTGAAACTGAGAGCAGGGTTTCGGGCATTTTCTTTTGTTTGTTTTTTTTAAATACAATACGCATTAGAAAAATTTCTCTCTCTCTTTTTTTTTTTTTTTTTGCAGATTTACATTTACAACGAGAAGATCGTCAATGGCCACATCCAGCCAAATCTGGGCGATCTGTGTGCTTCAGTGGCAGAAACTCTTGATGATAAGGTGAGCCGCGCCCCCCCCCCTCCAATCAGCAATGAAAGATAATTATTACTTGCCGTTAACTGCCGGGACTAAGAAGCGTGTCTCTGCTCCGTCCTTTCTTCAGAACGTGTCTGACGTGTGGCTGATGGTGAAGCAGATGACAGATGTGTTGCTGAGGCCGGCGAAAGACACCCTCAAAAGTCGCACTTCTGTCGAAATGCAGATGGCTTTTGTACGCCAGGCGCTCAGCTTCCTTGAGAACAGGTGTGTTTTGTTTTTTTCACACTTTTTGTCACTTTTGTCACACTGTGGTCAAATGCTACGTGAGCACACATAATGCAGTGACGAGCATCACGAGCTCCGCATCAACATTTAGGCTGCATTGATGTGTCAGCCTTTCTTGCATGTTTCAGGCTTTTCAGGCTTGATTAGCTCTTTCTCTCTAGTGAAATAACTCTTAAAACACTGAAAAGAATATTAAATACAGCTATTTTTATACTTAGTAACTATTAATATCATTTCTTCAACTTCAGCGGGCCGGATTAAAAAGCTTAGTGGGCCGCATATGGCCCCCGGGCCGTAGTTTGCCCATGGTCCATCAGACTGTAGCAGCCTAGAAAACAGAAACATGCGGTTTTGTGTTTGCAGACGTTAGTGCAGACAAGCAATTCCACGTACAAGTTGTTACTTCCCGTTACAACGTCCAACTGCGTCATCACGATAGACCAAGTGCTTTATGTGTGACTAGTGTATGTGTTTTTTTCCCCAGTTATAAAAAATACACCCTGGTCACAGTGTTTGGGAACCTGCACCAAGCCCATCTGGGAGGAGTGCCGGGAACGTACCAGCTGGTCCGCAGCTTCCTCAACATCAAGCTGCCGGGGCCGCTGCCTGGCATGCAGGTAACACGCAGGGCCTCGCTCCCCGCTCAGTGTTATTCAATATTTGCAATGTCTTTCCCATTAAGATGTAATGGGGAATCTGCTCAAAGTCTTTAAGATGGTCTGTTTTAAAAACTTTAATGCACAGAATGACACTGTGAAGGATCTTGTGCTTACTCACATTTTAGTATAGCGTTGTGTAGAAATGTTAACAATTAATCAATTATCAATTAAGATTTTAATCGATTAAATTAAACTAGTTGCGATCACGGGTAGTTAATATCATTAGAACAGTGTAGTGGCAGGAAAGAGCAATTCATCTGTAGGTACTGTGACAGTCATAATATACTTAGAACAAGTTACTTTTATACAACTTTTTTTTAAAAATAAAGTTGAAATGTGATCCATTAGAAGTCAACTTTAGGGTGTTTTTACTGTCCTCTAATGTAAAAATGGCTCACATTGGACCCTCAACATTATTTAAGGGTTAAATAATGTGTTCCTTACACATTTTACATTGTGAAATTTAGGTTCTCAGGATAAATCGCAGCTTATCAAGTAATTGTTAATTGATCGATAAGGTCAATCAACTAACGATTAATGAATTAATCAATCATTTGCATCCCTAAATGGTAAAACTAAATGTAGCGCTTTCTAGCACCTTCACGGTACCCCAAAGCCTTTAACAAAGCCTCTCATTCCTCCATTCATTCACCAATGGGTGGCGCTGCCAGCCCATCGGGAGCAATTAGGGGTTCAGCATCTTGCCCGAAGACAGCTGGAGCCGGAATTCAAACCTCCAACCCTTCAATCATTGGTTGACCCACTCAGTGGCATTCGCACTGCTGAAACAGGCCACATGCAGCTACTCTGCGTTTTTTCAAAAAGCGTCCACACTGCATCCTGGGAGTCCTCCCGCCTCTATTTAAGGCCGTCCGTTTGTCACCAGATCCGTCAGGGTGGATTTTAAAAGCCAAAAATCAATCAAATCATAACAGCCTGGCTGCTGAAAACTGCCTGACGTCGGATCAATCAGCCGAGAGCCCACAGTCGCACAGCTGCAGCCAATTTCTCTCTCTGTGCGTGTGTGCGTGTGTGCGTGTGTGCGTGTGTGCGTGTGTGCGTGTGTGCGTGTGCGCTCCAGGACGGTGAGATCGAGGGGCACCCAGTCTGGGCCGTCATCTACTACTGCCTGCGCTGCGGGGATCTGAACGCGGCCATGCAGGTGGTGAACAGGGTGCAGCATCAGCTGGGAGACTTCAAGAACTGGTTTCAGGAATACATGAACAGCCACGACAGACGGTGAGGACGCCCTCGGCCCCCCCGTCCAAGTAAGGAAGCACATCTGCACCTCGCCCTTCTCATCCATCTCTCCTCTTGATTTCCACCCCCGGCGCCGCAGCCTCTCGCCGGCGTCAGAGAACAAGCTCCGCCTGCACTACCGCAGGGCGCTGCGGAACAGCGCCGACCCCTACAAGAGGGCCGTCTACTGCCTGATCGGAAAGTGCGACATCGGCGACAACCACGGCGAAGTGGCGGACAAAACTGAGGACTACCTCTGGCTAAAGGTGCGACACATTCCCGCACACTCACAGTCTCAAATTCGAATGCTCGAATTCACACGCGGAGCCTCGTCTTTTTCTCGTGCACGCAGCTGAACCAGGTGTGTTTCGACGACGACGGCAGCAGCTCGCCGCAGGACAGGATCACCCTGCCGCAGCTGCAGAAACAGCTGCTGGAGGACTACGGTACCAAACCCAATTTCCTTTCACAATTCTTGAAATGAGCGCAAATGGCCCCTTCGACGACGCCGCCACCGCCGCCTTTCTCCGTTAGCGTTTCCTCCCCAGCAGTGCGTGACAAGCTCATTTAGACGCTGTACCAGCGACGGCCGCATTTTATAGATTTCAAGTCACAGCAGCAGCTGTTCGCTTCCAGTCTCATGACCCTCCCTTTTTTTTTTTTTTTTTTTAAATAAAAGCAAGACAGGCTCAGCCGCACAACACACTCCGACACTCTGCTTCCTTCCCCTCCTTGAAATGCTCCGATCCAGACGTTTCCCTCCCTCAGTGCCAGACACAGTGGCGCTGGATCTGACATTTTTTTTCCTCCCCTCCGAGTGCTGAGTCACTGCTGTGATGTAACCTGAGGACACGGAGCCTAACAAAATGAATGGAAATGAAACATTAACCGTTTTATTGACTAAGGCGCTGAAGCCGCGTCCTCGGATGGATCAGTGAGATCTCACTGAACTCACCTGGTCAGGTCGGCGCCGTGGCCACCAACTGCTGAACATGCAGGGTTTTTTTTTTTTTTTTTAATTATTTTCTTTGTAATCGTGAAGCATCGCGTCACACATCAGCCTTGGAAAATATTCTGATGCGCTGTAGTGTTGCACACGACAACTGCTGGCCATCCGCAAACAATTCAGAATTCATTCTGCAACCAAGAAAGAGCTTCTACTGAAATGTCAAACACTAAAAATATTACAGCTCAGCGCTTAAACCCCCAATTTACACCAGCAGTGTCCTGGAGCCGCGGTGGCTCTATCGCTTCAACCTTTGGTATCATACAAAATGCATTTTGTTCATCATAGTTTCAGATTTAAAGTGAAATCTGCTTTATTATTTTTTTATTACTACTTCATAGCATAACAGCCGAACTAAACGGCGTTGAAGCCGATGCGTGACGTTGACGTTTCACAGTAAAACAAAGCACATGGAAAAACTAAATCCAGCGCGTTGTTTCTTATGATGAAAGTCAACCGGATCCACCGTGTTTTCACATCATTGACTTCCTGTCTGAACGAATAAACGGCAACTTTCTCTACGAGGGCGCCACCGTTTCACGCTTCCAGGACGCGTCCTGAAACGCGCCCGCGTCACGTCTGGTGTGAACCCTGCAGACTGACTTCAATGGCTGCAGGCTGCTCCGGAGCCTCGGACGCTTTTGGTGTAAATTGGGGGTAAAACTACCATATCAGTCTACCACACACACTTGGTCGGATGTTAACTTCAAACTATGGCCGTTAAAATCCGACCAAGGGCCTTTGAAGAGTTTATATTCCTGGCTTTGCCACTTTTGTGTAGCAAAGAAAATAAAACAGGCAGAAGTGGCTTAGAGGAGCTGTGCCACGCCTGCTTGAATATGTTTTTTTCTCCACGCAGGCTCATTTCAATATTTAAAAAAAACACAGCCTCTTAAAAAGCTGCATCCCCCCCCCCGCCTGTTGTACAAAATAAAACATTGTGTGAGCTTAAGGGCAGGGGGTCTTTACACCCGCAGATTCCCCAAATTGCACTCGTCTCCCCCGGGTGCTGCCTGCTCCTCGGGCCGGCCCTGCTCCCCTCAGATAAGGCGGCCGCTGCTCCCTCTTCCCGCTCCTGCCAGTGTGCTGCGCTCTCTCGCCTCACGGTGGGGAGCCCCCCCCCCCCCACCCGTCTCAACTCGGCTCCCCCATCGCTACTCTGGCACCGCGGTCGCCCTCCATCTTGTTTCCTGGCCCCCTGTAATTTTCCGTTCGATGTTCTCTCTCTCTCTCTTCTCTCTCTCTCTCTCTGCATGTCAATCCCCCCCCCCCCCCCCCACCTTATTTCTCGCCTGCACGCTGCTCCTTGCCCACACCCACACTCACTCTTATCCCTTCTCTTTGGTCCTTTTTCCTTTCTTCATCGCTCTCTCTCTCGCCGTCTCTCTCTCCCTCTCTTCATCTCTCACGCGCCGTCGCTTTTTGAACTAAAGTGCTGTACGTCTGAGATAAGACTGTAAAATGGCTGACATGGTCCACCCTGTTCTTACTCTCCAAACTTTCAGCGCGGGTGAGGGGATTAAGGATTATAATTAAAAAGTAAACTCGATGACTGGGGTGCCTTTGCTCGGCGGAAGTGTTTGCAGATTGTTTCATGTCGGTTTACGCGGCGGCGTCTGTCAAACGTTGGCCGAGCACGTCGAGCCAAACTTTAAATGCGCGGTTAATTAATGCAAGCTAATAACGTCAGAAAGTGGAAGAAGTTCCTTAGTTCAAGATTCTTTCAAGATGTTTTGCTGTAATTCGCTGTCTTTTTCCGCGCATATTTTTTTTTTTTTTTAGTATTTTTAATATGAGCAAGTTTCCCACCCATCAGCGATTGTCTGATTATTTGAAGGTGTTGCTGGAATATTCACTTTGCCTCCCCGAAGTGAATATTCAATGAACTCCCCCAGAAATGAGAAACGCTCTTTTCGCTCGTTTCATCATTTTAGAAGTCATGTGCTGAAACTTTTGGAAAAATATGTCCTTTGTGAGGTCACAGACGGCACAATACCCCTCTAACTCTGGTCAAGAATGAAAAATGAAGATCTGGTCCTGGTTCTAATATGGGGCATATGATGGAACGAGCTCTTTGTGTGACCAACTAAACCATTTCCAGTTTGCAGATCTTTCAAAATAAAACTCCTCCCTCTGTCTTCTTCCCAACAGGAGAGTCCCATTTCTCCGCCAGCCAGCAGCCCTTCCTCTATTTCCAGGTGTTGTTCCTGACGGCTCAGTTCGAGGCGGCAGTGGCCTTCTTGTTCCGGGTGGAGCGACTCCGCAGCCACGCCGTGCACGTGGCGCTGGTCCTGTACGAGCTGCAGCTGCTGCTCAAGTCGTCCGGCCAGAGCGCTCAGCTGCGTGAGTCGAAACGCTCTCTGCTGTTTTTGCGATAGTTTAACCAAGTCAAAGTGTTTCCCGCCTTTAAAAGAGCTTCTTCTGACCGGCTCCCTGCAGTGAGCCAGGAACCCGGAGACCCTCCAATGGTCCGCCGCCTCAACTTCATCCGCCTGCTCATGCTGTTCACGCGCAAATTCGAGTCCACGGATCCGCGGGATGCCTTGCAGTACTTCTACTTCTTACGGTAGTTTGTTCGCGCCGACGGAGACACTAACGTACGACATGTGATATAAAACCGAACCATCGGCCCTCATGATCTTTGTGTGAATTCCCTCTGCACAGCAACGAGAAGGACAGCCAGGGAGAAAACATGTTTATGCGCTGCGTCAGCGAGCTGGTCATTGAGAGTCGAGAGGTGAGAGACTCCTTGTTAACTAGCGAGGGGGTGGGGAATCTAAATGCAGCTCTTCAGTATCATTTATTATTTATTCACAACAATTGTGTCTTGGAGAACCTCATTAAGTTTTTATGTTTTTATTTATTTATTTATTTTTTTTATAAATGTCATCATTTAATGAGAATTATATGTCAAAGCTGTGGTTTTATTTGGGGCACTCTGTTAACATCAATGCACTGTCATGTGTTTTGTGTAGTTTGACGTGCTGCTGGGCAGATTGGAGAAGGACGGCAATCGGAAGGTAAGAACGACTCTGCAGCACAGTCATCTAGGTCATGATTAGTCCTCCAAGTCTTCCTCGCTCACTGCGTCTCTCCATTTGGCTTCTTCTTCTTCTTCTTCTTCTGTCACTATTTTGCATCTTTGCTATGTGGGAGTTCTAGTCAGTCAAATAAAGACAGAAACGCTCCCTCCTCCCGCCTGCTAGACAGCCCGACATCTGTCATTGTCACGGTGGAGAGAGAGAGAGAGAAAAAAATCACTTAAAAAAAAACACTTTATTGCAGCCTTGCCTCCAGCACGCTCTCTTTTGTGCTCTGCACAATGTGATGGTCTTTCCCCCCCTTCAACTAAATTGAGCGACAGCAGGTTCATTCTGAGCGTTTCAATTCTTCCTTTGAATTCGATTTAACAGAAGATTATTATTAGTTGCAGCGTTCCTTTCAGTCATTATTTTAACTGGTAGACTAATTTTTTTTTTTTTTTTTTTTTTTTTTTACTCCTTGTAAAGTTATTAGAAATTAAGTAAAATGTCATCATTCAAAGTTTGACTCTGCTTGACTCGTGATTTTTGGGAATTTTTAGGAACAGATTTGTAGTTGACGGAGGTCGAACCGCTGTGGCATCAGGGTCCTCATGTCACAGCTTCTACTCTGACGTTTGGAGAGCTCCTCCTCCTCCTCCTCCCTCTGATCTGCTCTCACTGTGATCTCCTCTCCTCTTCTCCCCTCCAGCCGGGAGTCATAGATAAGTTTGCCGGCGACACGAGAGCCATCATCAGTAAAGTGGCTCTCGAGGCCGAGAACAAAGGCTTGTTTGAGGAGGCGGTCCGACTGTACGAGCTGGCAAAGGTGAGAGATCCCTCCCCTCCCCTCCACTCCCGCCTCCCCCTGTTATCTCTGCACACATATACTCTGTTTCATTAAAGTCTGTCTAAAGGCAGCCGCTCACCGTCTCCCTGCTCATTTGCTTCTCTGCAGAACCCAGATAAGGTGCTGGAGTTAATGAACAGGCTCCTCAGTCCGGTCGTGGCACAGGTCAGCGCTCCTCAGTCGAACAAGGAGAGGCTAAAAAACACAGCAGTGGCCATTGCTGAGAGGTAAGAGCAGAGAAGAATGCTAATTTGTTTTGTTTTTTTAATAAAGAATATTCTAAATGGATTTCTATTCTATATTTCTATTCTATTTTAGGGCTGTAATTGCGATTACGCTAACACGTTAAGTTTTTATATCGTATTTCAAACGTAAGGCCGAGTTCCCACCGGAAGCGGAAGCGCCGTGGAACGGAGCCCCGCTTCCTTTCGGCGCCCTTGTTAATTGATGGTGTCGTTCAGTCGTTAGGGTGTCTAAACACACAAACAAACAAACAAACAAACGATGTGAAATTAATCTTGATGGAAAAAGATTTGCTCTGAATGGGAGTAAACAACAGCTGAGAAGAAGCGCTTATCCACCGTCGTGGAGAAATGTGTGTCTAGTGTGAACAGGAGGGCTGCGGCTCGTTCACAGTTTTCGTGGGTGCGCCACTTTGCAGCGCTTCCGCGTCCGGTGTGAACCCGGCACAAGCCTTTTTGTCCCTTTTACTAACCTGTAGTCGGCCCCTCTGTGAATTTCTAGTAAGAAAATACTTTCCATTATGGGTTAAAACTGCCTTGAAACGCAAAATAACAGAATTTTACACAATTCAGATCGCGATTAATCGCAGTTAACTCCGAAGAATCTGCTATTAATCGCGATTAAAAAAAAAATTAATCGTTTGACAACCCTAATATATTTTTTGTCCTCGTGCAGGTATCGTTCTCAGGGCGTAGCAGCAGACAAGACTGTCGACGGCACCTTCTACCTGCTGTTGGACCTGATGACGTTCTTCGACGAGTACCACGCCGGCCACGTGGACAGAGCCTACGACGTGAGTTCCAACAATTCAAAGCAGCGTCTCAAAGTCTCTCGAGTCTTTTTAACCGGCGCACACGTTTAACCGACCTTGCCAGGTGATGGAGCGGCTAAAGCTGCTCCCGCTCAGTCAGGAGAGCGTGGAGGAGAGGGTGGCGGCTTTCAGGAACTTCAGCGACGAGGTGCGTTTGACTGTGGCTCACTTACGGAAAAGTAAATAAAACATTTGATCCGTTTTACGGATGGAGGGGAATTGCAGATTTGCTTGACTTTCATTGTGTCCTTCAGGTTCGCCACAACCTGTCTGAAGTGCTTCTGGCCACCATGAACATCCTGTTCACTCAGCACAAACGCCTGAAGGGGGCGACGACGGGCACGCCAGGGCGACTGCAGAGAACCATGGAAGACAGGGACATGGTGAGAGGAATCTCTCAGCTGCCTGATGATAAAAAATAATTCACTACTCGCATCCGACAATTGTCACCGAATGTGATCTCCCACTGTGTCGCTGCGACTACAAAATGCGACACTGTAACTTACTGTAACGCTCCAAACACTAGTTTTGTTTTTTTCTGCTTCTCCAAACAGCAACTCAGAAGTCAGGCCAGAGCTCTGATCACATTCGCCGGTATGATTCCCTATAACATGGCCGGGGACAGCAATGCAAGACTGGTGCAGATGGAGTTGTTGATGAACTGAGACATCGGCTTGCTTTCTCTCTTTTACACACACACACACACACACACACACACACACACACACACACACACACTCTTTCCCCCTCTTGATTGGTTATGTACAGAACATGTTTTTGCTTGTGTTAACACCACTTGATTTCCCCTCCATTTTCTCTGTGTTTCATTTTATGTTGTTGCTCCATGTTTGTATCTGCGCTTATTTGGAATAAAAATAAGTTTACTTTTCAGTTGTCTTTTTTGTTTGTTTTTTCTTAATTTTGTATAATTTTTGTCCCTTTGCATTTGTCATTCTCACCAAGCTGCAGTCTTTAACATCAGCATGTTTTATTTGTTATCACTGCATGCACAGAGCTGGAAGTCTTTAACGTTACATAAGATAAAAGTGCCAACACAATTTATTATTATTATTACCTTTTAAACACCAGGTACACATTTGCAAGCATATCCACAAAAAATTAGACATTTTTAATAGACATGCTCACTCCTGACAGAAGAAGATTATCAATTATCAGTCTTATTTATCATTGTACATTTGTTCATGCTTGATGTCGAACAAATAAGAAAGCAGCTCAGTTTCCTCTGTTTTCTCAGACCATGTGGACAGGAGTGCGATATCTTACGATTCCCTGCTGCTGCAAGTATCCATGTTCTTCCTGCAGGCTGTCGTACAGTATTTGTCACACTTTCTGTCCCCTGGCAGATGGTGGCTTGGCTTATTTTTTACCGCAGGACTTGGAGTGTGTTCTCATTTATATTTCTGGGTGTAGCGAGGAGGGAGAAAAAAACGGTAAACATTACAAATTTTCTACCAAATATTCGCAACGTGTCTGAAAATAGAGCAAGTTAAGAAAATCAGCCTATTGTCACTATTGAAAAAAAACCTGAGTTCCACTGATGTCTGTTAGAACAAGACACACACACACACACGTTTTCAGAAACAGAAATCAGCTATCGCTAAATTTGTAGCCCACACCCTGTCCTTCAGTCTGGCCTGAGAGAACACAGATGGAGGCTCATTCTGTCTTGGCTGCTCCACATAACTGCAGAGATGTTGAGTTCATGCGCGGCCACAGAAACATCAGAACCAAGAGCAGAGAGAGACCCCTGCTGTTGCACTGCAACCTGAGGACCAGTTCACCGCTGGGGACCCAGGAAATCTGTCTTTACGTTGAGGGGAATTTCTCTTTGTGACTCCATTTGGTTTTCACATCCTGCCCACTGCGTTGCACCCAGCGACAGAAGACCCAACTCCGGGTGTGCGCGCTGCAGCTGGTGTTGTGAATCAGGCCGATAACAGACACCTCCTATAACCCGGCTATTTCACAACACCAGGGTGGCACCACACCACTGTCGACAACTGGAAGAGCCGCTGCCTGATGATGCTGGAGGACAAGGTGCAAACAGTTTGACCTGATTACTTGTGCATCCGAGCTGAGTTAAAGTTCAGATTTCTCCTCCCCCAGCTAGTAGTTTTGTTATATCCTGATTTTCTTGTACTCTCAAGTCAGCACTGTATCTGAACCTGTCTGTACATAACTTGTAAAATTAATCTGTTTTAAGAATTGTTTGATATGCTAATTAATTTTGGAGTCTGACAACATACAAGATGTGCAGACAAGCACGAGATGTGGCACACAGAGAGTACATTTAAGGATTTGGCTTTGAATATCTTCTCCAGCAATATCACTATATTTGCTTAAATGCATTTCAATTGGGAAATCAACAAGGTTTAAAATCTAATCATGCTGGCAATGTGCTATTAGAAGCACTAACCGAAAAATAGCAATTGTGTCCCAATTGTTGGCCTCCTTCTCTTGGAACTGGCCTAGATGGAGGTAGCGCATTGTTTTGTCATACATGTTTATTTTAATTTTAAATTTATTTGAAATTAAATACAGTTTTATAAATGGTTTTGTGTCAGTATGTTATTTAATCGTTAATTTCTTTCATCTTCACTATTCAAATACAGAATATCTCCTTTTTCCATCTAAAAGCTGTAGGCCACATGAGACACGCTGTGAAAACATGCACCATGTTCAACCATCTGATCTGCCACCGGTGATGGACTGCTGTAAATCTGCCTCATCGCCAACTTATTCTGGCTGTGATATGCCCCATCAAAAACAGATGGTCGGCACCCAAAAGCCACAGAACATGGAGTCTAACCTCAGGGTGTGCCAATCTGGCACCGAATGTGGTACAGTGACCCACTTATCACTTTCTCTTGAGACGTAGTTTCCTACCACAGACCCACCATGGCACAGACACTCACTGTTTGGCAATCTTCTTCTCCTCCTTCTTCTTCTTCTTCTTCCAAAAACGTTTGTATTTAATAAAATTGGGATGCAGACAGAGAGAGCTTACAAATTCCCATCTCTGAGGGCAGACTTTATTAACCAAATTTTTAAAAATGACAATACTCATGGTGTTGTTTATTCCAGAAAAGTTACAATTCTGAAAATATACTCACTTTTTCTGGGCGATGTAAAACATGCCGTACAATTAATCTAATCTAATTTAATCTGCCAGTCAAAGAATGTAATTTCTTTCCAACAAAACCCAGTCGTGTGTGTAGTAGCTAAATTTCACACGTTAGTAATTGTGACATATTAGCATGGTGCATATTATAAATTGTTTTCAATTTGTAAATGGCATACAGTTTTTTGAAAATACGGAGAGTTTTAATTTACTTCTAAAACTCAAATTAGTTTGTGCATAAACTGTAATTAGATAAAGTTGACAATAGTGACATCTAGTGGGGAGTCAAGTAAATTACAGCGTAGGGGGATAAAACTAATGAATCAAACAAAATTAGTGTTTGCGCTATCTGATGGTGTGTCTCTGGCAAACAATAGTAGTTTGTTTGATTTATTCGTTTAATAATAATTTAATAATTTCGTTTGCAACATGGGTTGCGTGCACAAGCAAACACAAAGATCAAGGGGGGAAAAAAAAAAAAAAAGTAATAGTAACAATTAACAACTAGTGTCCAGACTTTTTATTTTTAATATGTGAACAAATTAACGAAGGAAACAAGAGGACATGACAAGTTCATTCGCCGAGAAACATCAAGACGTTAATTGCCCTGATGAGTCACTCTGAGTGGATTCGGTGGAGTTTTAAGGAGCCCCAGGAGGCCACAACGACAGGTGTTCCTAATAGAGGCGCGACGAGCGTTGAAAACCCACGACGTTGTGCAGAACACCGCCTAGTACCTTGGGTATTTCGAAAGGATATTAAAAACGTTATATTTTTTACACTTAAAACTTTATTAGCAATGAAACTAACCGGATTAAAGGTAAGTACAGGGCTTCCTTGGGGGAGTAGCCTGATGTGGCCTAGCGAGGGGGTGAAACGGGGACAGTGAAGCCAGTTTGTTGTTGCCGTCGTCAGTTTCCCTGCCAGTGGATGTTCTTGGTCCTCCTGTTCCTCCTGGATGTTACCTACCACGGTGCTGAGGGTAAAGGCAGCCACGTTTGTAAGTCGACCCTTTACATGTGTCGCGTCGTGAGTTAAGTGTCCCGTGTACTTTGTGTGTGTTTAGGAAGATGCAGTTTGGAGGACTGCACGAACCGCACCACGTGTGTCGTGATGAAGGACCAACGAAGCTGCAAGTGTGCCACTGGGTATTACGGTGACCGTTGTGACAAAGGTGTACAAATTAATCAACAATATTAAGAGTAACGGATTGTGACAGTTCTTGAGTCGTCCTGTTTTTATATATTGACTATATATTGATTGGTATTTTAAGTGACGTGTGGCAACTCTGATGACTGTATTTACAGATGCAGAAATAGTAGTCGTGTGCGGCGAGAATTACATCGAAGTCAGAGCCCTGGAGGAGTTCTTCATCTATTACAAGGCAAAGTTGGGATCCCTGCACTTGCCAAACGGGAAGTGTCGTGCGAACCAAACAACCATTGATGGCAAGAATTACTACTACTCCCGGACATCCAAGGAGGACTACAGCCGCTGCGGGGGCAAACCATTCGAGGTGCAACAGAGGAATTGGTGCAAAGCGTGTTTATGCATGTTGTGGGCTTGCATTTCTTTACAATTTGGTATTTTTTTTTATTTATTTTTTTTCAATTCCGTCCCGTCCATGCAGAAAAATTTCACTCACATTAAATATTCACTGAAACTGTCATCGGACCCTGAAGTCTTCAATAATATCATCCGAGATTCAACCATCAGCCTGGAGTATAGCTGCACTTTTCCGTACACCAGGAAGGTCAGCCTGGATTTTCCGATTGTACCCTTTTCCAAGTAAGTCATTGTGAAGATGCCTCACTCAACTTATTTGAAGTTTGCGTTCTGCTCCAGCTGCTCCTGTGCATCCCATTTTTATAGCTGTATTTTGTTTTTCTGGTGAAGTATCTCCGATCTAGCTACCTGTGTCCAGATGCGTCCTAAAAGAACTCTCCTTTGACACGTTTCCAAGTCGTGTTCTCACTCACCTGCCTCTCCTTTGTGTATGGACAGTGAAACATTGATGCGTGTCCATGACCTTGACGCAACAGTAAAAATGCTGCTATACACTGACGAAACGTACACCAACTCCATCGTCAGTGCCCCAGTTATTGAACTCAGACAGAAGGCAAGTAACCATGTAGCGACTGGTTGAACCACATGTGAATGAAATTTGTGTTTTGGTTTTTTTTTCTGTAAAATCTTTTTTTCTCCCCCCAAAAAATTGTGCACAGGTATATGTGGAGGTGGTAGTAGCCGAGCCCGCAAACTTCTTCCGTATGCTCGTTAGTGAGTGTTGGGCTACACAGTACAACCACCCAAACAACACAAATGGGTCGCACCATATTCTCATTCAGAATGGGTGAGAACGCGTCTGCATCAGCAGTCGATCTCCGATTTGTGAACTAGAACTAAAACAAACTTCTTCTTTTTTTTCATTCCTGCTCCTCCCGTTCACTGTTGCATACAGGTGTGCGAAGGACCATACGGTTTCATTCAATAACCTGCAGGTGAACGTCGCCAATGGACAAAGTTCTACTGTTCAGTTCAACTTTGACATGTTCCGCTTCACCACAGAGCCAGACCATCTCTTTCTGCACTGTGCTGTTCAGCTGTGCGAGCCAAATGATCAGGAGTCCTGCAAGCCTGTGAGCTCGCTGCGCCATGAACTCTTCATTTGTTCGTTGGGACGTCGCGGTGACGGTGTCTCGCTCTCTTTTCGTCTCCTGTCTAGAACTGTCATTCGGTGGCTAAAAGAGAGGCGGTGAGAGCAGACCCCGCTCAAGGCCTGCTCTCATACGGACCCATCAGAATCAAAGAGCCCCAGGCGACTCACTCCAGTAAGTTCCTGAATCTTGAATGTGTTGATGTGAAGCTGTTTACCAAGTCAGTAACTCTCATTGCAGCAGGTATCAATTTTAGGCAACACGGGCTAAAAATAAAAAATCTCACACTTTAGATTTAATTACCAATACTAGCGTTGTGTATATATTTCATCAGTCCTCATGTCTGTGGAACTGTAATATTATCCCCTACCTCATAATTATTTATTTATTTTTTTGTCTCTGTTTCAGACGTTTTGGCAACGGTGGTGCTGCCTGTAGCAGCCGTCTGGACTGTGGGCTTCTTCCTCGTAATCCTCATCATTGTGGCCAAAGCAGGCAGCAGAAGGCTCACACAGTTGGATAAACCACAATTTAAGGGATCTGGACAGCTTTAATAAAACTTTAAAATCACGTGTTTCTTTCTGTCAGTCTTGATATTTGGGGAGGTAGGGGAACACATGTTAAGCATAAGGCTGTAAATTTCATAACGTTTCGTTTCACTATAACGTTCATCAGCGCATCCACAGTTCTGACACAATTGCGTGGGCCAGCGGTTTATTTTCTGTAGTTTTCCCGTTTAGACGCTAGGGGGTCGCCGACTGCAAAGTTTAACGCTTTTGCGTTTGAGTCTCGAGGCAGGGCAGGAGAGGAGGTCTCTTTCTCCATTTGAGCTCATTAGAAATCTTTTATCGCACGCTGTCCCTGGATGGCAGCCTCGCTAGTGTTTCACTCTTCCGCCCCGGAGCTGAAGAAGTCTTGGGCTGGGAACAATAAAGTGCTGTCCGTCTCTACAGAAACTGAAATTCCTCTCACTTGTAATACTTACAGCGAGTTTTGAAGTTTAAAACCCCCTCAGTTTCCTCCTTTGCGAAGAGTGGAAGCGGCTGCGTTGTTGGATTATTACTAATTTTTTTTTTTTTTTTTTTTTTGCTTGTGGACGTTGCGAGAGCAGGTTCGAGTTCAAGTGTCCTTCAAGAAGCTTCAGCCTGGTTGCACACTGGACCCTGCAGACAGCCATGAGGCTTTTTGCTCTGTTCACACCGGACGGTCCGCCTGCAGAAGTGGATTAGTATCAATCGATCGGATTATTTTTTTTATTTTTATTTTAAATACGCTTACGTTGTTTTGCGCAACATATTTTTGATTATTTGGTTTGACCGGTCTGACGCATCAACTCCCAGAATGGCCAAACAGTCAACATGTGGCGGCGATGTTTAATCCACTTTGAGGAGGAAGATCGTCCAACCCCAGCTTGGAATTTTACACTTACATTTTTGAATTGTAAATTTTATTTTTAGTTGTGTTTTGTTTAGTGTTAAAAATCTATTTGGATTTTTTTTTTCTATTTTTTATTTTAACTGTTTCTTCTACCAGCCATCAGGCTGCAGGACAGCAACGGACAAAGATGGCACCGTGCGGTCTAATCTTCATCACATCATTGTCCTTCCTCTCAGTGGTGGTGTGCAGCTCAGCAGTGGAGCTCCATGAGCAGGACACCTTCAATGCTGAGGTACTGACCTGCCTGTTTTTGTGCCTGCGCTGCCTCTTCGCACAGCTCCTAACTTCAGTTTTTGCTAAAAGATCAGAGGAGCGGATGGGTCATTGCTCTGCAGGGCGCTTCTAGAAACAACACACTGCACGTGTTGTGCACTGGGAACAGTCAGTAACTGATCAGTAACTTTTACCTAATGTGCACCAATTGCTTGAAGTCATTGTAAACGGGTTTCTCATGATACCTGCTGTCAGGTCTTATTTGCTTTCTTACCTCATCCCAGATTCATGCTGACCAGCCTCACACATTGAACTGTCTAATATTAACACTTACTTGTATCAGAAAACAGGATATTTTGCCATCTGAATGCAGCCTCTTGTTTTTTGTTTGTTTTTTTAAAGCTTGTCGTGGCTTCCACACGTGTGGAAGAGGACAAATACTATGACCCACCATCTGCGTGGAGGTCTTGACCTGAGAGAGGTGTTGGTGCCCTCTACAGCATCACCAAGGGCCCTTTTCCAGAGCTGTGTGTTTCTAAGTGCACCTAACCCTTTCTATAAAAAAAAAAAGTTCAGCAAAGGACTTTTATTTCTGAGGAGTTCACAGACAGACTGGAGACAAATAGTATTGCCAGGAAACACAGAAAGGGAATTTTTGCCTTAATCAAAATTTTCCAAAGCACTCTCAGCTCTTGCCATGGATCCCTAACAGGACCATAATGGAATGAGGGCTAATAATGAGTGGTAAAGAATTGAGGAGAAACGGCAATTCATCAACACCATGACGCCCGTTTAATTGGATGAAGGCCCAAAGGTTGTTGTTAAACATCAAACATGACGCTGATAAGCGTCAGTTGCACTGTTGGCAACTACAATATGTTGCGTTTCTGTCTAATCTGCTGTTTGTTTTTTGCAGAAAGGCTTTAAAATTTATATAAGATCTGGAGCTTTCAAGAATACCAGTGTCTAAAATAGCATCATAATAAGTTCCATGATAATGCTCCAGTTTTTGGCGCCCACAGTATTCGAATGTACTGAGTTGGTTACTCGGACCAGACAGTTCTCTGGTAATTTCTCACGGTTGAAACTTGTCGTAGCTATGCATGCAACCCTCTTTGGATTTTTCTTTCTTTTTTTTCTTTTTAAGTTTTGATTGAGTGCGCCCGCTGATGAGTTTGTGTGTTTTCCCTCCGGCTGCGTGTTCATGCTACACATGCGTGAAGGTATGTGTCCCGTGATGCAGCTGCGCTGGGGCGTGGGGGTGGGGAAAGGGATTTTTAAAAGGTTAGGATTTCACTCTCCCCACAGCTGTGCACATCCATGCTCGCAGCACTTCACGGAGGAAAAAGTTCGAAATTTCAAACAAAAAAGGCAGCGGGTCAGTTTGTAAATCCTGGTGTTTACATCCTTCCTTTTCTGCAAGAAGTCGCAGTTCCATTATTGCGGTTTCCCAGCAGCTCCTCCTCGTCCTTCCCACTGGCTCTGATCCGGGGCTGTCAGCGAGGAGACGTAGCAGGAATGGGGAGAGCAGGAATGTCGTAATGCTAATGGAAAGCATCTGGTTTCTATCTCCGCTCGCTCTTTTAACTCCTCGGATGCTCCCTCGCCGCATCAGCTGGTGGTTCATTTGCAGATTAGCATAACAGTGCCCCCGTACTCTTTGTAGCTGTCGTGCACGTATAAATAAACCTTCTATCATGCAGAGATGTGGGTCCTCCACCTCCACCAATTTCCCACAGGCACAGACACACAAACTCTCACTCTCACTGAATGGTCACTTTCTCATCTGGCAGGCGTGGCTGCGAAAGTTCGGCTACTTGTCCCAGGCTAGCATGCAGGTGTCCACCATGCAGTCCACTCAGACGCTGTCCACAGCCATCAGCGACATGCAGCGCTTCTACGGCCTGGAGGAGACTGGCATTATGGATCCTGCCACTGTTGAGTAAGAACTTTATTTATTTATTCTTGCAAAGAAGGTGGTGTTCGGAAGGAAGGAAGGAAGAAATTTCATTTTTTTTCTTTTTTTGCACAGTAAACCTCAACTACTTTCAGCCTTTTTTTTTCCCTTCCAGTGACACAGTAAATTTCATTCGGTGCTGCTGAAGCTTTGCCAACTCCTAATAGCCCGTGATGATGATAAGGCCCCCGATGGCAGCATATTATATTGTCATATCCCGACAACGGCTAATGAAGCCGGTCAGGCCATTGTGTCACATCCCCTCATTCATGAGTGACCCTGATTGCAGGGTGCCAAGTCTTTGTTTCCAGAGTGTCCATGAAAACATTAGGAAAACACGCTTTCATGTCGGAACTTGAACTTGAAGCGTATTTTTCTTGACCTCATGGGTCAATGAGAGGTCAAAGAGAAGAGAAAAACCATTGGCCTCTCCTTCAGGAGCGACATCTGGTTTGTCTTTGATAAGTGAGGCACATTTGCGGTTTTTTGTTACTTATAGTTAAATAGTGATAGTGTGTAATTTTTGTTTTTTCACTTTATAGTTTATTGCCCAGGAATAGAGAACGGTCACTATATTTACATTCAACATTAAAAAGGCTTTGTGTGTGTGTGTGTGTGTGTAGGGCCATGCGGCGGCCCCGCTGTGGTCTCCCAGACAGGAAGGCCTCAGTGGTGTTTGCAGGCAGGCGGAGGAAACGCTTCGCCGTCACAGGGCAGCGTTGGGACAAAGACCACATCACCTACAGGTGCGCAGCCCCGCGAAACGACCTTCACCAGCCCGATAGTTAAGCCGGCTGGCGAGACGCTCCCGAACATCACTTCCTCCTCTTGCGTCCGCAGCCTCGTGAAGCAGCAGCTCCCCTCGGCGCTGGGCGAGGAGCGGACCTCGGACGCCATCCGCAGGGCGTTCGACGTGTGGAGCCGCGTCACGGCGCTCACCTTCGAGGAGCTGCCCGCCGTCAGCGACGTCGGCGGCAGCGGGGCGCAGCTGGCCGACATACTGGTGCTGTTCGCCTCCGGTTTCCACGGCGACATGTCGCTGTTCGACGGGGAGGGCGGCTCGCTGGCGCACGCCTACTACCCAGGACCGGGGATTGGAGGTGACACGCACTTTGATGCCGAGGAGCCCTGGACGCTGGACAACCCAAACCAAGGTCGGTCTGAAGTAAATGGCAAAAAAAAAAATAATGTTGTGACCAACCCTTTGTGATGTCACAAAGGGCATGCATAAAACCCGCATATCTATATACCACAGTGACGATAACTATGACGAAAATTTTTCGTCAGCAAAATTAACATGTACAATGTAATTGTCCCATAATCCAATGTGTCCCATCAAATACATTTTATATTTATAATCTTGATTTCCTGGTATGGTGGTATCTGTGCTAGCAGTGGCATCAACCCCCACTTTCTTGCACATTGTTTTGCACAAATTGTGTTTACGCCGGGGAAATTATATAATTTCCGTGCATTATGTATGTGTGTCACTGTGCAACTTCCAGGTGTCGACCTCTTCCTGGTTGCGGTCCACGAGCTGGGCCACGCTCTGGGTCTGGAGCACTCCGATAACCCCGACGCCGTGATGGCCCCATTCTACACGTGGACCCACACTCACAACTTCACGCTGCACGAAGACGACATCGCGGGCATACAGTCTGTATACGGTGAGCAACCGAGGTGCCTGCTCAGGAAAACGCTTTTCATTCTTTTTTTTTTAATCTTAGTAATGTTTATATTAGTGATGTCCAATATTGACTTTTATTTTACCGATATCCGATATCCCGATATTGTCCAACTCGTAATTTCCGATACCGATATCAATCGATACAGATATTACACACATCGTGGCTAATTTGTATTGTGATGTCCTGCGGGATGTCTCGCATGATGTTGTCAGTTATGAACGAGCTATTTTTTTTAGCAGCTAGCCACCACTGAAACACACGTGTCACGCGAGCTTTGATGCAGTTTGATGACATCATCAAGCGTAGTAGAGCCTAATAAAGTAAAGTATTGTTATTTGATATTTTGTAATACCAGGAAATTCGAGGAATTCATTCTTTGGCATGACTACTAAATTTGGGAAAAATGTCAATATTTGAGATCCTCGCACAAAACTGAAGAATAAATATTAAGTGATTCTGTGCTTCTACTCTCAAATCTCTCCGAGGCCTATGGTGCAACTTGTCATTTCTAGCAGTAGTTTGAGATTATATCACACTCTTTCTCACACCTGCACCATCAAAGGAAGACAAGAGGCACAGACACATGCACACGACACAGCACACCACACCATAGCTCCTCCATGTCGCTATCATCATCATCATCATCATCATCATCGCCGCCATGACACATGCCTCTGTGATGTCGTCATCCTTTCCACATGTGAATGGCTGGCATTGTCAATCAACAATAGATCACTGTATGGGCGCAAGTGCGATTTGGCATGTCTGCCCCAGGCTTTTTACATTCAAAAGCATCTGTGGTATCACAATATCTGATGCCGAGTGATAATAAAGCTGTTTTAAAGGGCGAGTCTCTGAATGTGATCAGGGTTGTACTTGCAGGGCTCATTCAATAATCTCTCTGTGCAATATAACAATAAAATATGAAGTGTGCACTTGAAAGATGATAGTGATTTACCAATCTCAATTTTGTGCACCTCTGAAAATGATTTTAACGCCATTGACAAAAACATCTGCCCTGGAGCAAGCCTGCAGTTTTCTTAATTGTGATGCGTCTACATTTTCCTTTATTTAAAGACAGCAAGGTAAATGTTTAGACAGAAACTACACAACAAAATTATTGTCTAAATTATTGTGCGAGACCAAACCTCTGATTGAAAGAGAAAACAGTCCTGAAAGATTTTTGCGGGGACTTAAAAACATAAACTTCTCTGGCGTAAGCAAATATTTTGGTTGTTTTTTTCCCTTCTCAAGTCTTGAACCCAGAGAGAGGTGGTTTTCTGTTTGTCAAGTCAGTGTGGCCTCACCTGACACTCACACAGAACCTTTGTCGCGTCAACGCAACTGCAAAGTCAAACTAGTTTAATCTAATCTAACGCTGCGACCCAAACCCTCTATTTCCATTCTCATTGCATTGACGTCTTAGACTATAATGCATACACAAGCACGGACAGCTGAGTCACTGACCAGCCTGTCTCATACACTGGCAGGGATATTTTGGGCTCGATGTAACCAGATAGTTTCTGAGGCCCATCAGTCGGCGTGTCTTACATAATGGCACAATGTGTCAGTGTGTTTTTTTTTTTTTCCTCTTAGCAACCAGCGCTGCTTAGTTCTCCAGGCAGCACTGGTGGCAGTGGAACCCAGTTGTAAATCACAGTGGCCTGCTGCCGCTGTGCAGAATGGAAAGTTAGATTTTCTTTGTGCGAGGGGGAGAATGAGTGGGGATTAGAGGGGAGGGGATGAGAGGTGGAGGATACAGTGGAGCCTCTGTTGTGTTGGAGTCACCCGCAGGGGCTGCAGGGACGTGTTTGATTTTAATTGATTGATTTTGATGTTTGTTTTTAGTGCGACGCACTGACTGTCTGGCACTTTATTCATTTCGTTGCGTATGTCACGATGACAATAAAAGTCTATTCTATTCTATTCTGATGGATTTCAGTGGGACAATGGCCGCATTCAGACTGCCAGCCAAAATCCGATTTTCAGCCCGTCCAGATTGAAACCGGATGGCTCTTTAGTAGTCTGAACAGTCGCAATTCACATGAAATCCGCAACAGACAGCAACCTGTCAGATGGGTCAATAATCTGGACACTTGCTAAAAACAGTGCAGACAGTCAGCCCTAAAAAAAAAAAAATCAGATTTGAGAAGGAATCTGATTTGAATCGGATTCGCTTGCAGTCTGAACGCAGCCAATATGGACTTTTTAAGACGACTTCTCTCTCCTCAGGTTCTCCCCTTGCCACTGGTGCTCCACCGGCCTCCCCTCGCTCCCCTGATGAGGAGCCCAGCCCTGCCACCACCACCGATGTCACCACCACCACCAGCGCCCATCCCCCTCGCACTGATCCCCCTCCAGAATCGCCAGATCCGACATACGGTGCCCCTGCTCGGCCGCAGCCCAGACCGACTATTGCGTCTCCTCCGCTTGCTACCGCCACCACGACTACTACCACCACCACCACCACCACCACCACCACCCTGCCTGAAACAGAACCCACGACGCCGCGCGTCAGAAAAGACGACCCTCCCCCTGCTCCTCCTCAGCCTCCATATCGACCGACAACGCTTCCCGAAAACCAGCCCCCTGATATTTGCGATGGGGATTTCGACACGGTGACCATGCTGAGGGGGGAGATGTTTGTTTTCAAGGTGAGATGTAAAAAGAAAAAGAGAAAAAAAAAACCCTGATCGAACATATTTGTGCAAACGCAGCGTTGTGCTGGTAAACTGTTGTGCAACACTAAGAGTGTCTCCAGTTGTTTGTACGACCCCGAGTCCCGGATATGAAAGAATAGTTGAGGAATCCGACCTCTGCGGAGAGCGGGGCGAGCGCACGGACGAGGCGAAAATAAATAAGTCTGACGTGAGATAAACATGGAGTTTGGCCTTGTGGTGCAGGGTCGCTGGTTCTGGCGTGTGCGGAGGAACCGGGTCTTGGATAACTACCCCATGCCCATATCCGTCTTCTGGATCGGCCTCCCCAGCGACATCGACGCCGCCTACGAGCGCCACGACGGCAAATTTGTCTTCTTCAAAGGTACTCGCTCTGAAAGCACTCAAACAGGATGCTTGCACGTCTGTCTCCGGACTTTCCCCGCGCGCAGCCTCGGTCGACTCAGAGCTCCCGATGAAGGTCTGGCGTAAACACCGAGCGTTAGACAAACACAAATCTGATCTGGGCCTTTGATTTCATTTTCGTCAGAGCGAAACCGAGCGATGCCAAGTCAGCAAGACTCCTCTTGATTTGGGAGGACAAGGTTTCAGCCTCTGGCAGCAGAATCGCAAAAAATATTTAGAATACTTGAGATTATTAAAGGCAGAATATTGTCGGGTTTCTCTGCCTTTTCATTGGCGACTACATCTTTGCGCGAGTATGTTGTGTGCCGCTGAGACCGCTGGCTGCATCTGGCCCACTAACTCTCCAGTCCAGCTCAGTCCCCAGTGGACCCTAATGAGAGAGCTGAGGGCTGAGCTCTGCAGTGCATCACTCCAGATGTTGACAGCTGCACGGCTCACACTTTTGCATTCTTCTCTCTCTGCTCACACTTTGTGTGTTTTATAGATTTCCTCCTATTTCCCCTTTAAGGTTTATTCTCATTAACGTGGATTTGCGGATGGCGAGGTTCTCGACACTGAAAACCAGTCTCACAAATCCAGTGTTGTTTAGCGTGCGTTGCAAAAATCGGGTCAAGCAGTTGAAGGTAACACATTTTTTTTTTGTTTGAAAGAAACCATGCGCACTGGAGTTATACTTCAGTCTTGGATGTCACACTCTTTCTGGGCAGCTGTGCCCTGGCAGTGCAGCTGGAAAGGGGCAGTAAAGTGTGCCCAAACTGAAGGGTTGAGGAAATCTTGGAAAATAGGTGTAATGCCAAATTTTCTACTTGGCCTGTCATTTCTTCTCTCTCTCTCTCTCTCTTTTCCCCCCTCAGCGCGAACACTCTGTGTGACAAATACCAGATGCTCGGCCCTTTCTTTCGACGTCATCATGCATTTTTTTTCCCCTTCACTCTTTGATGACTTTTGTTTTTCATCTTTTTAAACCAAAGTTTCCCTTCTGTCAGCGGCCAGATGAGCAGCAGGACCAGCGCAGGCCTTATTCCGTTGCCTTTTTTTTTTTTTCCTTCTGCAGATGACCGGTACTGGGTCTTCAGGGAGGCCGACGTGCTCCCCGGATACCCGCAGCCTCTTCGCCAATATGGACAAGGAGTTCCGGCACACAAGATCGACACAGCGATCTGGTGGGAGCCGAGTGGATACACGTACTTCTTCTCCGGTGACAGGTGTGTTTTTTTTTTCTTTAGGGCTCTCGTAGTTAATGCGTTAATTACACGTTAATAATGCGTTAAGGCATTGTTAATGGTTAATAACATGTTAAAAAACGTGATAATAACAAGTTAACTCAAACTCCTTTTAACTATTTTGGGCCAGAGCCATGAGCGATCGCGTCAAGCTGGACAGGAAGTCACTGAAGGAAACACAAAATGAAAAACCGGTTAATTTTCAAAATAAAAACAATTTTCTAAATAAAATATTGCATTTGACAAATGCGATCACATTTGTGTACGTTATATGTCAGTATCTAGCATCAGAGTGCGAGAGAGATGAAACGAACAAACACACAAACGCAGAAACACACACAATTTTTCCTAGAGTATAAACAACACAATGAATATCTTATTAAGTTACCTATAGTAAAAAAAATTGCAGTTAAATTGCGATTAATCCTGAGTTAACTCAGGACACTAATGCAATTAATCGCGATTATAACATTTTCATCGACTGACAGCCCTAGTGTTTTTTTTAAAGAATAATGCCAGTTTCTGGGAGAAAAATTACATCTTCCTGCGTCACGTGCAGGTACTGGCGCTACAATGAAGAGACGCGGAGCTCGGACCGTGACTACCCCAAACCTAACAGCCGGTGGGGCCGGATCCCTGACGCACCCAAGGGAGCCTTCCTCAGTGATGACAGCGGTAGGGACACACACACACACACACACCCCATAGCGTGGTGACGTAATCATGTATTCGCCGGCTCACTTTCCTCCTCCCCGGCGCAGTTTACACCTACTTCTACAAAGGCGCCAACTACTGGAGGTTCGACAACAGCAGGACGGAAGCAGACAAAGGCTACCCTCGCTCCATCCTGAAGGACTTCATGGGCTGCACGGGAGCACCGGAGCCCAGGGCGGACGATGACACGCGGGAGGAACCGAAGGACAAGCCCGTCGTTCCTTCAGACCGAGGCCGAGAGGGGCAGGAGCCGAAACCGGAGCCGGATGCTGACGCAGACCAGGGGAAGGAAGAGCAAACGTCCCGGCCCGACACCGCCGAGGAGGACGGGGAGGACAGAGAGGTGAACGTGGTGGTGACGGCGGCCGACAACGAGTCCAAAGTCATGACCCTGGTCATGGTGATCGTCCCTCTGGTGCTCATTCTGTGCATCCTCGTCCTCATCTACGGCATCCTCAGGACTCTGCAGAACAAAGAGACGCCGAGGGCCCTGGTGCACTGCAAACGCTCGCTGCAGAATTGGGTTTAAGGCACGGAGCCAGATCACGTCGACCTCGGCATTGATTCAATGGTCTGATTGGGTTTCCTGAGAAGCTTCAAGGCGGTAATAGTTGAAGAAGATCAGGTTAAGCTATTGTTTCTGGGGCCCCCGTCATGATTTTGCTTTAATAAGAATTAATGCAAGAGTGGGTTCCTCCAATCCTAGAGTTCTCCCTCCTGTGCCTTCCAAATGCCTTTGAAAAAAAAAACAACTAATCGGCTAAATCTTTCACCGCACAAATCACACATTGAGGAGCATCCACTTCTCTCCTCTGGCTGCACACGGCGAGCGGCAGATGCTATTTGTAGAGCCGCTCGCTGCGTCAGGAATGCACATGCATGGCGCAGATGCAACCATATAACAAGCCACTTTGGCTTCAGACTATGAATAATGTAAAAAAAAAAAAAAAAAAAAGAGGACGACATGGATTAATGTAAACATATGTCTGCCTGCGATGGCTCAACAAATCCTGGTTATTTGCACTTCCTGGCCTGTTTTATAGTCTCTATTTTTTCAACCCGCTGTGCGAGTCACTTCACTGCGGAAAAAAATTGACCGGGATTGTGTAAAGTCGAAGTCGCTGCGGTTATTAAACAGGCAGACGCGTGCAAAAAAAATAAAAACGAGTCCTCCTGCCCGCGCAGGAATGTCAGACAGCTGTCCATGGCCGTCGGCGTTTCCCACGCAGCCTGTTTTATCTACTCGCAGACGCACACAGACACACACAGACACACACACACACACACACACACACACACACACACCACTGTCAAATAATCGAGAGTAAAAAGACAAAAAAAGTTGCTTTTTTGGCCATCAGGTGCGATCACATTTGCAAACACACACACACACACACACACACACTTGGGGACCATGAACCCCCAAACAAAAGGCACATAGAAATTCCGCTCACAGACACTCAGACTCCACAACTGCTCCGACTGGACCACTTAAACACAATCCCAGAGGAGACGTATTATTAACACACAAGAGATGATAGAGTTACTGCCGGAATTATGTGCTGTACAGCGCAGCAGCGCATTAGTTGCAGTAAAAAAAAAAAAAAAAGCGACAGTTATAAAAAAAAAAAGACAAGGAGGCTTTGTTGACTTTTTGTTGTGTTGATGTTTTTTTTTATGTGGAAACTAAACGGAGCTAGAAAGTCATTAGATTGTACAGGAGGAGAACCAGTGAGGAGGTGGTGGTGGTGGTGGAGTTGGGGGGGGGGGGGGGGGGGGTGCGCAGGGTCTGGTTGCCATTAAATCCACATGCTGCTGATTTAGTGGTGTCAGTCATGAGGTGGGGAGGGTGAAGGGGGGGAGGTGGTGGTATGAGGAGGTATAAAAAATAATGGCTGCAAGCGGAGGAGGGAAAGAGGGAGAAATAAGGGAAAATGAGGAGACAAAGAAAGAAGCAGAAGGGGTGAGGAGGGGAGGGAGGGAGGGAGGGAGGGGAGACGGAGCCACTCGGCCTGAACTTCCTCTGCCATTTTTTTTTCCTCCGGCAGAGGAGGAGGAGTAAGGGAGGAAGAGGGAGGGGCAGCGCTGGCGTTGTGCCTCCTGACCTAGATCAGGGTCCGCTCTTCTTCCCCCCGACCCCCCGACTTGTTTTGGTTCCATTTGTTGTCATTTGCCGGCGGGGAAGAGACTTCCTCCGCCGTCCTCTTCTTTCCTTCCCTCTCTGTCTTTGCCTCGGCTTTTCTATTAAAGCCCTCCCGTCCCCCCTCCCCCCCGCTTGCTTTTCTGTTGTCATATTTGAAATATGTCAGTTGCACATAAACTGTTGAAAGTGACCACTGAGCCTCTAGTTATGACTCCTCACACACTGCAAATATAGCCGTTTGCTTGTAGTTTGTCTAATTTTGTGAGGTTTATTTTTCTTTTAAGCATGAGGGAATGTTTATAGTGTTTTTCTTTCTTTTATTTTTTTATTATTATTTTTTTTTTACAATACATCTTTAGTTTTGCCAATTTTGCTTCCTATGTTCCTGGCTTTTCATAACAGTAGAATTTTTTTAACGACAGTATTGATGCATGCGGGGCATGTTCTGTTAAGGCCGGTGCACTCCTGTGTACATAAACCATTTCAAAATAAAAGTAACAAGTAAAAGCAATTCAACTCTGTCTTTATGTTGCAGTAGCTTTTTATTATTATTATTTTTTTTTTTAACAGTTGTGGTGCTCTGACTTAATACTTTTGAATTTCACCGTCATTGTCAAGTTCAAGGAACCGTTTCTGCATTTGCCCACAAGGGGGAAACGATGGACTCTAAAATTTTCAATACGTCAGTGTATATTTGTCTCTCAGCGCAATGGTCCACGATCAAGAAATAGGTGGGTAAAATTCGGAGGACAGTTTGTGTTGGTTGTTGATTTTGTTTATGAAAAACATAAAAAAAAAAAAACATATAAAAAAAAAAAAGGCTGTATCGTATTGTTAACACCTTAAAAAACAAAGACCTGGTCCAATTTGCGTAAAACAAGCTCTGCCAATTTTTTTTCAAGACAATTTAGATGCAATTATCAAGCGTAATCCACCAAAATTGCATTTCACTCTTATTGCTGATTTACTCTGCAGATTATCCCGCGTCCTCAGCCTGCTGACTGGCTTCGTGAGAGTGCGCACGAGGTTTGTGAGTGAGCGAGAGCAGCTTCCTGTCAGAGGAAATCAGGATTATCTTCCATCACAGATCATCCATGAGCTTTATCTCTGCACCAGCTTTCTTTGCCACCTCCTCCATCCTCTCTGCATCCTGTCTGTGAACCAGTACGGTCTCTGCATTACTTTTGCTTGTCAGCTTTAGCCATCAAATTGGAATTTGACACAAGTGAAAAAAGAACGAAGAAGAAGGATGTTAATACGCATTCAGAAGGTCTCTCCGTGTGGAGTTTGCATGTTTTGTTGTGGTCCAATCTGGGTTTCCCCCACTGCTAAAAAATATGATTGTCTGGTGGGTTCTGTTGCCAGGAATCTGCTGCAAGCAACTGTTTAAAATTAGAGTTAGAACATTAAGGGGTTGGCACTGTGACTTTCTATTACTAAAAACTGGCTACATTCTCCTAGAATCACTGTATCTTGCACAGTATTTGGCATTTTTGTGAAGCTAATTCACCCGTGAATAAATCATGTGAGTATTCACTACATCCCTATCTTTCTTTTACTCTTCTGTCTGTCTGAGTCTTTGTCCCTGTGTGCGTCCCGGCGAATCTCACACCCAGATGTTTAATTGGGATTGGGGCCAACGCTTTGCCGCTATATTCCAGCCATGGGCCAAGGGTCTGTGTCATCAACCTGCTCTGCCACGTTATCCCCCGGTGAGCTGATAATGGGATCTGCCCACTGGCTGCCTATCACCAGGAATTTCTCTGCACTTTTCACTCTCTCCATCCTCGCTGCACGTAGCGTAGCATGGTGCTAATTGCATTCAGTGGCCCACTCAGGTGTCGTTTTTTTTTTTTGCTTTTTGTTGGCCTAAATTAATGTCTCTGTAATATCCAGGTTTGTTTGTTTTTTGCAGCATATCTTTGATCTGCTTGTTTGACTGTAGCAGCAAAACAACACCACATCCTGTCATCCCATTTGCCTATTAAAAAGTGAACAAGCAGAGCACTTGCTAATCGCTCTGAGACCTTGTACCAATCTCACCACCCAACCACCACAATTGACTGAGGGTCTTAAAGTAAACTTGTGAAAATGTGAAGAAAAACAAAATCAACTGTAAAAGTGTGCGTGTCCACCTCCTTCCACCTTCAAGAGAGGAAGTAGATAACCTTATCGACTGGCTAGACCCGAGACTGACTAATAAGCTTTGGCATCCTCCGTCTCCCTCTGTCAATGACAGATCAGGGAAAAGGTTGACAGCATAAAGCTCATCACTGTCCAGCCAGTCATGCGTCATACTCTGAGGATGACAAGGGTCGGGGGGTCGGAAATGAAAGGAGACTGAGGTGACAAGGAGGAGAATCTGTGTAGCTGCTGTGTACACCAAATGCATACGCTCACGAAGTAAAGAGGTTGTTTATTTGTTTACTTAGTTTATTTTAGTGCAACTTGCAAAAAATCGAAACCAAACCGAAAGAAAATCTGTTCACGAGGTCCTCAGTTTTCGCAAATCGTCTCAATCTTGAACCAAGAAAGTAAGCCGCGTGTGCAAACACGGTGTGATCCCGTGGCTGTTAGTGTTTGTTTGTTGAAATCTGGTGTTGCTGACTTGGTGTTGGCGGCGAGGTGACGGGAGTTTAGGTTAAAGAGATGATGCCCCAGTGATAGCCTGGGTCGCTACCGCCGCTAATCTGCGCTCGCCACCGTCCAGGATTGTGCCTTGACCTTCAGGTGCTGCTGCTTAATCCAGTTAGTCCCAGGGCAGCGGCTGTGGCCATCGGCAGCAGACCTGCGCTGGCTGCGCCGCACTCTGATTCTCCGCCACCACCGGCATGCTGAGGCACCTGTAGACTCGCGGGTAAGGAAATTTAGTTTTATCGCGTCCTGCGTAGATTTAGAAAAAGGCTTGGCCGTGGTAGAGTGAGTGCTGATGGACTGCAGTGAAGTTAGTGAGTGAGGTGGGGATCTGGGAGAGTGGCTGAAGTTAATTTAACTAAAAAAAAAAAAAAAGGCAGTTGGGAGTTGGCGAGTTTGTGTTTTTCTTGAGAACTTTGCCACTTTGCAGTTTAGCAGAATATAGCGAGACTTCGTTGCAGTCGATGAAAGTATATTTATTTCAGTGTCTTCCATCAGTTTATGGAAGTTAATGGCTTGGGGGATCCTAGATCCTTGATCCCGGCAAGTGAAAATCTGTAGGTAAATTGCAAGTTAACGCTGCAGTCTGTAATCCTGTGCTGTGAATCTGAGATTACACGGGTGGGAAAAGGCTCCTGTGATCTTTGCTGACAGGGACACTGTGTCAGGTATCGCAGGGTGGGATCACAGAAACGGCTTAAACACTTTGTATTAAAGCTTTGGGAATGGATTTAGAAGGCCCACACGTAAAAGTATATAAAAAAATAATAATAAAAAAAAAATGGTAGGATTTCCAGCTGGGCAACAACGTGGATAAGTGAAGACAGTTGTTTTCCATGTAGACCAGGATGGAAAACGTTGAAAGGGAAAAGATGGGATCACAGGATAACTGGGTTTTTTTTGGGACTCACCTTTGGTCAGCGGGGTTGCAAGGAACATTTTACAATGCAAGACAATGTTCTGCTCACTGTAGAGCGACCGTCAGCAGGAGCATCTGGGAACCTCCTTGTCTCCTTCCTGTTGCAGAGGTGGATTATCTCAACACGCTGATAAACCGTAACCACAAGAGTGATGTGGCCATTTGAGATAAAGTCAGATAATTGGCCCTGCTGCTGCTATTGTAAACATCCACCTTGTGTAAACTTGAAGTCATGGCTACACTGTAGTCTTTTTTCTCTATGCCAAAATTACTTTTGGACCCTGGCACCAGCCTGGTGTTCCTGGCACGCTGTGTGCTGTATCTGTTGCTGCTCAGTCCTCCTGTTCCTCTGATTCCGGAGTTGAAGTTTGTAGAGTTAAAGTCCCAGTGATTGTCACATCCCAAAGGATGCAAAATTTGTCCTAAGTAAGTGACCCATCCCCTGAGGGAGCATCATTGATCATTGGTGATCCAACCCCCCCGATTCTCAAACATCTCCTTTGGGTTTTTGGTGCTGGTTTGCACCTGCAAAATAAATCATTAACTTATCTAAAATCATATTTGGGTAAAGGGTGAATTGTTGATAACTGAAAAATGAGCAAACTTTCATCCATATCCATGGAAGCACAAGACTGTGATGGTTTCTGATTGACCCCGACAATAAAATAAATGGTTAAACCTACAAAAACAGCAGCAAAACATTTCTGACTGAAGAAAAAAATGTTGCAACGCAAATTGTAGCAAGCTTATGTCCTTCATCAGGCTTCATTAGCTCTGTTTGAGGGCTCTCTGTCTGTCACGTGAAGTGACCACTGACTGAATGAAAACATGAGAAATAGCCCAATAATAATAGTAATGATAATCCTAAGTCATCAGAAATGCTTAATGAAGGGCTTTTGAGATGCTGACTGTGTGTGTGTGTGTGTGTGTGTGTGTGTGTGTGTGTGTGTGTGTGTGTGGTGTGTGTGTGTGTGTGTGTGTGTGTGTGTGTGTGTGTGTGTGTGTGTGTGTGTGGTGGGGTTCAACAGGATCAACAGGATGTTTAACTGGGTGGTGAAAGTGGTTCCTCAACCCCCCGGAGGTCCTGGAACAGAAGAATCTGCTGTATGACATCACACATACGTACAACTACACACTTATGAGCGATCATCATCAAATCACATTATCCTGATTCTAACTACTGCGTATTTTCCACCCTTTTCTTTTCTGGGACCTTCCAGGACCAATCCAAAAACAGAGACGGTAAAGTTTACTTTGAGTTTGTCAAGTTGTTGTGTGCATTCAAAAGCGAAAGCATCTAAAGAGTGATTTTTCAACTCTTCCCACAGTGAAGAGTCCTTCCTTGAAGAACGCAGATGAAGATGACAGGTACCGTCAGCTATTTCACTTCTGTAAGTTTTTTTTTTTTTTTTTTTTTGGTGATGAACAGAAACCTTCATCTCGCTCTTTTCAACTCCTTCCCCAACAGTCAGTCCCAGACCGGGGTTCTAGGCTGGCTGTCTAATGGGTTTGTCAGCGCTCTGCCCCAACCGTCCGGTTCCCCTCTGCCTAGCAGGGCCAACTCTGACTCCAGGGTGAGCATAAAGACGCTGATTATTATGGGATTTTAACAAGCCCCCCCCCCAGTGGTAGCTCTTGATCAGACAGGTGAAGCAGTGTGGAGATGTCAGATGTCACATTTGGTTAAAAAAAATTTTTTTTACTATTGCTATGACAATTTAGAATGAATTTGTCTTTTTATTTTTTTACCACAATATTATTGTTCTAAGAAAAAATACCTTATTGTCCTAAATCATTAATTATAAAATGTTTATTTTCGTTTCTTTTTCTTTCCCAACCACCAGTCAGGAGAGGATGGAGAAAGGTACGGTGATGATGATGATGATGATGATGATGATGATGATGATGATGATGATGATGATGTTCGGTTACCATCCTCAAGAGCCAATTCATCTGAGGCTGCTTTCCTCCTCTCAGGTCTGGAATGGTTGGCTGGGTCACGCAGGGTCTGACCAAAGTGCTGCCTCAGCCTGACAGCAAGTACAAGGAGACAGAGGAAAAAGAGGAGCACACGGAGGTGAGACTCACAGACGTTATGCTGCCTGTCATCCATTAATTATCCAACTCGGGTAAACTCCCCACAAAACCAAACCGAACCAGCAGCAGCAACAACAACAACAACAACGACAACATGCTGTCTGTCGTTAAGTCACTCTTGACTTTCACAGCTTGATACGGCTTATAATAGTAATCACATCTAGGGATTAAGCTTAGTCAGGAATCTACATTAGTTTTGGCCTGCTTTGAGCCTCCGTGAACCTCGCAGCAGTCCCGACCAGCCTCTTTGTCGTGACAGCACTCCTCTTCCTGGAGGGCACGGCGAGAAACATCCTCACAACAAATTACAGAAAAGTGGCCATAAATGGGCCTGTTTGTGGCTCCTTGGTTGCGAGCTGTCGTCACGGCGCCATCATTAAAAACGGGCCCATGTGGGCTGTGAGGGTTAAGACTCCACCGAGCCTCATTAAGTGCTTTGCTAGGAGAGACAAAAAAGTCCTTGTGCTGCACTGACTGCACAACCCAGTCTCTCTGGAAGTCAGATTGTCGTCAGTGTTTGTTGTATTTTCACGGCGTCGATCTCGACTGGCTGCTTCAAATGAATTTAATCTCGTTTTTTCTCGCAGGTGTACGAGATGGCCACGATGCCAGGTACGTTACTGTGATTCCTCGTCACATTGAAAGGTCCCACATGTTGAGCAAACTTCGAAATAAAGAAAACGTCAAATGTTATTCTCTCGTCCACAAATCACAAACTGAGACAGCCCCCAAATAAATAAACGGATAAAATGAAAAAATAACTTTGGACGCCATTAACTTGCCCCACTTTTCAGCAAGTGAGCCACTACAGTGTCGTACAATAGGGTGTCCTAGAAAGGATCAGCTCACCCCCAAAACTGTGGAATGCTGACTTATGCTAGCGCCAAGTGGCGATGACAGGTTTAGTGCAGCTTAATTAAGCTTTAGTGCAGTTTCCACAAATTGAAAAAAAAAAGAGTCTCGTATCCCTCTCCACAAAGTTATGACGCTTTGCTATGCAGAACAAAAAGTTCTGTTTTCTTCAGAATGTTGCCCAGTTAGCAGTGGCCAGATTTGAAACCTCAGGATTCTTTGGAATCTTTCTTAGGTTCTGTTGATTGTCGATTACTTTTCGGCTCCTCTGCCATCATATTTATGCGTGCGCCATGCGTAGCCGCTGCGTAATCGTCGCGTTTCCCCTCCAGATTATGATCCCCTGCCGCACATCCCCGTGGTAGAGATGCTGTCCGACGACGAGGGTTCAGAGGTCGAAAGTGGGAGAGAGCAGTTCCCGAAGTGAGTACAGAGCACTTTGATGCACCACTGCTGGTGTGAGACGAGTAAACAGGTCAGTCACGAACTCTCACCTCTCCTCTCCAGCATGGTGAATTGGATAAAGCAGATGGTCCCTCAGCCAGTTATACTGCCCCCTGGTGCCGTACCCATTGAACGACCCAAGAAGTCTTCCCATTCCTCTCTGGACAAAGGTATGCGTCAATGTATCCTCATCTGTATGAGCCACTTTGAAGACTGTGCTCTACATATTTTCACTGTGACCAACATATTTGTTTGTTTGTTTTTGTTTTTTTGCTAGAATTTGACGTTGTTATCTTTTGATCCTGAAATGTGTGCATATCTTGGTTCTCTCTACAGTTATGTCTCCGCCACCGGAATCCCTCAGCGGGATCTCTCTGGATACTGACAGCAAGGCCTCAGGGTACATTTTGATCCCGCACAGCCGTTATAAGACAGCAAATTCTTCTGAGTGAGGATTTAAAAGTGGGGTGGAATAAGAAGGGAACTATATGATTTTAATGGCCCCTCAAACGAAAAAGAGAAGGCAATAAAAATCTCACTGATAAGATGAGTGATCTCGCTTTAGTCAGCTTTACTTCATTGAACCACACTTGTGTAACTATAACATACTGCGCTCATCCGTTTGACCTCCTGTGTTGGCAGTGTGGTTGGCTGGTTCGTGTCTGGACTCGGCCTGAAGCTGCCTCAGCCTGCCGTCCCTCTGAAAAATGACGAGGTGAATTCCCACCCAACAACTTTCTGCCTTTCTGCCTCCATGTCCAAGGATTAAATGTTGTTGTCTTTGTGTGACTTGCAGGATGCTGTGGTGGTTCTGCAGAAAGGTAGGTTCAGGTTTTATTCTTATAGTTATCCAAATAAACCCTCCACATTTTGCTTGTGCCAAATTTCCCAGTTGCCACATATCACAGTTCAATCAAATTCACTTTGATCAATATATTTGACCAGTCATACCAAAAAAAAAACAAAACAGGGAATATCTTGTACATCAGATACAAGTAAATATATTCCTTGAGTTAGTGGTTCTGTACAATATTTCCAATGTTTGGAAGGTTGCTGTGTCTTGTCTGCTGCGCAGGGTCTTGTTTTTTTTCTTCCCCCCAATAGTTTTTGAAGAGGTGTTTTGGTCGGACGGTGGGAGCCTAACTCAGTCCCTCTTCTCCTTCTGTTTCAGGGGGGAAGGCGCTGCGAGCCCCTTAAACAGCAGGAGGAGACGGCTGGGGGACGCTCTGATTGGCACGCTCACAGACAGGCAGAAGCCAATAGACATGTTGTACCGATGGTCCCGTGCTACTCAGTACATAAAACCAGGCAGCTGTTGAAATACTACGAGAATATAGAGATATATTCGACTCACCTTACTGTATTCGCTACAGTTCCAAATGAATGTATTGAAAACGTGCGTACGTACGTGTACAGAATGCAAACTGCAGGCTAGAAGATGTGTCTCGTCTTTGTGATTTTGATTTGCACATTGTTTTTATCTGTTTTGACGCAGAAACATTTAGTGATTGCCATATCTTTGAAAGTCCTGTAGGTGTTGCGCAAAACAGACGACTCGCACCTTTCCTGTGATTTTGATCGCGGTGCAACCTGTGGCAATCTCCAATTTATATTCATGTTGCCATCTTTATGTTAGCAAAAGGAGCAATCAATGACAAGATGATGATGCTAACAAATAATGCTAAGCACTGGAACCACTCGAACTCAGCAATGATATCGTTGAGGAGACTGTCTGCATTGAATTGATTATTGAAATCTTAACTGTTTTCCCAATTGAGAAATCCGGAAGAAAAACAAATTAAGTGGCAGCTATCTTCATATGTTGTTAAGTTGACAAAGCAATGCTATGTTTTTGTTTATACTTGATATTGTGGAAAATGATCGGGTTTTCACGTGTGAGTCCTACGGTCGGCTGTTGCGCGTAAGAGAAGTCAAGCTCAGGTTGGGTCTTGTCCTGTTGCAGTTGATTTTCTGAAGGTTTTTTTTTTTTTATTATTGGAACGCAGGGTTTTGATGCCCCTGATAAACTAGTTTGAACTGTGATATGTGGCCTGGGAATGTGCTGTGGTGGGTTTGACCTTATTTTGAAAGAGCCAAAATTAGCTGAGATTAAAATATGAACAAATAAATGCAGAATGAAGACTTATGATGATACTTGTATTATAAGTTGGTGGTATTAAAATAAAGACTCTGTGAAAGTATTCTGTGTGTTGTGTTGTGAAGAATCAGACCTATGTATCGTCCACACGTTAAGAAGTGCATCTGGAAAGCAAAAGCTTTTGACGATTGGAAACCAACATGTAAAAAACTTTCATCCGACGGACACCCAGATTCGCCATTGTGTTTTAATTTCAATCAAATTTAATTTCAATCAAATTATTGCTCACTCAATGTTTGCTTCATAATAAAGACAGCCGATTAGATAGATTGATATGTAGCTACAAATCAAACCTTTTTTTTGCCCCCCCCCCAACAGTTTCAAACAAACTAAAACCTGACATGGTACTAGAAGACGTAGATTCTGACAATGAGTGGCAGCAGAAGCAAGAAGACCAGTCAAAGGCTACATCAGCATCACTGGCTCCTCCACCAACGCAGACGGCCAACTGCCAAGAGAACAATCACGCCGCGTCAAAGTCACAGACGTCAGAGAGTGTGACCAAAATGTCACAGGAGGACGCCGAGACCCAGACGGGCCGCTGGACGCCGTTCATCGAAAGCATCAAGAGGGAGGCAGAGGACGTGGCCCTGGCTACGATGGAGGAACGGTAAGACACAAAAGCAGAAGCGGATGGAGCTTCAAAGTCATTTCCACTGGATATGTATCTGGTCCTCCAGTCCAGATGCAATTCCGGCTCAAGATGATGGAGAAAATCTAGTTGGATTTTGGGGAAAAGAAACCCAGGGTCTGGGTCGCGCCAGGATCATCACGACCCGCTTTTCTCTAGTCTGCTGCAGGAGCGCATGGAGATGGCACGCATGGCTGAGGAAGTGGCTCGGCAGACGGCTGAGATGGCCATCAGACAGATGGCCTGCGAGGGACAGTCCATTAAGCTCTCGCTGGGAAGTCAAGAACTGCTGGAGGAGCCCGAAGTTGAGTAAGGCCTCGTTCTCAATCAAAGAATTCATCAAAGAAACACTCAAGTGTGTGTGTGTGTGTGTGTGTGTGTGTGTGTGTGTGTGTGTGTGTGTGTGCGAACGTCAACCTGTGTATAATTGTGGTGACGGTCGTGTTTCCCCCCATGCTCAGCTTGCCGGCAACTCAAGAAGATGAGAATAAGGTGGATGCGAACGATGATGCAGCCACAATGTAAGTTCATCCTCGATGTACATATACATAAAATATTGTGCAAAAGAAAAAAAAGAAGAAGAAGAAAAAATTAATTCTTGGAATGTAAATTTCCGAGCGTTCAACTTAGCCTCTATCAAGCCTCCTTCCAACCCCCCCTCCCCCCGTGGCTGCGCCGCCACTTCCAGGGCCTTCATGCTGATCCAGCAGTCACGTGATATGCAGGTCTTTCACATCCCGCGGGTTCTCGTTACGTGATTTCTGACGAGTGCAATTGTCAGCATCACACTGCGGTTCCATGGCAACCAGCGGTTCTCCAGAGAGTGATCCCCCCGCCCCCTTCCGCAACCTCTCGTCGGTTCCCCGGTAACAGTCCACCTGGTCCTGTGCTGCTGCTGCTGGTTGCCAATGCTTGCAGACACATAATCAAATACTTTTTTATTTTTTTTATTTATTTTTTTTTTTTTTACATTATTTAAAATAATAATAAATGAAAAAATAAAATAAAATAAAAAACAGTGACGACTGACGACTACTCAGCGAAGTTGGTGGCACTCGTGCGCCAGTGTTTGCGGACGTTTCCGGTCGGGACTGTAGACGATTACCACACGTAAAGTGAGCCGCTAAAGTGAGTACCTTCGACACGGCAGAGCCGCGGTTTGAAATGAGAAAATGTGTAGCCTTTCGTTTCAACTTGTAATTGAACCATTCTCATCATTTTTAGGCGTGCTGACGCCTCGGCGTCAGTGCAACAGGTGGTTGCCGAGAGAGACTTTTTCTTGCTAACAGCAGAGACAGAAATATATTTTTTGTTACAAAGCTATTATCTTTCGTTTGCCGAAGGTTCTCTCGACAGCAAATCGTATTTTACGACAATATACGTGCGGCGTAGCATGCTTTTTGTCATTGATAGCGAAGATGATTTCTGTTACATTTTTTTTTTTTTTTTTTTTTTTTGCCACGATTAAAAAAAACAAAAAAACAACAACAACAACTGGAAAATACAAGTTACACAACACACAGAGGGAAATGTTGGCCTATTTAAAGCCTTGACAGCACACCGTGCCTCTTATATGATGAGAACATATTTCATAAAAAATAGACGTACAGAACACACAAAAGAAATCTCAAACCGTTTTCTAACGCATGAAGTAGAGACGTGAGTTGCTTGAAGTTTTTGAGGGAGATACAGAGTATACAGTCATTTCATATCATGTCTGGATTTTCCTTTTTGCCTATGTGTTCGGCCATGTATCTGCTTTCTACCGTTTCTTGCTGTTACAAAAGCTGATTATAAGGCCCTAATTGATATCTTTATTTTAGGATTGCTGCCAGATTGAAGCTCTGTTTGTAAACACTGATTTCAAATTGACTCAGTATTTCTGTCGCTATCATAAATTCTCTTCTCTGCATGCCCGCATAATATAAGAGTTTTCAAACTGCAACCAAATGCCATTAATGGTATGAAGTAATAATACTTCATATAGTTCATACAATGAAAAAAATAATCCCAATATGCAGAGCTTCGCCCTCTGAAACTCTCCACTGTTTCGTTAATGTGCAAATATTTTGTCGTGCAGCAAAGAGGAGCTGAGCTTCGTCGAGGAGGAACCGAGGGAGGAGACTGAGGACCTTACCACCCAAGGCCCTGGTAAAAACCACTCAGTTTATTATGTTCTCTCATAGTGATTTAGATAGTAGTTAAATAAGAGTGTACAAGAGCATATCCTATGCCAAGTTTAGTTCCAGTAAAACTTGATTGATGTAATGTAATGCAGTATTTTTTTCTGTCAGCAGTATTAGGCTGAGTAACATTTAAGATTCATTTGCTCTACAATCGTGAACTATGTTATTTATAATTCAGAACCAACAGAAGAAGATGTAGAGCCACAGCAGACCTCGGACTCCCCACCTCCAAGTCCTGAAGCTGTGAGGACCAATAAGCCAGAAGCAGAACCCCAGCCAGAACCAGAGCCAGAAACACAGGGAGCAAACTCAGAAACAAAACAAGCAGAACCTATAACCCAGCAGCCCCAGAAGGCAGAAGACGGTCAAAGCACCAACGCTGGAAAAGATCCTGGAAAGGTAGAAAAGGAATATTTTCTCTAGTAATTTTTTTTTAAATTATATTTTTATCATGTTTATCTTAATCTAACCTGAATTACATGAACATAATCCTACCTAATTTATTGTAATTAACAGTTATCTAAGAAGGTAACATTTGTTTACTTTACCGGTTGGGCCTTTGAATTATTATTTTTTCTCTCAACTTTATTCACCCCAGGAGGAGGACGCTACTGAGGATGGATGTGGAGGTATCAACTCCTTTTTTGTCTTTCTCTTTTCCTTAAGATAAGCTTCATCACATGTTTTATTTTGTGCCATTTACTGCAGTAGTGATTTTTGAAAAATGGCTTTCCGTCAAATAATTCCATCTGGAAACTTTATCCCTATTTACACGTTTGTTGCCAAGTCTGAAAATTGCATCACCTTGCCTTTGTATTTGCCTATAAACCTGTCTCCTTTGTAGCTCCAGTCAGCTGTGATGCAGTTAAGAGCTGCCTGATGCGCATCCCTCACACCTCTGAGTGCTTCGGCAACATCAACGCTTTCTTCAAAGAGAACGGCATCTCCCGCCCCAAGCTGCCCTCCATGCCTGCACTGCCTACCCAGCTCTCTGACGTTTCCAAGCTCCTACCCTCCCTGCCTCCCGAGCTGCGCCAGGAGCTCTCCTCCATCCGACTCACTCAGGTTCCCCGAAACATCGCCCAGACTCTGACTGAGCTTTTGCCTAAAAGCTCCGAGGGTTCCGTGACCCCCAGCTTGTCCGGCCTCTCCCAGAGTTTCTCAAACATCCCGCAGAAGCTTTCCCAGTTTCCCAGCCGGGGCCAGCAGTTCTTTGCTAACATCCAGAACCGCATAAACAGCCTTATGCCACAAGATGCCTAAAAGACAACAGCAACAACAACAACAGCAGCAAAAACAGAGACATGGCGAGAACCAGCAGGGCGTCGAACTCAACCAGCTGGTTCGACACTCTCCTTTCCCCTCCCCTCATCATCATCCTCCTCCCCTCTGCTCCCGCTCGCCGTCACCGTCCTCCCCTCTTGGTAGCACGCTGGAACTGCCCAACGTGCCATCGTACCCACGCCTGCCGCCGATTGTCAGCCCCCCGTCCAAGCAGCACAGCCCGCTGTCCCGCCAGCTGTCCGGCCTCTCTAACCCAGCTTTCTTCATTGAAGATGACTCTGACATTTCAGCTGTAGGACCTGCAGGTGAATCAGTGGGAGACCGTCGCTGTGCTTACTGTGGAAATCGTGTTAAGTTAGCTAAACTCTGTCACGACGAGGACGTAGTGTTTTTACATTAACATTAGCCGCATTCAGACTGCTAGCCAAAATCAGATTTTTAGCCCACCCTGATTGAAACTGAATGGCTTTTTTGTAAGTCTGAATCAATAATGTGGCCCAGTCTGAACAGAGCCAGATCCCGTTTTGGACACAGCCCTAAAAATCTGATTTGAGAAGGAATCTGATTTGAGATCAGATTCGCCTGCAGTCTGAACGCAGCCATTATGACGAACAGGAGACAAGCTGTTGCTAAACTGAGTCAAGACTGTCGAGCAAAAGAGACAGGATCACAAATCAGGCTGTCTTGAATCTTTGTAACCACCCGAAGATTTTAGCTGGAAATCAATTTATTGCCATTTTGCCGAAGGACAGAAGAATGAGGAAACCACTTTAAGTAAAAAGGTCAATGAGCGTAGCATGTGGCTGGGCCGATCGATTTTTAACCGTGTTAACAGCAAATAAGAAGAAGCTGCAGTCCGTCGATGCTTGTTGTTATAAATGAAGAAGACAGGAGGGTGTCAGTCCAGCATCTTGCAGATTAGCCAGGCTGACTGGCTTGCCAGGATGCTCCTGTTCTCAGTTATCAGGGCTGCCTTGTCCATGGCCTACTTTACCGGAGAATCCTGCTCATGTTGATCCTCATAAATCTGCTTTCCTCTGCTGCCCTGCATGTGCTCCTTAGCGTCTGTACCCTACCTGAATTCACTCAACGGAGGCGTCATCGCGTTTGCCAACAACTGTTCCCTTCCCCTCTGCAGAGAACTCCAGCCTCAGCCTCCGTCCCTCCGTCAATGTGGAGGACGTCGACTCAGATCACGAGAGAGGAGGAGGCGAGGGGCCGAGCGCCCTGCCCAAAATCCTCACCCCGCAGGACCCCAAACTCACCACCCTCACTGTACCAGTGACCCCCTCTGGAGGTCGTCAGAGGTAACTGGCTCACCTTTTTGGTACAACCCGGAGGGGGTTGGAGGAACGGTGGTGTTATGCTGTTAAAGGAATAATCCACACATTTACCGCCAGTGTTGGCGAGTAATCTATTACTCAGTAATCCACTACTGTAATTAAACAACTTTTTAACAGAGTAGTGTAACGGGATTACTGTGGCAAAACTTGTAATTACATCATGATTACGTTATCAAGTAACGATTCCATTACTTTTCCGAAATATTTTGCAAGCTGAAAATGTCTTTAGAAAAACAGCCAAAAACAACGGTGTCGCAGATTGATGATGCAGCCATGCATGCAAAGTCATTGAAATGCGCATCAGAACAAGCATGGTGGCGGCAAAAGAAAAAAACAGCTGTAGCTGGAAAAACAAACATTTTGAGTTCATCTCGTCTAAATCGAAAAATATTGTGGTTCGTTGTGCGTTGTGTGCAGGAAACAAGACGTTCTCAACTGTTACTTTATCTCTTTTTAACTAAAGTAATGAGTCATGGATTACTTATGAAACAAAGTCATTAAAGAAGTAATTCGATTATCCTTCGGAGAAGTAATCAGTAGTTGGATTCCTTTTACGGAGCAATTCCAACAACGCTGTTTACCGCTTACCCTGATGTTGATTGAAGCTCAGATTACATTATCTAATCCAAAGCACTCGGCTTGATGTGAGCCCAGCTTCATCAAGTATCTGCCACTCTAGTGCAAATATTACATTTTCAGTCATAAGATGCACTGTAATGACTATAATGCTCCCCCCCCTCTTCTCTCTTCCCTTGTTTTCTTTTGTCTACAGCAAAGGAGACAAAGAGTAAGGACGCTGCATGGACCCTATGAGTCGTGGTGCTTTTAGTGTTCGTTCAACTCCCCCTCCCACCCCCCCTTTCTCTCCTGCGAAACAAAACAGTTGCGCGTCGCACGAGAGAAACACAAAGTGACATCACTCTGTTGGCTATTGTAGAGTTTTCATCCAAAAGGTTTAAAACCTACTGGCAAAGACAAAGCATTGAGACGATACACATTACGAGACATTGTCTCACCGAACGCACATTCAAGTAGAATTACATTGTATTTCTTGATGTGTCCTCTGATTTGCTGAGCGAGCAATTGAATGCATTGTTTTTGGATGAAAACCTTTTCACTGTTGCTGTCTGAAATGAGTTTGCTGCCCCCTTCTGTCCCCTGTGTCCCGTCCTGCTACGTCTGTATTCCAGTGTGCTGTACAAACTCTGTGTGGTGTGCTGGTAAATTTTGTCTTCTTCGGGGTTTCTGCCAAAATGATCCTCGTGAGTACAAAAAAACGAACACGCACACAGCGTTTGTGCAGAACACATGCCAGTCTTGTGTCGTGAGTTGTGACTGTTTGGCTCAGTTTTGCACGGCTTCCTGCTCTTGGCTTCTGTATGGTAACTGCCATGACGTAGCAAAGGTATAAATAAACAGATGCATCACAATGCTGTATCCTCGCTGTGTCAGTCAACATAAGCAAGCACTCATACACACACACACACACACACACACACACAAATCATCTACCTCCTTGTTATTTACCCACACACCGACGTATTCGTAACCCAACTTTTATTGTTTGCAACAGTTGTGAAAGGAAGCGTAGGACTGTCTGGACAAAGATGTAAGACTTTGCAAGCTTTGTTAATTATGTCATCCGCCCACCTGGCATCCATCATCATCGACACATTGCGCCGCACAGTTTAATAGTCAGTCCATTGCTGTCCATGCATGAAGTGGCTGATCAGTCATTGTCATTTACATTTTCCGCTTTACATTCAGACTGAAACTCCAAACGACATATTTCACTGTGTTTGACTTTGTTTCATTGTGTGCTTCACAACATCATCAAAGCCACATGGCCATCTTTTTTTTTTTTTTTTTTTTTTTTAAAGTAACTTTACGTGTCTCCCGAGTTGAACAAACCGTGTCGATGTGTCCCACTCGAACAGTAGAAGGTTACAATCCCAAAGCGAGGACGACGACGATGAAGGCGGCACCCCGGTGCGAGCCTGGCCCAGCCAGTCCAGCCTGCACAGCACCGACGACATGTAAGTGCTGCGTGCATACCATTCACTCAAGCACTCAGCGCATCGTCCAAAACGTTATCTGTCCTCTTTCAAAGACTGAAAGAGCGCCCGGCCTCCGCGGCCAGCCAGACCAGCGCCGTGGTCAACGAGCGTCTTCAGGAGCTCGTCCGCATGTTCAAGGAGAGAACGGAGAAGGCCAAAGAGAAGCTCATCGACCCCGACAGCTCGGACGAGGACAGCATCATCCCCTGTCAGTTTCTATGCTTTTTTTCCCCAACATGTACCCACACAAACATGTCGTTCAGTGGTTAAAAAGTTCACACTAGTTCACAGTATCTAGATAGAGGCTGCTGAAAGCATGAAAAATAGGACTGACGTCACAGATTGGGGTTTTGCACCAGCAGTTTGGTTTTTTTTATATTTTATTCCCCAGGTTGAAACCACCTCATCCAGTCAAGACAATAGAACCTGAAAAGTGCCCCTTGACACTCACACACACAGAGTCAGGTGAGGAGGTAGCAGTAGCCGCTTCTCCCAGCTGTGCCACATAACGTAGCAAATGTCCCACTGCCCCTTACTATGCTAGCTGATAGTAGCTTCTAGAACAGGTGCAGAGAGTGGTCGAAGATTTGATGATTTGCACGTTTCACACGAAATCAGTAAGATTCAAATCATTCAGAATCAACAGTAAGAGAAAAAAAAAAAACGATTATGTTTTGGACTGAAACAAACAGGGTTGTATCGTGATCAGTGTTTTAGTGTCCATGCAGGTTTTAAAATCTTGTTTCCAATTCATTGCAGCACTCGAGAAAACAAATTGTATTATCTTTTCTTCACTTGCCTACTTGTGAACAGACTATTGCACAGGCGCCACCAGTCAGTTTCCAGCTTCAACACCTTGACTGAACCGTTAGCCTGACCCAACGCACCTGTGTGAAATACCCGCGTGCCCTTTTATAAACTGGAACACGGTGATCCAGTGGGGAAGACTTAAACCGCTCCATCCTATTGTCGAGGCTGCAGAGCCACTTACCAAGCGCGCAGCCTCTGAACGTCAGTAAATCTCTGCCTTGCGTTGCTCCGAAAGTCTCTTTTATCTTCCTCTGACCTTTTGCCACCATTCAGCTCCTCCGCGTGCAGCAGCAGCAGCAGATCCTCCGCCCGCTCCCGGGCCTGATCCAGTGGAAGGGGGGCAGAGGGAGGCCCAAGCAGGCCCGTCTGGGGGAGGCGGGGGAGGTATAGAAGATGTGGCTGAGGAAGGATCTGAGCGCTGCAGCAGCAGCGGCAGCAGCAGGGTTAAATGCTGTCCGTGGATACGAGCCTGCGTGCAGTACCGCTTCCCGGCCAGCATCGACCCTTTCACCAGTAAGAACCCTGGAAAAAATACATGGAGCAAATACAGTGAATCCAGCTTTAGTTATTCAGCTCAAACATCAAGCGCCATCTGATGATGTCATCATATATTTGACACACTTTCTGAAAAAAAAAAAGTTTTTAATGTTAATCTATTGAGAAGGATACGTCTGTCTTTACTGCTAAATACAAAATAGTAGTTGACGTTTTCAAGTCCACAAAATGTTTCAGCAGCAAAATGGCGTTGCTGCGTTCAGGAAAGGGTGTTTCCATGTAATTCAAGGAAACAAATCACCACAAATCAAAAGTCATTTTCTGTTTCATGTTCTTGGCAGACCTGATGTACGTTCTGTGGATGCTGCTGGTCTCCCTGGCGTGGAACTGGAACGCCTGGTTCATCCCGGTGCGCTGGGCCTTTCCCTACCAGACGCCAGGCAACATTTACTACTGGCTCCTCGCCGACTACCTGTGCGACCTCATTTACATCCTGGACATCACCATCTTCCAGCCGCGCCTGCAGTTTGTCCGGGGCGGGGACATCGTGGTGAGTCACGGCGGGTGCCCCGTGTTTAAAATCCTGTTTTATTCACGGCCCGGGCTTCACTTTATTGTACGGGGCTCACTGTTTTATTTTGTTTTTTCAGTATGACCAAAAAGAAATGAGAAAAAATTACATGAAAACCAAGCGCTTCAAAGTGAGTAACTGTTATTCTTTGCTTGGTATGAATGAACTGCTGGATGTAAGTTGTACCTTCCTGTTTTCCAGTTTGATGTCGCCAGCCTTGTCCCACTGGAGCTTTTCTACTTTAAAACTGGCGTCAACCCCCTGCTTCGCTTACCCAGGCTGCTGAAGGTGACGCCTCCTACTAAACTGCTATATTCCCTGACTCTCTCGTTATTAAATCACCATCTCTGTGACCTTTCCAGATCAACTCCTTCTTTGAGTTCAATGAGCGTCTCGAGGCCATTTTGACCAAAGCCTACATCTACAGGTCAGCAGCAGCCTGGTGCTGTTTCACTGTTCATGCACCTTTCCAGTACAGACCTCACCACTCACTGCATTCTATCTCTGCCTCCCTGTGGCTCTCAGGGTGATCCGCACCACCACCTACCTTCTTTACTGCCTCCACTGCAATGCTTGTCTTTACTACTGGGGCTCTGCCTTCAATGGATTAGGATCCACTAAGTGGGTATACAATGGAGAGGGCAACAGGTGGGTTGTACTATCCACACAATTACGGAATTACCTACTCATAATTACGGAAGAGGATTAGGGCCACAAGAAGAGAAAAAAATGACGATTGAATTTTTTTTCATTTCAAATTTGAGAATAAAGTTGAAACTTAAAGATTAAAGTCGAAATTTTGAGAATAAAGTTGACTTTACGAATTTATTCATGAAATCTTTTCTGTATTAATGAAATTTCGTCTTTTTTAAGTCAACTTTTTTCACAAACGTTTTTACTTTATTCACAAAATGTATCTTTTTTTTTTAAAGTTGACTTTATTCACAAAATTCTGTCTTTTTACGTCAACTTTTTTCACGAGATTTTGACTTTATTCATAAAATTTCTATTTAAAACTCGAAATGAAAACTCAAATAAAATTCTCGTTCCTGGAATATTTTTTTCTCTTTTTGTGTCCCTCATCCTCTTTCGTAGATAAATATCAAAAACAAATCAAACAGGCAAACCCCTTGTCAGATACACTTCTTTGAGAATATTCAATGGTTTTAATTGTTTCCTTGCTAATCGCTAATCCTCATCCCTTTCTCCTGCGTTGGCCTCAGTTACATTCGCTGTTACTACTTTGCTGTGAAGACGCTGATCACCATCGGCGGTCTGCCGGACCCGACCACCCTCTTTGAGATCGTCTTTCAACTCATCAACTACTTTGTTGGAGTCTTCGCCTTCTCTATCATGATTGGACAGGTACACGTTTCTGCAGTATGTGTATTTGCTGTAGGTGTTGTCCAGGTAACAGACTTAACTGTCCGCGTGCATCCAGATGCGGGACGTGGTCGGCGCTGCCACTGCTGGTCAGACTTACTACCGCACGTGCATGGACAACACTATTAAATACATGTCGTCCTACCGCATCCCCAAAGATGTTCAAAACCGTGTCAAGACCTGGTACAACTACACTTGGCAGTCGCAAGGCATGCTGGGTAAGGACAGCTTCTCACTCGCGTTCGCGTTATGCGCGTCCCGCCCCTGACTCGGCGCTCTCGCCTTTGCGCGCCTTCCAGATGAGCAGGAGCTGCTGACACAGTTGCCAGATAAAATGCGTCTGGACATCGCCATAGACGTCAACTACTCCATCGTCAGCAAAGTCCCTCTCTTTCAGGTGGGAAGGTGGCGATGATGTGATGTGATTTGTGGAAAAGCTTTTTTTTTTTCTTATCTGTCCTTGTCCTCGCCATCCTTGCAGGGCTGCGACAGACAGATGATCTTTGACATGCTGAAAAGCCTTCGCTCTGTCGTTTACCTGCCCGGGGATTATGTCTGCAAAAAGGTACAGACTGTTTGAAAACTGCTGTCTGTTCTGCTTCTGATTTCAGGCTTTTTTTTCTCTTATGTGTCACTATTTCTGTCCGTATCTCCCTTATTCAAAGGGGGAGGTGGGTCGTGAGATGTACATCATAAAAGCAGGTGAGGTGCAGGTGGTCGGAGGACCTGATGGAAAGACGGTGTTCGTCACTCTCAGAGCAGGATCCGTCTTTGGAGAGATCAGGTGAATAAATACTTTGATCATGGCAAAATAATTTTCATGTCCATCTCTGTAAAACTGTGTTATTCATAATTCAGATTAAGATTAAAAAAAAGAGCCAAACTTTGATCTCTGATAACGTTCTAATGAGTTGGTGGTCCCATATTATACAAGATTTACTTTAGTCTCTTTTCTGTAAGTGCAATGAGAAAAGTCCATCTTTTACTTCTACTTTTGCCCGATCCACTTTTCAGAAAGTTCTGATATTTATTTGTGACATCACAAAGGGCACCGGTAGATCACTGATACTTTTCCTAGGTCAGTGACAGGAGCCACAGCCAGCTGTCTGCCTCGTTTTGGTTCGCTTCCAATCAAGTGTTGGCCGAAATCCAAAACCGAAGGCTAAAAATTCTATTTTCTGAAATTTTGCAGTGAATTAATCTAGTGAGGCTGCTGCACAATGCCTGGGATAAAAAAAAATACATATTTAAAGATTAATATCAAAAGGGATCCTTAAATTGAGACTGAAAAATCAAATGCAATTTGAAAAATCAAACTCTCAAAAATCTCAAAAAACTCAAAATCTCATTATTACTGTTCAGTTTGTTGTCAGTAGGTGGCGGTAACAGGCGCACGGCAAACGTCATCGCCCACGGCTTTGCTAATCTTTTCATCCTGGACAAAAAAGACCTGAATGAGATCCTGGTCCACTACCCGGAATCCAAGAAACTCCTGCGCAAGAAGGCCAGGTCGAGCATCAGCCACACAAATCCATGGGCTTGCCGTCTTCCTTTATAACTAACCAAAGATATGTCTGATAAAAACACAGGAAGATGCTCACCAAGGGAAAGAAGCCGGAGCCCAAGGAGGAAGCCAGGGAGGCGCCGGAGGCCCCGGCAGCTCCCGCCAGGGCCGAGACCCCCAGACTGTTGAGGGCGGCCCTGGAGATGACGGAGAAATCTTCTGGTCTGAAAGGAGCGCTGGCTAAAGTCAAAGAAAAGACCAACAAGTCCAGCATTTCCTTACAGGTACAAACGGACAAAAAGCTGAGCCAAAACACACACACACACACAATAAACTCATAAGTGTTTATTGGCTGTGTAATGACGTCGTCTCTTCTCCTCCAGCCCTCTTTCTCCTCTTCCCTTCCTCCTCCGTCGCCCACCTCCAGTTCCGGAGGCGACAGAGAGGCGGAGTCGCCGTCGCCCACCTCGGCTGTGTTCCGCTCGGCCTCGTGCTGCCTCGACGACGGCGGCAGCAACTGCGCGACGCCTCGCTCGGCTTCGCCCTGCCGCGCAGAGGGGACGCCGACCGCCGGTGGCCCGGGGAGACAAGGAAGGGATTTAGGAAAATGAGGAAAGAAAAGGTTGCAAAGGGAGGAAGAAGAAGAAGAAAAAGAAGAACAAAGCTGTTTCCTAATGAATTTTGAAACATGGATGTTGTTCCTCCCTAATGAGCCACATATTCAACTCCAGATTTCAAAATAATCTTCAGTCTGATATCAATGCTTTGCAGGTTTAATATAACACAACTGTGAACTTGCAGTTTGATGCTTTTCTTATCAATTTTCATTCAATTTTTCATGAGCACCTCGCAATACGAACAATGGCCTCTACACCCTTTTTCCCAGAGTCGCGACGTTTCAGCTGCTCTTTGTCATTCACGAACGTTCAGTTGCAGGTATTAGCCGTTCCTCACCAGGTCACTGAAGCGCTTCTCATCACCTCCACCGAGTTTTTTCTTCTTTTTTTTTTACGGCCGAACTCGGTGCAGCTGATGACGAGCGAAGCTGGCTCCCCAAAATACTGTTTTTGCTGTTGTTTTGTTTGCTAACTGTTTACAAATGGTTTCGTATTCGAAAGCACGATTTGCCTTAATCATATTTCTCAGTTACCACCGTGTCGTTTGTAGCCGACGCAGCTCACGTTTTGTAGATTTCATGCAGGAATGCGGCACAGCTGTTGCCAAGATTGTGACCCCCCCCCCCAGTACATATTGGGAATATGTTGATAGTTGACATTTTTTTTTTTTTTTTGGACGTATTTAGTCTGAGTTTAAGCATAGCAATACATCATCTAGGCTCTTTTATCACTTCGGTGCTGTGTTTGAAATTGCAGCGCGCACAGAAAAACTGCATTTGCCGTGTAAGATTGAAGGACTCAGTTGAACCTGTAGACGTCACTGCACAGATAAGGTTCACACATTTATCACATTTTTTACAATAATGTAAATATTTTTTGTTTTTTGAAATGTAGGCGAAACCCCTCTCCGGTGGTCTGTTAATATTAAAATGACATGTAAATTCAAGTGTGCGTTCAGATGTCCTATTATTGATGCTTAGTTTTTGCTTTGTGCTGCGTCTTCTTAGGAAAAGTGATGATATTAGATATTGAGTTGATTATTGATCTGTTTATTAAATGCCTGTGTGTAATGGGCCCTTAAACCAGCTTAACATACTGCCAGACATTTTGCAGATATGATAACAAGTTTGTCTGTGTGTGTGTGTGTGTGTGTGTGTGTGTGTGTGTGTGTGCGTGTGATCTATGTGCGTCTGTGTGTGTGTTAAATGAACTTTGTTTGATGGACTTGACCACACAAGTGTGTATATATATTTACGTGTATACAAGTGTGTATATATCTATATATCTATATTTATGCTGATATAGCCACGTCGTTTGTGAATTTTGATTAAATAAATGAAAATTTCTCAATTTTGTCTCCTGAGGTGCTTTTTTTCCCTTTCTTTTTTCCCCTCTGTGAGTGTGAAGGCTGATGTTGTGTTATTTTGCTCCTTGGGCCATATCAAGCTCTCTTCCTGATAAGTGGTTAGATGTGCGTGTGAACCACATGATTTGAACACCACTCAGAGTAGCTAAGTGGGTTTGCTCAACTGTGCATGATTAAAACTTACTGGCTCATCTAGAAGAAGAAACAGTGGAGTTCTTGTTGCACTGGCAAACCAAGAAAATACTGGATCGTTATGATCGTTCAGCTCAAAACAATGTTGAATGTTTGTGTGTTTATATTTGACAGTTCACTCAGACTCAGATTGGAAGGTGCAAAAAAGTGGTTGAAAAAAAAATCAAGTTTATTGATTTATATTTTACAAGTGCCTGCGTATTTACATTTATTGACAATTTGAACCACCGGATGAGTCACCAACTCATGACTTCTCGGTCACATGGGGACGGTTCAAGATAGAGCAAGTTTGTGATGCGTTTCAACTTCCTGAAAAAAACACAACTAAAAATTGTACCAAAGCACTGAGGGGGAAAAAAGACAAGATAAACAAACATCCATTCATTGTTTAAATATATTTTTAAGAAAAACAATGTCAACGCCCATACGTTTACCGAAGAGGAAGAAAACTCAATTTCCCACAATGCAATGCGCGAGTGCCACTAATGTTTTCCTCCGCAGTCAACTGATCCAGCAGCCGCTCGAAATGCACAAGAGCCGGTCAGAGTGAGCTGTCGGGAAACATGAAGGCAGCCTGGGCAACTATACTTCCTCGTTTATGCACCGTAAAAATGCGAACTTCATTTATGCGTTAGCGGTAATGTTTAACGTTACCCTTAGCTCATGGCATTAGGAGGTCGTCGATGTTTGGAGCTAGCTTGTCGGCAATAAATGAACCTGTGCGGCTAGCTATCTGTTGACTCTGTCGGGATGGTCCGAAGTCCTTGATGACACCGAGGGAACAGCTGACATGGAAGAGTGGGATGGCGGGGACATTGAACCGACACCTGAGCTGCCTCTGGAGGTCAGTCCGCCAACGTCCGTCCTTAACTCACCGCGTACCTTGCTTTCTTTCCCCCCTGCTTAGAGAAATCCATTAAAGTGAGTACAATGACAAGAGTTCAGAAAAATTGAGATCCATCAACCTTAAAAAAATAAATAATAATGATAATAATAATAATGATAATAATAATAATAATAATAATAATAATAATAATAATAATGATATATATTTTTAAAAAAATCAACAATTTAACAATGTAACCCTTTATTCACCCACTCTTTCAACAAGCTGTTCGATTGATTTTCTCTATTTTCTGTCTCTTGCTGCAGATCATCATCTACATCCTGAGCTTCCTCCATACCTCAGACAGGAAGGAAGCGGCGTTGGTTTGCAGCAGGTGGTACACCGCCAGCCAGGACCTTCAGTTCCAGGTACTCGCCCTCAGGCCACAGACACTCAGACGTGTCGTCTTTACATGTCTTCAAGTTATTCGTCTGCCTCTTGTTGCAGAGGAATGTTACTTTCTGCTTCCCGGCCTCGGCTTCGTCCCTGGAGCTGATCAGGAATCTCGGTCGGAAGCAGCGCTGCAGGCTCATCATCAGCCAGCTGGATGGCTTCAGTATGTCCAGACCGCTGCTTCAGGAGGTCCAGTAACACTGACACACCTAAATGCACTTTCATACGTGGACTGAGTTGTAAGGTGTCAAGACAGGCTCTAGCACATTGAGATGTTTTGCAAACCTAATCGGCCCTGGTTATTTCGGTAGGGAGCGTTTTGGCCGACACGGTGGCGCAGTGGTTATCGCTGAAGGTCGCGTGCGTGTGTGTTACTGTCTTTGCTTCAGGTGGGCATTTGCCTGGGCTCCAAGTTGGAGAGCTTGGCGCTGCCTGGGAGCAGCATCACAGAGGCCTCGCTGCTGGCCCTGCTGCCCCGCCTCACCGCCCTGCGAAGGCTGGACCTCCGCGGCCTCGACAGCCTCTTCATGTCTGGGGCGTTCCTCTCCAGGGAGGAGCACAGGAAGCAGGTATTTGTAGAGAAACGTTTTTGTATAATCATTCCCAGTAAAAAAAATCAAAACAAAACAGGTTTGTGTGGAAAAAATACAGTAGCAAATCAAGCAATGCAGATGAACTGACCTGCAAATAAACCATGGACATATTTAACAGAGCAGGGTGCAAAAAAAGCTTCATTTGCCCCCCCCCACCCAAAAGTATTTTTTAAAATCATAAAAACATTTATGGAGAAAATGTTGGGCATTCATTTTGCAGGACACACAATTCAATTCAATAATTGCAATCATTTATTTATCAGAGATGATTGAAAGTTTTTTTTGTGGAATAAATTTGGGTCGCGACCTCACGATGAGTGTTCCCACTTGCAGGTGAAGTCGGCCCTGTCCGGCCTGGAAGAGCTGGACCTGTCCGACCTGCGCTACCTCTCCGACCTCACGTTCAACCGGCTCACCGGTTGCACCCCGCACCTCCGCCGCCTCTCGCTGGCCGGCTGCCACATTGCCTTTGAGTTCGACCCGTATCGAGGGTGCCCGGCGGGCAGCGTGGAAAACTCCTCCGCCCTCCTGTCGCTGAGGAACCTCAGGAGGCTGCTGACGGAGCAGAAGTCCACGCTGGTGGCCGTGGACCTCAGCAGAACCTCCATCAGCCCGGAATCGCTTCGGACGATATCGCAGGTCGGCGGCGGCTTGGAATGTTTTCATTTGACTGCTTTCCTGGGTCGGACTTCATTCGCAACCGGCAATTGTGTGTGTGATTTGATTCAGATTCAGATTCAGAATACTTCATTAGTCCCAGAAGGCAATTAAACAGTCTGTCCCAACTAATATAAGAACAAAGACGAAATAGTCCAACATTTGAAATCTCAGTCATCTCATCATTTATTTATTTATTTTTTCCCCGATCAACCTCTGTTTCCTCCCTTGGTTTCAGGTTCAGGGTTTGGTGCTGGAGGAACTTTGCCTGCAGGGCTGCAAGGAGCTGACAGACTACTCAGTGGAGGTATTGGTGAAACATCAGCCGGCCCTCCAGAGACTGGACATCAGTGCCTGCACTGAGCTGACCAGCAGGTCAGTGGAGGCTGTAGCTCGAGGCCTGAGGACGCTGACGCATCTGTCGCTGTCGCGCGACTGGCGAATCACCGAAAAAGGTGCCCGAGGTTTAAACTTTGAAGGGTGTCATGGACATGCAAGATCAATCTGAAAGAGAATGCAAAGGCAGTTTTTACTAGTTAAGGCTCTGATGACAGCTCTGTCTTAGTAGCCCAATTTTCTGCCAAAGGAGAAATGATGTTGTTATATAACCAAATGTAGGTTGAACGATTGTGAATATCTGCTGCCCGCAGGCCTCGCCGACCTTCTGTCCTTGCCGACCTTGAAGAGTGTGGATCTCTCCGAGTGTCTGCACGTCAGCGGGACGGAGATCGTCAAAGGCCTGAAGGGATCCGGCGCCGCTGGAGCGCAGCTGGAGTGCCTGAACCTTAAAAACTGCACCTACATCAGGGTGAGCTGCTGTTCGTGCCGCGAGTGTTCGGCCAAAAGAAAAAGACACGAGAAACTCACTTCTTCTCCTCCCTGGGCAGGATTTTGCCGTGTTCTCCGTCACCCAGCTCCTCGGCGACTCCCTCCGGGAGCTGGACTTGACCTTGTGCGTCAACGTGACGGACCTGTCGGTGCGATCCATCGCCACCTACCTGCAGAGACTGGTAGTCCTGCGGCTGGGCTGGTGTAAGGAAATCACAGACTGGGGCCTGTTGGGCATGGTCGAAACGACGATATGCGAACCTGACCAGGAGATGGTAAGACCTGCAGTGGTTCTGCCAGGGCCCGGTATTTCACCTGGAATTCAGGCCCACGCAGGCAGAAGGCCTGGCGATGTTTTTGGTGCCACCCAGTGGACACTGGATATACGTCAGACACGTCCCCTGCGTATCTGTGTCCTTGGTGGCCGGTGTTTCTATTTTGCAGCATGGAGGCAGCATACACTTGCTGCCCTTTGTGACATCACAAAGGACCTTTCCGACGTACGTGTCTTAGCACGCATTCTGTGAAAGTGTAGCATGCAAAAGAAAAAAAAAAACAGACTCAAAGCTTTTTTTTGGTCATTTTTAAGATTTTCATAACATTTAATAAACAAAAAAAACATTGCTAACATCACACTGACCGACGCTCACGCTACACACGCTTGAACCATTTTCAAGTCGTGTAAAGGAAATTTTAATTGGATTAATTAACAAATTAAATCAAATTGAAAGGAATTATAGGGAAAATAAATTAAAAAAAACATACAAAAATAAATAAAATACAACTAGAATTACTTAATAAGAAGTAAAGATGTCCCGCAATATTTGCAAATCACTTTCAGGTAAATCTTGCCACTTTTGTTTTAACCTCAAAGAGGTTCGTTCAACAGTTAAGTAACAGCATCAGAAGTTCTGAAGTTGTTATAACATTGTTATAATATAATATTATATATAATATAATATTGTTTTATGGGCTTACATGTGATGATGTTTTGATGTGTTTTTTATTTGTTGTATATGAGCTGCTGGATACAACAATTTACCTATGGGGATAAATAAAGTACCTATCTATCTCTCTATCCATCTCTCTATCTATCTCTCTATCTCTGTCCCAACAGGCCGACAAAGGCCCGAGATTCACGGGCACCTTCGGCATTATGGGATTCTTCAAGCCTCCTCGCCTGCCCTTCGACGAGCGACCCAAGCTGGTGACGCAGGACGACCTGGAGCAGTTCAAGGAGCAGGCGGGGGCTTCGCTGCTGGCACTCAGCAGGCTGCAGGAGCTGGACCTCTCGGCGTGCCCCAAGATCACCGACAGCAGCGTCACGCAGGTGAGAGAGCTTGAAAAAAACACTGTTGTGGCAGAAATGAAGTGCGAACAAGCCAAGTCTGGCTGGCTGGCATTGGTTTGAGAGTCTCAAAGGGAACCACTCTCACAGAAACCGAAATGATTTTCCCAGTCACATCACATTGGTGTTCAATCGAAACCATATTCTGAAGTCGAGATCAACTGAACTGGTTTTCCGGCATTTATTTGAGATTCTCGATGGCGCCCAATCCCACAGAGCATTCCATATAAAAAGCTGCACTGATTTTTCCATCTGCGCTCTTGTTTCTACGGAATGCACTGTGGGATGGGCGCCGTCCAGATTCTCCGATAAATGCCGGCAAACCCCCGGTCCGATGGTTCAGCCAAGACTTCACTTCTGCCACATCAACACGCAGCAGCCTCACGGGAAACCACCAGCAGGGAATAATCAATCTGCCGTGGCTCCTCCCCCTCAAGGTGGTGCGTTACCCAGACCTGCAGCGCCTCTCGCTCTCCATGCTGCCGGAGATCAGCGACGCCAGTCTGGTGTCCGTGGCCCGTCACTGCCGCAGCCTCACCAGCCTGGCGCTCAGCTACTGCCCGGGGATCAGCGACCGCGGCCTGGCGCAAGCGGCGCCGTACCTCCACCGCCTGCAGCACCTCCACCTTTCCTGCTGCGACAACATCACCGACAGGTGAGCGGGGAGGCCGCGGCCGCTTCTTTTGTCCACCGACTCCTTGACCTCACGACCTTTGGAACCCTCTCCACCAGGTCCTTGTCCCTGCTGGTGCAGCACTGCAGCCGTCTGCGGACGCTGGACATCTCGAGGTGCAGCAAAATCTCTGCGACGTCTGCCGACCTCCTCCAGTCGCAGCTGCCCTTCCTGGAAAACATGCACTGCCAGTTCATCGGTGGGGCCGACCCCACCGCCGCTGCACTTTAGGACAATCCCAGCTGCACAAGAACTGAAGGAAATTATTTCTAATTTATTGTATAAAACCAAAAATTATATATATATAAATATATATATATTTACAAGCTAAGGTCCATGTTAGCATTCAAGCACGTCAACAACTTCTTGCGATACTGATTGACCCAGACAGATATATATATATATGTATATATATATGTATATATATATATATATATATATATATATATATATATATATATATATACATATATATACAGTATATATATCATACTTAGTAAGAGTTGGAAAAACGTTGAGTATTATATTAGAAATTAAGACTGTACATTGATTAAAGTTTGTCTGATTTAAGGATACAATAAACTGCCCTGTGCTTTTTATGTTAATTACAAATAAACATACAAATATACGTAAATACTGTACTTGCAGACATATTAGGGCTGCACGATTATGACCAAAACGATAATCACAACAGAGTGCACCTCAGTGAAAGCAGTTGTAGCTTCAACAGAAAAGGCAATGGCATTAGGCTTACATAGGCTGAGGTTTTTGCCAACAAACAGCGGCCTGCCCACATTTTCTGGCTTGAGAGGTGAGCGAAGGCAGGTCGATAGTTTCCTTTTTTTTTTTCAAATTAGAACTTGATGAAATCTGAAATGTGCGATCGCCCCCTGGTGGTGGACTGAGAAACTGAGAAAGCGTTTGATTCTAATCTACTTCACCCTGGTACAGCAGAATCTGAAGAGTAAAATTATTTATCGGACAAATCCGATAAAATGTTAAGAATTATAATATATTAGTCGACTATATATTTTATGTACGCGTGAGACTTTGAGGGTTGATGCCAAAATTAGTGTTGTTTCATCATCTGTTGTTATTAATCAAGACGCTGTCAAAAAGAGAAAAGAAAAACTGTGCAAAAAACGGAAAAGAAATAAAAGACTACTGAGGATTTCTTTCAATAAAAAAAATGTTTATTGATGTGAAGTCATCAAAAAGACTTAATTCAGAGTGATTATTGTTAACACAGATTTTTAAAATAACCCGATGTCAAACGAGGCAGAAACAGTTACAGTATGCGTGAAGTGCTGTACACCGGTGTCAGTTCATGCATAGATGCTTCAAGTGTGACCGAGCGTTTGGTGACACTGAGACCTGTGGCGCCCCAGTCGTCCAAAGTTCATCTACTGTGAGTTCGTATAAACCGAGTTTTAAAACCAACCTTTTTAAATTCATTGATTTTCAGATTTCAGGCAGTCTCAGGACGATCAGTTTGCATTTGTATCATGCGGATTTGTGAGTATAAATATGATTACTGGTTGCGAGTGAATCGAGTCGTGTGCAACTGCAGCTCTGTTCTTGTTGGACAAGTTTATCACTGCAAGTTTCTGTTTTTAAAAAAACAAACAAATTTATAAAAAAAAAAGGCAGAACATGAGTTTGGTACCGAGTGCAGAGCTGCAACGCTGTGACGAGAAGAAGAAAGACATTTTTCAAAAAGTTTCTCCATGTCCATGAAAACACGTGAAATCATTCTCTCTCTATGAGAAGGAGGACTTCTCAAGGGCAACTCGGGCTAAAAAAAATATTATTTGTAATTTGTTAAAAGTACCGAAAGAGTAAGTCATCTATTATCTTTAGTGTTTGATGCTCTTTGATGACCATTGTGAAGAAACTAACAAAAGAAAAATGAGCAATAGAGGCCAACGAAAAAAACGTGTGTAGGTACAATTGAGTCACACTCTGTCTCTGAATTGAGAAGACGTATTGGAGATTGTTGACACTCCCGTTGGATCACAGGGGAAGGACATGATTGGCAGCTGCAGCACGAGGTGATCTGCAGAAATGATTCACAACGGATCAAGTCTGAACTCCAGACTGTCTGTTCTTTGCTTTGCGGCTACAGTGGAAAACCGCCGCGGCAAAAACCTAAGCTAGCTTGTGGATGCTGCACGGTAAATGCTGCATGATTTGTTGTGAACGCCGCCCTACAGGTCGGTTTTGTGAAAGCACCCTACAAGTCACTGTCCTTTAAAAAGGCAACCTAACCACGGAACAAAAGTGTACAACCTCAAACTGTAATGGAACGGTGCCTCGCGCAGAAGTCTTTCACTTGCCATACTTTGCTGAAGATATCTTTTTAAAAATATAAAATGATTACAAAAAAATATATATAAAGTACCTTTAGTGGAATCTATTTTTTTTTTTTTTCTTTCTCGGTGCGATGCTACGTTTGCAGTGGACACACACGATGCGAGGGACAGAGAGACGAATCCCTACGAGTTGAGCTGTGACGTTGCGCAATCAGAACTGGCGACCGCTGTGGCTCGGAAAACAAGGTCACTTCCTGCGGGGCTTCGCTAGAACTCGCACCCCCAAAAGAATCTTAAGTGCACGGATGCACACGTCGCAATGGCACGCACGCACGCACACTCGTGCAAAAAAATATTTACACATTCACACGCCAATTATGCTCACACACACACACGCTCGCTAGCACGCTAGCACGCTCTACTGCTCCGTCTGACTGTAGTCGTAGTAGAAGTTGTAGTTGGCCGGAGGTTTGGGGATGACCGGCGCGCTGTCCGGGATGGGGACGTTCTCCAGGTCTAGGAGGCGGAGCTTAATCTCCATGGAGAGGAGGATCTCCAGCTCGCTGCGCATCGACTCGCTCGCCATCTCGCGGCCGAGCAGGACGCTCAGCCCGTCGGTCCACAAGCAGAACTGACACACGGAGGAAGAGGAGGAGGACACTTTTAAATTCACGGAGAGCAACAACACCTTCGAGGACCAATGAGAACGAGGCCTCTCAACTTCCTCCCACTACTCAATACAATAAGTCCCGCCCACCTCAACCCCGCCCAATGAAACCAACACGACCGCTATACTGCGAGACTCACGTCCGTCCTTGAGGGGGCGATGAAGTTCAGGCTGTACTCTTCCACATCGTAGGTGATGCTAAACGCCAAGTCCAGCACCTCCTGCAGGACAAACACGAGAACACATTGAGCCTCGCCAACCAAAAAAAAAAAAAAGAAAAGAAAAAGTGAGGATTGCTGCTGACCTTGTTCTGTTTGCCTTTGTTCTCCTTCATGTGGGGGCAGTCCTTACCCGTCAGCAGGCCTTTAATATCTGCTACTGGGACTGAGGGTAAACACAGAGACGTGGACGGATGGAGAGGTTGGTTTCATTTGGAATGGGTGAGTCCTCGCTGTCCCGGCCTCCGGCCTGTACTCACTCTTCTCCTGCAGCATTTCTATCGGGGGATTGTCCGTGTCCTCCTCCACGTCGCCGTAGTGAAGCATCTTGTGATTGGGCGACAGACGGCAGTACCAGAGTTTGTCTGCAAACACGGGAAAAAATAAAAGAGACAGGCTACAGTCAGTTTCTCAGGCTGTGTGTTTATGTATGTATGTATGTATGTATGTGTGTGTGTGTGTGTGTGTGTGTGTGTGTGTGTGTGTGTGTGTGTGTATGTATGTATGTATGTATGTATGTATGTATGTGTGTATGTATGTGTATGTGTGTGTGTGTGTGTGTGTGTGAATGTATGTATGTATGTATGTATGTATGTATGTCTATGTATGTATGTCTATGTGTATATGTGTGTCTATATATATATATGTATGCATGTGTGTGTATGTTTGTGTATGTATATATGTGTGTATGTATGTATGTATACATGTATGTTTACATGTATGTACGTATTAGTGTGTGTATGTATGTACAGTGTATATGTAGTCTCACCCTGTCTGCGGCGGCTGCTGATCTTCCTGAACATGGTCCCTTGACACAACCTGTTGAGTCTCTGCTGGCGGATCAGCTCCAGCAGCTCGGGCTTCAGCCGCTCTTTCAGCTCACTGGAGAAACCAAATTAAGACACAAAGATAATCAGCTGCAAAACAATAAAAAAAAAGGACACTCAAAAACCCCTCACGTAGACTTTGACCTGTCTGCTGATTCCTGCACCGTCATACTGGCGGCTTCTGTGTTTAGCGACAAACTGCTGCGAGCAGCTCCGCCGCTGCTGCTGCTGAACAGTCGGCTGGCTTCATGAGGGTGGAAAGTGGAGGCAGCGATACGGCTCATGACATCAACATCTATCTGTTTAATTAAAGACGCGTAACTGATAAGATACATAACTGTTCATTGTTATTTCCTGACACCTATTTGATGAAAAAAGGCAATTCCAGTCAATCCCTTTCCATTCGCGCCATTGAGATTTATATCAGGGGTGTCAAACTCAAATACACAGTGGGGCCAAAATGTAAAACCTGGACAAAGTTGTGGGCCAACGTTGATACTTATTGGAAAAAAAAATCTTCCTCCAGATTTTAACAGTGAACCTTTTTATAGGGAAACACAAACAAGTTTTGCTTCAACCTGAATATGGAACAAAGAAACACTTAATACTATATAACAAATTATCTAATATTACACAAATGCTAAATCAAATTTCAAATTTCAAATATTTAGAAACTTTGGAATAAATTTCAAAATAAAAATGGGTCTTTTTTTTTTACTTGCAACATTCTGATTTACATTTCAACAGTGACCTTTTCTCATGGGCTATATATAATACACTTAAAATGACAATAATAAACCAATTAAGTCACACTAATATCCTTCAATTATGTCCAGTCCTGATTGACGTGCCAAAACACACGGCACAGCAGCGCAGCACATGTGCTGTATAATACCGGCGGGCCAGAACTGGACACTTATGAGCGACCTTAGAGCGAGAACAGCGTGATTGAAGTGGCGTGCGTGACTCACAGAACGGGCGGAGCCAGAGTCTCCTCTTGGTGCAGCCGCTCCGTCTGCCGCAGCTTGAGGATCTCGCTGTAGTTGAGGGCGTTGACCTTGTTCTTGAACAGCTCCAGCGAGGTGGGCTTGCTGGACAGCGTCCTGGTGATCTGCTCCCTCACCACCTGCATCACCTGGACGGGGACGCACAGTGGAAGTGTTTCAGCTCGGCGCGGCCGCGCGTCAGTTGTTTGAGCCGCTCGGCGCTCTCTCACAGCACTCGCTCTTGAATAGCACGAGTCGGTCTGTGCATTTTGCACGCTGCCTTTGCCGCAACATAAATAATTAAACGTGAGGTAATTGCTCCAAAATATATTGTTTCCATTAGCTTTCAACCTCACGATTGAAAAAAACAATTCAACTTGCCGCGAGGGGTCAAAATTCTATTTTCATTCGGGAAGTTCGATATCATCGGCCTCCCAGTATTATCGGCTGATAAAGGCATTAAAAATTAATATCGGAAAATATCGGTATCCTGATTTTTTTTTTTTTTTTTTATTATTATTTCTCACGAATTTAGTAGTCATGCCAAGGAATGAATTCCTCAAATTTCCTGGTATTACTAAATAGCAAATAACAATACTTTACGTTACTCGTCTCTACTACGCTTGATGATGTCATCAAAGTGCATCGAAGCGTTAGCAGCAAGCGACGCGCGTGTTTCATTCATTTTGACCAGAATGTTTTTATTCTGAAAACCTTTGAAGTTGTTACATTCATCATTGTCTCTGCATCCAGCGGGACATCACAACACAAATTAGCCATAATGTGTCCACGGCCGCATATATATCGGTATCGGTTGAAATCGGTCGATATCGGTATAGGAAATTAAGAGTTGGACAATATTGGGATATTGAATATTGTTAAAAAAAAAAAAGAAGAAGTCAATATCGGACATCAGTAATTTTTATTCACACCAAACAAGAAAAAACTGCTCTCTCTTTATGTTCCAGCATTAGAGTCAATATATAAGATGGGGGGTTTATTTGCCACTAAATAATGGGCTATTAGCACAGCTTGACTCCCCTGCCATTCATCCTCCTTGGCCACGCCCCCTTTCCTCGGACACATGAATGCCTGATTGGGCTTTAAAGATAAAGCTGCAGCCAGCTTCCTTCCTTTCTGCCCGACTGACATAATTACCCCCCCGCCCCTCCAAACACCCCCCCAACCCTCATTGATCCCTCTGCTCCCCATCAAGCCAATTATATGTGACAACCCTCACCCCCTCCAAACTCCACTGTTGCCAAATTAGCACAAATCAATCGTGGATTGGGGGCAGCAACGAGCAGGATTGGCTTCAATTTGTGACCGTTAAGCCCTGAGGGAGAAACCCAACGCAAGTTTGATTCCATTACGCAACATAAGAAATAGAAATACGGTTGTGTAAAAATAAACGAAGCTTTGCAGCGGCTCTGAGTCCGCGTTTTGCTGCATGACTCGTCAAACAGGGGAGACAAAGTTACAGCTGATCCCCTGGAAGACAGTTTGGCCCCCTGTGTCTAAAAATCTGGTTATCGGAGCCTCTGTGAATCTAAATGGAGGACCTATGGTTCCGCGATGGTGCGCCGCTCCACCGCTGCTCTGCTGACCCCCATCATTCCTCTGCACAGACAATCGCGCTGAGCGTTCGGGCCCCGAGCGCAGAGCTTTCCAGAGTTCTCCGGACAATTGCTGCCTGCCTGCCTGCCTGCCTGCCTGTCTGTCTGCCTGTCTGTCTGCCTGTCTGCCTGTCTGCCTGTCTGCCTGCCTGCCTGCCTGCGAGAGGACGAGTGTGAAACCCTGATCCTGGAGACTTGAGTTTCATGCTGTGACCCTGTACTCCATGACCCTCGCCGTCCTGCCAACGTCGACGTGACAGCCTCTTCCATGCACGCCATCCCCGACACCCGCGCTTCACATCGTTCCCTCAATAAATTTTTTTTTAAAAAAATCACCTTTTACTCGATTGAACTGCTGGACGCTCGAGAAATCTGCTCGTTTCTCTCCCTCAGTTTCTGATGACGACGGCCGAAACGAATAAAGATCAAGCGCTTCAAAAAAAAGCAACCATCAACTAAGCCTTACCTCCATCTTTCTTTTTTTTACCCTCCCGGGATCGAGCGCTCTTCGGAAAATATCAGAAAGATATTAGAAAAATCCCAAACGTGAACTCCAGCAGATATCAACAGTTGAGAGAGAGTGACGCAGCTGAGTGACAGAGACGGTCGACACCTACATGACAGCGGAGGTGGAGGCCGCGGGCTGTTTTGTAAACACGCACGCTGATGCTCTCACACACACACCCCGGTCCCCCCCCCCCCCCCACCCCCCGGTCATTTAGATCAAACTGGCCAATGGGAGAGGTGACTGGCAGCTGCTTCTGTTCCCTGTGTGTGTGTGTGTGTGTGTGTGTGTGTGTGTGTGTGTGAGAGAGAGAGAGAGACAGAGAGAGAGAGATAGAAAGAGAGAGAGAGGGAGAGAGAGAGAGATTATGAGATGCGCAGGGCAGCACAAACACACCCACGTGACTGACTGGACGGAAGGCGTGCGGTCGGAATAAATTGGATTACTCCCGCTGGGTAACACAATTAAAGTTTGTGATGACAAATATGCAAACAGCACTGCTCTCTCCTCGACTCTGTGTGTGTGTGTTCTGATCTGCGCTCGTGCACCGTCACCCCCACCCCCATCCCCTCAACTCCAACTCTCTTTTTTTGTGGTCCTCCTCTTCCTTGTCCCCTGTGTTTCTGCCGCCCACCACGCTTCTCATTGTCCACCTAATGCCCCTTTGTCATTTGCCCCAAAGCTCCCTGGGTAGGTGGCGGCCGGCGACAACAAAAGGATCCCCGGACCGCCCGCCGGCCCGCCGCCCAGGAAAGGTCGAGAGGGGGCCTCCGAGTTTTACGGCCCGTCGGGAGAGAGACACTTTGTCGCTGACGAACGGCCCGTGTGTGATATTGAAAAGCGGGCCGGGACAAAAAGCCCCGCCGCTCTTCTCTTCTTTTCAGCCCCTCGCAATATTTCTCCCAGACCGGAGCCTTGTTTCCTGAAGCCTTGTGCGACCCTTTTAAGCATTGTGGCGGCGTGACACTGCGGTGTGAGGTCAACTCTATCTGTGGGGGCCAACCACAGTTACCATGACAAAAAGCACATCCAATACCAGGCCGCAAAGTACAAACACCATAAAATCTTTTCTACACCGGCTTTCGCGAAAGGCTCAAGCGTGAGAGTGCGAGGATGGGCGGCAGGGGAGAGCTGACTCCGGGAGTCCTCGGGCGCGTTCACACTGCCGGCTGAAATCCGATTTTTAGCCCATCCAGATTGAAACTCTGATTTTACAAAGTGCTTTGAGACGCCTTTGGATGTAATTTAGCGCTGTACAAATAAAAGCTGATTGACTGATTTCTCAGTATGTTTCTCTAGAACAAGCGCTACCCAGGAATTTGTACCGATACGGATATTGATTTCAGTGCATCTCTATATAATATTGTCATTAATTTTTTAGAACATGCTTGTTGTTTCCTGGTTACCGGTCCATTAGTGAGTGATGGTGATTTTCTTTTTTTTTTTTTTTTTACCTTATCAAAGTCCTCCTGCGTGGCCCTCATCTCCTTCCAGGTCTTGTTGAGAAGCTGAATGCAGACACAGAAAAGCTCCTCCATCAGCCGGTCCTGGCCAAAGAAGATGGGATGGTAGTCCGATCCCGTCTCGGAGGCTGTCCGCACAGAGAGGGGGAGGAGGGGCAACAGGACACGGGCTCCTTTGAGAATCCGTTTGACCCGCGAATCACATGCAAGGGTCGGCCGGCCGGGTGTCCGACTTACGGGGCTCGCCGATACGCAGGATTTCACAAAGGATGAGCGTCAGCTGGATGCTGCTGCGGGCGAACGGGCACTCGTGCTTGTCTTCCCGGCTGCTGTTCTCCAGGACAAACTGGGAAAACGATTGAACACACACTTTAACACAGTGGGTGCTAAAATTCAAATTTTCAGTCAAAAAAGTCACAGAGATAAAGAAACTAGAAATTACTTTAAACACTACTACTACAACTATTACTGCCACTACTTCTACTAATAATGATGATAATACTAATATCATAATAAAAATAAAAATTTAAAAATTAAATAATACAATAAAATTAATATTTCATTTTATAAAATCATACACCAATATACAAATATAATAATACATCTAAATATTACATATTATTTCCTATAATAGAGTTTCTTTTTAAGAAAATTGCATTTTGCCCTGCTTAGGTGCAGTGAAAAAGAATCCTTCAAATATGAATTGAAAGAAAGAATTCAAACTGGTTGTAACTGGTGACTGTGCGGACAGATGCACTCACCCTGCTGTAGGCGTCGGGATAGCGCGTGGCAAAATAAAACATAGTGTCCAGAGCTAAAAGACCAGGGGGCGTTCGCACCAGATCCTGTCCAGGGTTACTGTTGTTCTGCAAGGAAACAATTACCAATTTGACGCGTTAAACTCAGACATACGGCAGAGTGGGTGGAATATTTCTCTCTCTCAGCTGCGACTTACAGAGAAGCCCAACTTCTTAAACTCCTTGGCGCAGAGCGAACGCCGCCTCTCGTTGCTCAGGCTGTTCTCGCTTTCGTTCTCGAACGCCGCCTGGCGTAAACCAATCAGGATGTCCCGCTGCTCCTGGACAAACGGACGAAAGGCCAATCATTAACGTCGAGAAGAACCACGACTATTTGTACGAGCCGCGGCGCTGCCGTTTCCTCATCCCTGACGTCCCTCGTTGGATCAGCGTTGGGCTGCGCGAGCAGATTCTGGTGCTTGTATGTGATGCTGTAATATACTGTAACAATATGGTATTAGTGTGTATATTTAGTGTAACATATTGTAAAGGGAGTATGGTAATAAGAGTGCATAATATTCAAATGTATGGCATGTATATAATATTTATAATATAGTTTTGATGCTTATCAAAACTCAGATATGTTTGTAAGAATAGTGTGCATAATACTTACAATGTTTATACATAGCTTATTACACTTGAAATAATGTAATAGTGTATATTTTGGTGTTTATATTAATACTGTAATATTGTACTCTAATATATTGTAATATATGGCATTAGTGGGTATAATATTTAATGTTAATATACAGTATCTGGATCTGTATGTATATCATTTATAGTGTCCATGTCTATAGTACTTATACAGTGCATATGCATCATACCTGCAGTGCCTAGGTACAGTATAATATGTCAAATTTGGTATTAAAGTGCTATAATAAAACTGTAATAATGTGGTAGCTGATGATGTTCAATAGCTGCATCTAATATATTGTGTTAATGCATTTCGATGGAGACTGCAATAAGATGCAGGTGAAAGGTGAAGTGAATAGAGGTAGGTCGAAATGAGTTTTATACTCCTTCCTAATCCTTTGCGCATATTTAAGTTTCTAGATATTTGTTTTCTTGTTTATATGTTTTTCTTTTTCTTATTTCATTTATGGTATTTGTGTTTTGTTTTTGTTTTTTTGTTTTTTATTCAATTCAAATGCAACGGTGTGGATGACGACTCGTGGCTCACCTGTCTGGAACAATCCAGAGGGGTTCTCATGCGAGGCTCCAGGAGATTCAGGGTCACCGACTGCAGCACGTAGAGGTAATGGGCCATCTCGTCCTGCACGGCGCCGGAACTGTGGATGATGTTCTGCGACAAAATGAAAAAATAAGTCAACGCTACATCAACTCCCGCTTCACAGAAAAAACATCCCCGATAGACATAAAATGGGAGGAGATTTACTTTGTAAATGTACTGGCGGAGATTCCTCTTGTTCAGGAACTCAAACATTTCCTGGAAATAAAAAGACAGAGAGAGAAAAAGAGATGACAGAGTGAGCGCGGGGGAGTTGTGAGCAGGGGGGAGTGCAATGACACCCTTCCGACACAGGGTGGCGGTATAGTCACGGGAGCCGGTGAGTGGGCGGGGGGGTTGGGAGAGTTGAGAGGGAGACTTTGACCTCGATGACGAAAAACGTTGCTTGCTGGTACACACGTCTCAGACCCAGCCTCGTTTAGTTAAGCACCAATTTTGCTGATAAGAAGGGTGGATTTGTTAATGTCCAACAAAAGTGAGGAAGTACGTGTGTGTGTGTGTGTGTGTGTGTGTGTGTGTGTGATTAACAAAGAAAGTCTAAGAGAAAGGAGCCAGGGCAGCGAATAAAGGAACTGTGTCCGTACAATCGGGGAGGAGGAGGAAGAGGACGCCGGCGGGATGGGGGTGGGGGGGGGCGTGAAAGCATCGACTGTCGGCAGACAAACAGATGAACTGACTGTGACGGACTGTGATTGTGTTGAATTGTGTCGTGATGAATCCTCCAGCCATTGCGATTGTTGCGCGCGACAGTCACAATCCCGTGCACAAGCGACAGGATTGTAGGGAAGAAAAAAAATAAAATAATACCCCAGCTCGCGAAGGAGTCGCAGTCGGATTAGTAGTGGAAGTGTCGGTTCCCTGTGTGACATCGCAAAGGTCTGATTTCCAGATGTGCGTGTTGTCGCAAAACTCATTGTGAAGAGTGGAACAAGTGAAAGATAGAGAAGCATTATTGCTCCAAATTGTGTGTTTCCGTCCACGGAGTCGTCAGATCAAGACGAGTCACATATCAGGACGGTGCAGGCAGAATGTCGGGTGGAGCTGCCGACGCCTTCCAGACATTCAGGAAGAAGATAAAAGCAACCCAATGCCTCTTTTGCCGCACATTTGTGTATTCGCTTTAAAATACAAAAAACAGGAAGTTGATGAAAATACACTTGAAAGCGAAAGTGAGAGAGAAAGAAACTGATACAACGGCACCTGTCTGTCAGAGTCGCCGGCAGTTTGCAGCAGTGCCATGAGCAGAGCCATGGCCTTGGTCTGGATCTGCTGGTTGGTCCTGGTCGGGGGGGCAGAGCAGAGCAGAGGGATGGTGTCAAGTAAATAACAATGAAAACCAGGCTCAGTTTTAATCCATTCACACTCAATCGACACTTTAGGTGAGACAAACATCAGAGTCTGTCCCAGCTTTGATGTTGCATTCGTTACAACAACATGGTGGTTAGTGGTTAGCGCTACCGCCTCACTCACAAACCCACACTCACAGGTTGTGGGTTTGATTCTGGGCCTGGGACCTTCCTGTGTGGAGTTTGCATGTTCTTGCTGTGTCTGTGGGTTCTCTGGCTTCCTCCCACAGTCCAACAAGAGGTGAATTGGAAACTCTAAATTGTCCGTCGGTGTTGTTCGTCTTTCTATGTGGCCCTGTGATGAACTTGTCCAGGGTGTCACCCTGCCTTCGCGCTACGACAGCAGGGAGAGGCCCCAGCAGACCCTGAGCTCAGGATGAAGCGGGTAGTGAAAACGGAAGGATCGATGGACTTCCTGTTGCATAGGCTGCGTTCACACTGCAGGCGAATCTGATTCAAATCAGATTCCTTCTCAATACTGATTTTTAGGGCTGACTGTTCACACTGTTTTTAGCAAGTGTCCCGAGAGATGTAAAAATCAGCCTGCAGCTTCAATTTTAACTTGACCTATTTTTGATTTACTGCAAAACACAACTTATAAGCTTACTGTGTCACACTAAAACAGGGGACTAATGGAGAATGAGTCAAAGGCTGTGTTCAGACTGCAGGCCAATCTGATTCAAATCAGATTCCTTCTCAAATCTGATTTTTCGGCCTGACTGTCCACACTGGTTTTTAGCAAGTGCCCAAATGGGATGTGGCTCTGCTCAGACTGGGTCACATTATTGACCCATCTGACAGGTTGCTGTAGCAACGACGTCGGAGCGGAGGCGTCGTCCAGCATAGCGTGTGTAATGTGTGACGTCATATCATTGCGACAGCGGCAAAAATTAAATGGACTTGTTGCGATACGTGCCCTGATTTGTGATTGTTCAGACTACAAAAGAGCCATCCGGTTTCAATCTGGATGGGCTAGAAATTGGATTTCGGCTGGCAGTGTGAACGCGGCTATAGACCGTAATGCTATTCAGCCCAGAACCCAACACTCGACCCTTTTCTTCACAGAAAAAAAAAACCCACACCACCTCCTTGGAGCTGCTACTTACACCTGCAGGTGAGCGACGAGCCTCTCCATGGTGACTTCCTGTTTGACCTGCAGGAAGAGGCTGTTGCTGCTCTGCACCATGCTCTCCAGGATGTCCAGCGACACCTGCTGTATGGAGGCGTCCGTGACCTTGGCGTTGACAAAGTTGGCAATCTGGAGGAGGAGGGGAGGGAGAGTTAACGTTAAGAGAAAAATTCAGAGTGACGGGTTAGAACTTGTAGTGGAGCTTCGGCCGATCCAACACCTTCTTGATGAAGACGGACGACAGGTTCTCCCAGGAGACGATGCCATGGTCCATCAGCTGCATGAAGGCCGTCAGCGTGTGGGTCATGATCAGGTTACTCCTGTGTGAAACACACACGTGCACGAGGAGGAAGAAGGAAACATTTAATGCTATTGTGTATCTCTTGTTGCAATCAGAATAGAATAGAATGCCTTTATTAACCCCGCATTGGGGGAATTGGCATAATTACAGCAACAATTATAGTGTAAAGAGAAGAAAAATTATATGAATTGAAGAGAAATAAAATACAATATTTTTAGAGTAAGAAAGAAAAAAAGAACAAAATATATACATCCTATACACAAGGTATAGGCAACCTACGGCCCAGGGGCCATATGCGGCCCGTTAAGCTTTTTAATCCGGCCTGCCAAACTTGAAGAAATTATATGAATAGTAAGTAAGTCATAAAATAACTGAATTTCATCCATTTTTTCAGTGTTTTAAGAGTTAATAGAGTAAATACAGTGGGGCTTCAAAGACACAGATTTTGTTGTAACTTTGCTTTTGTTCATCTTCAACTGACATTAGAGCACACGTTTTCTACATATCCCATGATATATTGTTACCTCCTATGGAGGTGGCTCACCAAAACACATTCATCTGCTCCTGCTCCGGCCCCCTCTGTCAAATTTTAGAACCCACTGTGGCCTCAAAACGCTTGCCCACCCCTGCAACAGACAGTTGGACTATCTACAAGCTATCTACATGATACTGACAATACAAATAAGTGTTTTATTACTTTATTTGTTTTCCAGCCTTGGCAAGCTGTGAGGTCTGTAACACATACCCCCCCCCCCCCGTCCCTCCATCCGACATACACACACACACAGAGCACTCACTCGTTGGAGTCCTCCACTATCTTCACCAGCAGCAGGTGGCCGTCGCGGCTGATGAACTCCTGAGCAAAGGTCACGTCGGTGGAGACGCTGGCGAGCTCCTTCAGCGAGTCGCAGCGGACGCCCGAGTCGGCGCTCTGGATGCCCCCGTACAGGTCTTCAGCGCAGCGGCCCTGCCGGCGGCGGAGGGAAGCACAGACGCGCCATCACGACGTCGCATCGGTGCCGACCGTGTAAAAAATGCGGACTCGGGGGAGCCCGGGGGAGGAATGTGAGAGGGAGGTAACAGAGCGGCGCCGGGCGCAGACTCACCGGAGCCTTGGTCAGACGCAGAATGCTGCCGTTCTTAATGTCCAGGCGGTTCTGGAGCGCACAAACAAACAAGGAAAGACAGGCGGGAAGCTCGTTAAACGGAAAAGTGAGAGAGGGCTTGTTGAGAATTTCCACAGGGGTCCCTAACAAAGTGGCCGGTGGATTAAAATCGCTTTGGCTCTTTAAGGGGACGGGGAAGTGATGCGCCATGGCCGGGCCCAACCTGCTGAGGCTGCACTGTTTCCTCTAACCGCAATTATTAATACTGTTGCGCCAACCGAACGGGAGACTTTCCCGAAGGCGGCGCTTTTAATCTGAAACATCTGCGACTCTGGGCTGAAAACACTCGGCTGGGAGTCTTTCCGAGAGCAGCTGAAGCTGCGCGCAGACGCGGGAGAAAGCCTCTTTCCCCAACATCTGATTGCATTTGCAGTGCAGTCTCAGCCCCGAAGAGGGGGAGGGGCCTCCGAAAGTCACCTGACACCAGCTGAGTTGACTACCAGCTGCTTTTTTCTCCCCCCCACCCCCCACCCCCCACCCTCTGACTCTTAACCTGGTCTCCTTTGGAGCTCATCTGCACACTGTCATTCAAATGGCCTCTGCAGTTCAGCTTCAAGTTGTTTTAAGTGGCCGTGGGCCCAAAATAGAAGAAAAAAAGTTCTTCACAGACTGGGGGAAAGTAAAAAGGAGATTTACAAGTTAATTGCCTCAAGCTGTGTGAGATGAATCAAACCCGGCAAGACGGTCTAATCCCGCCTGTCGTGCACGAGCGCCGATATTGATTTGTGAACGGATGTGACTCACCGACTCTGTGATGTAGGTCTGCACTCCATCAGCGTACTGCAGAGCGTAGTTGTCGGGGCCTGGGAGGTTCCACCTGAGCAGGACACGGACACGAGCCCACGTTGAAGGAATATACTGTACATACTGCAGTTAATTTGCACATTTTGAGTCTTTTTTTAAATTATTTTGAGTGTGCTCTTGTATTTTTGTTTTTATAAAACTTTGCTTATCCCTGCCTCTACACATGTTGACTGTCTTTTGCACATCAGCTTTGATTGCTTGTTGTACATATTTTTTTTTAATGTTTTTTTGAACTACTGTATAGTTTATATTTGTACTGCTTTTAGTGCTGCAACGGTGCAGTTTCCTAATTTGGGATCAATAAAGTACAGCTATCTATCTATAGTGCATCCAGCCATCCATCCATCTATCTATCTACAGTACATCCATCCATCCATCATCCATCTATCCATCTAAAGTACATCTATCTATCTATATCTATCTATCTATCTATCTACAGTACATCCATCCATCATCATCCATCTATCCATCTAAAGTACATCTATCTATCTATATCTATCTATCTATCTATAGTACATCCATCCATCCATCCATCTATATAAAGTACATCTATCTATCTATCTATCTGTCTATATAAAGTACACCTATCTAGCTATCTATCTACCTTTATAATGTATATCTATCTATCGATGTATTCATCTATCTATCGCATCAAGCTAAGACCTTCCTCAAAGGGAAATTTCGTTATGTGTGCAAATGACAATCTTCAACAGGGTCAGATTCAACTTACCCATCACACACCTCCTTAATCACAGCAGACAGGGGCTTTTTCTGCACAGCGATGAAAAAAAAAAAAAAAAAAGATCAAACTTGCGGTCAGATTGTCACACCTGCCGCCCGCCACAACAACAAAAACAAACAACAGCAGCGCTCCCTGTGTAGTCTCCTCCGCCGTGGAATAGCGATGGGCCGGCCCCTGCACCGCAGACATCCACGCTGGCTGCAAACGCTGTTTACAGAGCGGAGGGAAATCCGAGGGCTCCCCAACACTTTGCAAACAATGTCGCCGGCGGCAGCCAGATCCTCCTCAAACGAGAGCCAGACGCTCCTCCTCGCCCGACTCGCAGCCATCCTGCTATTAGTGGTCAGCGCGGCGGTCACCCAGTCAAAATGTCTACAGGTCCTGCGGTGAACCCCGGCGGCTGCTCTGTTATTAGTGGCGGGCCAGGAGGGCCAACCAATCGCAAGTGTTTAGCGGCGGCGGTGGGGTGGGGAGGGGTGTGGGGGGTTCGGAGGCGATAGGTCGTAATCTAAAAATGGGAATATTGTGGATGCGGCTCAGACGTTCACTGGGTGCAAAAACACTGCTGGCGGCAGTTCGGCTGTTTGTTTGTTTGTTTGTTTGTTTGGTGGAGGTGTGAAAGTCTGGCCGCCTGGTTGCAGGCTGCAGTTTCAGGCGATCTTTACAGCCCAGCATGCCAGCCAACCTAACCGCAGTGGTACATTTATTTTAATGGAATGTGTGCATCACATGACCGCCAAGCATGCACCCTTGTTGAGTGAAGTTAAGCTAGCTATGTTTATCTTTAAAGGTTTCCTTGTGCAAAGAGGTGAGACACAGGCGACCATCTAGTGATATTCAGTGAACGCTCAAGCGCATCAGTGTGAAACAGCCCATAATAATTCATATTGAAGAAGAAATAAAGGGCCCAAGATTACCCAAAATTCGTACTAGCAATGTTTTCAAACGCTGATGCGTGTCTTTAGAATGACAGTAAACTCACTGGAAATAAAAAAGACCACACTAGTTGAACTGTCAAAAAAAATCTTCTTGGTTTTTTCAATTTGTGCGAGCAATAAAAAAATAAAAAAATGAACAAAACGGGACCAGTGAGCCTTACAAAGTCTGTCTATGCCAAACCTTCTGCCACAATCCAATCAGCACCGATTCTAAGGTCATAAATATAAAAAATGAGAAAACAAATAAAAAGGAGAATTAGAGGCCTATTTTTCTACTTAAGCCTGATTGTCTTGCTGAGCTAAGACGCCCACATGTTGGCCTGTCAGCCGCTTGCCCCCGGTTAGGTCGAGAACCGCCGAGCAGCTCCGATGAATATTTGCGGCGAGGCTTCGTTAAGGAGCAGCAGCTGCGCGGGGGCCTCGTGGTCAGAGATCATCTGGTGACGGACTCCCAGCGACCCCTGTGTGTGTTCTGGTGGCGCTGCAGCCTGGTAACTGGCCTGGAGTCGAACATCCGGAGTCGGGATGCAAATTATCAATTGATTCATTAATCGTTGGTTGATTGACCTCATTCGATCGATTAACGATTAATTGACAAGCGCCGATTTTTCATGTGAACCTAAATTTCACAATGAAAAACGTGTAAGGAACGCATTATTTAACCCTTTAATAATGTTGAGGGTCCAGTGTGACCCATTTTTAGAGACCAGTAAAAACACCCTAAACATTTTTCCTCTGGCTTGAAGTTGACGTTTAAAGAGAAAAAAAAAAAAAAGTTTAAAAGTAACTTTTTCTAGGTATACTATGACCATCACAGAATCTACATGTGAATTGCTCTTTCCTGCCACTATACTGTTATAATGACTGCCGGTGTTAAATTAATTGCAACTGACTGAAATTAATCGACAATTAATCGACTGACTGTTAACATCCCTAGTCCAGAGTTGACGTGCATCCCCAGGTACACTCCACCACTCCGGTGAATCGAACCAGAGAGGCCAAACAGCCTGAGAGGCTACGGCCAAATGCGGCCGCCTGGCTTTCGGGTTAACCGGGGGCGGCGAGTGAAGTAGCAAAAGAGGAAGTGCTGCCCAAAAAAAAAAAAGACTGGACCAAGGAGCAGAGTATTCCCACGGAGTTCGGCGCCCGAGCGGAGGGAGAGAGAGTGTTGCCCACCTGGTCCAGTTGTATGAGCTGGGGATAGGCCCCTGGCATCTGGATGGCGATCTTCACGATGTCCTTCTGCTGCGGCATGTTGGCTCCTCTCGACTCCAGCGCACTGCCAACTGTTGAGCACAGACACGTTACTTTGAGTGACGTATTCGCGAAAAAAAAAAAAAAAAAAAAAAAAAAGCAGACAAGAGCAGAAAGAGTCTAATAATTGGCTCAAGATAGTGAAAATCTGATATCTGCATCATGCCACAGATTTTATTTATTTTTTGTTCAGATCCATCATTTCAAACTTCTCTGCGCATCAGCAGTCATGTGACCGACCTCCCACTACGGGAGCTCCACTGTCTGGGAAAACAGCACGGCAGACAGACACACACGCACATGGAAAATGGGCAAACTAACTGTCACGACTGAAGACGCATTAGTTACTTCAGTTTAATCCCAGAAAGTTGCGGTTGTAGAAGAGACGGTAGGAATGGGTCTGGTTTATTTCTGCAACACTTAAATCCACCAGCAACGCTGGAGAGATGTGCTTGCAAAATTTAAAGACGCATGCATATGTAGGAGAGTATTTCATAACTTGGAAGCTATTTTGAAGGAAAAAGATTCCAACATTGAGGAATGTGTCTGAGGTGACAGTAGCTGCGTTTCCATGACAGTTTTTCCGCAAAATAAAAGCAATATTTCTAAAATTTCAACAAAATACAATTGCGATTTGCAGGCGTTTCCGTTGAATGGTGCGAAAGCACATAAGCCGTAAAATCTTGTCGAGATTTTACTAGAACTTGTAAAAAAATATTCCGTCTCCTCCTCCGTCCAAACAAAACGGGCCATTTTCACTTGAAGTGAAGTGATCACATGACCCCGTACGTTCATAAACGCGAAAAAAGTGTTTCCATGACACTTTTGCGATATACATCAATATCGATACATCTGAAACACCACCTGATGAGAGTGTAAAAACCTTTTAGTGATATTTGAGAGGTTTTCGAAGTTTCCATGACCAGTTTTTTATTGCGATATTTAGGTTTGGCGCAATTCTAGGGGTAATGGAGACGCAGCTAGAGAACCACATTTTGCTTCAATTACTCGCTCCCCTCTCCTGAGAGTGGGTGTATGACACTGGGTGTTGGAATCCAGCACCTTGTGATGTCACAAAGGGCACTGATGAATACAATGTTCTTGTTTTTAACTAAACATGCCATTTCGTGGAACTGTCGAGTGTTTTTTTTGTGTGGTTAATTGTAAACTGATGACCTGGAATTCGGTGTAATCATCGGCGTAACAACAAAATCTCACAATTGTCTTGTGGCTTAGTAAAAACACAACTACGGTCACAGTCGACCACTTTGAATGTATACTTGTAGTAGAGAAAAGGAGTGCAAGGTTTCACTCATGGAAGGCTTAGAGGCATTTCAGAGATGTTGGCATGGACTTGAGAGGTGGAGTGACACACCCACTGACTCACAGCAGTCAAATACTTTCGATCTGCTGCTGCTGGTGGTACCGCACGGCGCTGCCTTCCTCTTTTTTTTTTTTCCCCTGCCTTTATGCCGTCGTGACTCAACTGAACTGAAAGCTGCCCGCGCTCACGCACTTTGCCCCCCCCCCCCCCCCCCTTCTCCCGCACTTTCCATCGCACACACACATACACACACAAATCATCATCATCATCACTTCCTCTCCGTCCTCCAGTCGGCGCTCCCAGAGGACACAGAAGAAGCTGTTGTTTTGCTTTGAACCCTTCTCCCCCCCCCCTCCTCCGCTTCCCCCAGCGGCTCCTCGGCACATGGAAACAATACGGACGGATCTGAACTCCTCCGTGACGCCTGCGAGCTCTCACCAGCGAAAAGAGAGGCCGCCGGCCGAGCCTGCAGTCTGGTTGCGCCGGGTGGGATTAATAACAATCCCCCCCCCCCCGCCCGCCCCCATCTCCTGCAAGATTCGCATGCCGTCACTCTCGGTGAAAAAAAGAAAGATAGAAAAGAAAAAGAACGCTCTCGCAGTTTTTACGACGGGTTTCAAAGCGATTACCCTTCTGTCAAAACGTCTCAGTACAAACTTTAACTGTCCTTTTACCACACAGAGCCTGAGGCCAGTGGTGTAGTCCAGTTTATTTTAGTGGGTATACCCCCCTGCTTCAAAACAACACAAAATAAGAACCACCACCATGCTCTGTAATGCATTAAGTCTGCATTCACATATAAGTGAGATCTCGAAAGACTGATTATGTGCTGTCTAAATGTGAATGTATTGTAAGTAGGGCTGTCAGCATGAACGCATTAATCGCAATTAATTAAATACAATCCAGAACGCGTACATTTTTTTTTAATCGCATCTCAATTTCTCGTGCCCAGGCGATTTTCATGGGCATCCAGTCTTTTTGTCCCTTTTACTGACCCGTAGTTGGCCCCTCTGGCCGATTTCTGGCAAGAAACACTTTGTATAATGGGTTTAAAACTGCCTGAAATGCAAAATAACAGAATTTTACACATGCAATTCAAACCGTGATTAATCACAGTTAACTACGAAGATTCTGCGATTAATCGTGATTTTAAAAAGATTATCGTTTCACAGCCCTAATTGTAAGCAAAACAAGATATATAACAGTAATTTACAACTGGACTTTAATTAACGGACGAAGAACAATAAAATGACTAATTTGTTAAAGAAAAACATAATAAATAATTAACACACATATGAAAAAATAAAGTATCAGCAATCAAGCGCAAACACGAACACATTTTCTGAAGCGGCACTAAAGCAATGGCTGACTCTCAAAAGGATCAGAACAAAAAACATAATTTTAATCACATTTTTAAATGGGAAAGTGAACTGATAGGTATCTTTGCCCATTTTTTAGCAGTTGTACGATAATTTGGGACCTTTTTTAGTGGTTATACGGCGTATACCTGCGTATCACGTAGACTACACCACTGCCTGAGGCCACGTCATCTTTCCTTCTTTACAGAGAAAAAACCTTTCAAGCAGGAACAGAAACACAGAGCAACTGTCTCTCCTCTGCAGGGCTGGTGGTAGCTGCTGCTAAAATATGCAAACAACACCACTTGCAGACACAGTCGTGCGGACCCTCACACTGACCAGACAAGAACGGAGGCCCGCGGTGCTGAAAGACTTCCAGCACCGCAGGTGATGAGGTTCAAGCCCTGTTAAATAACCGCCTAATCTGGGAGGGATTTGGGAGAACTCAGACTTGTTTCTCGGGGCGGCTTATGAGTCAGCGTGTTCTTGGGCAAACCGTGTGCTAATCTGCCCGTGCGGCGGCACATTGCGTCACGTCGGCGCAAACAAGCGATATTGTCTGAGGTGGATGATGATGATGATGATGATGATGTGCGAGGCCGTCTGTGAACCGGAACTCATTAGTCAGGTGGGGGGAAAAAAAGATGTGACATCTCGTTTCATTTCAACCAAGAGGCCTAAAAGAAATCAGCCCGCCAAAATCCGATTTCTAGCCCATCCAGATCCAGATCAGTTTCAAATGAGACAGATGCGTTTCAGTCTGAACAGCTCCAAACACAGTTTTGGACACTTGCTAAAAACAGTGTGGACAGTGTGGACAGTCAACCCGGAAAATCGGATTTGAGAAGGAATCTGATTTGAATCAGATCCGTCTGCAGTCTGAACGCAGCCGAAAGGTGTCTGCAATATGCTGGAAGATTTATACATCATGCTCCTCTTTGTCCACATTACATAGTGGCAGCTAACTTTAACTTGACCTATTTTTGATTTATTGCAAAACACAACTTACACGCACACTGTGTCACGCTGAGACAGGGGACTAATGGAGAATGAGTCAAAGTCTGCAGCAAACTCACATGCCGTCGCTACTGCGAGATGTCATTCTTTTTTAGCGTGCTTGCTTAGCAAGCCGTCCTTGGGAAGGTCTGCCAACCAAGATATTTGTCCAAGGGGTTTTTGTTCAGTTTCAGGGTGACTCTTTGTTTACACAGCGCAAGTTACTGCGTAGGAGTCTGCAACCCTCCTCCGTCGCTACATTTGGCTCATGATATCCATATCCAAAGCGATCGCCTGCTTTAAAACGCTCAACATTCCCGCTTAACAGCGTGCACATTAGCAAACTTCGAGGGCCAACATGTCATTTAGGTCAAAGCAAAGAGCTCCGACCGCTGGCATTTGTCTTTTTTTCTTCACCCTTTTGTTTGCTCGTCGTCAAATATTCACCTCGCAGAGTCAATTCCGCACAACTTTTTCTTTGTGTGTGTGAGACGGAGATTACATAAAAACTCTGTGTCATGTGGGTCGGCCTTCTTCAGAATTTAGTACCTCTTGCTTATGCAGGGCAGGGTCAGGGCGACAGCAGGCGAAGCAGGGCGTCCCAGACGCCACTCTAAACAGCGGCGTTAATATTTCATCGACTCTCTGCTTTTCTACTGGTCGTAAGATATTTATACGAACACGAATCTGTTTGGAGGGGCGCGGCCGCGTTCTCTCTCGTCGTCGAGATTCTGCAGAGTCGCGGGACGGCGGCGGCGGCGGCAGCAGCAGCAGCAGCAGCAGTGGTGCGCCTCCAATAGGCCGCCGTCACTGCGACCTGTCTGTACTCGCTCGGGGTTGCACGCAACGCTGGGAAGAGCCCAGGGAAGACGCACACATTCTTCCTCTCGCGCCGCAACAAGATGGAGCTGGTTTCCTCCAGTGCCGAGGCAGCCCACATTATTAAGTCCTCCACCTTGCGTCGGGGCTGACGTGAAAGAGTTTTTTCGGAAGGAGCATAAATAAGACATCAGAGTGAAACATTTAAGACTCTGTTTGAAAATAAGTTTACCCGCCCTATTTCAGAGGTGAATGCATGCAGACTGTTTCTCCTAAAAGCAGTTTGGAGACAGCTAACCTCATATTTTAGCCAACATGACTTGAAATGACAGCAAGTTTTAGCCGTATTGGGTCTGGCATTTGGTACTTTGACTCTACTTTACAGCTGAATGATGACAATAATGGCACACGTTTTGACACAGATGCGTGTTAGTAATGCAGAAACTGCCACAGATAAAAATACCACTTTCAAAGACAGCGTCAGACGGAGAGGAAGTGCTCTGTGGTGCACACGTTTGCAAAACCACAAAAATAAACCTTTCTCAGATTTTCAATTGTAGCACATACACACACACACACACACACACACATATAAATATATATATATATATATATATATATATATATATATATATATATATATATATACATATATATATATATATGTATATATATATATATATATATACATATATATATATATATATATGTATATATATATATATATATAGCTACACATTTACAGTATCAAACTGCTGCCAGTTCTTGTTGTTTTGTTTGGTTTCATTTTTGAAAAACATACCAAGCTCTGTCCAAACACAGAGCATCCTAAAAGAAGGGGAGACTATTTAAACCCCCCCAACAGACTTGAACGGGACTCGTAAAGATGAAAAGCTCCACCGTGTTCAGCAGCTGTCGGTGCCTGCATGCTTCCATGAGCACTTTGCTTCATTAGGCTTGAAACCAGCAGCACGCCCAGACCTTTTGTCAGCCCGCAGCAGACCCAACTGAGTCTCGGACCCCCTGGACTGACGGAGACCCTCGTCATGTGCGCGTGCGTGAATGAATGCGTGTGTGTGTGTGTGTGTGTGTGTGTGTGTGTGTGTGTGTGTGTGTGTGTGGTGGGGGGAAGCTCTCAGCTGCCTCGCATTCCTAACCTGACAGGGTACCACATGCTCGCGCACGCGCGTGCACACCAAGTGGGACGATCTGATCACATTTCGATCCTAAAAAAGTGAATTCCACGTTTGAAGAATGAACACAGATACTGAGGGTACTACTGCTGTATAATAATTCAAAAAATAATAATAAAATAAAATAAAGTAAAATAAATCATAACGTTTGTACGGTCCGACGAGTTGTGTCACTGCCAACCTGGAGTTGTGCTGCCGTGGAGCCATAGGCGAACCGTAGTTTTGTTGGAAGCAAATGTGTGGTTTAAAGAAATAAAAAGTTTAAACAAGCGCCAACAGTGAAGCTATTACAAGTGCCGTATTATATAAAAAACGAACGTGACTCGGCCCGAACACAACGGCGCATAGGAGGAAGCGCGTTCGAGTCCGCAGCCCAGCTTTATTATTATCATTTGCAGTCTGCTGCGACCTACCTGGTTTTGAAGAGAGAAGTCGAGGCTACTGTCCTGCAGGAACCGCCGCGGTAGGATCGAGGAACATTTGCAACTTTCCCTCCCTGTCCCCCCCACCGTCAAAAGGAAGCAACTTAGTCCGCAGACGAGACTTTTCTCATTACAACATCCAGACTGGACGGGAAAAGTCAGCAGAAAACTCGGTGCATTGAATTTCCAGGAATGATTAGTTAGCTTAAAAGTTCCGGGTTGGTTTGAGTCGCTCAAGTCGGAGGTGAAGTGAAGCTCGCCGAGTGTGATAGTGTATTTCCGGTTTGACACGGCTACTTTCCAGTGCTTTCAAAGCCAGTACATAGAAAGTGTCAGATACATGTCATTGTATGTTCAATTCATGTTATATATATATATATTTTTTTTTTAAACAAATACTTCAATTCAGTTTCGAGCGTCATTTCGTTTTAAATGAACCACCTTTCAAGGCAACAGTGGTCCTCGTTGAGTGGCACTGCACTTTTATTCTGAAAGTCCCACGCTGCCGAAATGCTACTGCTGCTCAATACGAAGAAAATCGACTTGACTTCAACGTTTTCACAAAGTAAAAGCTGAAGTAGCTGAAGGTAACGCTGGTTAGAGCTGCCCCCTGCTGTCGCTCATTTTTCCAAGCGCTACTACTGTTGGCCGCATAGATCATGTCTTGTTTTACCGTTTTGTATTTACTGTTGGACTAATTGGAAGACTTTCTGCATGAAGTACAATAGAAATGTATGCAAATCGGGTTTACTCTGATACTTTAAAAGTTCAGATGTTTTATGATAGTACAAGGCTGAATTGTTTATTTTATACCTTTGTCTGTACTCGTATTTTCACTTTTTTTCGACATTGTTTGAATTGTCATATTGTGTGGCCTTATTGTCAACCTAAGTACAACAAGAACGTCGAATCAACGTCTTCACAAATCACATCGATAAATATGTACTCTCCAGAGTTTTCGGTATTGATATTTTAGTTTAAATGATATATATTGCAATTAGAAAATTCATTGTTAGACTGCCAAACATAAAAAAGAGGAGGGAGAAAAAACAATGAAAATCCTACTTGAGTCAATTTGTGAAAAAGTTATATTGGTGTTTGCATCTCATGGCAGCGACCTAAAGCTAATGGTGTGATGGTTATTAGTGCAATAATAAAGACAGCTCTGTATAATAAATTCAATTTTTCACAGTAAGTATTCTAAATCTTACAATTGAGACAATTTAAGTGGTCCACATAAATTTGAAAATGTAAACACTGAAAGAAACAAATGACAAAGACAGGTCTGAGCTGCTTCTCCTCCTCGTGGACCTAAGCGAAGGCATTTCGAACGGGACTCGTGTGGGGGAACCAAATTACACAGAGAGGAATACAGAAGGGTTTATTTTGTTTGAATTTATGCATTTACAGCTAAAAATGGTACGCCTGTCAGGTCGAGTCTCATATGCCAACAAATACACGCACACACTCTTGCATACACGCACAAACACGCACACACGCACACGCACACTCCCCTGGCTGGTCTGTCAGAGGTTTGGGCAACCTCACACCACTGCAAAATAAAATAAAATAAAAATAAAATAAAAATAAAACAGGAACAGATGAATTTGGAAGAGAAATCTGTTCAAATGCTTTTGAGTTTAGCCTCAGGTCAGAAGCAGTAATAATGTCAGGTATAAAAAAATAAATGCTATTCTATACAAGCAGTAAAAGAGGGATATACACAGTACATACTGTACATACATGTCATCCAGGGCAAAACAGCACATTATATAATAAGGACAGATGAGGGAAAAAAATTCTGATTACGAACTAAGAGTATTTAGAGTTTAAAAAAATACTTACATTTAGGCTGATAGGCAGTTTTTAATTTAGCAGAAACAAACAACACTCGCGGAGGTGGGGGATAGTGAATAAAATATGTGTGCCAAATATACAAAAAATAAAATAAAATAAAAAATACGGACAAAACAAGAGCATTTTTACATGAGACGATGAGTATATTCACTGTACTGGAAAAAAAAAACAAAAAAACAACATTAGAAATAGATACATGTTCCTTGACAAATAAATCAAATCAGTACAATGGCATTAATATATAAACAAAAGACGAACTGAGAGGCAACTGCAACTAGCAATTCTTGTAAAAAGGTAAGACAAAACTCCAGCGATAAAAATGAAACGTAAAGCAAGTGTCATTTTATGATGGAACAACTCCGTGTCCAAGTGCCAATAATGTGGAGACGCCATGAATTGACTAAAACATTTTCAACCCCGATACAGGAAACCAGTAACATGCTTGTGTGGACGTTAATGTAATCCCATGCTTTGATTCTGTTCTCACAGCATATGACTCATTTCAACGTTGCCATATAGCCATGATAGAAACTATTGCTTGATTAACATCTGCTCCAGGTTTCCGATCAGATTGCATTATTTAGCGTAAATGCGCTGAATTAACCCATTATAGCATTTCAAAGAGCACAGAATTATAAAAAGAAGAACCAAGTGGATCAGAATTACAAAGCAGCCAATTTGAATAATAAATCCACCATAATTACCAAACTTCGGGTCAAACAGACTTCCTGTCAAACCAATTACTGTTTTTTTTTGTTTGTTTTCTTTTTAAAGCCTGGCTGACACCAGAAGGTTTCCTTTTCTAAGCAACTCCATGTAAAGTTCAGCTCTACAACAAAGACACTTCAAACACTGAAAGGTTGAACTAATCCCCTGCGTCAAAAAAACAAACAAAACAAAACAAAAAAAACAAAAACAAAACTCCAAAGCACGTCATAGATTGATGATAGTATTTGAGCCTGGTACTTCGTGTTGATTTGCAAACTATTGCCCTTTGACAAATGCACTGTAGACCATTAAATGATGTGTGCTGGTAATACAATAAATTTATATATATATGTATATTCTCTATGTACATGAGGACAGTGCATATACACACATATATATATATATATATAAATATATATAACCAGCTGTTGTGGACTGGAGCCATGCAGATAAAAGCAGTGCTCCGATACTGTCATCACTCTTTACCTGATGAAGAAAATGCCTTTTCATCGTTGGTTTTATTCTCCTGGAGACGCCCGACTCGAGTGTCCGACACGACACACACACGCGCACTTTCCTCTTGCATGCCCGCACGCACACGCACACGCACACACACACACACACACACACACACACACACACACACACACACACACACACACACACAAGAACATTTACACATTGGAAAGCGTGGAGAGACACATAACCCTTTATGTTACATAATCCAAAAATAGAATTGTCATTTGTTTTGTTTCCTGAAAAGTTTAAACGTTTTGTTCTCGCCTGCGATTCCTCTCGAAGCTGCATGCCGACCTACTGTCCATGCGCTCGTAGAGCCGGTGCAGAGGTGTCCTTGATCATTTTTGTCAGATCACAGTGGCTTCGCTGCACATCGCCGCGCCTTCACGGGGCTTCAACGTGGTTTGTTTTTCTTTTTTGGAAAATGAACGCGGACTATTTTGTGGGAACTTTCCTTTCCGCTCCGATGAGGACGCCAAGGGTCAGAGGTTGAGGATGGGGACGTCGAACAGGTCGCACAGGCCTTCTGTCTCATCTAGGTTGTATATGTAGTCGTGGTCGCTGGGCGGCGGGGACAGGCGGAGCAAAGGCGAGAACACTGGAGGCCAAGCAGACGACAGACGACAGGTTCAACGGTTTGTCGATCGCTTTCAATGTCTCATTCCCACTTGACACAACTCACCTTCTGATGACATCAAGTCCTCCAACAAGTCTCCAGTCATGATCTCTGCCGGATGGAGAAGAGATAGGCATTGTTATTTCATGTACTTATCTGCTCGTTTCAGGAAATGGAGACAACGAATTGCAGACAAACGCTACGTAAGAAATTGAGAAATATGCAACAGAAGTTTACCTTTTGTTGGGTCAAACATGTCCGAGAGCTCTTTCTGAAAGTCGAGCACTAGAGGACAGGACAGACACATATCGGTAAATTGGACTGTGAAAAGAAATGTTCCGTTTGCTGAAGTACCAATGGCTCTAGAAGTAGCAGAAACTGAGCAAAGCAGAAAGGATTTCATCATGAATGTGAGGAAAAGGTTAAAAGAACCCAGCAACACGTCGCACTTACATTCAGACGGATCTGACTTAATTGGTTCAAATAAGGCGGAGGCGGAAGAGGACACAGATCCATCCAGTGAGGCAGAAGACTGTAGCTGCTGAGTGGCTGCAGCCGACGAGTCTGTTGATGGAGTGAGTGGCGTTGTGCTTGTCGCATCTGTCGCATGTGTGATGGAAAAGAACAACTGATCTTAGTGTGCAAGAAAGTACATGCAAGGCAGTAATGACGTAAACAGTGCGGAGACGGATCCCGTATCGCTGAAACAAAAGCACTGAATTGGTTTGGGCTGACCGTGGGTGGAGCCTAATGGCTGCTTGACCAACGTAATCTCAATTTGACAGACAGTAGCTGCATTCCCATTTATCCCTAGGTTTGCGCAAAATCTAAATATCGCAATAAAAAACTGGTGATGGAAACCTCGACTTTGAAAAACCTCTCAAATATGGCTAAAAGGTTTTGACGCTTTCATGAGGTGGTGTTTCAGACGTATCGATATAGAGGTGTATCGCAAAAGTGTCATGGAAATTTATTTATTTTTTTTGCATTTACGCGTCATGGGGTCACATGACCAGTTCACTTCAAGTGAAAATGGCACGTTATGTTTGGACGGTGGAGCAGATGGAATATTTTTTACGAGTAATCAAAGAGAAAAAAATATAACAACCATTCTTGACAGCAAACAAACGTAAACAAACAAAAGCAAATGTAATTCTCGTATTCTCCAATTACGGCTTATGCGCTTCACGCCATTCAATGGAAACACCTGCAAATCACAATTGTACCTTGTTGAAATTTTAGAAAGATCGCTTTTATTTTTTGCGAACAACCCGTAATGGAAACGCAGCTATTGTTATGTAATTTCAAAGCCCATACAAAAATTTACCAGTGAGTGTTTCGCACCTGTAATTGAGGCAGTCTGGTTGGCTGCAGTCGCCGACGTGATGGCGGCAGGGCCCGGTTTCGTTGAGGAAGCTTTTGTGACCTGGGGGGGTGCAAGGATTAAATTCTTAACATTGGAAGAGCAGTAGTTATTGCAGTAGTGAGACGACACGACTGACAACACCAAGGGGGGAGTTGGGGGGATATCTGCAATGGCTGTGAACCTGGGAGGCGACAGTGGACTGCTGAGAGGTAGGTGTTGCCGTTGGTGTGGGGAGACTCTGAAGGACATCATCCGGAGGAGGGACGGGTAGAACGACCGGGGAGGCACTGGACGGGTCTTTGTTGACCAGTAAAACCTCAATGGGACCAGTTGAGCTCTTGAGACGGATCTGGTATTTCCTCTGTCCGTTGAGGACCTGGACGAGACGCGGAAACGAGCAACATGAGACTCGATGGCAGCTGGATGACCAGAGAAAGTGAACCAAGATCCCACAAAATCCAACTTACAGCTTCTGGGACCGGAACCTCCAGCTGTGTGCCGATGGGAGCCCGGATCGCTAGGAGTGTGTCCCCTGAGGAGAGCCGGGGGCGGGGGGGAAGAGAGAGATAGTGAGTCCCCAAAGCTATAGGCTTAGATGTGCAAAACTTCCTTAAACAGATTAACATCCAACTGGATTGTTGACAGGAAGACATCAGATCACGACCTGCGTAAACACGCACCAAGCCTTTTAGTCATAATAAACTATTTCTGCATGTGCAAAGTTCTCAAAGGCTGCGTTCAGACTGCAGGCGAATCCGATTCAAATCAGATTCCTTCTCAAATCAGATTTTCCGGGTTGACTGTCCACACTGGTTTTTAAGCAAGTGTCCAAACGGGATGTGGCTCTGTTCAGGCTGGGCCACATTACTGACCCATCTGACAGGCTGCTGTAGCAACGACGTCAGAGCGGAGGCGTCGTCCAGCACGTGTAGTGTGTGACGTCAAGTCACTGCGACAGCGGCAAGGTGGTTTCAATCGCTTTTGCAAAAATCGGATTCCATGTGGTTTGTGACCGTTCAGACTACAAAAGCGCCATCCGGTTTCAATCTGGATGGGCTAGAAATAGGATTTTTGCCTGGCAGTGTGAACGCGGCTAAAAAACTTCCCAAAATGCCAGATGATTTCCTTGTGCACGGCAGTAACTACGCTGCTAACACCTACACTCGCCTATTTGCGGCCATGCTGCAACACACCAGACATTTCATGTTTCAATCTGGCCTTTATATGACTTTTGTGTCTATTCATGCACATTCTGAAATGCCCAAAAAGACATACATCTAATGTCTAAACATACAAATAACCAAAACAATTACCTTTGAAGGCTCCACAGAGATCTTCGTGTTTTACATAAGCCATAGTATGGGTACGTTAAGGAACAAATTATAAACAAAGCAATTATTTCAATAGGAAAGACAATACGACATGGCATCCTTTATAAATAAATAAATAAATAAATAAAGTAGAAATGAGAAAAGTTGGATTTTGCTTGACCATAAGGCCACGCAGCTCACAGACGTGAAAGAATCTGTTGGGATGCATGACGGAGATAATCCAGTTTAAAATGGCAGATGGTTCCGAGCGTGGACGTGCTGCCACCTGTGGGAGTAAGAAACTCACCACGCGCACAGTGAGGATGTGACGATGAAGTCGTCGTCGTCCTTTGAACCAGCGGTGCACAATAATCTCACACAAGGCAAGAAAGAACCCAAGGGTATGGGGAGAGGAGCTCTCTGAAAACAGAGAGGAGTGAGCGCTTCTACCTCGCTGTAACAAAGATAAGTTTGTCACCTCCTCGCCCCAAGGACACGGAGGGCGGAGAACGAGTTCGGAATTTATCCAGAGAGGCCTGGTGTTGGAGTAGAACCAACAGCCTGGGTGTAAGGCAACAGCGACAGTGTAACAGGCACAATCGATTGATGTCCAAGGGTCTTAGAATCAGCCTTAAAAAGGGAATTCATCCTGAAATGTAAATGACAGTTTAACAATCAACCACACGCCAAGTCGGAAAGGATATGGGCTGTTGTCGGAGTCGTCCGTCACATTCTTGATGCTCTGCTGGACCCAGACTCTCTGCTGGTCCAGCTCGTGCTCCCTCACGGCCAGATCGTCAAGCTCAGCCTTCAGATCAATCAGTTTGTCGGCTATCTCTCTGGTGTTACAGCCTGGGCCCACACCCCTGAGAGCACAGACACAAGCACGTGTAGGTGTGGAGACAGTGATAAGGGCAGACAGACACAGGAGTGACTTTGTGCTTCATTTTCTACATGCACTCTTTTTGCACAAGTGTTTGAGGACTGTTTTGTTTGTTTTTTTTAGTTCATGAAGAGTCAAAAAACATTTTGAACACTTGGCTCAATATTGAAATGTAACTTCTTTTTTTAAACACTTACTACCTGAGACCTTTAACAGCAAACGTCTCTCAGATTTACAACCAATTTGTTTAATGGCTACCGTGTAACAGACATTAATGAAACGATGGTGTATCTTGTATGGTTCATACTTAACTGAACGACAGCCCCGTTACCAAGTGCATCGCAGAAACGAACACACAAATACAGAACTTGCACTCGCTTTGACTTACTTCCACTGAATGCTGTTCTTTGACTTCTTCTCAATGAGTCCAATTCCCTCCAACACATTAGTGATGTCGTAAATGCGCCGTTTCTGTCGGACAGCCAACGTGTCTGCAGCCTTTGAGACAAGACAAAGGGGATGGCAGATTAAAACGAGGCGTCTCCCCCGCCGGCAGCATGGTCATCGCTGAAACCACAGGCAATGAGAATGCATGTTTCGTGTGTCAACAGACTCGATACAGCGAACGCACCAATAACCACCGAGTGTCAGCTCTTCTATCGCGTCGATTTAATTCAAAGTTACTGGGGTTAGGGTTACTGGCACCCAACCCCGACCTCTTGATGTTTAACAATGTAGCCATGTGGCAGCTGCTGATAAGGCAAGTTTGATGATCAGGCCTTATGGGTGCAGAGGAGCTGCAGAGTGACTGAGAGACACTGTGTTTAATGTTTCCGCTCAATATCATTGTGGGATTAAAGAGACAGTTACGGGGGTTATTTGTTCTCCTGACCTGTTTTTATGTGCCAATATGGATCAATAAGTTGGAACGTTTACTGTCTCTTTTTTATTTATGTATCTAGAGACATTAAATAAGTTGACTATGAAGAAATACACAACACAGTAAAATGGTGAAAAGGGTATCACCAGAAAGGCAAACGGAAAGATTTGGCTGACGTGTTCCTGCTTGTATTTACATTGAGACCTGTTGTTGGGTAAGCAAAAGCGTGACCTAAGAGCATTAAATGCAATAACTGTTTAAAACACAATATTCGTTTAAGAGACAGCGCGCCAAACACCACTGAATAAATGTCGTACACAAACATGCTAACCCCCAGCCGGTGCATACGTAGCTCCGCTGCGAGGCATAATGCACTGCCATTCACAAAAACGTCAGAGTCGTTTAAATGGCGCAAACCTTTGACCATTCCCGATGAATGAGCGTCGTTAAGTGACACGATCAATCAGAAAAAGGTTGTTCATGTGTGAAGATGCAGCTCGGAAGGGAACAACAAAAGCTGACCCACTTTTTAAACTTTGAATCTGCAGGGGGGCAGAGTCTTAAAAAAAAAAAAAAAAAGTTGCTCCGTATTCTATTATGACCTCACTTTCGAACCCCCCTCCGCTCTCTCGGAGAGCCGCCGATGTAAAACCTTTTAAAATGGTTGGTTGAAAGGCAACCGACGTGCTTGAAAACTTTAAGCCTGCTCAAGTATCACCGGCTGTACTTGGCCTGTCAGACTGCCGGGCTATGCTAACAGGCGGGCTAGCGAAAGTGCAACCTAACGACAAGCAGGCAAGCAGCCAGGCAGGCAAGCAGGCAAAGCGGGCTCAACATGACATGTGCTAGCCAACAACAAAGACTCGGGGGGCTCCACGCTCACCGCTTTCAGGTCCAACACTCCGTCTTTCGCCTCCTGCAGCAAAGTCACAAACTTGGTGGTGAGCAGTCCGAGGCTCTTTTCGTGCCTGCTGGGTGTCTGTGGCTGTAACGAGTCCCCCACCGCTCCCAGTTCGCCTCTCATGCTGGCCGACTCTAGCTCCATCATCGCTCGGGACCAGCGTCGCACTTCCCCCTGCCTCCCCCGACCAAACCCAGCCAGCGAGCGCAAAGGAAAGCGAGCCCCCACGGCGGCAGCCAAACAACTGGGGCGGCCTGGTAGGAGACCACCAGGGAGCGGGTATTCGACGAGACGTTCCGACCTTGTTTGCGCCGAATTATTTCCTTCCTAAATCGCGCTAAACACACTGAACGCCGCGATTCAATGGGCGAGCATTCGGCGGAGAGCCGTTGGCCACGCGAGGTATGACGGGACGGTTCAGTCGTCACAGGGACCGTCCACAAATGCTCGCACCACGTCAAAAGCGTATCGTTCGTTGCAAGCCGTTGAGCGGAGAAAATGCTAATGTCATGTGGCCCACACCTGCGCGGAAACGATATGCAGGTATTTTCGCTGCGTTGCAAGGAATCGGCCAAATGTTATTTTTTAATAAGAGAGGTTTGTTGTTCGGGTGTATGTAGACAGTGTAGTTGCACACGATCCCTTCACCACTCAAACTTGAAGGAAACCCACGCGCGCGTTTGTGCACGCGCTCGCGAAGTATTCAAGTCCTAACATTTTATTCATGTTTCAACATCCTTACAAATGCATTTATGTTGCATATTTGTTTGAAGTCATTCGGGCTGAATTACATAAAAACAACAACAACAACAACAACTACTTATCTAGGCCCCTAATAGGAAGTCCCCCCCTTTTTAAAAATAAAAAATAAATACAAATAAAATAAATATACAGTATATATATATATATATATATATATATATATATATATATATATATATATATATATATATATATATATATATATATATATATATTGTTCTTGAACATGCTGAGATATTGTTTGAATTTAAAAGGTATGCGATAACTCCTGTTTTATAATCAAACAAAATCAAGATAGAAAGCAAACAAATAAATACAAAACAGAGAAAACAATATTTTGTCAAATAAATCAAACTATCGAAAAGTATAACATTTCCTAATTGATCCACACAGAAAGGTTTCATAACAGTCATGCTCCAAGAGCACCAGGTAGCTTATCAAAACTGTTCACTCAAAAGACCCTCAGTTAGAAGTCTAATGCAAATATGTTCAAGCTGATTATAGCTCAGACTAAACCGGATGGGATTAATTGAAAGTCATTAGTTTTAAGTTTTAAACCATACTCATCGCTATATGAAGCCACAAAGTGGTTGTAACGTATTTCTGTTTTGTTTTGCTTTTTATAATAACAAATGTATTGTTGGAAAATAGAATAAAATAAAAATGTGTTCATTGTATGAAAAGTTCACTTCCCCATCCATGTTTGTCAGAACAGCCACGATTATTATTATTATTTTTTCCCCCCTTGGGCCCTGTATGTTTGCGTTTAATCTAAAGTGGGGTTTTATCCCTGGCCCACAGAGGGCGACAATGACCACAGAGAGACTCTTGTAAATTAATCAGTGGAACTGGTAGATTCTTCTTTCTTCAAATAAACTTGGAATGTAAGAGAGAAAAAAATAACCACAAACAAAAAATCATGCAAAATGGAGACTTAGGATACTTTAAAATACCATCGCTCTTATCAGCAGCTCTGAGTCCTTTTTAAACTCAGCCTTAATATTTTTCGCGAAAGTGCTGTGAGCGCCACACTAATAATTTCACGTACAGTCAGCTGACAACCAAAACAGGAGTACGGACCCTGCCACAGGAATCACGAGATTCATTCAAACTAGGTATTTATGTCCCTCACACCATCTTCCTGTTTACTTGAATATAGAATACTCGGGCGAGTATCGCTGTTTGAGTATTTGTGGCTTTGCACCAGATCGTTAGTAGTCGCGTGCTAGCTTAAACGGAACATGCGTTAGCTCGTGAGAGAAACGATGAGCAAAGCTCATCCTGCTTTCTACGGTCGTTTTTAAACATGGCTTGAAAATTAAGACGTAATTTTATGACAATGTATAAAGCAACAGTAAAAAAAATAATAAATAAATAAAAAAAATCCCAGTGTAATTACAGAACTCTTAGATTGTAATACTGTAACACATACTCAAAGCATGTAGTTGATATTAGCTTCAACGTCTTAACGGTTTCATTCGTGCTCTACTGTTGGGTTTCAGCAGCCATGAAGAACAAATGCAAAGTGAACTGTTCTGCTGAGAAGGAGTTCGTGTTTGAGTTCAAGGCAGGGAAACACAACTGTGTTCTCAAGGTCCCACTGAAGTTTCCTGCTCAGGAGAACATCAGTGACCTCCATGGACGCCTGATGCTGCTCCACAAAATACCCTGCTACATAGAGAATGGTGCGTATGGCAAAAATACCAAACTGCTGCTTTGTGTGCAGGTTGACGACTAGACATTTAAAATAATTACTAAAAATTAGGGACTCAAGCGGGGGCTAACGTTTACCTTTCAGGAAGTGATTTGTAGGCTCAAATTCAGGAATAGTATAATTATTTTTTTTTTTTGTAGGAAGTGAAAATTCATCAACTGAATCAGGTCCTCAAAAACTCACAAGAAGATGTCAACCACATTTAGATAACGGTACAGGAGAATCACACTATGGTTGTTTGAAAACTGAATGATTTTGAATAACTGAAGATTTTTCTCTTCTCAGAGCTCAAATCCTCACTTTCCAGCTTCATTGAGCGTGAGACCATCCTGGATTATGACAGAGAGGCAGAGCTGGCGCTGCACAGACTCACCACCGGAGATGTTGATGTAAATCATCTCACAAATGCATGGACGAGGTCTTATGTGGAGGTGAGGAACATCAGTTTGAGCTTTGTCAGCGTCAATGAGCATAGAACAAACCAGACGGAACATGACCGTCGGTGAAGTTTTGTATTTGCAAAGATTTTGCAATGAGAAAGGAGGAATTAGGATGAAAATTCCAAAGTTATTTTTAGGATAAGACGTCCTCGTGTATGATTCTTGTTTTTTAGCCAGTCGAACATAAAACCATTTGTCTGTTGCTTTTTTGCTGCTTTTGCTCCTCTGCTCACTTGTTAGCTTGTTTTCACGCTGCAGTTGTGCCACAAGAAAACGTGAGAATTTATTCCATGTGTTGGTGATGCAGTTGGTTGTTGTGATGGAACGGAAAAGTTAAAAAAAAAAAAAAAAAAAAAAAAGTACAGCTCCGTTGCTGACTGTGTGATTCAAAAAGCACTTTGAGCACTTAACTTTAACTTCAAGCACTTTGGCCTTGAACGCTTCAGAAAGACAAGGAACTTCAACATATTTATCTGAACATGACCAGGACCAACCATATTGGGCTCTTACATCCAAGGTGATTCTGATGTGTAGATTTACATTATTATTATTATTTATTTTTTGTAAGGTAGTTGTTTTTTTGTGCAAAGTGAAATTTATTTGTGAGGCTCCTACTCCTATCTACATAAATATCAGCTGAAATACTTTCTCAGACAAAAGCATGTCATGTCTGCCTGACCAGGTGCACTCAGACATTTAATACTCCCAACTGTTTGCCCAGTTTCAGAGAAATATATAAGGGAGCCCTCCAGCATTTGTTGCACCCATGCTCAGGACACCCTTGAGCTTGCATAAACAGAGGATTGTGGCTTTGTGGTTGACAGTGTTTAAGATGTCTTCATCGCGGTCGCCGTGCATCGACTACATCGATCTCCTGAGCTGAGCCTAAACAGTCAAAATACGTTGATGCTGCACTCGGCCTTCCTCCTTTCCTCTTTGCTTTGACTACAAAGCACTCTGTCCGAATTTCTGCTGCGAGTCAGCATCTTGCTTCACACGGCTCTTCCTCACAGAGTAGATCAGACGGTTATAAACGGTTAAGCAAACCATCAGTGTGAAGTTGGACTTGGTTATAATACATATTCATTTGCAGGAGTTTTGTAATCACCCTTTTTAGACACGTCATGTAATTTCTCCCTGGTGTTGCTGTTCCAGTCTACGCTGGAGCACGCTCGGCCTGAGGAGCCCAGCTGGGATGAGGACTTTGCCGATGTTTACCATGAGCTGATCCACTCCCCAGCCTCAGAGACACTCCTCAACCTCGAGCACAACTACTTTGTGAGCATCTCTGAGCTCATCAGTGAGAGAGACATGGAGATAAAGAAGCTGCAGGAGAGGTTGGTATTTGTAGTTGTCATCTCAAAGCGGGATCCCTAATTTCCCCATGTATACTGTGACATATATTGTATCTATATATATATATATGTATTTAAGTTATGTATCTTAAATTTAGTTTGACAGACTTCAGGTAATCCAAACTATGCATTGCAGAACCAGTTTCATCCAGAGTAAAAAGTGATATCATAGCGCCCCCTAGAGGCCATTTAAAATGAGCCCTTGTGGGTTTATTTGGCTGTACATGCAACGCACAACTTTTTGCTATGAAAGACTTCATACTGTATACAACCCCTTTGAGTTTAGTGTGAATCTTAAAGGATATTTTTCAAGTGCAAAAAATATCAATCTGATGTATTATATTTGATTCCAGGTTTGATAAATTAATCAGATGGTTTTTTTTCTTGAAGTGTAATAATAAATACATATACATACATCAGGTTGTTTAGTCGTGCTAGATTAAATCATTGCTGCCCATCATGAGTATCAATATGTAAATGTAATGTAATGGTGATTCACAAGACTCAGCTCACACATTTAGTGACTCTTCTCTGTCCGCCAGGCAAAGCACTGAAATGGATGAAGTGATGCACCAGCTGGGAAACACGTTGAGTGACCAGGATGTAAATGCGGTCGCCTCTCAACACTTTGATGCACAGCAGGTAAAAGAAGAACGTGTGGACAATGTTATTATTCATTCGCAAACATTTTTGCAGGATTTATGAAATTAAATTTCCTGTTCACTTGTTCTCCTTGGGGGTCATTGCATTAGAGAGATTCGGTTTTTGACTTTATCTGTGTTGGGCAGGTGCTGGAAAACAAGTGGGCCAGCGAGTTGAAGCAAGTCACAGGGATCCAGAAGCAGGAGTATCAGGAGTGGGTCATCAAACTGCACCAGGACCTGCAGAAATCCAAAGACAGCAGCAAGATTAAGTGAGTCTGTGTGTGTGTGTGTGTGTGTTTGTTTTGGTGATGTTGAGTTCATTTATCTTAAGGGTATTTGTAAACAGACGCACACCTATTGTGTTATTCTCACATAATTATTAGAGTAGCTCGATCCATTTTGTCAATAATCGCAGATAAATCAGTTCAATATGGTCCCAGTTCAGTGACATCGTCCCTTCCAGGCTGCGACTGGCGCTTCGTGACATTGCAGCTCAGCATAAATTAGAAAATCGCATAAATTAGAAAATCACATAAATTAGAAAGTCGCATGTGGAAACGGAGGAAGAAGATTAAAAAGGAAGCTCAGGTGCAGGCAGGGGCTGGGCCTTATGAAGAGATGGATTAAAAAAAAGGTAGAGGATAAAAACAGACAAGTGAGAACTACAGTAGGATCCCTCAGCAGAAGTCTCAGAACCAGAGCTATCACTTGACCTCGGGAGATAACCTGATGATGTCTCTGCAGAGTTTAGTGTGAAATCTAGGATTGGGTCTGAAGGTTGGAGCATACATTAACATTTAGGATGAGCAGAAAGAGTTTTATCGAACAGAAATACGTGAAATCGATCAAATGAGACGCCTCGTGCGTCCTGACTCGTGATTACTGGCATCTCAGCGGCTGAACTGGCAAAGCTACTATAATCCCAAACACGACTGGGTGTTTGATGGCCCAATACAGCTCCCAGTGCATTTACATAGAAATTGAAGTGATTACACAAGGCCCAGACGCTCTCCTCTCAGTTTGACTGATGTCCGGCTTTGCCGTGTCAGTTATGATTGGCATCTTGGGATAAATATCCAGCAGAGCTTAACTGGGATGCTTCTCCCCCCTTCAAATTCATGTCTTGCAGACTACAGTTCAGTCGTAGACTGTTTGTTGACCATGGGGATGTTTTTCTTAATAGTGTTGGGTATTAGAGCTAAATCTGAAGACATTTTTTTATTTCTTAACATTTTTGCTTTTTAATCCAGCAAACAAATCTTGCAACAGACCTGTGAAGTCAGATGAAAATACTTTGTTTTCCTGCTTTGACCATTTTAGTTTTCTTTCAGTGATGAATCAGCTCCGTACTGATTGAACTGTCTCTGTCATTACCCTGGCTGCATACACCTCCTGTTTTCTGTATTTATCGTTCTCTTTTTTTTTTTTCTTACATTTTACTATTTGCGCCCATGTTTTTGATTTCCAGCGAGGAGATTAAAGTGCAGTCGAGCGTTCTGTCAGAGCCCACAGACTCCGGGTCCAGGATGTATGAGGAGCAGCCTCTGCTGGAGGAGAGTTTCACCATCCATCTAGGTGCAGGACATGCTCATATTACTAATTTATTTACATCGTATATAACTGCATTTACTTTGAGGCAGCAAAATGAAGTTTTCTATCCACTGACTCAGCAGAACATCTCCCTTCGAACAGGGGCCCAACTTAAGACCATGCACAACCTGCGGCTGGTCCGGGCCGATGTCCTCGACTTCTGCAAGCACCGGCGGCACGGAAGCGGCGGAGAAAAGCTGAGGCGGCTGCAGACGGCCCTCTCTCTCTACTCGTCCTCTCTCTGCGGGCTGGTGTTGCTGGTCGACAACAGGGTCAACTCCTACAGTGGCATCAAGAAAGGTCGGAGGGGGACACCTGTTTCTCTTTCCTTGTAGGGATGTCCCAATTTACTTATTTAGTTTTATTAGATCGGTGATCCGCCGATCTGAGTTCAAAATCCCCGATCATCCGATCTTGAAATATATCACTAATGTTGTGCATTTATAGTCTGAAATGTACAAACAAGAGGCGCATTTCTGCCCCCTGCCAGTCAGCACTGCCGTGCTCCGAACAGACGTGACGTATTGAGGTGGAAGGTTTCCGCTCGGCCACATTTGTAAACAACACAACTGTGTCGGCCGTGTGGCGATTCTACGAGTTGGAAGACGAATGCAAAGTCTGCAAGCCAACGGTTTCATGCGGTGGCAGCAGCGGAGCTTCCTACAACACAGCTAATTTAATTCGGCATCTCAAGAAACAGAAAAGCAGAACAAACGGAATACGAGCGCTGCTACCGAATCAAGAGCCTGGCTTGAGGCAGCAGACGCTGCTCGCTAGTTGAAGGAAAGACAGGTTTCCTGGCCACGGATCACCTCACAGAGTTTATTGCCTCAGACGACCAAGCCCATTTCCGTGGTGGAGGACTCCGGCTTTCGTCGGCTTTTGGAGTTCTCTGAGCCACGCTACGAGCTACCCTCGAGGCACTGCATAACGAGCACAGCAATACTTACTTGATAAGTTACATTTGCATAATATATTTATTTTATTTACATATGTATATAGACTTTTTTTTTTTTACTGAGTAGAGTGTTAAACTTGAGCTGCTACATTTTTTTTATGAGTTTATTATGTATCAGTGGCTTACTGTAACAGAAGTTAATGATTAAGCGAAGCTTACATGATTTACTGAGCAAGGAGTGAAGTCATCACCATGCTCATTTTTGCTCACTGTGTTCTTCAGTTTGTTACGTAAACCAAACGGTGAGGAAAATCAAAGCATGGATTGATCATTGAAGCAAACAATCCAATTTATTTTGCAATGCGGCAAGTGAAAAGTCCAAATCCAATGGATTCAGTTTATTCAAGGTAATAAAAAAAGATCGGATCGGGACCAAACAAATGTGATCGGGACATCCCTACTTTCCCGATTCGGCCACTGAGTCGTCTTTTGTTTGAGATATTCATGTCGATCGGTGTCTTTTTCTGAACTCCTGCAGAATTTGCCACCGTGGCGCAGGAGTGCACCGACTTCCACTTCCACTGTATGGAGGAGCAGCTGGAGGAGGTGCAGCAAGTGCTGCTCTATGCGAGAGCCCAGCGGAGCAGCAAGCAGAAAGAACAGCCCGGTCAGACTCTTGGTGCCTCCTTCGTTTCCCCTGTCAGCCGCAGCTGCATTGTGTGTGTGACGTGTTCAAGGATGGAAGCAGAACAAAGGGAACTGATAACAGCTTAAAAGCTGAATGTACAGTTCATTCTCCCACTGAGTCAGATTCTTTTTTGGCATGTCTTGCAAAATATCGTCCTCATCTTGATTTGGAATCCAGACACCCGCAAAGAGAGAAAAAAAAAGGGAAAGAGTATAGCGGATTAAGGGCTGCTGACATGATTGTAATGTTGCTGCAGCAGGGAAGCTTTACACTGTAAACATTCTCACAGAGCCGGAGAACGTCGGCGACATTCCAGGCAAAAGATAGGATTAAATAGTCAGGAAGTAGAAAGCGCTTCATGCATCTTCTGCTCTAAATTGTTCCCAGATCCTCACCACACTACAGGCCAAGCGCTTCACTTCAGACTGTAGTTCTCTAGTTCTTCCCATGAAAGGAATGAGGTGTCTCTGTGGAACATTTCAGTCTGTTTTGGGCCTTTTTTGCAGACTAACCGACTGTACGTCCTCACAGATATCCCGAAGAACGGAGGGGACGACAAGAGCAAAAACATGGAAAGGAACCCGTCCAACATCTTACCAGGTAGAGTCCAGATCAACTTGCTGCTCGACCCATCCGTCGTTCTGGTTCCTCGCTGCGCTCACCCCGCCCTTCCCTCTCCCGCCAGGTGAGTTCTACATCTCGCGGCACTCCAACCTGTCGGAGGTGCACGCCGTCTTCCACCTGTGCGTGGACGACAACGTGCGCTCGGGGAACATCACGGCCCGAGACCCGGCCATCATGGGCCTGAGGAACATCCTGAAGGTGTGCTGCACCCACGACATCACGACCATCACCGTACCTTTGCTGCTGGTCCACAAGATGTCAGAGGTGAGAACTGGCGGGCGCGTCGCGGCTGATTGAAACAGGTGGATTTAAACGTCTGCGGCACAGGCAACCCAGGTAGTTTTGCGTGTATTTAAAGAAAACAAGTGAAACAGAACTCTTTTGACGGTCCCAACTGTGTCTCGAATTATCACTCTGTGTAAAAAAGGAAAAAAATAATAAACAAAACTGCTGGTGTTGAAGCCAATGCGTCACGTTGGCTTTTCTCATTAAAATACAGCACATAGAAAAACAAATTCCATCGAAAATCCGGTTGATTTATGATGAAAATCAACCGGATCCACCGTGTTTTCCTGTCATTGACTTCCTGTCTGAACGATTTTTACCTGCTGCGATTGACGCAGTCGCTACACGTGAAGCGTGAAAATAAATAAATAAACGGCAGCGTTCTTTACCAGCGTGGCTCATTTTGACGCTTGTGAAACGCGCTCGCGCCACAATCGGCGTGAACTTGCACGTGGCCGCGTTCAGCTGCGGAGCCGCGAACGCGCTGCGAACGCGCAGCAGACGCTTCCTGGCGGGACGATTTGAGTTTGGTAGCGCAATCCTTCTGAGACGGCTTCGTTTATAAATAAGCCTGCCACCAGGGGGCGGTCAAGGTGTTAGCCCTGCCATTGCAAGGCCTACACAAAAAAAAACAAGAATGTGGTTTGATGCGAAGGTAGGGTATCACGGTTGTTGAAAATAATCCCACAATGAATAAAAACAATCAATGTCAGTCTGAAGTGTCAATCGCTTGAGTGAGGGATTGTGATTAATCGCTAAAGTAGAAATTGTATGCTTGAGTTGCAAACATTTCTCTGGAACGGAGACAAGTTCAAACATCCACCATAGCACACAGTTGGGCCACCGGTGCGCATCAGCGTTGCTCAACCGCTCTGCCGGTAACACTAAGCTCTTTAACCTTTAGCGCTAACTCTCCCGTTTTGTCTGCGTGTGACTTTTTGGTGTGAAAGGGTTCTTCGCCCTCGCATGTTTCTGTGCAAGAATTGATGATCGTCAACATATATTCTTCACGTTTTTCTTCTGCTTCTGCTTTTTTTCCCCCCCATCCCCATCCTGGCTGTGAGTTTTGCCAACAACGTAAAGTTTCCCAGGCAGTCATGAAAAATCTTGTGTTGGCTGATGGGTGCACGGCAGGCCAGTGTCCTCACTCAACAGTGGAAAGTATAATTAAGGATTTCAATGACTGGTGAATTAAGCCTTTCATATCTTGGGGGATGCGAGGCAAGTTCGACTAGAAATAATTAGACTTGGGATCTTCTTTTCAACCGAGTAGTGATTCCCTCTAATTCTTTAACCGGGTAACAATTATAACTCAATAATAAAAGAGAATCCCGCAAGTAAATGCTAAACAAGCGTCTGTCTCGGGTGAACTCATGCCCTAACACGCCTTGTAAAGATTTTCCTTCCCACGTCACATCAGAAAGTTTTCATATTCTAAGTCTGCAGCCTTTGAAAGTCTGTCTAAAACAGACAGTTTAAGATTGCTTGTAGTTTGACAAAAAAAAAAATCTATCTTTTATTTTTCTTTTGAACTTCTTTGATGTTTAGAGGAGAGAAGAACTTTCTTGTTTTTTGGTATTCAGAAAATCTTTCACGGATCGTTCGCAAAATTCTTCATGCAAATTGTAACACAACGAGACCCTTTCTCTTCTTACTCATAGTCTTTTCCCTTCAGGAGTTATAATGAGAGGTAAAGGAAGGTGAGGGTTTTTTTCTGTAGTTTGATAAAGAAGGATTTTCATTTTTCTTTTTTTTGGCCAAATGAGTTCAAGTGCTTACAGTGCTTAATTGTTTTTATTTCATTTTCTGGATTTAAGAAATGTGATTCTTGCAACAACAAAAAACAACACAATCTTTATTTATTACTATTATTACTATTTAATTATTAGTATTTTTTATTATTTTATTTTTTTCATTATTATTATTTAGATGACTTTCCAGATTGTTGTCGTCGTCAAAAAAGGCTGTTGCAGCGTCATCATGATATCAACATGTACATGGATAAAGTACTCTTCTCACATATCTCTGTGACCCTCTGCTGTATCAATAAGTGTGAGGAGTCTTGACGTTACAGATGAAGTTTGGTTTGACTGACCTCTCCGCTGTTCAGACCTGCTTTGCTTTCTCTCTGCAGGAGATGACCATACCGTGGTGTCTGAAGAGGGCTGAGCTGGTTTTCAAATGCGTCAAAGGTCCGTCACACCGTCTGTGAAGGCTTCTCAGTCGTCCAGGAAGTCCTGAAGTTTGAGTTCAGGCAACTGGACTGGAGTTGAGCTCTTGAAGACCTTCTGTTTCCCCTCTGGTCATTCAGTGCCTTGAAGTGTCCTCAAGACGCCGAAACCAGTCCAGTCGCCTTAACTTAACCTTCAGGTTTATCTGTGATATCCTTACCGCTGCTTCCTAAATTTGTTATTCTGTTGCACTTTAAATGTTAAATCTTGCCTTTTATTCCGAATTCATAAGACGCTTGAAACGAATGTGTTACTAGAAAAAAAATGAACATGTAAAAAAAAAAAAAATCTTTCTTTATCTGTCAGTACTTTCTCTTTTCCTAACATAAACTGGGCAGTGCTGTCGTACGGCTTTTATATGACAGCACATGAAATTGTTGCGTTTACGCTCGACCAGCAACACTGTCATGGCCCTCTTGACGTCTCGGCTCTTAATTGGCCTTCAGGGGCAGCGACTCTTTGAAGAGATTGAGCCCAGTGATGCAGGCACGATGACAGACTTTTAATGAAGGGGCTTTCTGCTTGTTTGACGACAGCTTAATCGATTTCTGCCGGACAAATTTGGAGTGGTGCTTCGCTTTCTACCGTCAGAGTAACTTGTCTGTTTCATCTGCAGGCTTTATGATGGAGATGGCTTCATGGGACGGAGGGATATCGCGCACCGTCCAGTTTCTCGTGCCAAAGGTGATGACAGAATGTTTTGCCGATGTCTTCTACGTTAAAGTCCCAGCGATTGTCCCACATCCCGAAGGATGCGAAATTTCCCCTCCGCATTTGACCCATCCCCCTGGGTGGAGCTGTGGGCAGCAGTGGTGCTGGAATCATTGGGTGATCTGGCGCACCGATTTTTCCCAGTGGCCACTTGAGGTACTGCAGCAAAAAAATCCCACGGGCCCAAAAAGCATTTTTCCCCATAGAGTGCAATACAAAAATAAACACCTTCAAAACAGCTGACAGGACGACTGTGACCTGAAACGCGATTTATAGCAAATCTTCCTTCCTGTAATGGCCAGAAAATCACCAGAAAAGGGTTTATTCCCAGCGTGATGTCACAATGTCGTACATTCTCCAGAATTGTTCTGATTGGCCAAATTGATCACGTGAGTTTCAGAGGCATGATGGGAAGTGACACTACCGTGCACGCTCAACAGGCCCATTAATGCGCAAGTCACAAAACTTTTTCGGCGTACACGCTGGGTGAGCCACTGCATTGAAATGAATGGGCCGCCATACTTGGATTCTGGGGGGTCTGGGTCAAACCCACAACCAGCCAGTCTCAGGGGCAGACACTCTACCACTAGACCACTGAGCTGGTAATAAGCTTTTTTTGAGGGGAATCCAGAGTCATTAACTGTATCGGGGGATTTTATTTGACTGAAAAGCTTATTCAACATGTTCAGCACTGAGATCATCAGAAGATTAATTTGCCAGCTACTTGTAAACATGCTAGGAATTTGACTCCAGGGAAGAAAAGGCAAGGAAAATAGAAAAAAAAAACAGGTAAATATGTGTACATATATGCATTGATATTCAAAAGTGAAATGTACAATAGTGCAAAATGTGCAAGTGTGCAAATATTCATGAGGCTGAAAGTTGGCTTATGGGGAGATGTGGGAAACAGCCTGGGGGGAAGAAACTGTTTTTGAATCTGGTGGTGAAGCAATTATTTGAAGAGGAAGCCAAATCCTATTATATAGAGCTGGATTTTTTCTTTTTTCTTTTTTTTTTTTGCTGTTTAGACTAGTGTGGAAAAAAAAAAATCTTCATCATCTAATCTCACCTCTTAGACAGTACTGTAGACACGGTCCGCCTGCAGAAGAGTAAATGAAGGAAAAATGCTCCGGTTCAGCTTTGGAACCATGTTGTCTGTCATCCCAAACGTGTAATTGGGGCCTCAGCTGTGGGATGAGGCACGGCTGTTATTTAGTTTTGGGGTTGATTTGGATGCTGCGCGCTTAGAATGCCTGTTGTTATTCGGGAAGGCAGCGGCGCCGATAGCTCCGTGCCACGTTGACGGGTTAAGACGACGGCAACCAACGGCATCAAAGGGCTTCCTGTCAAGCGCAGGCTCAGGCACCATTTAAAATAGCACTTCTCGTCCTCTGCGCTTCAAAGACAGACAGCAGCTAAATATATGCCCCCCCCCCGTGTGTTTTGTTTTGTTTTGCGCAGTCAAACAATGTGTGATTGACAAAGTTTTTACTTCGAGATTAATACTTACAAGTCCTTATCTAACGAGTGGCGAAAGTTTTAGAGCTACGTGGCCTGTTTGGCTGTCTGGCGCTAGTTAGCTGAACGCAGGTCATTTCTACCATCCTGACTACTGTCATCCTCAGCAAAGACTGCTGTCCAACCCAAGTACAGCCTGTGACGTCTTTACACTTGGGTGATCCACACACTCGTTTTTTCAGCTCCAGCTGCATGAACCCGAGTCCCATGTCACTCCCTAATCCCGACTTTGTCTCCGTTTGTCCCCAGACTATCTCAGACGAGATGTTCTACCAGCTGAGCAACATGCTGCCTCAGATCTTCCGCGTCTCCTCCACCCTGACGCTCACCTCCTCCAAGCACTGAGGCAAAGTGAGACGCCACAAGTCGCGCTGGAGCTGACTCTCCCCGACACGGAACGCAGAACTGCGACAGGTCGTTTTGTTTTCCTGGAGGGCAGGAAGGAAGAGAGTTCTTCAAAGTGGCAACCATCACACCAAACACCAACCCACCTTTCAACGGAACTCAACATGACCTGGCGGCGTCTGAGCGCTTGAAGCCGCCAGAGGTTTTCATTTACGATGTTGTGTATTTGTTAGCTTCTCTAAAACGGGACGACCCTGCAAAGTGCATCAGAGCTCTGGACTCAATATGCTTTGCAAAAGCAGCTGCCAGCATTGCCTTCAAGCCTCCAGGGGTGTCGCTCTGGTGACAGACTTTTATGACACGGTGACATCAGCTGCCGGCACTCGCGACTATTCCAGTTTTTTTTCCCCCCCTGTGAGCCTGCAGCGTCGGGGCGTTCGAGCCACACGCGATGCGGGGTCGGATGTCTGAGCCCTCCGTGAGAGGAGGGCAAAAAGTGAAAACGCAGCATTGTTTACAAGAAATGACGAGGCAGGATGGAGGTGGCACCGGTTGCTTTGACTCACTGAGCCTGAGCGACGCTCCTCGCTCGCCGAGATTTCATCAAAGCGACTAAAATAAAACGACGGAGCTTAAATCTTTAGTTTTGATGCGCTGCCACGTCATTGTTGTCCCCCCCACCCCCCTTGAATCAGTCACACAGTTCAAATATCAAGTGAGATTTTAACTCTAGCGTCGAGGAGTTTTTAGATCAGTATTTAATCTCCGCTAGAGAGGTGACAAACTTGGCTAGAGGAGTGGCCTCGCCGCTTGATGAGCAGCGTTTAAGGATTTCTATGCTGCATTGCAGTGAGCTGTGGTGAGCATTACTCTTCCTGCCTGTGGTCCCTCCCCTCCTGCTCTGTGACAGCAGATGGCACTGTTCCTGTAGTCACAAATGTATCAAAAAGGGGCTGACAGGGTACAACAATGAACTTTAAAAAAAAAAAAAAATAATAATGACGTTTAACATTTTGGAAACACAATATAACTCACCACTGTCAAATGCCTGTTTTGTCCCTTATTTCCAGTCTGTTTGAATAATGAAAGTGAACAGATTTTAACCACATGCATTTGATATGTGATCTTCACAAAAGAGGTTCTACGCTGGTACCAAATTCGCTATACCCCCCCCCCCCCTCTCTTCTTGGACTGACTGAAGCATTCTTGTGGCAGTGTTTTATTTAGTAGTGATGGGACCATGAGCACAAAGTCTTTCTGAAGTTAATGCAACACATACCATTCTTTGGTATTGCATTCCTGCACGTTGTGGTGTCCTGCACCAAGCCAGAGAGACTGAAATCAATTCAGCTTGTGAGACAGTGTGCGTGTGGCAGCGCAAGTATTATTATTGCGAACATAATAATCGTGAGGAGAGACGGTAGCAATTTGCATTCAGACTCTTAAAGAGAAACAAGATGGTTGGCGACCTTGAGGATGTTATGGAATGGCATCATACTAAGACCTGTAATTGTTTTCTAATGTTTCTGCCCTGAAGAAATAAACACATAAACAACATGTAAGTGTACAGTGTGTGTTGGTTTCCTTTTCAACTGGTCCGCACAAAGTAGGTATGAAGTTTTGGGGTTCTTTCACCGAAAGTCTAAATTATAGCAGGGCTATTTTTTTATTATGTGTATTTCAGTTCAAAAGTCAATGATGGGAGTTTTCACCAGAATACAGGATTGCACATTTGATGAGGCAGGCTTACAACTCTGGTCATTCAAGTAAATATTTAATCACCCGTGATATGGCTACAACCAAAGGAATTTACACATGGAAAAAAAACATTATTTTTAGAAATAGTCAACACAGTGTGCTATGGCCAAACACAATCAGATTGGAATGGAAAGTTGATTTAAGTGACTTTGAATGCGACGTGGTTGTAAGCAAACCGGACAGGTGGGTCTGAGTATTTTGCAAACTGCTGATGTACTGGGATTTTTCATGCGCAGTCATCTTTGGGGTTTGCAAAAAAAAATAGCAGGGACAGTTCTCTGAGTGAGAATAATCAACAAATGCTTGTTGATAGCAGAGAGACTGGCACAAGTAAGTCAAGTAAAGACCATCTGAACTCTGTATGTTGACCCTTGAGGGGCAGCAGAAGATGGCTGGGTGGGCTTGGTTTCACTTCTGTCAGCTCAGAACAGGAAACAGACAACTATTGCCCGGACTGATGAATCATGAGTTCTGCTGAGACTGGTGGAGTCGCAAACTGGCATAAACCACAGCACACAATGCATCAATCCATCTGTGAATCTGTTGTTCAAGATGCTGCTGATGGTGCAATGATGTGGGGGAGGTTTTGTTTGTTTAGTCACAATATCTTGAGTAGTGTTGATGACCATGTCCCTTTATGATCACAGTGAACACATTTGTCTGATTGCTACTTCTTGAATGTTAATGTCTAATGCTGCAAAACTTGAAAAGGTCATCACTGGTGTACAAGTCAGCAAATGTGTACTAGAGGTACCAAAATGGCACCCCCTACAACCGTGCAGCGGCCAGTGCAAACACTCGAACACGGACAAAAAGGGTTCCGCTAAGGTGTGCAAAATTCTTAAACTTCAGTAAATCAAACCAAAACTGCCTTTCACGTGTATTTCGAATCAGTTGACCATATATGCCATGGCTTATCACTTGTGGAAGAAGAGGGAACTCGATCCTCCACTGGGGAAAGTCTTGTCAGTCTGGTTTTATGCCTGCGAAGCAGAATAACCGAGTAATATCTGATTTCCCATCTCAGGTTATGTTTCCAGTGAATTAACACCACAGAAATAGCGTGCCAGTACTTGTTCAGTAGAAATGTGGTTGCACACAATTATCAGAGGATAATGTAAAATAATTGAGGCACATTGTCTGTAAGATTTGGCTTAGAAATGATGACAAGAAAAACATTTCACAGCATAAAAGTGCTTTAGGTTATAAACAAGTTCGATCCAGAATGTGATGTAATGAATCATCTGAATAACTACTTTGGGTGTACCAAATAACAAATTGGTTTGGTATTAACAGTCACATGACAATGTTTACCAATTAAAGTCACAACGGAAACATCGAAACTCAAAGTCGATTTGAACGTGAAGAGCTGAAGTGTAAACGAAGTGATAAATGGTAAGACTACGGCACAAGGTAATTTTATAAAAAGAAAAACGACCGACATTTTTAGACAGAAAAAACGGTACCGGAAGCTGCAATGCTTTGCAAAACAACCACACACATCTTTCAAATAATAGTGAAAATAAATAATCTTTTTAAATTTCAAATTTAACGTATATTTCTGAAAGGAAATATTATTACTTATCCCCCCGACACCCTACCCCCACCCCACCCCGCGAAACAGTCGATGAACGTGCAGTGGATAATTTTTATTTCGAAAGTACACACCGGAAGTTGAGGCTATATAACCCGCTAGCTTCACGGCTAGCTCTCGCGCATCGGTCCTAGTCGGCACCTCTCGAGTTGGGCAACAGCAGTGCATCTGCGCAGGGAGCGAGCAAGTTGCTGCATGGATTTCCCGGAGCTGCAACTCAACTAAAGGTAAACTTTGAGACCACCTCAATAGAATAACACATTTGCCCTACGCGTGTCACAGTTATTGCCTGCTTGGGTTCGGTTGGAACACTCGAGTTGAACGCGAACGTGTGTGGATAAGAGTGTGGCTTAAAACTTGTTAATCGTCGGTTTGTGAATCGCTGCTCCACATCCACCGAGGTCCCCGTCGAAAAAAACAAAATCTCGCAGACAGCGAGTGGCCCCCCAACCCCTAAAAAAAAAAAAAAAAAAAAAAAAAAAAAAAGTGGGGGGGGGGAAATGTATCCCGAACGCCTGTGTTTGTCGCCGCCTTTCAACCGTCTTCCCCCGGGGAGCCAGAAAACGTTTAACCGTGCTCGAAATGGAAGCGTGTAATTGAGTTTGGTCTGCGGCTGACGGTGTGTAGTTACTCGGGGTCCCGGTCGGCAGCAGCAGCAGCAGCAGCAGGCTGGGGTAGCGTGGTGCGTTCAGGAAGTTTTTTTTTTAAATTTTATTTTATTTCTTAAAATCCTCTCTCCCCACTTTGCGTCGTCCGCTGCAAGGGTTGTCTGCAGAACTGTCGGGGCTGCCAAGTGCCATGGTGGCAATGACTTGACCGTGCTCCCGTACCGTTGGTTGGAACTCCTCCCGCCGCGGACACGAAACGCTTCGTCCGACGCGCCGTGAACACTCGGCTGTGTCCGCCTTGCCGAGCGCCCCGCTGCTTCTGGCACAGATTTAATGTAGGGGAGGGGGCGAAGAGGCGTTCGAGGACACTCGTGTTTGTAAAGTTGCCAGGGAATCGTGTCGTTTTGCTTGTTAAGTGTGCTTTCATTGTTGTTGTTTTTTCCCCTTAAAAAAAAAAATTCGAACGCGCTGATACTTAGGAAATTCTTGGGAAAACTCCTCCGTTCGTTTTCACACTTGACTCGATATTTTTTTTTTTTTTTTTTTTTTTTGTCGAGCTAAATTTAGCAGGGCTTCATCAGAAGCTCGTCGACTAGGACTCCACGACTTGGGAGGCAAACAGATGGAGCTTATTGAGCAGCGCTCCATCAGTAGCTGTTGAAAATGTGCACTGAGTCATTGGCTGCTCCTGAACACTTTCCAAGACGTCTTGGAAAACTTTAGCTCCCTTTGTTGCAAAGTGACTACCGCCGAGCCTGTAGCTGTGATGTTCCCTGGCAGTGATCACCTGCAATGTGTTCTGCAGACATAAACTGTAGTGGAGGCACCAGCAAATTGTAGTATCTCTCTCTCTCTCTCTCTCTCTCTCTCTCTCTCTCTCTCTCTCTCTCTCTCTCTCTGATCATATAACAGTACTTGGTCACACAATCTGTTTCTTCCGTTGAAACAAACAAGTTCCCATTGATCCACATGGCTCGCACAGATGACAGTGAATGAAGTGTGGTATGTCTGCGATCAGCATGTGTTGTCTAATAAGTGACTTACTGAGATAAGTTGACTTACTGAAAAGGTAAAAACATTGTGAGTTTGTCTTTCTTATTTGTCTTGCTAATTGGACGTCGGGAACAAAGATATTTTATAAAGGTAAAGCTGAGGGTGAGAGTTTTTGACGTGCACGTTGGTTCTTCCTTTTGCTTCTGCGATTGTACTGTTACCTTTGAAATTCTCAATGCACCGTACGTCAAAGAAGGACAAAAACCGAGAGGTTAAATTGCTTGAGCCCATGACTGCAGCCCTTTTCCTGTCACCACTGCTGTGACTTTGCCATGGCACAAAGACTTCTCTCCCCTCACCGTGGATCACTCAAGTGTGTTATTCATTCTGGGCCTGGAAAATGGACTCTTCTCTCTCGCCCTGGTGGCCCCCTCGGCAGCTTTGCTGTGCCCCCCTCTGCTTGTCGTGAGGGTGTTTACTTTGCGAAAACCCTGAAACTTTTTTCATCTTTCAAAAAAAACAAACAAAGGAAAGGACGCATTCAGATCATCCGTCCAAGTTCTTGGTGAGGCTTTAACATCGTCCTGAATAGGGATGCAAAGTATCGATTAACTCATTAGTTGTTAGTTGATTGACGTTATCGGTCAACGATTAATTGATAAGTGGCAATTTTTTTTCATGAGAACCTAAATTTCACAATGAAAAATGTGTAAGGAACACATTATTTAACCCTTAAATAATGTTGAGGTTCCAATGTGACCCATTTTTACATTAGAGAACAACACCCTAAACATTTTACCTCTGACTTTACGTTGACTTCTAACGGGTCACATTTCAACTTTTAAAAAAAAAAATTTGTTTAAAAGTAGCTTGTTCTAGGTATATTATGACCATCACAGTATCTTTATAATGATATTATCCAGCTGTGCAAAAATGTTCAATATACTGCGACTAATTTAGTTTAATTGATTAAATTCGTAATCGACAATTAATTGATAGTCAATTAGTTGTTAACATCCTTTGTCCTCAAGTAGAATTAGTGATGCCACGTGGTCCCAGTGTTCATACTGGGGAGGGATGGTAGTTGCACAGGGGCGTTCTCAGCCGTCTTTGCTCTCTGTACGACTGCCCCACCAGAGGTTTGTGCCACACTCTTGCGAGTGTGATGGAAAGGCGACTTCGTCCAGGGCGCTGCGGCTAGGCCAGCTGGCTGTTCTCTGACTGCTCCCCGACGGTCTAATATAACCCCGAGCCGAGCCCAAGATAACCACCTGCAGCCGAGGACACCGAGCCACTTAGGCAAACCGAGGGCTTTGCCGTTTTAATCAGTCATAAGCTCTTTATCTTGAGCTGAGAGCGTTCTCCCGTGTATTCTCCTTGTGTACTTGGATTCTAAAATAAAGATAAATAACGCTTAGCTACTGCATATGTTTTTTTAAAGAGATTTATTGGATTAGGTTGCAGATGTTGTACTTTTTTGTTTTTTCTTAGCCAGCTCTTTCTAATGGGGAGGGCCCAGAGAGCTTCTATATATTTTTTTCTTGCCTGAAAAGGTTTTCGGAGGGTTTGTGAGGGAGCTCATTTTCTTAAGCTGTGTGTCGTCTTCAAAGCATTATGTGCCGCCGTCGCTCCGGTATCGCGTAGCCATGAACAATCGCAGGTATGCAATCCGCACAATGGTTGTCTCTCACTCCGGAACGGTGCAGAAAACTCCCAGTGAGAACCTGCTGCGTTCCGGTTCCCATGCCAGACCTGCGTCCCTCCACTGCTCACTACTATTTTGTTTACGTTTTCTTTCAGGCTGATTTAAGCTTCCTTTAATTCTGCTTTGCCGGCAAATCGAATAAAACCTTTTTTCTGCCCTTGTGTCGCACAGATTGCCTGAAGGTTTAATGTAAGCTGAGCTGTGGGCCGAGCTGTTTCCTATTGACAAGGTCCGTGCTGACTGCCTCTCAGTCTCCGTGTGAACTCCAAATTCATTTGTCGGATCTGCACGGTGTGTTTCGTTATCTCCGGGCAGACACAGGAATCATCTGGGCCCTCCGCATTTACTGCCGACGCGAATGTGTCCCATATGCGCTAATCGTTGTGAAAACAGTGAGCTCATTTGTTGAAACAGGAGGGGAGGAAAGAAGTGTTATTGGTTAAAGAAATTTATCGCTGCTGCTGGTGGTGGTGGTGGTGGTGGATGGAAGTGGGGGGTTGTTTTTGTCGTTTAAAGGAAAAACAACCAATCAAAACCAACACACCTGCTCCCGGGCTGGGAAAGAAACCTAACAATCGCTGAAAAGCAACACCATTAAGGTCTCCATAACTCACTGGTTAGTGGGTGGAAGGGCTGAATATTAAGGGACCTGCTCGGCATCTCGGTGACAGGAAGCAGAGGAGTGCAACCGCTTTCCCAGCACACCGCAGGCTGCAAGGTCAAAGTCCACCAAGTTTCCCTGTAATAGTGGCTGCAGCCAGCTGGGCTGGGCAGAAAGACTGCTTGCAGGCCTCTAATGGGCCAGTGCCTAAAGAAAAGATGCCAGCTACTCCAGCGCCAAGGAATGTCACCTCTGTGACATCATTATCTTTTAGCTTCAGCGTTTAAGACTTTGTTCTTTAAGTTGTTGTTGTGGCTGCTACAAGCAAGTTGCCTTTTTGATAGCGATGTAAATCGATTCATTCATTAATCGTTAGTTGATTGACCTCATCTATCGATTAACGATTAATTGATACACAGCGATTTTTCCTGAGAACCTAAATTTTACAATGAAAAATGTGTAAGGAACTCATTTTTTAACCCTTAAATAATGTTGAGGGTCCAATGTGACCCATTTTTACATTACAACAGTAAAACCCACATTTCAACTTAATAAAAAAACAAACTACCCGTGTAAAAGATGTTCAATTAAGTGCGACTAATTTAATTTAATTTAGTAACTTCTTAATCGACAATTAATCAATAGTCTATTAATTGTTAACATCCCTTCTTGACAATGAAAACGAATGACAAGGGGGAAAAAATGTTTTCCAAATGGTTTCATGGAGACCAAACGTCATCATTTAGTTCCTTTTCTGCCTGACATCTCCCAGGGCTTTAAGGCCCTTCAGGTGATTGAGGCTGAATTTAAAAAGAATGCTCTAACTGTTATTAAATTGAGCATCTCTCCACTCCACTGTCTGGGTTCTTTGGACGTCTGGTCCGAGTAAAGACGTGACTGCTCCCCGTCCTCCCCTCAGTCTGTCTGGCATCGCTGTGGCTGCGCGTGGGTGCGTTTTGGCACCGCCTCAGTTCTCCAGTTGCTCGCCTGTGCCAGCGGCTTCTCTCTTTAATCCTAATTTGCAGCCCTGTATTTTAGTCATTCAGACTTGAGCGCTTTGCGACACAATGTGCAAAGTATGCCAGCCGCTTTCTGTTTCTAAAAGCGGCATCACTTAGTAAATTATAGGAGCACGTGAGCAGCTTTCGCCGGGTTCCCCTGGAATCGGTGACTGCTGCTTTACCCTGAGTGATGGAGGGATACTGTTTTTATTGTCCTCGCGGACAAGTCGGCATCACAACCGTCGCTGAACTTGTCATGTGGCGTTTAATCTAATATTTGTTTAGAGCTCTTCACCACCACACACACTGCTGACAAAGCGTGTTTTCCTTTTTTTCGCCCGAATGTGCATGTGTGCTTTTACGTCTTGTGAGTGAACCCTCAATAAGGTACTCGCCCCACTGTGCCTGTCTCATATTAATGTCAAAACATAAATAATCCTTGTGAAAAAGTCTCTCTTGTAGCTCTCGACAGTGTTCTGCCAAGTTTTGGTGTGTTTTTTTTCTCTGGAAAGCAAAGTCGAGTTTTTTTGCAATGGAAATATGCCCTGGTTTTTCTTCTTTTTCAGTCCATTTGAAGCGGCCTTGAAAGTTTTTGCTTGTGACGGTTGACAATAGTGAGTCCAATTGTGAGTCAAAGTTAAAAATACTACTTTCTATAAGGCTGACAAAAAAATGGGCTTGTTTCTGGTTTTTAGAAGTGGAAACTTCTAAAATCCAGAAAATAAACGCATTATACCTTTATGTATTTATTCATCAATTGCTGTGTAACTTTGAAAAGAGGCGAAGAACTCCAAAACAACGTGGCTCACTCGCCTCTCCCCTCCCAAGGAAGCTGTGAAAGTCACGACAGCCGGCTTGCGGTGTTCCGCTCTCGCATTTTAATTGAATTTGCTCACTTGTTTCTGCCGACGTGGTTCCAGTGCGGACGAAAATTGCGTGGCATTGGAGGCAAAACAGCCTCCGGTCGAGCTCTCACGGAAAGGTGGGGGACAGACGGGCAAAACGAGTCCTTTGCTCGCCCGTAATCCTCCGCAAATTGAGAAGCGCTGCGCTCGGACCTCGACGTGGCTGCAATAACCACCATTCGGAGTTCACATGAGTCAAGTACAGGCCCCGGAGCGGGGATCACCCGGGATTGTCCCGTTACATTTTCCCATGGCGATAAGAGCACAACCAGATGTCAGCCGTGCGTGTTCGCACAACGTTACAAGCGTTACTACAAAATATGTGTCTTTGAAGCCCCACAGTAGTTGGCTCTTTATTGAAATGACTCTTATAACACTGGAAGAATGGATGGAGTACAGCTACCTTATGACTTACTGACCAGTGATATAATTTCTTCAAGTTCGGTGGGCCAGATTAAAAAAGCTTAAGCCATAGTTTGCCCATGCAAACCGAGTATGGAGAGAGGCAGATCTTTAGAGCCCCAGGTCGACGAGTGTGCCAAATTATGGCCAACCCCGCCGCCTGCCTGATCATTTCTCACCAAATTTACCAAGAGAACCAGGCGGGAGGGGACGGCAAAAGGTTTCCAATTTGATTTAGCCCTCTTTGAAGTCGGGGTGGGGGGGGCGGTGAGGGGCTTGTGAATGGGCAAAATGTCACATTATGAGACACCAGAGCGTTCTTTTATGTAGTAAGCTGAAAGGGATGCTATTGAGCGTTTGAGGGAGCCCTTTGATATGTGAGATGCTCCGCGCCTTGTGAAAGGATCAAGCTTATAATTCACGTCAATATGGGTGGGTGTGCGAGCGAGCGGGGGAGCTTTGATGCCTGCTTCAGTCCGTTCAGCCGCGTTTTGTCAAAATGTTTAGTGCGCCGGGCTTGCGGGATCGGCCCCGGTGGGGACCCACCGTGGACCACTTGTTTCTGAAAAGGTGCCCGTGTCCCACACACACTTGGCTACAGTGTGTGTGAATTAGATCCCAAGTTGTGGGCACCCAACCGGAGCAACATCATTTCCGAATGTGATGACCCCTGAACGAGGTTCAGAGTTGAAAGTTAACAGTTAATCCATAATCGATTAATTGTTGTCACCTGTATGTACTGGGATGGTTGTAATATACCTAGAACAAGTTACTTTTAACCGTTTTTTTTTTTTTAAAAGAAAAGTGAAATTAAATTAATTACAGTATCAACTTAAAGTCAGAGGATAAATGTTTAGGGTGTTTTTACTGATCTCTAATGTAAAAATGGGCCACATTGGACCCCTCAACATTATCTAAGGGTTAAATAATGTGTTCCTTACACATTTTTCATTGTGAAATTTAGGTTTTCAGGAAAGCAAATAGCTGTTTATCAATTAATCTTTAATCAATCGATAAGGTCAATCAACTAACGATTAATTAATTAATCGATCATTTGCATCCCTAGTAGGCACTGGTGGAAGCCCACTTGCCCACACACTTTCTAATGAGAAGGAAACGACAATCTACTTTTGGTCCATGTTTTAGTTAAACAGTTAGTTAAAAAATGCTGCTTAGCAGAATAGGTAAAGCAGAGAGAGAGTTGCTGAAAGTGGTAACTAAATAAATATAAAGGCTAAACTTTAGCATTTAGCGTTTCCATCTGCTTCAAGGGTAAAAAAGGGGGTTGGATGTGAAGCAAGAGTGACTTCTGTAACGTGAGCTGAGCTGCCAAGCGATAAACTGTGGTCAGATCGACCGCTGCTTGGTCTCCAGAGGACACAAGGACACATAAGCTGAATGGGAAATTGTATATAAACACACTCAAGACCTTTTGTGTGAAAAAAAAAAAAAATTGCAATTTTTATTTCAGGCGCACAAAAAAAAGAACAAATTCCCTTAAAAGATGAATTCTAAGAAGGTGCCGCGTGAGATGGCCTTGCGCCACTAATGTAAAGTGCAAAGAAAAGAAAATGACTGGATCCACTAAATTTGGATTCTTGGACTGGAGGTAACAATAAGCCAAGAGCAGACAGATTAATCATCAATGTGTTTTTTTTTTTTGGTAACTTTTAAGCCAGTTCCATTTAGAACTTTCTGAGCCATCAGACGTTGACCTTCAGTCACAAAGATTGGCAGTATGCGGTCTATCTTGAAACCCTGTACACTGAAAACATTTTGCTCTGTCATTGACGTTCTTTAGGAGTGGAACACTTTTCAAAACCTTGTCTGGTGTTTTGTGCAAAGAAAAAAAAGGACTGCCAGTCACATCAGGGCACCTCCTCTTGGAAATATGTACATACACAACCCAAGGGCAGATCTGTGGTGCTGATCAAAATAATAAAATTCTGCTCTGTTTGACAAAGGCAAGCAAATAATCGCTTGGGGATTTGTCTTGTTGTTTCCCCCTTGTTTTTTGAGAGGGGGAGGCGTCATCTAAACCATTTTGTTTTGGCTATGTTTAGCATTTGTCTGCGTGCATTTTTGCCTTGTCGAGGGGGATGTTCGGCATTTTGTTATTCTCCTACAAGGCCCCCGAGTTGCTCTCAGCGTTTTTTGAAGTGGCTTTGGGTCAGGGGCACGCCAATAATGATGTGTTTCAAAAGAAAGTCTTCATGTTTGGCTAAGTTTTGTGCCTCGGAGTGTAATGGGGTGTTCCAAGTAATACTAGAAATCCAGTGCGAAGCCCTGGAAGCCATGTTAATTAAAAACGATTTAAGCGAGGTGCGTGTGTACAAGGTTAAGCATGTGGCGCGTGGGTGGGTTCCTGCCTGCGTGCGTGTGTGTGTTGTGTGTGTGTGTGTGTGTGTGGTTGGACAGTGCGAGAGGGATCGGCTCTCGTCTCCTCCATCTTTCACCATCTGGTTTTGCGCAGCGTTTGACCGAGGCGTTAATCATTGCGCCTTGGGGCCACTGCTGCTCCAGCAACAGCTGGGGTAAGGGAGATGGACTTGTTGATGTCCGTCTGTCCGTGTGTGTGTCTGTCTGTCAGTCCCCCCCCCATTTCGCCGCTGTATTTACTGTATCCACGCGGCTGGAATGTTCACGAGCTCGGCGTTTCCAGTTTCTCGGGGAAAACAGCTGGACGGGCCTCCCTGGCACCGTTTCACGTCTTCCCAGGCGACGGCCTCGGCTCTCAGCTGCCCGCAGGTCACTTGGTGCTTAAGTGCCTTCTGCTATAAATGTATTTAGTTTTTAGTTTTGTTTGAAAAATAAAAAACCCATTTAAAATGCTTGAAGTGAAACCATAAATAACCGTGTATCATTGTGTTCTCGGTCGTCTAGGTCATTGTAGTGCTTTGAAATCAAGTTAAAGGCGACTGGACTGGTCTCGGTATCTTTACGATATTTCATTTGTCAGTCAAAGGGCTTCTTCTGTTCCTAAAAAAAAAAAATTGAATAGAGGGTCCGCTGTATTTACAAGTTTTCCTTTTACTCCGCCAACAAAATTGTCATCTGTCTTATCGCCGCTAAGCCTGGCCATGACTCACGAACATGACATGCTTGCTATACAAACACAGCTGCAACTGTCTGAGGAGATTAAATGATCAAGTTGTAATATTTCATGACTGAAAATAAATGTGCATAAAGAACGGATCGACAACGCTCCTAAAGAGTTGATAACCGGGAGATGGTAACCGGAGATAGTGCTCATAATTCATATTTGCTCAGATAAGAAGTGACTCACTTTATTCTAAGTTCCCACAACATAGTGCTCGTCGAGCATTCCAAGCTGTTAACACCGTGTGTGTGTGTGGATAAGTGCTCGCTACAAATCATTAAAAATACCGCCGCGGCTCCATCAGCGAAGGAGTCTTACAACCACGTAGCTCCTTGTAGTTTTTAAATGACATCTCCGTCAAGTTGTCGAGAGCCGATCGTGCTTCACGAGTCCACTGGGCTCCGCGTTCTTCTGGAAGCGTCGCTTCTTCTCTCGTCGCCCCTCGTCCCGCGACTCTTCTTCCATCCCGACTTTCCATTGTTGCGCAGCCAAAGACAGCGAGCGAAAAGAGCTCCCGTTGTTGCCGTCGTGAGAGAAAGATGTGCATTGAACCGGGCCGTACAGACGCCCGCTTGTTACTTTGTGCATGCTTGTGTGCAGCTGACTGCGTCAGTATTTGGATATGAACAAAGCACAGTGTGAAGAAGCTGAGGGAATCACCTAAGATTGACCCTCGCTGCGTTCAAGAAGAGCCGGTGTCATATCGGAAGCACCTTTTTGTTGCGTGTCGGCAGCGAGGACGCAGTGTAGAATACGCAGCCATCGCTTTGCTATTTGCAGCCGCTGTTATATAGCGAACGTGTTCTAGAGTCTGGTTTAAAGTCGGTCTGATCCCTGCGAGCGGTCTCCTTTCTTTGAAAAGCCAGGCTCGGCGGCGGTACCTTCGTCCGCTTGGTTTACGCAGCGCACAGCTAACAGGTCTGTGGATTACACCGGAGTGCAGCGGAAACAAAGTAAGGGTTGCGAGATATAATGGACTTGTCTTCTGCAGATTGTGTAGCTGTAGTTTGGCCAGTGGTGTTGGGTAAGTGCAGATGTGGGGATTTGGAAGGAAAAAAAAAGTTTTTTTTTCTGTTTGTAGTCGGCTTCAGTTTACCAGTCCGGCAGAAAATTGGCCACCTCTGGGAATCTTCTCAGCTTTATTCCGTCTTTCGCCTTTACCCACCGTGAAAACGTTGAACCAATGTTGACTCTCACCTTGCTGCTCTTGTTGATTCGGCAGTATTTGAGATGGCAACCAAGGTGATCTCTAGTGTGTGGGTCATTTTTCCAGTTGGACCTCTACTGACTGATCTACTGGCTCAGAGTCTTGTTTTATGGTCTTGAGCTTAACTTAATGGCCATTTAACAACCCTGGAGTATCAAGCCAGCGTCCTGTAGGATTTTATGCAATTTGATAAATGACTCAATGTAAGCGTCTCTGCTCCGTTCACCCACTAACAAAGAGATTGCTTAACCAAGCTGTCAACAGTCAAACCGATGGAAAGGGACTGCCGCTCTGCCACACCCATCGGTGGTAATTGTCATCACAGTTGAGGAAACAATGTCCCCAGTGTTGAGCAGAGATTTCCATATGACTGGTGAGCAACCTTTCACCTGATCACCCGTGGAGTTCCGCACTTAAGGCACCTGGGCTGGGCTCAGATAAGTCGTGTCAGTGCTCCCCTTCGAAGTTAACTGATAGCAGAGTTTAACATTTCATGAGGAAACCCCCTCCCTCACCCCCAACCCTGCATCTGAACCCTGCGCTGACGTGTCAGAATCATATCAAGGAGATGAGGTGTCGTACCCGCAAGAGTTCAACCGTCCCCCTCGTTATCCGTGCACAGGAACAAACACGTCAAGCCGCTTCGCTCTCGTACCGATGAACCCACGCGGATTGATTCCTTATTGCATCCTCACTATCCCCGATAGCGCGACAGCTGTGTGAATGTTTCCGCGGCGGCACACAACAGATGGGGGGGCAGTGCAAACCAGAACGCCGGTGGGACTCGCAGGCTCTCTGCAAAAACCCTACAGTAGACTGTTGCGCTATTCGTGCTATGTCCCCCCCCCCCCCCCCCCAGTATAGAGACCTCCTGGAGAATGTAAACTTGTCTGGTCCTCTCGGATCGACGCGGCGCCCGGCGCTAATTTAGAAGGCGCTACGCGCTAAGAGGTACTAGGTATGTGTAGAATCTGTGTGTTTAAGCACCGGCGTCACGTACTTACTTAAAGGTTAATTTGTTGTCGGAGCACACAATGAGTGATTGATCCTCTTCGCCCCCCCCCAGCCCCTCCCCCGCCCGCCGTGCCGTGTGTAATGCGGGTGACATTTCGGCTTTTATTGAGACCCCGCTGCTAGGCGCAGACGAGTGGGAGGCCCCCTCTTCCCCCCGGAGCTCTATTTCTGACAGTGTGTTTTGGTTTCCTTGAGCTTATCACAGCAGGCGGCGGAGTGTCGTCGTTTATGCGCACATATTGGCTTTGGCCCGGACTTCAGAAGTGGGTTTAGTGGAGAAGCCTAACTTTGGATTTAAAAAACAAAAAAAACAAAACCCTCCTCACTGTCAAGTGCTGTTTTTTTCTTCATTATTAGGCAAAGCTACATTCAAGTAAACAACCGTCGCTGCAGTGCGACCAAGAAGGGCCAACGAATGTGTATATATTTTCGACCACGATGTGTTTATGTAGCCGCCATGTTTTGGGCGAGCTGTCAGCTGTTTGGGTAAGTGTGTGGTATGTGTGGAACTCTAGAGGGGAGAACGACGGGGGATGGGTGACCCCATGGATCAGGCTCCCTTTAACTTTCCCTCCTCTGAATCATCACCCATCAGCTATCTTTTGTGGCATGCTTTTTCTTCATGTCTGTATAAAATTAACCTATAACTTCAAATGTGTATAATTAACGCACGTATTTGCATTATCGGGTGTGGCACATCACTGCAGTTACTCCGTTTTCCTGCCGACAGACTCTGAGATTTAGGCGTGTTCCGCATTTATCGTGAAAGCATGTCAGCCTTGGTAGATCTTTTGATAAGCCACGAGTGAGCAAGGCCCAGCTGTTATCTTGTCAAAACTGGATTTCAGAGTTCTCTCAATTCTTTTGATTCCTGCCAAGCCGTCGTCTGTCGCCCGTGCCAGAAGACGTGGTCCATTCTGTTTTTCTGTATTGATCTTTCTCTCTGCCTGGGCCCCCTAGAAATGGAAATTCCTGAACGTCAGTGGCAGTGAAATGGCATTGCTCAACACAGACAGCGAGCCAGCCACCCTCCTCCTTTTAGGCTGCTTCACCCCGTTACCCCCCCGTTATCTAATTAAAAGCTTTTCTATAGTGGGTTGTCCTCAAGGCATGGGACGCATGCGTGGTCATCAGCCTCGGGAGGTGGTGGTGGTGGTGGAGGGTTGACTGACAGCACATGTATGCATGTGTGGCCATTTTTTTCAATTTATTTTTTTGCTTGTTGGTGCTTGTATTTGTTTACACATGTAGTAGGGAAGCGAATTATCGATTAATTCATTATTCGTTAGTTGATTGACCTTATCGATCGATTAACGATTAATTGATAAGCGCCGATTTTTCCTGACAACCTAATCTGTTTAACCCTTAAATAATGTTGAGGGTCCAATGTGACCCATTTTTACATTAGAGTACAGTAAAAAAAAAAAAAAACTAAACATTTATCCTGTGACTTTACATTGACTTCCAAAGGGTCACGTTTCAATTTTTTGTTTAAAGAAAGTTGTTTAAAAGTAACTTGTTCAAGGTATATCATGACCATTAGAAGATCTACAGGTGAATTGCTCTTTCCTGCCACTACACTGTTAAAATTATATTAACTACCCGTGCTAAAAATGTTCAATTAATTGCGACTAATTTATTTTAATCGATTAAATTCTTAATCGACAATTAATCCATAGTCGATTAATTGTTAACATCCCTATCATGTAGGGTTTTGTTCTTCGTAATGGTTGACCTGAATCAGGACAAGGTTTGACGGAAAGGTTTTCAAGCAGCAGTCGTTTAACCGAGAAGCAGGAAGGTGGGAGAGCTGCTCCCTCCTGAGATAGGCAGTCAAACATGACACTTCACAAGTGTAATAGATAGAGGACTCCGGACTCCTAGATAGTGAGAGGGGTGGGGGGATGTGGGATTGGCTCTTCAGACGATATCTATTCATTCTTTGTCTCTGAATCTCCTGTTTTCCTCCGATACATGTATATTTGACAGCACAGGTGAGCGGGTCCCCCCCGCGGCGTAGAGAAGGTTGGTATTTAAGATTTGCTTTGCGTTCGGCGCCCGAGAATTCGCCCCGCAGGACATTTTGCAAAACCATCGCACGTGCGCAAAACGGAGAGCGTCAGGATTCCTCAAGTGCTTTTGGGATTTTCCCCAATTCCCACCTTCACCGGGCTGAGGCGGTTGGAGGGAGGGGACAGAGGAGGGAGGGAGAGATGCAGAGGAGGCGGGCTACAAAAAGAAACAGAACGGAGCTTGCAAAAAGGAGTCGGACTCTGGAGAGTTGGAGCAGGTGGTCACACAAGGCAGCGCCGGTAGGAGAGTGTGTGTGTGTGTGTGTGTGATTGTGTGTGTGAGCGGCCAAATTTGAATGGTCAGTATTCAACCTCGTGAATCTGCAGATTTAGATTTGTTTCTTTGCCTGGTGAGTGTGTTTTTTTTTTTTTCTCCCCTCAGCTCTGTGAGACAGATCTCGTTTGGCGCTTTCACACTTTTTCCTTTAATCTAACTTGTGTGAGAGACGGTGGCGCAAAATAGAAAACCGCACTGTGTAAACAAACAGAGTAATACGCTTGTTTGAGGTATTCATGATTTTTTTTTTCTCTTGTCTTGGTGTTTTTTTTTTGTTTTTTTTTTTAAATCCAGTAGAGGATGATAATTGTAAATACATTTTTACAGTGAATAAATAATTTTACAGTCTTACCAAGGATTTTTTAAAATTCAAATTTGTTCAAATTTGCACAAACCGCTTTCAAATGTGGTTTGTGACTGGCTTATCTGCCTTGCAGTAGCCGGGTTAAAACTAAGGCTGAACGCTCCTCACAAACGGCCTCCCGTCCCAGCGAGCGCGCCGCGTCGATTAAGCCTCCCTACAGATGCGATCGCTCTATTAGCTGCATGTAAACGCACCTGATCGGAGGTGAATGAAAGCTCATTAGCACTTGCATTCCTCTTTATTAGCCTTTTCACCTCGATACAATGGGGTCTTAGGGGGCCGGAGAGCCTCGGTCTGCGGGGAACGATGTTATCAGCGAGGCTTCGCAGGAGGCAAAACTCCATTGTTGTTGTTGTCGTCGTCGCTGCTGCTGCTATTTGCATGTGGCGGCATGATAATGGTCATCCTCACCACGCTCTGATCCCTGCCGGCTCTCTCCAGTCTTCTCTCTCAACTCGCCCACACACACGCACACACACACTAATCCTACTGCCAGTCAAATTCTGGATTTCTCTTGTGTTCACCTGATAAGTCTGTTTCTTGTCAGTGTCTGTGCGTGTGTGTGTGTGTGTGTGCGTGTGTGTGTAGTGAATCATTTTTGCTTTTTATTGCCTATTGTGCTGATTTTACACTGTGGATGATTATGGCGCTATGCGAAGGATCTTTTTTTTCACTTTACGACATTCATTTGCTATGATGACACATTTCGTTGATCCGTTCTGACAATGGTGATTTAAGAATTGAATTGCCCACGTACAGTCTTTCTAGTCCCCCACCGATAAAAAAAAATAACATCTCTCTATTCATTTTTATTTCCAAGGTTGACCGACATCGGTGTAGAGGTGTTCTCGGAGGGAAAAACAAACAGACTATATTTCAGTTTTGTGAGTGAATAAAAATTCCGCATTTGAATGACCACTCAGAAAATAGATTTTCCCCTTTTTGGAACTGTAATTACGTTCCCCCAACTTAAAATGATTGTCGGAGCAGCGGTGGCGTCGCTCTCTCAGGAGCCACGAACTATTACTTTCTGTCATCTTTTCGGTCTAGGAAACTTGAGGGACTTGTTCTGAGTCATCGTCCTAATTACAGCCAGAGATGGAAAGAGCACTTCACATTTTGGCGCGGCAAAGGCTGCCCGCTTCTCTCCAGATATGAGACAAGGTCATCTTCCCTGCTCCGTTTAGCATCTGTCCTCTCATTGCATCTTCATGAAGAAACACTAGCTAAAAAATTATGTTCATATTAGGGATGTTAACAATTAATCGATTGTCGATGAAGAATTTAATCGATTAAATTAAATTAGTCGCAATTAATTGAATTTTTTTTTACATGGTTAGTTAATATCATTATAACGGTGTAGTTGCAGGAAAGAGCAATGCACCTGTAGATACTGTGATGGTCATGATATACCTAGAACAAGTTATTTTTAAACAACTTCTACTCCTTTACAACGTTTTGTTCTCTAATGTAAAAATGGGTCACATTGGACCCCTCAACATTATTTAAGGGTTAAAGAATGTGTTCCTTACACATTTTCACTGTGAAATTTAGGTTTTCAGGAAAAATTGTTTATCACCGTTTATCACTTAATCGTTAATCGATCGATAAGGTCAACCGACTAACAATTAATGAATTCTTCGATATATTTGCATCCCTCGTTCATCGCCTTATGTTGACTAAGCAGGAGGGTTGCAGGGGACCGACAGAAGTGTTGGGTAGCTGCGAAATGTTCGCTTTGTCATATGATTTGTGGTGAAAGGCAGGGTCAGGGGTCACGCTGACGGATGTGGGCTTAAGATTACAGACTGGGGGCCGGGGTCAGGCCTGGTCAGCGTTGGCTTTCAAGTGGAGGAGCACCAAAACGCAAAAAACTGGGCTTATTAGTGAAACAAATCCGGTGTAAGAAAGAATTCAGCCGTCAGTAACGGAAGGAGTCGGAATGTTGGGAGAAGAGGTGACAGGGGTTTTAGTGGTGTCCCTCTCTGGACGGATCTTGGATGGATGGAAAACATCTGGCATAGGAAAGTGCAAGGGGGATTTTGTTTACTCTGCCTACCAACCGTGTATATTTCAAAAAGAGAATAATCATTTAGATTATAGGGGTTTTGAGTGAAGAATAGAGTTGCACAGATTTCTTAAGAAACTACAATGATGTGATGGATCACAGATTTGCAATTAAAACGACTTACAAAGCAGACAGAGCATTGTGCAAAAACTCCAGTGTAATTAATTAATGATTTACTTCTTGCATCTCCCACTGGTTAATATTTAATCTTGACTTACAAAATCTGAAAACAGGTGTTTATTTTCACTTCCTGCTTCCTGGTGTAAGATGTGCTCGGCATGTCTGTTTTATGGAGGGGTGGATGGGTGGGGTTGTTGACCTTCATGTGTGACATCCGATGGAAAACCTGGCACCCCCCCCCCCTCGGGACATGCCGAGGAATGTGTCACGAAGCAACCTGCCTGGGATCTAATCCCAGCGATCCTCGACTCTCCCCACGCTCCGTTTAAAAACTGCCGTCAAATGTTGTGGCAGCAATAATGTGGCGCGTGATATACAGTCATTGGGTCTCCCCCCCACCCCCACCCCATCCCCCCCATCTCCCCCAACCCACCTTCCTCAACTTAGCTTGTGCGTTAGTCGTTTTCTGGCGATAAGCCAGGAACACAGTCGGCATACGGCCCAGCAGCACCGCCGTCCCGCTCTGCACGGTCGGCCCGGGACCATTAACGTAGAGCAAGTTGGGACGGGGGAGGGGACGGGGGGGCGCAGCAGCGAGCGCCGCAGCCGTTCGTCTCGAGCCAAGAGAACACAACCCAGCGACTCCCTGCTGAGGTTTGTGCGGCCGCAGCTGAGACCGTGCCCGTTGGCTCTGACGTCATCTCGGAGCTATTCTTCACCCCGGCGACCCCCTCCCCACCCGTCCCCTCGCCCTCTTCCCCAACCGTCCCCTCGCCCGCTCCGCGTCCTGCTGCCCCTGCTGCTTTGCGCGCGCTCGCCCGCGCAATCTACCCGCCAGCTCCGCGAAGTCTTAATCAAATCGGCCAAAATGGACTCGCCCGCGCGGCGGTATCGCGTTTCTTTCCCCGCTGCGACGTATTAAAAGCCCATTTCGCGGCGTCGGAGCACCACTCACAAAGTCATTAGCAACACTTGTTTTGGAGGGAGGGGAAGGCCTGGTACAGGGCTGCTTTTGGAGCTGTGGGAGAGCGGACGGAAGCTGCCGCAGCAGCAGCTCCCCCTGACCTTGCCGCCACTTCATCATCCTGCTTTAACCTGTTCTGTTATAACGTGTTGGCTGGTGTTTACCTCTCCGTGGCGGTGGGGAAGACGAGGAAGGGCGTGATGTGAAACACGCCGCAGATCCAGAGGTGTCATTCAGCTGAGTGGTGGAATGAGTACTCTGCTGGTTGCCATTTCCTCTCGTCTCAACCATGGATGTATTATAAGAACTGGATACTGGACTGGCAATGTGGCGGCGTGCCGATTTCATTCCCCCAGTGGCCACTTGAGGTACTGCAGCAAAATAAATATCCCATGCATAAACGCCTTTAAAATGGCCTTAAACACAATTCACAGCAAATCTTTCTATTGTAAATTTTTCACTTATGGTCTTTTAGGCGTTTAAAAATCACAAGTGTGACGTCATCACGTCGTACGTGCTGCTGGGTCTCAGCTCGTTCTGATTGGCTGCGTCCTGACGTGTCTGTAAGTGATGTTCTCCAGAATTGTTCTGATTGGCCAAATATGTCATGTGAGTCACAGAGGCATGATGGGAAGTGACACTACTGCGCATTCTCTATGGGGCCATTAACGCAGAAGTCAAAAACTTGTTCGGTGTGTGCGCTGAGTGAGCAACTGCATTCAAATGAATGGGCCGTGATCTTGGAGTCTGGGGGTGTGGTCTCAAGGGGGCGGGGTGTGTGTGTGGCTGAGAGCTCTTTACTAGGGCGTTGCATGAACTGGAGGTTACATTTATAAATGCAGATCAGTAGATTTAAGATAAATAAATGGATGAAATGTTTGACTTGAAAGTGGCCAAATGAAACAACCGCTCCTCCTCACCGTTTCCATCGTTTTGATCTCGATCAGATCCCCCCCCCCCATTTCTGCTAATTTGATATGCCAGCAGGACTCGTGCGCTCGTCAGATTTATTTATAAAACAAATAACGAGCCTGGAATCTCACTCGTATTTTGGTGCCAGGCCTTGCGGGCGCACAGGCGGGGCAAAAATCCCATCCTATATCTGTATTCTGGCCACCAGGAGCTCCCTTGTTGTCGGTGGGAACGTCTGACAGAGCGTCAGCTGGGACGAGAAGCGCTCGCCGCCGTCATGCCTTTATGGCTCTGGGTCTCAGCGGTGGGCGGACGTGTCAAAAGGGCTCCTTCTTAGAATGCGGGTCAGATAGGAAGCCGACCCCCTGGGGGAGTTTGGGGGGGTGGAGAGGTGGATGGATGGGGGGGGGGGGCTGCTGAGGACTGGATAAGGGAGAGATGTGAGAGCGTGCAGACAAGGAGGCAGTGCACATGCACGGTCCTGGACGTGCACGTGCATGCACACATGCCCAGACAGACAGACAGACGGACAGACAGCCTGCCAGCAGGGGGTTGTAGTGGCTAGACGGACCGCAGGGCAGAGCCCACTCCCGCGAAGGGGGTCCTTCAGTGGGTGGGAATGAGATCCATGAGGGGTGTGAAATGATTCTCTCTCTCTGTGTCTGTCTGTCTCTCTCTCGCTGTGTTTCCGTTGCCCCTAGAATTGCGCAAAACCTAAATATCGCAATAAAAAAAAATGGTAATAGAAACACCTAAAAACCCTCAACTATCGCAAATTAAGTGTTTTTTTTTGGATGTATCGATACAGAGGTATATCGCAAAAGTGCCAGTAGAAACACTTTTTTCACATTTACACGTCACCAAACGGGGACGTACGGGGTCAAGTGAAAATGGCCACGAGTCATCAAAGAGAAAAATATAGCATCCATTCTTGACAGCACACAAACGTAAAAAAAACAAATCAAAGCAAAGTAATTCTCGTAAGTCTCGCAGGACACGATTTTATGAGAATTGCGGCTCATGCGCTTCACACCATTTAGTGGAAACGCCTGCAAATCGCAATTTTAGAAATTTCGCTTTTATTTTGCGAAAAACTCTAATGGAAACGCAGCTTCTGTCCCTCTGTGTGTCTCTCTCTCTCTCTCTCTCTTGCCCTCTCTCTCTGACCTAGGCTCCTCCAGGGTCCTGCCTGCCAACACTGATGCTTTGTGTAACTGAATCTCTCTCAGTCTGTGCATCAAAGGGCTCTCAATGTCCGGGAGCTCGGAGCTGGCGAGTCGATGAATGCTGTATGAACTTTGACGGCATTATTGATGACTTTTTTTGTGAGTGTCATGAGAGGCTTGAAATTGCCTCTGGAAGTGTGGGAAGCCCGACACCTGCCAGAAATCCTGAATCATTTTTTTTTGTCTCTTTTTAGTGCGGTGTGACGAGCTGCAAGAAGGAAACGACACGACATCCGCTAGTTTTGGCTTTTCTTGCGTCTTTTTTTTTTTTTGGATATGATTAATCACAACAAGTTTACTCCTAGCCAAATGTGTTTCTCCGGTCCGCTGTTTGAATATAAATGGATGACTTGACAGAGCCAGATATCCATTTTGTTTGCTGAGACAGACAGACAGAGAGGGAGAGGGAGAGCAGATGGGCAGGACTGGCAGAAAAATCTCACAGCAAATGCAAATATAGCACCTTGTTGCTTCTGTGATTTGCGACGGTTCTGACTGTTCTCGCTCTTTTGCCCGCTCCGAGAGAAAAGACCATCTCGTTGGATGATGCTTGTCGGTTTGTTGTTTTTTTTCCTCGCTCGTGTAAAAAAAACCAAAACCAAACCAATTTGTGCACAGGCAGTTCTACAAACCAGTGTTGTCCAAAGTAAGACTAAAATGATTTATTTATTCATCCCCGTGAGTCTGGAAGTCTGTTCTTTCGCATTCTGAACCTCCTCCAGTTGTGATTTGGTCGACGGCCGACGTTGGGAATGATGAACGTGAACTTTGATGCCTTTGTGCTTTGAAGGCCGCTGTCAAAATATATGATGGTTGCTTGGCGCGAACGAAGAGGAGACGAGCCTGTAATGAAAGAGAAGCCCACGCTGTAGATTGTCAGTTTTTATTGCGAGGGGGGAAAATGATCCATTATTCAGAAAGAATGCTGCAAGGTTGTTGTAGTTCAGTCCAGTACCTTGGCAACCCAGCTGACGACTCTGTAGTCCCTTCTCTTTGTATCCTGGCACGACACGGCTTCCTTAAATCTAGGTGGTGAGAAAGCTGCTCTCCAGATTGCACGCCATGTATAAGCCTAATTCATTACAGTGCACTTGCTGCATGATGCATTTCTAAACTGGTTTTGGAATATTTGAATGAATGAATGCCGCGCTCCATTTACGTGTTCTAAACAGTGTCAATAGACTCGCTGCACTGAAATTCGATATGCCGCGCGCAAGAGCCTCGTGCACAAGGACCAGCGCCTCCTTCCAAAACTGTTTCACTGAACATTCCTGGGGCGCCGCCTGTCAGTGAACCCACTGCTCGAGATCAATGATGAACTCATTCGGCCATAAGAAGAGACAGAAATATTAAAGGAAAGAGATTTGAATTTGAGTTTTCGTTTTGAGTTTTAAGGCGAAATTCTGTGAATAAAGTTAAAATTTCGTGAATAAAGTCATAAATTTGTTGAAAAAAGTTGATGTAAAAAGACAAACTTTTCTAAATAAAGGTGATGTAAAAAAAGATGAAATTTTGTGAGTAAATTCAAAATTTTGTGAAAAAAGGCGCTGTGAAATAAGAAATTTTGTGAATAAAGTCGAAATTTCGTGAAGAAAATCGACATTAAAAAAAGATGAGACTTCGTGAATAAAGTCGAAATTTCATGAATAAAGTCGACGCAAATGACGTGGAAATTGGCGAGTAGACTGGATGGACGGTGGATTAACTCCACCCACAGTTAAAAGTAAACTGCCGAAAACGGGGGTATCCCACATGGTTCACCCACAGTAATCAGGACACTGGTAAAAATGGTACTCCACTAGACTTGCGCGCAGTCTTTCGACTTTATTCTCCACATTTTGACTTACTTCACGTTGACATCAACGTGAAGTAAGTCAAAATGTGTGATTTTTCAATTAAGATTCAAGACGAAATTTTGTCTTTTTTTTTTTTTACGTCAACTTTATTCTCAAATTAGAAACTTGAAGGAAAAAAAAAATCCATTGAAATTGAGGGCCTAATCGTCTTCTGTCAGGAGGTAGACGCAAAGACACGAACAAGAAAAAAACAAACAGATTTTCTAAACCCTTAACACACAGAATTGTGATTTATTAACCATTTCACTCCAGGTGGGTCGATGCCGCGTGTGCGCCGGTCATTCTTCCCCCTGTCCCGAAGCCATTTTTTTTTTTCTTTCATTTCTGTGGAAAATCAGTTCTGTTGCGAGGAAGCCATGAAACCCTCATGCAGCCTGAGGACATTGACATCCAGGTGTCGTCCCTGGGACAGAGTGACCTGGCTGACGTGCCTTAGATCAGTGGTTCTCAACTTGGTGGAGTCTCAGGAGGACCCACATTTTTTCTTATCATGACGTCGCAACCCAGATTTATTCGAGAGAAATAAAAACCCTAGCCCACTTTCTGTCATATCCCGTAAAAAAAAATATTGATTTCAATTCAATTGAATTGTGTCTTGCCAAATAAATGCCTAAGATTTTCTCTGTAAATATATATTTTAAAAAACTTTTTTTTTTTTTTTTTTTGAATAAAGGGGTAAAAGGCCCACGAAGTGACCCAATCGTGGGTCACAACCCACCGGTTGATTAACGCTACCTTTGACAATACACCTTTTTTTTTTTTCTTTTTGGAAGTGTCCATTATGAACTCTATTTCACACTTTCACTTCTCTGTTGCTGTCCCTCTTCACCAGAGGGGAAGAAAGGCGAGCCGTGCCTCCGTAAATATGCCTGGATGGAGGTCTCAGTGGCGTCTCGTCCTGCTGAACTGCCTGACCTGTGGCCTGGAGATCTGCTTGGCAACTGGGATCACGTACGTGCCGCCGCTGCTGCTGGAGGCCGGCGTGGAGGAGCGCTACATGACCATGGTGCTGGGTAAGTTCCTCGTAAAAAAAAAAAAAAACGAACAAAAAAAAAAAACCCCGTTAAAAGGGCGGCTTGGAGAGGGTCACCTCACGTTGTATATTTCTGAATGGCGCTCCGGTGTGTTCCTTCTAATCTGCCGCCATCCCCCGGCACACCGTGATGGATTTAGTGCCCGGTGGACTTTACTTGAGCTTGTTTTCCAACCAGATGGATTTCTTTTAATTGAAGCGATTCAGTCGATCTCGCTCATGTACACAGCCGCCTCGTCTTCGGTTTGATATACTGGAGAATCTGGAGAGCGGCCAACATAATTGCGTCTAATTCAATCACCATGGATTTTTTTCCTTTTCTTCTTTATCTAGTTGTTGTCCCACGTGAGACGTTGCACGGCAATCTTTACGGTCCGTTTGCGGGGCCTGCGCGCTTTGTGAGCGAGTTCGACGGATGACCTTTCGCCAGTGGAAACGCGGCTCGTGTGTCGATGGGTCACAGTGTCACGGGGCTTGTATCTTTTCCATTCCGCTCATAAAAGCGTAATTGAGGTCACGGCGCAGCTGAGTGGTCCTGTCACCTGTTGCTCTCGCGAAGGTGGTAATCGGCTGCTAATTTAAAGGCGGCGCAGGGGGACGTCGCTGGAGAAACCCGCCTCCGGATTCGCCGCTGCATGGAAATGAAAGAAATGGAAACGAGCTTAGTCATTTCTTTTGCAAGGGCTTGGTTTATTTCGCCACTTCTGCTACATTGCAGCCGACAAAACTTGCCTGATGCATCCATTCTGGCTTCTCTGTGCAATTCCAAGTCGCAGACACTGCAGGGACCATGCTGTGTGGCCGACGTGTTTGGTTTGACCCGCAGTTGTGCGATCGTGGCTTCAACATACATTTGCGCTCGTTTCCATTTAAGGAATGCTCCGGCGCTCCCTCATTAGTGGCGCACATTCCGCCCGCGTACATGCGTCGCTACATTAGAACGCGTCGCATACGTTCACATTAGCGGTTGTGTACATTTGACCCCCTCCCCCGGTAGCTTGGTTAGCCTGTGAGCGCCGTGTGAATGGCTGCCTTATCCTGCCCTGGCCCGTTCCAGCGGTGTTCACATGCTCTCCGCTAAAAGCGACTCTTTGAGACGATATCTTGTGACTGCGACGGTGCAGCTCAGCCAGAGTTGAAACGGCTTCGCACAGATGACAGTAGCGGCTATTCAAGGGTAAAGATGAAAACCATATGCACTTGCGCTCCTCTGGTTCTGTAACAGCTGCCGGTGATGCGGGGTTGGGGGTGGTTTATTGTAAGGGGTCCCTATAAAACGGGCCGCCGTCGCACTGCGAGCCAATCTGGCAATGGCACTCAACCTAATTCTCATCCCCCCCCACCTCCCCTCCGTAATGGAGTGGCTGAGTGTTGAACGGAGATAGATATTGTGTCTTGGGAGGGCTCAAGCTAATTTCCTCGGCAAGAGCATCAAGTTCTCCAATGGCCCTTTCTCTACTTGATCTAATGGCCATTTGTTGGCTGCAGCATCTTGCAGTTGTTTCTTTCTTTCTCCGGTTTCCAGCCTGTAAGAGGAGGAGGTGCACTGGGTTCGCTGCTTGTTATTCTATCCATATTAATGCGAGTGTTAAAGTAACAAAACGCTGTGAAGCGGCCTGTTTTATGTACAGGGGGGCGGAGGGGTGTCGGCCTCGGACACATTAAGACCGTGCACCGTGTGCGTATCACATTGTAAATGGCAGGAAGTTGTAAGCAGCCATGAATGAAGAGGGCCAGCAGTCCTCCAGCTGGAGACGCCGCGGACGGATTGTTGCAATGACGACCGTCCACAGCTGCAGTTGACGTTCTCGTCTTTCCCTTTTAACAAGTTGGGTCGGGTTCTGCAGTTCGGCCGAGCTTGCTCTGCCACGAGGTGTTTGACCCCCCCCCCGAGTTGTGTTGGCAACGAGCAGATGGGCAGGCAAAGGTTAAGGTCTTTTTGGGCTTGGCTTCATCACACTTCACATTAAATTTGCTTGAAAACGGGAACGAGCCTATCACCCCCTGTGTAAACTGCCAAACACCCACTTATTTTCCCTCGCAAGATGACCAGCGAACTTATCAAGAGAGCTTTCCGGTTATCTCGGATCAGATTCTGTTTTTCCCACAATGTTGCCTGTCTAATGACACTTACTGTACGGCTTCTTAATTGATGATCTTGTTTTAGAAAATAGAGAGGAAGAAGGAACGCTCCTCTTCCTTCCAAAATTAACTGGCAGCAATCTTGCAAGTTGAAATGTGGAAGGCTGCTGGGCCGTTGGTTCAGGCTGTGTTCTGATAGACAGTCGAAATGAGGCCACACACACAAAGAATCCTCTGCCAATGCAAGAAATTACTGGTACGCTAATTTGTCAGCAGCTTGACACCAGTTGGCGAGAGGCCGAGCGCTTTGTTTCACACGGTTAATCGGTTGAAATGTGGTTGACTTATTATCTTTTTCTCTCTCAATGTACCATTGCGTCACCCTCGTGTGTCTCCTTCGCGCCGTCCTCCCAGGTATCGGCCCGGTGCTTGGCCTCCTGTTCACGCCTCTGATTGGCTCAGCCAGTGACAACTGCAGCAGCAACTACGGCAGGCGGCGGCCTTTCATCTGGCTGCTGTCGCTGGGAGTCCTCTTTGCTCTGATCATCATCCCCCACGCGGACACGCTGGCCGCGCGGCTCGCCTGGGGCGGCCAGACTTTCCAGGTAAAATGACCAAATGGCGTCCAATGTGAAACATTGGGCTGCTTGCTTTTCTGTTTTGTCGGGGGGGGGGGGAGCGGAATATTGAATGATTAGCCGAGTAAGTCGCAACTCGGCGAACATTGAGCTCGCATGACAACCATGTCTTCTCATGACCGCTGCAGACGGCATTAAACACGGTCAATTCTCTCTAAGTGACCAGTCGTTTGAGTGCTCTTGAACTCCTGCAACTGCCAAGTTGCCACGGCAACTTCTTGTTTTGTAGCCAGTACTTAGTTTTTAATAATAATGGATTGGATTAATAAGGCGCTTTTCTAGGCGCTCAAAGCGCTTTACTTTGAACCCATTATTCATTCACACCACGTTCACATTGGTGAAGCTGCGTTTCCGTAGCTTTTAAATATACCTCTATCGTCTATATACATCTGAAAAACCACCTCATGAGAGCGTCAAAACCTTTTAGTGATACTTGAGAGGTTTTTCAAAGTTTAGGTGTTTACATTACCATTTTTTTAAATTATTTTTTTTATTGCGATATTTAGGTTTTGCGCAATTCTAGTTGTAATGGAAACGCAGCTTGGGACGGATCGGGATTCGAACCGCCAACCTTTCGGTCATTGGACAACCAGCTCCACCTCCTGAGTCACAGCTGCCATCTTCTGACATCACTGGCACTGTTGATCCGCGTCATCCACTTCATGGAAACACAACTAACATATCACTGTATTATCCATCCATCTTCTGCATCTCCTTCCTCCTGCACTCACGGTTTGGGTCGGGGGTCTGCTGGAGTCTATCTCAGCTTTCGTGGAGTGAATGCAGGGTGACACCCTGGAAAAGTCAACGGTTCATCGCAAGGCCACATTGAAAGACAAACAAACATACACTCAATTTTGAGTGCATGCATGTTTTTGGAGTGTGGGAGGAAGCTGGAGAACCCACACAGACACGGGGAGAACATGCAAACTCCACAGAGAGATACCCAAGGTTGGGATCGAACCTGTGATGGCGCCAACCACTCCTCCTTGTTGCCCACAACTGTGTTATCACGGTCCAAGTCTTTTAAAAGAGAAGAATAGATGAAAACCTGGTTGATGAAGATGCAAAGCCGAGACTTGGGTTTAAATGTTGTTTCCGCTCCAGGTGGCCTTCCTCATCTTCGGGGTGGGACTCCTGGACTTTTGCGGCCAGGTGTGCTTCACGCCGCTGGAGGCGCTGCTGTCGGACCTGTACCGCAACGAGGAGGACTGCGGCCAGGCCTTCGCCATGTTCTCCCTCATGGTCAGCGTGGGCGGCTGCGTGGGCTACCTGCTGAACGCCAAGGACTGGAGCCACAGCCTGCTGTCCGTCTACCTGGGCGGCCAGGTCGAGTTCCTCTTCTTGCTGCTCATCATCATCTTCGTCCCCAGCGTGTTCATCACCATGAAGGTGTCGGAGGAACCCGCGTGCGCTGGCGCGGGCGGGGTCGACGGCGCGGGCGTGGGCGGGGCGGGGTCGCTGCTGGAGCTGGGCGCCGGCTCGATGGACGGCGGCAAGTGCGGCGTGCCGCGCTCCTGCTGCTACCCGCTGAGGTGCAAGCTGCGGCTCCTGAAGCTGGGCCCGCTGCTGTGCCTGCTGAGGACGTGCTGCTCCATGACGCCGGCCATCTACCGGAGCTACCGCCACGTGCCCCGGGTGATGAGGCAGCTGTGCGCGGCCCATCTCTGCAGCTGGATGGCCATCATGTCCTTCGTGCTGTTCTACACGGACTTTGTCGGGGTGGGGCTCTACGGGGGCGTGCCCAGCGCCGTGCCGGGGAGCGCGTCCAGGCAGCGGTACGACGAAGGTGAGTTTTCACTTGCTTCATAATCCCGATCGGCTTCGTTTCCCTCACGGGCAGGGGAAAAGTTGTCTGAGGCTGATTCAACCACGCTGCAGCTGTAATGCAAAATTGCAAAACGCATTCATACAGGGGCATGTGAAAGCGTTCCATAAAATATTTGCAGCGACCTCATACAGTAGACGGTCAGAAAAGGAAAGCGTTTCAGATGCGTAGTGGCACACGACAAAAAAGCAACTTAAAACCCAGCAGCATTTCAAGTGCTCCGGTGCCACATCAATTAAAGGGTGATTTGGAGAAGAAACAGTGACATCAAGTGGTTACATTTTAGATTGCAGCGCTCTTTCACTCCCCCTCCCTCTCTCGAGCTTGCCAGTGAACTACGGTGGCCAGCGAGCACAAACTTGAATACCTCGTCCACGTGGTTTATTTGAAGACACTAGCGTTCACCCTAAATACGAAACGCACTGTCAGGCCGACTGGATTGTCCACACCAGGCTTCCTTAGAAATATGCAATGTGCAAGATGGCAGCATAACTGGGAGCAAGACCCTTGATCTGTGTATGTTCTTATATAAATAAAAAACATTCTATAGGTAGGAAAACCAAATTACTTTTATTGTATTGCGAGTACACACTTTTATTAAGTATATTAAGCCTTTACCAATATAAACATCATAAATCAAGCAAAACTTTACACACCGGACCTTTAACTCTGTCTTTTGTGTTGCTGGACGCATCTTCCGTTTTCTCACCGCTGCCCCGCCCCCGACACACGCCACCTGTCCTCTCGGAACTGGCGCAGTGCCTGTCCCGACTGTGCTGTCTGACCTATCACAGCCGGACAGGAAGCGTCTGCATCGCTCAGGCTGAGCCTGTGTTTGCAGCATGAGGACATTCATACCTTCCCACCTCCCCCACTGCCGCACCCGTCCAGGTGTTGTAACACGAACGGCCATCAGCTCAGACTGGGAAGAAGGGATGTTAACAATTAATGGATAATCGATTAATTGTCGATTAAGAATTTAATCGATTAAATTAAATTAGTCGCAATTAATTGACCATTTTTTTACACTGGTAGTTAATATAACAGTGTAATGTGCTCCTTACACATTTTTCATTGTAAAATTTAGGTTCTCTGGGAAAAATCGCCGCTTATCAATTGATCGTTAATCGATCGATAAGGTCAATCGACTAAATGATTAATGAATTGATCGATAACTTGCATCCCTGCTGGGAATTAGCAGCTGATCTGTTCCGTTGGAGAGCCGAGCGTGACGGGAGAAAAGCCTTTCATTCGGGCCGTTTTGGCCACACAAGGCGGCGAGCCGGAGGAATAAAACCGACTTCAGCAGGTTAAATGTGGATGTGCGACGGTTGCACCGTGTTTAATGACACGTTCGCCGCAGCCTCAAACCAGACTTCCTGTTTCTCTCTCCCGCACTCTCTCTTTGTTTTAGTTTCGTCTCTTTTCGGTAATTGAATTACTCCTTAACTCTCGCCCACCCGGTATTTAGCAGTCCATTCACTGCACCCTGTGTGTTGTTTTTATCCTTTATAACCACTATTTTCTGTCCACACCCCCACCGCTCTGCCCCCACCGCCGCATATTTCGCTGTTTGGCCAGTTTCAACCCATCCAGCCACATTTTCCCTCTCTCCCTCCCTCCTCCCTCCCTCCGTCCCGTCTGACTGTCTGCCTTTCTTCTTTTTTTTATTTACGTTTAATTTTTTTCGCCTTCTCCTCCCCTGTGCCTGCCGGACCACAAGGAATGTCACACTCACAGAGAATTAATGTCAAGGAATTAGCCCACAAAGAACATGTTCATTCAAGTCGGGGAGGCAGACAAAAGCGCACGAGTTTGGCTGCGCCAGGTTCCCCCCTTTAACCTGCGACACGGTGGATCTTATTAAAAGCTGCGCGCTTCACCGTGCACTCGTTCCTCTGCAGCGCCGCCGCCTCCTCCTCCTCTTCTTCTTCTTCTCGGCCTCCTGCTTTTTAAGAACCCCTCGCTGCTCGTTTCTCATTCGCACTTTCTTTTAGACGAGGAGAAAATGTGAAGAAGTCATTTGTTCTGCAGAGCAGCCCTGCGCTCCCTCCGCCCTCCACTCCGTGCACTGATTGAGTAACTCTCAAGGCCGACCCCCCCACCCCTACCACCACCACCGTATCGCTCTGGGCTTGGATTTCGCTCCCCATTAGTTTGCGCCGTGTTTGTGAAGTGGGCTTGGCAACTTTGCTTTCCGAGGTGAAACATGATCCGCCGCGCTCTTCTTTCTTTCACGTCGGTGATTCTCCTGCTCTGCTTGCTAAGCCTCTGACCCACGCTGCCCACGCTGGGGGGTGGGGGGTCAGGAGGGGTGCTGCAGACTGAAGTAAATAAGCGTCTAGACTAGACTTTTAAACAGATGTGCCTTTTTGAAAGGCTAAAGTAACGCCGGTCTGGAGCGGAGGACGGCTGAGCGATGTGCAATTATCTCGCTCTGCTATTATTCCGCAGACCTTTTGACTCGGTTGCAAAAAATTGGCTAATGCTTGACTGAACGAGGGAGCGAAAATGGCAAATGAATTAGTGGGTGACCGTTAAATACCAAGATTGAAGCGTTCTGTGACTTATTTAAAAAAAAAAAAAAATTCTTGTTTGTTTTTTGGCAGAACCTCACGGCAGAAGTGTTTGTATAAGTGTTAGGATGCTAAACTGACCTTTTTTTCTGGGTACTAATTGGACAGTTATTTTTTATTTGAATTAGGGATGCTAATCATCGATTAATTTGTTAATCGTCAGTTGATTGACCTTATCGATCGATTAACGATTAATTGATCAGCAGCAATTTTTCCAGAGAACCTAAATTTCACAATGAAAAATGTGTAAGGAGCACATTTAACCCTTAAATCCACTGCACTGTTAGAATGATATTAACTACGATGCTATGTTCAATTAATTACGACTAATTGAATTTAATCGATTAAATTCTTAATCGACAATTAATCGATAATCGATTAACTGTTAACCTCTCTAATTTGAATGTCGTCCTCTTCATCAGGCTGGGTGTTCAAGACACTTGCATCTGTAAATAATGAAGAATCAGCCTACATGTTGATCTACATTATTTCAGATACCGATACACATTTGTATATACCAATATGATATGAAAATCTGCCCGTTTTCCCCCCCTTTCTTCCTGTCTTGGCCAGTTGCTGAGACTGCCTGCAAATATTTGTTGTCTGACGCAGAAACAGGAAGCACTCAAGAATCTGGGGGTGTACGTGTTGTTGTTTTTTTCTTTCTTGAAGGTTAATGCAATTTGTAACGTTCCAAATGAATCATTCCAGGTAGTTTGTTCCTCCTCTTACCTGCCAGAGCTGTGAATATCCCCCAGTTCTGGCCCTTTTGAGTTTATGACTTGTGCAACCAGCTGCTCTCCCTAAAGAGCTTTTAGCGCATCACACTTTAAAGTGGCCGCAGGGTATAAAGGAAGTGGTTTGATGAAACGCAAACGTCAAAGGGCAATATTTATACCACGCAGCCAATGATTTAACAGGTTTTGGGGTTTATGGATCAAGCATTTTGCGACTCTGCCCGCTGATTTTCCTTACTTTCTCCTCCTCCTCCCAGGGATTCGTATGGGCAGCCTGGGCCTCTTCCTGCAGTGTGCTACCTCAACCTTCTTCTCCCTGATCATGAGGCGCCTGGTTTGCCGCTTCGGCTCGAGGAGGGTTTACGTGAGCAGCATGGTGAGCTTCACCGCCTCCACGTTGGTCATCTGCCTGTCGAAAAGCATCGTCCTGGTCACGGCCATGGCGGCGCTCACCGGTTACGCCTACGCCACGCTGCAGACTCTGCCCTATACGCTCACCTGCCACTATCACAAGGAGCAAGAGGTGAGTAGCAATCAAATACCTTTTTTTTCAAAAAAAACCATCAAATTAGGTCACTTTTTTTGTAAATGGCGTTTGTCAAAAAACCCTCTTGTGACATCACAAAGGGCCTGTTTCCCGTGCCGTGTTGTTTTATCCCAGTAAAGGATGGAATAATATCTTGGGGTTTGT